>NC_050443.1:169567930-170205430 GCF_903995425.1 Onychomys torridus
GGAGAGATAATATCCAAATTGACAAAAGCAAAACAAAAAGGACATAACAAAAGACATGAAGGAAATCCAGGAAATTATAAGGAAATACTTTAAAAACCTGTATTGCACTAAATTATAAAATCAAAGAGAAAGTGGGTAATTTTCTTGATAGGTACAATTTAAAAAAGAAAATCAAGATCAAATCAACAATACAAACAAGCTTAGAACCCAGAGTGAAATAAAAGTGGTCATTAAAAGTCTCCTAATCAAAAAAAGCCCAGGGACAGATAATTTTAGTTCAGAATTCTACATGACTCTCAAAGAAGAGTTAATGTCAATACTCCTCAAATTATTCTACTAAATAGAAACAGAAGCATTGTCCAATTCATTTCATTGGGCCATGGTCACCTTGATACCAAACCATGTAAAGACCCAACAAGGAAAGGGAATCAAAGACTAATTTCCCTCATGAACATAGATGCAAAAATACTCAATAAAATACTTTTAAAAGGAATCTAAGAACACATCAAAGAGATCATTCACCATGAATAAATAGGTTTCATCCCAGAGACAGGTGGATGGTTCAACATATGAAAATTAGTAAATATAATCTACCATATAAAGAAAGTGAAACACAAAACCACTTGATTATTCTCATTAGATGCAGAAGAGAACTTTGGCAAAATGTAATATACCTTCATGATAAAAATCCTAATAGATTAGAAATATAATGAATGTACCTAAACATAATAAAGGTGATGTACATTAAAGCCAGAGCCAACACCAACTTAAATGGAGAGAAACTCAAAACAACTCAACTAACATCAGAAACAAGACAATGTTATCCACTCTCTCCAAACCTATTCAATATAGTATTTGAAGTCTTAGCTAGATTGATAAGACAACTGAAGGAAAGAAAAAAGTCAAAGTATCATAATTTACAGATGATATGATAGTATATAAAAGTGACCCTAAAAAGTCCACTAGAGAACTACAGCTGATAAAGAATTTCAGCAAAGTAGCTGGATACAAAATTTGCTCATGAAATCAGAGTTCCTCCTAAATACAAAGGACAAGTGGACTCAGAAATATCAAGGAAACAACGTCTTTCACAATTGCCTCAATAATATAAAAATATCTTGGGATCACTCAAACCAAGCAAGTAAAAGACTTATGTGATGAAAATTTCAAGTCTTTGAAGAAAGAAGATATCATAAGATGAAAAGATCTCTCATGCTCGTGGATGGATTGAATTATTATTGTAGAAATGACCATCCTACAAAAATCAATCTACAAGATCAATCCCTATCAAAATTCCAACACAATTCTTCACAGACCTTGAAAGGACAATTCTCAACTTCTTATGAAAAAAAATGAAAACAAAAACAAAACAGGATAGCTAAAACCATCTGGAACAATAAAGGAACTTCTGGAGGTTATAACAAGAGCCCCAATGTTATATATACATATAAATTTATTAAGGGGTTCTATGGGGAAAACAGACTCACTGATATAAATTAATGCCATTGCCACTTCATCTCCCAGGGAAAGATGGGGAAAGTTCCAGATCAGGTGCTAAACCATGTGCCAGGAAGCTTTCCATATCTAAGAGAGAGCTTGCAACCCCTTCCCCTTTCCCTTTTAAGAGGTCATGTAGGCAGGCAAGAAACACCACCTCTGTCAGGCCAAATAGCCCAAGGTCATGGGTGGAGTAAATTTCCACTACAAGAGGTATTACCACTCCTGATTTCAAGTTATACTACAGAGCTATAGTAATAAAATCTCCATGGTTTGGCATAAAAACAGACACATTGGCCAATGGTATCAAACTGAAGACCCAGACATAAATCCACATTACCATGGACACCTGATTTTTATAAAGAAGTCAGAAACACATGCTTGAAAACAGAAGGCATTTCAACAAATTGTGCTGACCAAATAGGATTTCTGCCTATAGAAGAATGCAAATAGATCTATACTTATCACCCTGAACAAAACTCAAGTACAAGTGGATCACAGACCCCAACAGAAAACCAGATACATTGAACCAGATAGAAGAGAAAGTGAGGGAGTAACATTGAACTCATTGGCATAAGAAAAGACTTTCTGAACATCACACCAATAGCAAAGGAACAAAGACCAACAATTAATAAATGGGAACTCATGAAACTGAGAAGCTTCTGTAAGGCAAAGGACACCATCATTCAGACAGAGTAGTAGCCTATAGATTGGGCAAAGATTTTTACTAACTCTAGGTCTGATATCCAGAATACATAAAAGAACTCAAGAAGCTAGATATCAAAAAGCCAATAATCCAATTAAAAATTGATTATAAATCTAAACAGAGAATTTCAAAAGAAGAAACTCAGATGGCTGATAAACACCTAAAATAAATGTTCAACATCCTTATCCATCAGGGAAATGCAAATCAAAACTGCTTTGAGATTCCATCTTACACCTGCTAGAATGAGTAAGATCAATAATGCAAGTAATACCTTGTGCCAGCATGGATGTGAAGCAAAGGGAACACTGTTCCATTGCCAGTAAAGGTGTAAACTTTATAGAAAATATGGAAGTCAGTATGTTGGTTCCTCAGAAGTTGTGAATCAATCTAGCTCAAGATCCAACTATACTAATCTTTGTCATATATCCAAAGGATGCTTCATCCTACCATCAGGACACTCATTTAACCATGTTCACTGATGCTTTATCCAGAATAGCCAGTAATTGGAAACAACCTAGATGTCTCACATCAGAAGAATGAATAAAGAAAATGTGGCACATTTATACAATGATGTATTCAGGAGGTTAAAAAAAATGCAGCATGAAATTTGCAGGCAAAGGAGTAGAAGTAGAAAAATTCTTCCTAAGCAAGGTAACCCAGAACAAAGATAAACATGGTATTTATTTGATTATATATTCATATTAGCTATTAAATATATGATAACCAAGCTACAATTCCTGAGAGATTGGGTACAGAGTAATGGTCTAGAGTGGAAAAATGAATCTCCCTGGGAGGGAGAAATAGAATGATTTTATGAGTGAACTGGGGCCAGGTGGGGTAGAAATAAGAGAATCAGGTGGGGAGAGGGAGAGGAGATAGGGTTGAGGGAGAGAATGCAGAGAGACAGCAAGAATTGGGCATTTGAGGGATGATATGGAAACAATGCAATGCCAACTTCTTGCAATATATGACGGAACTCCTAATGAGGTCTCCTAATAATGGGAGATAGGGAGGATTGCTTCTAGGCTAATATGGTTTGATCATCCAATACCCCATGAAAGGTGTCTGATGACACCATGGCCCAGATGATCCAATATCCAAAAGCAGGTTAAAGCAACTGGCTGAGATGATTCATCTTCACAGACTACTACAGCCAATATTTAACTATAATTCTTAATTTTCTCAGGATCCCCATAAGATTACCAATGTCCTCAATCAGCAGCACAGTAGTAGAAAAAGCTATGCCCAAATTCCCAAAATATTGTTTAAAGGGGGTTGATTATAAATGGAATCTCTTTCTAAAGAAGAAAAGGGAATGGTATAGATATGATAGGATGAAAGGGTAGATTATTGAATATACTTTTAAAGAGCAACAACTTGTTTAAAATGTTTTACATTGCTGTAGATTTTAGTTTATTGCAAATTTAAATTTAATTTGGTTATACTGTATGTATATTTCTACTCTTGTTTAAGGTATTATGTTTATCAGCTCATTTAAAATTGTAATATATAATTAAGAAATACAGGATAATCAAACTTATAGTCATATTAGTTAATTTTTTAGGTATATAAAGGTATATTTCAATTAGGTAGGTAATCTTCAAGCACTGCAAAGACTTACAGAATATGGTATTTAAAATGTTTTAAAAATTTTGATTTTCTGGACAATGAGACACATCTGCTCCTGGCAGCACTGATTTACTTCAAAGAAGAAGATGGTCATCAAAGACACTTCATAGGGTGTTTATCTTCTTCTTGGCACAAAATGGCCTGCTGGACAAAGAATTGCTCTTGCCTGGACTGCTTGACAGTATGTTATGTAGACTGGACAGCAGGGCCCACAGAAAAGTGACCACTAAATTTTGCCAAAACGAGGTGAGATGGTCCTTCAGGTTCCTACGTCACAGAGGAGGCTGCCAGAATTTCTGCAGGACACAGAGAGAAGCAATTGAGAAACTCTAGACCTATAGACTGAAGATAGATGTCCCAATGTTGCAGAGGAACTTGGGATGCCTGTCCAGGCAGCCAGCTGTCTCTGTCATTTTAGATTTTTGGAAGTTGCTTATAAAGATCTTCCTGTTTACTTACATAATATTATATCCTACTGGGTCTTTGATGTAGCTGAAGACTAAATAGTTACAATCAATTTCCTTGGTTATGATAAAAGATAAATTCGATATGAAACTTTAGACTCGCATATATAGGGTAGATGATAAAATATTTTCTTTAGCTTGGTGGTGGTGGCTCACGCCTTTAATCCCAGCACTCAGGAGGCAGGGGCAGGCAGATCTCTGTGACTTTGAGGCCAGTCTGGTCTCCAAAGCGAGTCCCAGGAAAGGTGCAAAACTACACAGAGAAATCCTGTCTCAAAAAACATAAATAAATAAATAAATAAATAAATAAATAAATAAATAAACAAACAAACAAACAAGGCATTGGAACTCACAGAGACCTAAGCAGCAAGCACAGGGTCTACATGGCATTCCACCAGGTCCTCTGTGTTTGTATTACAGCTTTCAGCTTACTAGTTTCATGGGACTCCTGGGTGTGAGAATGAGTAGATCTCGGATACTTGTACCTGCTCTTAGGACATTTTTCTCTCTGTTGGATTGTCTTTTCCAATTTCAAAATGATCGGGTTTTTTTTCTACATCTTACTACATTTTATTTTGTCATGTTTGGTTGTTTTCTTTTCCAAAATGGTTCTTTTCTTTTTTTGACACAGAGTTTCTAAAACTGTTCTTTTCTAATGAGAGACATAAAGGGAGTTAGTGAGAAGGGGAGGGGAGGTGGGGAAGAATTGGCAAGAGTAGAGGCAGGGAAAATTATAATCAGGGTATATTGTATGAGGAAAGAATATATTTTCAATAAAATGGGAAAAGCAAGGAAAGAAAGAAAGAAAGAAAGAAAGAAAGAAAGAAAGAAAGAAAGAAAGAAAGAGAGAAAGAAAAAGAAGAAAAGAAAGAAAACAAAACAACCCAAAATCACACATTTAGAAATAGATAAATGAAAGACAAAAATAGACAAACCCCTGATTTTAGTCTATAAGTCTTATTGGAAGCAGTATTTAGGGGCAGAATTTAAAGGTTTCTTGTGGAAAAATCCATCAATTTAAAAAAAAAAAAAAGCTGTAGGTAAAGATGGCTAAGTGTTGTGGAATATTGGTTGAAGATGTGTTACTTTTTTTTTTCTGCTGTGGAACATTTGTTTAATGATCCAAAGATGTGCTGCATTCTTTTATGTTGCATCTGTTTAACATTGTGAAACTATGTTACTTTGCCTGTTTAAAACACCTGATCCTGATAAGTCTAAGAAAGAGCTGAATGGCCAAAAGCTAAACATGAGAAAGGATAGGTGGGGCTGGCAGCCAGAGATAATAAATATAAGGAGAAATCTTCCCTAAGGTGGGATACCTTGCCCCGCCTTGATGCAAAGAGAAGGGGCTTGGTCCTGTCTAGCCTTAGTATGCCAGACTTTGTTGACTCCCTAAGACAGGCATACCCCCTCTGAAGAGTGTCTGGGGGGTGGGGAAGTGAGGGGAGCAGGAGGGAGGGGGAACTGTGGTTTGAAGGTAAAATGAAAAAAATTAATTAATTAAAAAATAGAGGAGAAATCTGGGAAAAGAGATTCAGGAGTGACAACAGGAGATAAGACACCAGGGGCCAGCCATCCTACAATTGAGGAAACAGTAACAGAGGCATTCAAAGATAATTTTATGTCTTATGTTTGAGCAGATAAAATACATGTCACTTGTCTTGTAGTTTTTTCTAGATTTCTTTCTTTATGTCTGCAGCCAGGATTTTCAGAGTCTTCTCCAATCAAATCTGATATCTATCAACTTTGAATTAAGCCATAGCATTTCATTTTCTGTGAAAACAAAAGCATAAGCTATTCCCCTGTAGTTGGAGACCTTCTCTCCAGCCCCCGCCAAGCCCTGTTAGTCCAATAATCCACTTGTAAAATAAACACACAGACATTTATATTATTTAAACTGCTTGGCCATTAGCTCTGGCCTACCATTGTCTAGCTCTTACTTTTATGTTTAGCCCATTTCTATAAATCTATACTTTGCCACATGGCCCGTGGCTTACCAGTACCTTACATCTTTCTTGTCATGGCAGCAGCTGGCAATGTCTCTCCATCCAGCCTTCCACTTCCCATAATTGATTGTAGTTCCAACTTATCTAGGTCATTATCCCTCATTAATCCTGGACAATATTTGATAACCATTTCTTTGTGTATAGTCTTGTATTAGGTTAGAACCTTCTTATTTAGACAAAAGGAGAAGATGTAGTGGGTAGCCATTCCATCCTTGGCCTGGAAGTTCCAACACCCATTGAGGCTTCGGTAATGGTCATGCCTACAAGGTAGGGCTAAGGGAGGACGCTGAAGACCCAGGATCGAGAGGAGAGGCTTCTCTTGGTTCCAGGACCCTGGACCACTGGAGGTAGACTGGGCAGAGTTCTCCAGATAACACTGCCGGACTGCGCCATACCTTTCCCAGACCCTGCAACCTATCCCTTCATTTTTAAGCTACCTCACAAAATAAACCTCCCTTTTAACTACATGGAGTGGCCTTAATAATTACTCCAATATTCCCCAATATAATGTATTTTTTACTTCCACTTTGAAGTTAAGACATTTAAAAAATATATTAGGTTGGTTTAATTTAGTAGTTTTATAATCCAATGTCTCTCAGTAGCCATTGTTTGTTCATCAGTAATCAAAAAATATAAAGTCAATAAAATACCATACAGGATCCAGACACTCTGTGCATTTTTCATCTTTACATGGCTTATCATTTTTATATTAAATAAACATGAACAACTTGGATGACAGTGGGAGTAATGAAGGGCAAGGTTTGAGGGAAAGAAAGCTTAGGGGCACAGGACATCCCAGCTGGATCAAGAACAGAAAGGGAGAACAAGGAATAACAGACCATGATAAATGAAGACCACATAAGAACAGGAATAGGCAGAGTGCTGGAGAGGTTCCCAGAAATCCACAATGATACATCCTCTGTAGACTGCTGGCAATGGTTGAGAGAAAGCCTGATCTGACCTAGTCTGGTGATCAGACGGCCAAACATCCTAATGGTCATGCTGGAACTCTCATCCAATAACTGATGGAAGTGGATGCAGAGATCCTCAGCCAGGCCCCAGGTAGAGCTCCAGGTGTCCAATAGTTGAGAAAGAGGAGGGACTGTAAGAGCGTGAATTGTTGAGCCCAAGATTGGAAAAAGCACAGGGACAAATAGCCAAACGAATGGAAGTACATGAATTATGAACCAAAGGCTGTGGAGCCCCCAGCTGGATCAGGCCTTCTGGATAAATGAGACAATTGAATAGTTTGAACTGTTTGGGAGGCATCCAGGCTGTGGGACCTGGACCTGTCCTTAGTGCATGAGCTGGCTGTTTGGAACCTTGGGCTTACACAGGGACACTTTGCTCAGCCTGGAAGGTGGGAACTGGACCTGCTTGTACTGAATCCACCAGGTTTAAATGAATCCCCAGGGGTGTCTTGGTCCTGGAGGACATGGGAATGGAGAGGAGGGGCTGGGGGGAGGTAGGGGTGGAGGCAGGAGGAGGGAGGACAGGGGAACCCATGGCTGATGTGTAAAATTATAACACAAATATACTACTACTACTACTACTACTACTAATAATAATAATAATAATATTTACCTTATTATTACAAACTACTTTTTTCCTATGGCTGTCTATATCCATTTTCTTTTCTGTTTTGAGCCTTACACACATTGCAAAACACACCATAATCTGTTTAGAGTTTTATTCCCCCATTTTTACCTCTTTTACTGTGTATCTGTAATCTTTTCTGTCGGCATGAGCAAAATGTAATTTGCCATGTAGCTTAGTTCATGGCACACTGGCTGGTGGTTCAAGCCTGCAGGCAGCATTGGGAAATATATCTCTGTACCAGAGCCCACAGGAGAGACTATGGAACTAGGAAGCTGCAGTTGGCTCTATTTTTCTGTGTTTGGAATCTTTCTTTTTTTAAGCTTTCTCAGGTGTTATGTGGAAATACATGTCTTCATGTTGGACACCATTTGTAGGAAAATTTTTCTGTCCTACCTGCCACCTCCCAAATCATGACGCAGAGACTTATTATTAATTATGAAAGCTTGTCCAATAGATTAGGTTTGTTTTTAATTATTTATTTTAACTTAAATTAGCTCATATCTTTTAATGTACATTATTTTATGTGGCTTGTTTACCTTTACCCTGTAGTCTTTATCCTGCTTCTTCTCACTCTGGCTGGCAACTCCTCCCTTCTTCTTCCCAGCATCCCTTGTCCAAAAAATCCTACCTAGTTATTTGTCATTCAGCTTTTTAGTAAACCACTCAGAGTGACTTCTTCATAGTGTACAAAAAGATTATTTCACAATAAATATCTTATGTCAAAACGCTCTTCAGATCTCCCACGCCTTTCAGCTTTGTTGACTACTATGCACTTCTTTCTGTTGGGCTGGTTCCACTCCCTGTAGCAGCTTTCCTTAGTAGGCATCCTACAACTCTGGCATCTCTAATACCTTGGGTTCTCTAAGGCAATTTCAGGATTCAACTTCACAGCTTCACACAGTGGACTCTCTCAGGGCCCCCATTTAGGGACACCTCTGATATGTGTCTGGCCTTAGCAGCTGTCCTTAGTCATGGGAGAAAATTCCATAACCCCTTTCTTATAACCTTAACTCCATTACCACATGGCCAAAGCTGCCAAGAACTGATGCTTGCTGGGGCTGGAACATGCCCCCTTTGATCAATTATATCTTCACCAGCTCTCAGTTTTCCTTCACCACCTAAGCCTGACTGTCCTGTTACTTGCTCTGTATACCAGGCTGGCCTCAAACTCAGTTATCTACCAGCCTCTGCCTTCTGGGTGTTGTGATTAAAGGCATGCACCACTACACTTGGCTCTATGTTTTTCTTTAATTTATTTTCAGATGTTGGAAACTTGGTGGGATGGGATCTTGCCATGAGGTCACCACTCCCTTTGTTGCATATCTTAATCTTTTTATCTCCTTGAATACAGGACTTAGCTCCATTCCACTTTGTGGTGCTTCTTTTCTCCTCAAATATTTTTCCTTGCTCTGCTTGCTCCTTTTCATTATGTATCTTCATTATAATTAACACAAGTAACTACACAACACAGCCAATAGTAGGCTGTTTAAGATTTCCTCTGCCAACAGAATTAATCCAAAACTCTTCACTTTAGCCTCTGGCAGACTCTTTGGACAAGTACAAATGCAGCCACATTCTTCACCAAAATATCACAAGAACGACTTCTAGGCAATATGCAGAATTTCTTTTCTTTTGAAACCTCTTGACTTAATCCTCAGAGTTCAAAGCACTCTCAGCACCACTGTCTTCCATGCTTCTCCTGGTAAGGCCCATTAAGTCGCACTTAAAGCATTCCCCTGCTGTCCTAACAAAGAGTAACAGAGTACAAATCCCTCCAAACAAAAGCACAGTCTGACCTTGCACAGCAATACTGCTGCCCTGGTACCAACTTCTGTCTTAGTTATGCTTTCTATTATTGTGAAATACACCATGACCACAGCAACTTTTATAAAGGAGAACATTTAATTATGGTGGCTTGCTTACAGTTTCAGAGATTCAGTCTATCATCCTCACGGTGAGTTCTTCCATGTTGATATGTAGACAACAGGAAGTAAATTGGCCTATGAGTTTCTGAAGCAGGTGTTCTTGGAGGTCTCTGAAATACTTTGACCAAAAACTTCAGGGGAAATATCTCATAATGTTATAGCTGACTCTGTTAGAGTAGCCTATAGTTATCTGAGTGGATTATTATCATCCAACAATATGTGTGTGTGTGTGTGTGTGTGTGTGTACATATATATGAAGCATATATATACACATACACACACACACACACACACACACACACACACACACACACACATATATATATATACACATGTATATATGAAGTTTAGGAAATATTAGATTTCCTTGTTTTTTTTTTTTCAGACATCTTCAGTGTTAGTTACCTTTCCTATCTTAAATGGCCTTCTCAATTAACCCTATTTCCTTTTCATACCACCTGAGGTCTGAGAACTGCACCGATATACACATGAAGAGATACTATCACCAAATAAATTTTTTTCATGCTTATTTTGGGTCACTCTTGATAACTGTTGGAAGAATCTCTCTCCAACTAGCCTAGGGAATGCTGTAGCTATGAACTCAGGAACCTTTTTATGTCCAGATACAGCTGCTTTTAACAGGGGTTATAGATTTCAGTCCTAGCAAAAACTGAAGTGAAGATAGAAAATAAGTCTTTTAAGTTTATTTTCTCTCCATTCCCATTTGTCACAAGCTACTGCACCTTTGGTAGTACAATCTCCATGTCTTGTTTATTTGAGTTTTAAATAATTCAGATGAGCACACTTTATACTTTTTCCTGGGATCTCATCCCACTCTTCAGTGGTGCTGCCAACTAGGAGGCTCTATTCACAAATGCAGTTCTTTAGAAGTGTCTATTTCCTCAGTTTTGTATTAATAAAGAGATTAATAACATTTTTAAAATGAAAGAAAATCAGATGGTCAAATACAGTGGATTGTGGTGGATTTTTTCTTTTGCTAATATTTATTTTGTTTATTTCTTTGAAGTGGTGAAGTATAAGAGGCAGGGAGAGACAGGTTCACCAAAAGGAAGGATGAGTTGAGTTGATAAAGCATGTCTCTCCGAAGAGACAGTGGCAGACAAGAATCAATAATGAATTCCCTGTCTAATTTTTTACACTTTCTGTGTGAAATGAACCTCAAGGTGCTGATTTCAGTAATTTCTATGGATTTGGTCAAGTTTCAGGTTGTTAACTTCAAATTGATTTTTAACCATTTAAACATCCATTTCTATTATGTTAACCTGCAGTACAAAAGTTGAACATAGTGCTAGAGAGACTGGGGAGTCTGAAGGAGGGAGGTATGTAACTCAAATCTCCTTCAAAATGTGAAGCTTTGATATGCTTATATCTTTTGCTATCAACAGCCCCTTCTCTTTCTATTTCTGTTCCAGAAGACATACCCATGTTGATCAGTTTGTGAACTCCGGGTTCTCCAACTCCTCAATTTATGTAACTGACAAGAAGCTGGCAAGTGGCACTCACAGTTCTATTACCACAAGGGATAAAAGCATGATTCTCTCACCCTAGCATCCCCATAAATAGAGGGCAGTTTCCAGATGGCTGTAATACAGATAAAGGCTTCTGAAGAATTATTATGATTTCTTTGTAGAAATATACCTATAAACATGAGTGAAATTCAATGCATTTGTATTATACAAAAACAGGAATGCTTCAAAGGTAATCAAGACAACTCCATTTTACACATTGAATGCCACTCTTTGGAGTTTTCTATGTACGAAAGTCAACCTTCCTCAGTCCCCTTCTTCCCAGACTGCTGATTAGCATAAAGTTCAAAATTCTTAACAGCAACCACCAAACTCTATCTTCTCTGACCTTTGTTTCATGACAACAGATGCACTGTTCTCCATATGCATAAGATAGCCATACTCACAATTGACTTTCTACTATGGATTCTTAAAACTTTCCCCATCCTTCTGTATCTTCTTAAATTATGTGTGTTTCTTTTTAGGTATAAATTTTCCTGATTCAGTATGTTAAGTGTAAAATTATATCCTTACTTTCATAGATGAAATGAATTATTTATTATTATTGTCTATGTGTGCTTGTGTATACATATCTGTGTGTGTGTTCCTTTGTGTGTTGGTGTTTATGAACATGTGTACACATGCATGTGAGAGAATAAGGTCTATGTTATGTTTGTCTTTCAATAATTCTCCACCCTAGTTTTGGAGACAGGGTTTTTCACTTATCTGAAGCTCAGTGATCCAGCTAGACACTTTGGCCTCGAAGACCCCAGGCCTCCTAACTCTGCTTTTCCTATTCTAGCTTTTAAAGTAAAATTTTTATTTCAGAATTTATATCAAGGAAATTGGCCATTAGAAGAAATTAGACTGTTTCTACAAGATATTCTGCTTTTAAAATATTTACCTATAGAAATCTGGATACACTACTAAGTAAAGATAATAATAATTGTATCTTGAAAAACTGAAGTTCTTAGAATGGTTCAGAGTTATTGGACTAATTATAATATAGCTAATTTGTTGTAGAATATTACTTTAAGATGTGTTACTTTTGTTTATGCTCTGGAACATTTGATTAATGATGCAAAGATGTGTTTGATTAAATAAATTCCCCTGAGGTCAGGAGGCTGAGTCAGCAACTAGCTGACAGGAAGTGAAAGGGAGGAACCAGGTGGAGAAAAGTTTTTAAGTAGGGGCAAGGGGAAGCACAAGGGCCTTTTGGAAGATGTAAGTAAGGAAAGGGGTGAGCTACTTGCTATTCAGCCTCTCAGAGGAGCAGAATTCCACCTCAACTTTTGAATCTGAGTTCTTTAGAGGGACAGAGATTTAGTTAAGTTTCCTTTGTAGCTTTGAAAGGGTTGCTGTCTGAGGGAGCAGAATTCCCCCATGGCGCTGCTCTTGAAGCTTGACCACTGCTGGTAGCAGCAGAATTGCAGTTGCTAATTTGGACAGTGTGGGTTAAAAGACAGCAACAATTTAAAGAATAGAAAGGACAACATTAACTGTAATATAGTTAACAGAGCTAATCAAATTTGTGTAGAAATACAGACGGGATTAGAAGACTAATAAAATTTCCTGAGAGAGAGGCAAAACTTCTTACCATTCAGAAGTTGAACGATTCAAATATATGAATATAGGAAGCTGGCATATTTTAAATCCAGAATTTTAAGGACCAATGTAGGATGGAAACAATATAATTAAATCTGGGAAGATCACTTATTCATATTACTGGAGTAAAAAAGCATGGGTATTTAAAAATATAAGGTGTTAAATAGAATTTTATAGTTATCTCTAGGAAAATCAAGTGCTTGAAAATTTTGTAAAGAGAAACATGAGCAATTGCTGTAGTAAGCTTGGATTTCTGAAGATCATTTTCTATACTCTGGCTCAGGAATATGGAAACCAAATGTTTAGGAAAGTACTGACTACATATTAAATTTCAGGGGAAAACAATGACACCACAACAATGTAAATAAAGGAAAGACTCTTTAAAAACACTACCAAGAGAAAATGTAGAGCTGAGCCTGGACCTTGAGACCTTGTGAGCTGATACTAGCCTACTTCCCATGTGAATCTTCCTATACTTCTCAACTCCTGTGCTCTCCTTGTGTCGAAACTCCATCTAATTCCTTTCCTGTCTTACTCCAACGCGTTGGGATTTTGATGCTTCTTGTGGCCATTTTCATTATCATCAAAACAACCTATTTAGTTATTGTCTGTCATCTTAGTACATGACAAAAACTATTGCTCCTAAAGATGTCACAAGTTTGCAAATAAACTCTCTCTGCTTCTAAGTCACATGCCTTCATTCCCACCCATGCAACTAATTACTTGCATGTACACTCTCCCTGTACCGTGTGTTTCAGTGCTAGAGATAAACACCTTTCTGCAGAGTCACACATGTTCAAACCCAGCTCTTCATGTGTGCTTTCATGGAAATCATCTCTCCTGGGATTTTCTTTCTGTTTCATTCATTCTGCTTAAAATAAAATGTCAAGCCTCAGTGCTACAAGTTGCTCAGCGTTGTCCGCTGTATTCAGCACTGTGTGTTATGTTACATTTGTTTCTGGGACACACTGTTGGTCCCTGCTGAGTGTTTTTGGACTCTGGGCTTTGTGGGAGTTCTGGATAGACCCATAACTTTTTTTATTGGACCTTGTGATGAATCCTTCAAAGAAACAAAGAAATTATTGATTAGAGATGTTTGGTTTCTATGCATCAGTTTAATGCACAATGTGAAATCTACTATAGCTATTTGTATTTATGTCTCCTGTCTGTGAAACTTCAGATTTAACATATAAACACTTAAGTCAAGAGCTAAGAATAGGTTGTGAAAATAGTGCATTTCATATTTTATTATTAGTATTTATAGATAATATTATTATTCATTGAAATTTTAGTTAAAAGTATAGGAGAGACTTGTGTCTTTGCTGTGGGCAGTAGATTTGCTAGCAAAGTGATATACACATTAGAATAGAATCTAATCTCTCTATTGTCATCACATTGCAGAATAACATTAGGAAAAACACCACATCCTTCAGATTGTCTTCTTCATTCACATGAATTCCTCTTTTTATAAAGACACAGCATAGAAGTCAGAAGTCTCTAGAGAGGGAAGCAGCAGTAGTATTTCACGTTGTATGTGGACGAGACACAAATAAAGATCAATATACATTAAAATGTCAAGTTTAAACTAATAAGAACAGATACTACACTTGATCTTAGCCAAAAGGCTGAGAGGAAAAGGATGGCCTAGTTGATTGGTTTACCACTCCTATACCCACATAGAAAAACAATTTCATTTTCAAGCAATGGGTACACAGCTCCTTGTTATCTGCAGATTCTCATCTACAGTTTCATGTTTTGCCTCCTGTTTGTTCTTTGACTTGCTACTTTTGTTCACACACATACACATTAAAAAAGACAATAATTACAGAGTTGAAATGCTTCCTGAAAATCCCAAAAGAAGATGCCCAAAGAGTGTTTTGGTAACCCCTACACTCTATAGGATAAGCATATGCATGTTGAGTTGTGTATGAAGTATTGGAGGATGCAGAGTGATCTGCCCACTTTGGGGTGGTTTCCATTGGCATTGGGAATGCTTGCTAATTTGCTGAAAGCATAGATGGTTCACTATGGCTACTGCTCCCAAGGGAAACTATTTCAGACTTTCTCCTTTGTTGGTATTGAATCCAGTTATGATCTAATAAAGGTCTTTGACCATAGCAACATCCTTATATGTTTATTGGTAATATGAATTTTTAAATAATGGGAAACCTCCTTTCATTGTTTGCAGAATATGATTGAAACACATGTAAAGGATAAAGGAAGGTATGAAAACAGTGGTAGACAGATTGAGTCTTAAGGAAGAACAGAAAATATTAAAAGTATTAGGAATCTGAAAAGGTGCCTGTGCCTCCTTCATTTGTGGAATATGTGATAATTCTATGCCCTGTGGTGTTTCCTATCTCATACTTAGTTACACTGTAGAAAGGACCACATGCTCTCTGTTTACATTAACAGTAGTTGTTCAACACTAATTTATTGTTTTTACTTGTTCATCATATATTGGTAGATTAAATTATTGGCCCTCACTTTTCAATTACCCATAGCAAAAAAAAATAATAATAACACTGGTACTGCTTATCATGGCCTTAGGATAGATGTACACTATTGTTTTGACTTTAGCAGAAGGTTATATGATAATCAAAAGATGGTTGATTTATGTTTCAATAATGTGCAACTAGAAGCTCATGCTATAGGTAGCTACTGCTCCCCATGTCTGAACCTCAGTATATATGAAAGAGTCATACTGTAAATCTGCACCCTAAATGTGAATTTGTATTGTTAAATCAAACTTGATCCTATATGCAGAATCACAATACAAAACAATGAGTATATATTACAAGTTATGAAAATTGTGGGTTATGTTAGTACACAATTTGTTGAAGTATAATTAGTCCACATAGAAATAGGTACCAGAAGTGGACAGCATAAAAGGATGCTAAAATCTTTGGAGTCAAGTGTGAGAAAATGCTTGTAGGAAGCTGGACAAATGAAACACATCTTACATAGTGGCAAATGGTTTGGTGCATATGATCTTTACTCATGTTAAATTAGAAGACAGAAATTATTCCTTACTCAACTTGCCTAGGGGGATTAGATGCAGAAAACTGGAAATGCAAGCTGGTGGTTTATAATATCCACTTGCAGAGTTATTATCAGAAAACAGTGAGCTCAGAACAAAAGATTTGTGAACATCTCTCTCTCTCTCTCTCTCTCTCTCTCTCTCTCTCTCTCACACACACACACACACACACACAGACACACACACACACATTGCTTGTGCATTCCAACATATACAAAGTTGAAAAAGAAATGGAATCAATTATTTACCTACTTAGCCATTAAAACAATGTTTTAGGATAAAGGCTCATGTTCTGTGCACAGTTGTAAAGATACAAATTATGGAGAAAGCAAGCAGAGGATATTATTTTCCTAATCTTCATTAAATGAGTTGCTACAAATCTATCAGTTAGTGTGGGGAAAAAGAGCTTCATAAATATTAAAGATATGTATAACATCATATGAATGGGTCAAATCTCACAATCTCAGAAGCTAAGCAGACTTGTACCTAGGTTATCTAATGGGGGTTGTTTGACTCCATTGAACCTGATAATCTCAATTTCTTTATTTATGTCTGGACTCTAAAGCGTCAGACAAAGACTGTGGTGAGATGTTAGTTTCTATGTGCTTATGAACTCAACTTTGCACACTTAAAGTCATTGTAGATATTGAGTGTTTAGTATACAGAAAGAAAGAAATAAGCATGTCAATTTGTGATGACCAAATCACCTCATATTATATGTAGAAGCTGTCAGACTGCCATTTCCTGCACACCATGTTTCCATAAATTTTGACCTGGATTTCTGTAACCCAGGATATCTGGCAGACATAGCTGTTATCTGTGCAGAGTCTCCAACTTTGCCAGAATACTCATCTGAGATCTGAGTATGTGACACATTGAGAGGATAAGAACATCTGAGTTTAATCACTTACAAGGTACCATCAAGGTAAATGATGCAAAAGAAGAAACAAAAAATGTCTAACAATTTTATGTGTTCATGAAAGAAAGGAATTGTAACACCCAGAAAAACAACCAAATAATAAATTTTGTTTAAAAATAAATACATAACCTTACTGAGAAGGATTTTATCACTATTTTAGAGTGCCAGTCAATTTTATACTTGATAAAGTCATAGTTGTGACCCCAAGGTGGTTGAATACAGAGGACAGGTAGCAATCTTTACCTCAACCTCCTTATGTGCAGTAAGACACTGAGTGTGGCTGGAATCTTCTGCTGGCTCTGAATACAGAGAATTGGTGGATTTCAAGGTTCAGATATTACAATACATATGGACATTCCCTTCATTTATGAAAAGAAAGATGATTAGCTCAGCTAGTCAGTGATGTGAATGATTTACAGACTTCAAGATGTGGAGTCAAAAGTTTGTACTCCAGGATGAATATCATCTATTCTGGGTAACAAAACATACATTTGTAGACTTTTGTTTTGTCTTTCCATACATAAAATGAAACATAATGATCAATACCTTCTGCATTGAGGCAATGCATACCTGTTTTCTCCTCCTTTATTGCTTTGTTTCAATCAAGACTTCCTCATACTTATTCTAATAGTGAAGTCAAAGTCACATGTTTTTGTAGATGATATAGTTTAGAGCAGAGTGCTTGTGAGCATTCATCATGCCCTTGGTCCCAGTCTTAGCACTGAAAATAATTCCTAGTGATTATATCATGAATCCAAAGGGCACAGGAACATATTCTAGCATGGTCTTTCATTCCTGCCAATTCTCTTTAGGGTCTTATTTCTTGTCAACCATAAGAATTTCTTACAGTCACTATATTTGGAAATTTGACTTTGTGGTTCAGGTCTTGCTGTCTAAGAAAATTATTTTATTAAATTTATTTTTATTTTAAAATACATATAGGAGTTTATTTATGTGTCTTCACATAAGTATTTGCCTGCGAGTGCATGTGCCTGTGGACACTAGAGGTGCTGGGTTCCCTGGAACTGGAATTATAGATGGTTGTGAGCAGCCTCACATGGATGTTGGAAATTGAGTCCTGGACCTCTGGAAGAGCATCAGGTGCTCTTACCCCGCTGAGCCATCTTTCCAGCCCTAAGAAAATTACTAGTGAATAACATGTTCTTTATCATATTATATTTCACTTCCTAGCAAAAGGCCATAGTGAACTTCCATCAAAGAAAATGTCTCCTAATTTCTTATTCTAATAAATGATTGCTTTTATAATTATGATTAGTACTTTAGAACTGGTTTTTAAAAAAAGAACTTGCAAGATTTATTTATTTATTGTCATCTCAGGCTCTAGCATACACAAATTCACCTGTGGCCTCTTCCCACATATATTTATGTAGTGGTTGAAGAGAAGCCTGGACAATCCACCAATGAAAATATATCCTTTTTGTCTTCTCTGTGTTCAGGCTGTGCACATCATTCCTGAGGCAAAAGTGGAGGAAAACAGAAGCAAGAAAGAGAGGTAGAATACTGAGGCCATGGGTGTTGCCGGATGTGAGAGCAAGCTAGAGGCGCAGAGGCAGAATTCTGGATGAAGGGGATAATTTTGGAGCTTATAGGAAATAAAATAGAGCCATTAGACCTTAAATATATGGTTGGAGTTATAGAAATTACTCCATAGAGAATTACTAAGATCCACAGAAAAGAAAACGGGTAATTTACTACATAGGGACACTGTGTAGGGTCAATGGACACATTTTAAGTGGGCAGTAAAGCAGAAGGGAACATCTAAATTATTGGTCTTGTCTCTCCTAGAAGTTATTACAAACTAAGTGATAGGTTTTTTTTATACTTCAGAGAATGTGCTTCCTAGGAAAAAGCTACCAAAATGTTTAAAACCACCAGCTACTCTGAGAAATACAATGACAAAAACAATCATGTTTTTCTGTAGTTAATGTGGTGTCATATTTTATAAATTTATTTAATTTTTTCATACAATATATGTCGATTTCATTCTTTAACTTCCCCCAACTCCTTTCAGATTAATCCCACTCCCCTACACACCTAATTTCACTTTTTAAATCTCTCTTCTCTCTCAAGAAACAACAAATATCAAAAATCAAAACAAGTAAACAAAAACTCAACAAGACAAAAAAGTAACAAAACAAAATAAAAAAACATGGAAAAGCCATGGAGTCCATTTTGTGTTGGCCAACTACTCCTTAGCATGTGGCCTGCCCTGAGTGTAGTTGATAAAATACCCAGTTATGTTCCACTGAAGAAAACTGATAATTTCCTTTCCCAGCAGGTATAAATTACAAATACCTTCTTGTTTACCAGGGAATGTATATCTGTTTTCCCTTCTCAGTGCTAGGAGTTTGCTTTGAACATGTGCAGGCCTGTGTGCTTTGTCCCAATCTCTGTGAGCTCACGTGTGTATCAGCCCTGTAGTGTCGCGTTGTTTCCTTGGAGTCGTTCCACACCTCTGGCTCTTACAATCTTCCCACCCCTTCTTCCATGTAGATTCCTGAACCTTTGTGAGTGCAGTTTGATAAAGATCTCCCATTCACAGTTGAGTGTTCTAAAGTCGCTCACTATCTGCACCTCATCCAGTTGTGGGTCTCTGAGTTTACCACCTGATTTGATAAAAAGGTTTTCATTTGGGGGTCATGTGAGGTGCTCATCTATGTGTATAGTAATATGTCATTAGGAATCATTGTATTGTTATATTCCTTTAGCAAAACAATAGTAGTAGGTATTCCTGCAAGGCCTATGACCTATGTACTGTCATGTTTTTGGCCACTTGAGTCATGTCATCTAGGGGCTCATTCCAATGGATTAGGGATTAAATCCAATTTAAAAAGAGAAATACTATCCATTTTAAGTGAAAGTATACATTGTAGCTGGAGTTTTTCTCTCCATCTCCTGCCAAGCCCCTGCAGTCCCACAACCCACGTATAGATAATCACTCAGATGCTTATATTACTAATAAACTGTATGGCCATGGCAGGCTTCTTCTTATCTACTTCTATCTTAAATTAACCCATTTCTATTAATCGATAAGCTGCCACATGGCTCGTGGCTTACTGGTACCTTACATCTCGCTTGTCCTGGCAGCAGCTGGCAGGTCTCTCCCCAGCCTTCCACCTCCCAGAATTCTCCTCTCTCCTTGTCCCGCCTATACTTCCTGCCTGGCTACTGGCCAATCAGTGTTTTATTTACTAACCAATCAGAGCAACACATTTGACATACAGAACATTCCACAGCAATACAGTTAAAGGAGTGATTATTAGATTCTCAGTAAGATGTTGTAATTGCTAACAACTGGTTTGGCCTTTTTACAGTGTACAGTGGGCCAAGTTCTGTGGCTGTTTCATAATACAAATGCATTGGAAGCAAACAAACTTTTATTCTGCTGTCTCATTCTCTTGTCTAGCTCTCCAAATTACTTTTCTTAATTAAACACCACACAGATGTTCTTGCTTCTTGAAGATAGTAAGCAAAACATCTGAAGAAAGAGGCACCCATACACTGACCTTCCTCTGTGCAGAGACATTATGTTTCTGTGTGTTTGCATATTTTTTAAATGCTCTAGAGATTTATCAATGCTTACCTTTTTCACTTTTCACAAGTTTACTAAATACATTAGAGAATAAACTATTAATCCTATTGCTTATATGGTCTTTAAAAGTGGAATTCAAAGAGAATGAATATCTATGATTATTTACAAATTATTATGTTGCCTAGATATAGTTTTGACATTTTGATATTTTAAAAATCCCATTTTTAGGGATTTAAGTTTCTGGTACTTCTGAGAGAGGCAGGGCTTATTAGGAGTCAATCAATGCAGCTATTAAGGTTTGAGGTAAAGGAATTTAACTAAGGGGAAAACACTTCTAACAGGTATAGTTACTTACTTAATCTATGTCTGCTTACCCTACAGGCATTAGAATATAAAAATCTATGTATCCAGTAGCATTACATCAGTATTGTCATGCCAGTGTCTTTATTGCCCTACACATGAGGAATGTTGCTCAGACAACATAGATGTCCAGTTACATCTATGATTTAGCACTGTGGGAGAGCTAATTTTATCTCTATGCACAGTGTCTGGCTGTTAGAGTTATGTTGGCAATATAAAGCAAGCAGGAAAAATGTCCCTGTATTTATGTTCTTTGGGAGAGTTTATAAAGATCAATGATGATTTTTTAGATGTTTAGTAGCTTAGCCACGAAGACACCCAGTCCTGGCTTTTCTTTGTTGGGAATTTCTGGGATCAATGCTTTAATCATTTGCTGTTGACCTGTGCAGTTTTCCTATTTCTTCTTAAGCCCATGAGGAAGGGATTAGATTCTACTACTTCATCCATTGGCTAAATTATTCAATCTGCTAAATATACTTACATATAACTGTGCCTTACGATCCATTTTCTGAGTGAAGTACACACTGTTAATTGTCTTTTATATCTGCCTTTAAATTTAAATCTTCTCTTTTTTTATTGTTATTTTAGCTAAGAGTTTGTCAAAAAATTTTTAGTAACTAAACCTTAATAATATATCCCATAAGCTTCCTTTTATCTATTTTGTATAGTTCTGTTCTGATCTTCAGTATTTCTTACTTTCTGACAACTTGGAGTCTACTTGTTTTTGAATAAATCATTTTTTTTCTAGTTCATGGAGGTGTAAAGTGAAGTTGTTTATTTTTGAGCTTCTTTTCATATGTCAGTGTTTATCCCTATAAATGGTCTCACCAGTGATGCTTTTGCCACATCTCATAGTTTTCTATATTGTGTTTATATTTTCTCTCTACATTTTTTTGTGATGCATGTATTTCTTTTTTTCTTTTTTATTATTATTATATTTGTGTTTTAATTTTACACATCAGCCATGGGGTCTCCTGTCCTCCCCCCTCCCGCACCCATCCCCCACCTTCCTCCCATTTCCTCCCCTCCATTCCCATCTCCTCCATGGCCAAGACTCCCCTGGGGATTCATTTAAACCTGGTGGATTCTACATTTTAAGAATTCTTGTCTGCTTTCTTGTTTGACCTTGATTTTTCAAGGCTATGGTGCATGGTGTTTATGTACTGAGGGATGTTCCTATGTTCTTGCTGATGTTTCTATTGCTATTCCACTGATTGAAGTAATAAACAGAAAATTTGAAACTATAAAACTCCCAGAAGAAAATATAGGAGTAAGTTTCCTTCCTATGGACCTCTGAAATGATTTTAACATATTAAACAAAATGTGAAAGGTAGCTGTGCATGTGGAGAAAAATAAATAGTTAAATGAAAAAAGGCAGACTTTGGATTGGAAGAAAATAGTTATGAGTCATACATCTGAGAAAGGGTTTGAATCCAAGTCTATACGAGCATTATGGGACTTGGGTAAACTAATGAAGAAACAATCTCATTAAATGTTGGGCAAAAAACCCTGAATAGACAATTTTCAAAAAAGACATGCAAATGTACAATGTGTATGTGAAAATATGCTCAATGTCAATAATATCAAAGAAAGGAAGGTTAAAACCACAAGGGGATATTTTTTTATACCATTGACTTGAATATTACCAAAAATAAATAAATAAATAAAAACTGTCCAGTTTGTGGAGGAAAGTAAAATTTTAAGTACTCATGGAAAATAATATAAAAACTTCTCAACAAATTAAATACAGGGTAACCATATAACCCAGAAAACCTTTTACTGAGTAGAGAGCCAACAGAAATAAAGTCAGTATTTTGTAGGGCCACCTGCACAGCCATGTTTACTTGAGCATTATCCTCCATTAATAAGAGACAGAAATAGTCTAAATTTCCATTGACAGATGGTTAAATATCAACATTGTGGCATATAGATATTGGCAGCAGAGCATAACTCAACCTATAGAAAAAAGCATAGCTGAAACCAAAGGATGTATAAGTGAAATAAGTTGGATTTGGAAGAAAACATACTCATATGTTCTTACCTACACATGCAGTTCTTTCAATCATCAAATAAGTAGGAACAAAAAGTAGAACAGTAGTTACTGTATAGGACAGGAGTACTAGAGGAGAATAGGAGAGGAGAAAAGTTGCAAATAGTGAATACCAGGCCAAAATGTATATATCTAGACACAGAAATACGTCACATGATGACAAAAGCACTACATACAGATATAAAGTAAAATTCCACTTCAAAATAATTAATAAGGCATTCTTGTCACCATTAAAAGGATTACAGTAAAAGATGATAAATAACTTTGTTTATTGTAGTCATATTTTTACAATGTAAACATATAGTCAAAGTTCCATGTTGTATATTTCAAATATATGCAATAAAACTAAATTTTGAAAAGGCGAATAAAGCAGAATCATTCAACCAGCTGCGGATGGTGAGATGACTCATAATTCAGAACAATGTACTTTGTCTAAAAATAACTCCTTAAAAGTATCACTAATAGTCTATATGAAGGTAAGAATGTCCTTTGGTCTGTGTTCCATTGTCCAAAGTTTCTATACAAATCCTTGTCAACCATTCCAACTTAGAAGCAGCTATCAGAATTTAAATTAAAAGTTCAAGCTTCTGCTTACACTAAAAAGTTAGTGAAGTGTGACACTGTAATTTTTATTTACACACTTCAAATTTATGTTTCAAAGATTCTGCACGTTAAAATCTTTTATGAACAGAGAGATGTATTTCAGTGTCTTCACTCACTGGATGGAATGCATGTAAAAAACCTGTTCTAGTTGTTTTCTCTGTCACCTTTCAGTTGTTGAGCAAGAACGGGAAATGTTCTAACTTACAATATTTTAAGAGAGATCCCAAAAACAACTCATAAAGGCTGAGGAGCTGTATTAAAATAGCAGACGTAAAGCAAGAAGTAACTCATTCCTGTCACATCTCTGTACATATGTGTATTGTGGCGCTTTGGTATCCCTTTCTGAAAGTGTGCCTTCCAATTTATAAGTAAAGTACATTTATATTTCATTTTCAATTATGCTACATGGATTTATGGGTGATATAAAACTTTACACAGAAGCAGTTGATGTGATGTGAAGCCTTTGTTCTCTTTATTTCTTCAGCGAGGATATCAGCCACCTCACTTTCTGTGGCTTCTCTATGTAATAGATATTACTTTAAGCTGTGGTTGAGAAACTCCTTATCTATGAATGCTCTCTATATATTTTTGGCTTACAATGAATTATCCTCCCTCCACAATTACTAACATCTGATTTTTCCTTTCTTATGGGAATTAAAGAAAGTAATTTTCTATCTATCTATCTATCTATCTATCTATCTATCTATCTATCTATCTATCTATCTATCTATCTATCTATCTACCATCCATCCATCCATCATCTATCCATTCGTGTCTAGACTATATATTGATATAAAATGAAAACTGATGATATTTGTGAAGATGAGGATATGAGAGGCAAGGGTGAAGGTATGAATGTGAACAAAGCATTGCAGTAGGTAGCTATTAAAACAAAAACTCACAATTGAACAAGAATTGAGAATAAGTGATTGCAGAGTGCTCAGCCCTAAACATGACAGCGATATCACTCCATTTAAAACTTAGAGAACATCTTAGAAGAGTACACAGAAGGAATTTAAGAGCCAGAGGATGAATCCCAATCACCAACTCCAAGTCATATTTAATAAAATTTCAAAACTTTAAAGGAAAAACAAGGAGATTCCTTAAGTACTTCAGCAATGTTGTCATAATACATACTTGTAATGGAAGAAAACTCTGTTTACCAGTGTCATTCTGAAGAACAAGACCATCCAAGGAGAAAATGTAGCCATGCTTTCAATATTTCCAAGGCTAGAAAGTGGGATCCAGGGCAGGAAAGATGGCTTGCCAGGTGTCCTATCTGCCAAGCCTGACAACCTCAGTTTGATTTTCTTGCTCCTCATGCTTGGAGGAGAGAACTGAGGCACAGGCTGTGCTTTGATCTCTACATCTGCACTGTGGCATGCTATGTCACAAACACATACACCCATGAAATGAATGTACTTAAAAATTAGAAGTGGGATCCAAGGATTTAACATGAAGCCAGATGAACTTCTAAGTGTAAATATAGAAGATAGTTACTTACAGATTATAAACAAGGCTATGTTCCCATTGAAAAAATTTAGAGACTTCTATTTGAAAAGCTTCAGAGCATTGAAAACATGAATACAGAAAGAGATATATTTGTTTATTTTATTTTTATTGTTAGTTTCTATTGAAAAATTTAAAATAAAATACATTTTTATTGTTTTCACTTCCCAACTTCTCCTGGATCCTCCATGTCTCCCTACACTCCCAACTTTATGTTCTCTCTCTCTCTCTCTCTCTCTCTCTCTCTCTCTCTCTCTCTAAATAAATAACTAAGTAAAAAACCCACAAAATGAAAATAAAAACAAACAAGCAAAGTAACAATAAGACAAAAATGTGAAAATAAAGCAAAATGATACAAAAAGTCCACTAAAACATTCTTGAGTTCACTTTTTGATGGCCAACTAATCCTAGGCATGGGGACTTAGGGGTTTTAACAAAAATGGCTTCATATATGTATCAGTCATGTTGTGTCTAGAAGACATAGTTTGCTTGGAGTTATTTCTCACTACTGGCTCTTACAATCTTGTTGTCTCCTCCTTTGAAGGTATGGGTTTGATGAAAGTATATCATTTAGCAATGAGTTCTTCAAAGTCTGTCTTTCTCTGCACTTTGTCCAATTGTGGATCCCTGAGTTTATTGCAAATAAGATCCATATCTATCACCATACACAAAACTCAAATCCAAGTCGATCAAAGACCTCAACATAAATCCAACTACATTGATCCTGATAGAGGAGAAAGTACAAAGTAGCCTAGAATGCATTGGCACAGGAGACTACTTCTTAAATATAACACTATTAGCACACACACTGAGAGCAACAATTAATAATTGGGACTGTCTGAAATTGAGACGCTTTTGTAAGGCAAAGGACACAGTAAATAAGACAAAATGACAGCCTACAGAATGGGAAAATATCTTCACCAATCCCCCATGTGAAAGAGGGGTGATCTAAAAAATTTATAAAGAACTCAAGAACTAGACAGGAAAATACCAAACAGTGCAATTACAAAATGCGCTACAGATCTTAACAGAGAATTCTCAACAGAAGAATCCCAAATGACCTAAAGACATTTAAGGAATTGCTCAACATCCTTAGTCACCAGGGAAATGCAAATCAAAATGACTCTGAGATACCATTATCTACCTGTCAGAATGGCTAAGATCAAAAACAACAGATGACAGCTTATGTTGGGGAGGATGTGGAGAAAGGGAGACACTTCCATTGGTGGTGGGACTGCAAACTTTATAGCTACTTTGAAAATCAGTATGGCGACTTCTCAGAAAATTGGGAATCAGTTTCCCTCAAGGCCCAGCAATACCACTCTTGGGCAAATACTCAAGGGATTCTCAACCGTACCACAAGGACACGTGTTCCACTATGTTCATAGCAGCATTATGTGTAATAGCCAGAACCTAGAAACAACTAGATGTCCCTCAACTGAAGAATGGATAAGGAAAATGTGGAAACATATACACAATGGATATCACTCTGCTGAAAAAAAAAATGACATCATGATATTTGCAGGCAAATATATGGAACTAGAAAATATCATCCTGAGTGGGGTAACCCAGACTCAGAAAGACAAACATGGTATGTACTCACTAATAAGTGGATATTAGATATAACCAATGGCTAATCAGACTACAATCCACAGCTCCAGAGAAACTAGGAAATGAAAACCCTAAAAGAGAAATGTGGGTCTCAGCCATTTGTGTTTCATATTTTGAGAACACTATTTAGTTCTATACTCAATTTGTAAAATTGTGTTATTCATGTATTTTCTTGGTTTTCAAATTTGTCTTTTGTTGTTGCTATTTTAAAATATATTCTAGATCCCAACGTCTATCAGATTCATAACTGGTAAATCTTTTATCTCATTCTGTACACTGACACTGTTCCCAAATGATGATATCCTTTGTGGTACAGAAGCTTTTCAGTTTCCTGTGGCCCCACTTATTATTTTATAGTCTTAATCCCTGTTCTGTCTGCATCTTGTTCAAAAAGTCCTTTGTGAGCTCAGTGCAATTCTCCACTTTCTCTTCTATCAGGTTTATGGCATCTGGTCTTATGATGAAGTCTTAGATCCATTTGAAGTTGAGTTTTTGCAGGGTGAGAGATGTGTCCTTTTACATGCAGCCACCCAGTCTAAGCAGCACCATTGGTTGAAGATTCTATCTTTTTCTTCAGTGTATATTTCTGACATTTTTATGAAAACAATCAGGTGTCCATTAGGGTGTGTACTTGTATCTGGGCCTTTAATTATATTCTGCTGATCAATATGTCTGTTTTTATTCCAACACTAAGCTTTTTTATTACTATATCTCTGTCAAATACAACTTGAAATCTGGAGTGGTGGTGGCTATAGTAATTCTTTACTATTTAAGGTTGTTTTAGTTATCCTGGTTTTGTTTTTGTCAAGTGTGTGTTTCCATATGAAGTTGAAGATTTTTTAAAAATGTCTGTGGAAAACCCAGAAAGGCTAATTAACAATGATGGCTCAAAGGAAGAATGTATTGATCTCCCTGGGAAGGGTAAAATAGAATAGATTTCACCAGTGGAGTTGGAGTGAAGGCAGAGAGCACTGGCAGACACAATTGGAATTGGGCATCATTTATGGGGAGAGGTAGAACCCCACTGCAATGGAAACTCCCAGGAATCCATGATGATGACCCTAGCAAAGACTCCTAGTAACGGGGAATATGGCATCTGAACTGGCTATCTTCTGCAACCAGGTAAGGCTTTTAGTGGAGAGATTGGGATACCAATCCAGCCACAACACCTTTGACCTATAATTTGTCCTGCCTGCAAGATGTGCTAGGGTAAAGGTGGCACAGAACTTGCAGGAGTGGCCAACCAATGACTGCTTCAATTTGAGACCCATGCCATAAGAAGGAGCCCATGCCTGACACTGCCTGGAGGGCCAGGAACCAGAGTCTGGATAGCCCTGAGACCAAGGATGGAACCAAACATGACCTAAAAAAAAAGTAAATGAGGAGGTGGGAGTGGGGGGTGTATTGGAAGGGAGAGCTGGGGGGGGGGAGGATGGGGGAATCTGTTGCTGATATGTGTAATTAAGTTAATTATAAAATAAATTTACTATTAAAAAAAAAGTAAATGAGATGATTCCTAATGATACTCTGTTACACTTGTTGGCTGGAGCCTAGCATAACTGTCATCAGCGAGACTCCATCCAGCAACTGATGAGAGCAGATTCAGAGACCTACAGCCAAACATTAGAAAGAAGTTGGGAATCCTGCAGAAAAAAGGGAAGAAGGCTTGTAGGAGCCAGAGAAGTCAAGGACACCAAAAGAAAACTCACAGAATCAACTTAGCAGGGCTCATAGGGGCTCAAAGAGACTGAACAGACAATCAGGAAGTCTATCTGGCTCTGACCTAGGTCCTCTGCATATGCTATGGTTGTGTAAATTGGTGTTCTTATAGGACTACTGGGAGCAGGGGCTGTCTCTGACTGTGTTACCTACTTTTGGGATCCCTTGCTTATTCTTATTGGGTTGCCTCATCCAGCCTTAATATGAGGAGATATGCTTAGTCTTACTATAACTTGATATGCCATGTTTGGTTGATATCCCTGGGAGGCCTGTCTTTTTTTGAAGCGAGAAGAGGAGGAGTGGATTTTGGAGAAAGGGGAGGTTTTGGGAGAGACTGGGAGGAGAGAAGGGAAAGAAAACTACAGTTGGAATGTAATATATGAGAGAAGACTAATGAAAAGGAAAAAAATCTCTGAAGAATTTTATTCAAATTTAATGGCGATTGCATTGAATTTGTAGATTGCATTTGGTAGGACGGCCATTTTCACAATATTAATCCTATTAAAGCATGTGCATGGGAGATCTTTCAATCTCTGGTGTCTTATTGATTTTTTTCTTAAATATTTTAACATTTATGATACAAGTTTCTTATTTGCATGGTTAGACTTATCTCAGGATAGGTTTTTCATGTTATCATGAATGGTTCTATTTTCCAGATGTCCTTTTCAGTTGTTTGTCACTTGTATGTAACACTGATTGTTACTTGTTAATTTTGTATCATTCTACTTTGTTGAAAGTGCTTACTAGTTACAGAATTTTCCTGGTGGGATTTGTTTAGGTCCTTTTGTGTACAAAATCATATCATCTGCAAAGGAAGACACTTTTGCGTCTTGTTTCTTTTGCATGCCTTTGATCTCCTTCAGTTGTCTTACTGATATGGTTAAGACTTCAAGTACTATATTGAAGGGCTGTGGATAGAATGGAGATCATTGTTTTGTTCCTGATTTTAGTGGAAATACTTTGAGTCCTCTCCTTTTAACTTGATATTGTCTATGGGTTTGCTGTAAATTGCCTTTATTATGTTGTGGTATATCCCCTGCTGTAGCAGGAATCTTAACAGGCCTTATTAATAATATAGACCCATTCTCATGTGGTTATCATTTATCATGGTCTGTTATTCCTTGTTCTCCCTTTCTGTTCTTGATCCAGCTGGGATCTCCTGCTCCTCTAAGCTTTCTTTCCCTCTAACCTTGCCCTTCATTACTCCCCCTGTCATCCAGGTTGTTCATATAGATCTCATCCATTTCTCTGTCATTGGGTGATCCTTGTGTCTTTCCTAGGGTCCCATTTTCTAGGTAGCTTCCCTGGAGTTGTGTAGCAGTTTAGTTATCTTTGTTTTACATCTAGTATCCTCCTATGAGTGAGTACATACCATGTTTGTCCTTCTGAGTCTGGGTTACCTCACTCAGGATGATTTTTTCTAGATCCATCCATTTGCTTGCAAACCTCATGATGTCATTGTTTTTCTCTGCTGAGTAGTACTCCATTGTGTATATGTACCATATTTTCTTTATCCCTTCTTCAGTTGAAGGGCATCTAGGTTGTTTCCAGGTTCTGGCTATTACAAACAATGCTGATATGAACATAGCTGAGCAAATGCCCTTGTGGTATGATTGAGCATTCCTTGGGTATATGCCCAAGAGTGCTACAGCTGGGTCTTGTGGTAGATGGATTCCCAATTTTCTAATGAAGTGCCATATTGATTTCCAAAGTGGCTGTACAAGCTTGCATTCCCACCAGCAGTGGAGGAGAGTTCCCCTTGCTCCACATCCTCTAGGATAAGCTGTCTTCTGTGTTTTTGATCTTAGCCATTCTGACAGGTGTAAGGTGGTATCTCAGAGTCATTTTGATTTGCATTTCCTGGATAATTAGGGATGTTGAACAATTCCTTAAATGTCTTTCAGCCATTTGAATTTCCTCTGTTGAGAATTCTCTGTTTAGTTGTATAGCCCATTTCTTAATTGGACTGTTGGGCATTTTGATATCTAATTTCTTGAGTTCGTTATATATTCTGGATATCAGCCCTCTGTCAGATGTGGGATTGGTGAAGACCTTTTCAGAGTTCTAGAGAGGCCCTCAGAAATCCACATTGATACATCCTCTGTAGACTACTGGCAATGGTTGAGGGAAAGCCTGATCTGACCTGGTCTGGTGATCAGATGGCCAAACACCCTAACAGCCATGCTGGAACTCTCATCCAATAACTGATGGAAGTGGATGCAGAGATCCTCTGCTGGGCCCAAATGGAGCTCCAAGAGTTCAACTGTTGAGAAAGAGGACAGACTGTAAGAATTTGAATTGTTAAGACCAAGATTGCAAGAGCATAGGGATAAAATAGCCAAATGAATGGAAACACATGAATTATGAGCCAGGGGCTGTGGAGCCCCCAGCTGGATCACACCCTCTGGATAAGTGAGACAATTGAATAGCTTGAACTGTTTGAGAGGCACCTAGGAAGTGGGATCCGGACCTGTCCTTAGTGCATGCACTGGCTGTTTGGAACCTTGGGCTTATGCAGGGACACTTTGCTCAGCCTGGAAGGAGGGGACTGGACCTGCCTGTACTGAATCCACCAGGTTTAAATGAATCCCCAGGGGAGTCTTGGCCCTGGAGGAAATGGGAATGGAGAGGAGGGGCTAGGGGGAAGGGGTGGTCGGGGGCTGGAGCGGGGAGGACAGGGGAACCCATAGCCGATCTGTAAAATAAAAACACAAATATAATAAAAAATAAATAAATAAAAAATCAAACCCAAGGGTAGTTATTGGGGTGAATGCTGGAAGATCAGAGAAGCAGAACAAGCTGCAGCTACCTCATCTTGCCAGTTCCTCAACTCATCCTGTTTCCTCAGACTGGAAGCCTCTGAGTCCTCATCTGAATGGGTCTCACCTGAACTGCTGCTCAAAAGCCTGAAAGCTTAACCAACCAAATGCTGCTAGTTTCTGGTCTTCAAGCCTTATATAGCTTTCTGTTTTTGCTATCACTCCCTGGGATTAAAGGCTCACTTCTTGGGATTAAAGGCTCACTTCTTGGGATTAAAGGCATGTGTCACCATGCCTGGCTATTTCCAACGTGGCCTAGGACTCACAGAGATCCAGAGGGATTTCTGCCTCTGGAATGCTAAGATTAAAGGCATGTGCTACTACTGCCTAACCTCTATGTTTAATATTGTAGCTGTTTTGTCTCTGACCCCAGATAAGTTTATTAAAGTGCACAATATTTTGGGGAACACAGTACTATCACATCCTGCCTTCCTCCTCTTTCCAGGACTTATCATAAAGAGAGGCTGGGATTTTGTCAAAGGCCTTTTCTGCATTGAATATGATGATTATATGGGTTTCTTTTTTGTCTTTCAGTTTGTTTATGTAGTAAGTTACATTTATTCATTTGTTTATGTTGAACCATCCAATATCTCTGGGATGAAAACTACTTGATTATGGCAGATAATCATTTTGATGTGTTCTTAGAAGTATTTTATACAGATTTTTTTGCATGTACATTTGTGAAAGACATTTGATTCATAATTTTGTTCTTTGTTGGGTCTTTGTATGGTTTTGTTATTAAGGCAATAATGGTCTCCTAAAAGAATTAGGGATTTTTTCCTTCAGTTTCTACTTTTCAGACTTGTTTGGGGAGTGTGGGCATTCATTCCTCTTTGAAATTCTGGTTGAATTCTACATTGAATCCATCTTGCTCTAGGCTTTTGGGGGGGGGGTTGGGTTAATTTTATTTACTGCTTCTATTTTATTAGAATTATAGGCCTATTTAAATTGTTTATTTGTCCTTGATATATATTAGTAAGTTTATTCATTTCTTTTAGGTTTTTTTCATTGGTTGGAGTATGGGTTTTTAAATAAATTCTTGTTATTCTGACAATTTTGTTAGTGTCTCTTGAAATATCCCTCTTCTCATCTCCATTTATATTAATTTATTTCTTCTCCCTCCATCTTTTGGCCTTACGAATCTTGTTGATTTTTTTAAAGAACCAAATATTTCTTTCATTGATTCTTTGTACTGTTTGCTGTTGTTTCTATTTCATTGATTTCAGCCTCAAGTTTGAGTATATCTTCCAATTTTTTGGGGGGGGTATGGGTTTTTTCTTATTTCTAGAGTTTTTAGGTATGCCACTAAGTTACTAATATGAAATTTCTCACGATTTTTTAACTAGTCACAGAATACTATAAATTTGTCTCATAGAACTGCATTCACTCTGTCCCATAGGTGTGGGTATATTTTGTTTTCATTTTCAATAAATTTAAATTTTTGATTTTCTTCTTGACTTCTGTCTGTATGTCCTTTCACTGAATATTGGATTTTTCAGATTCCATGATTTTTTATTTGGGTACTTTCTGATATTTCTGTTGTTGATGATGTTCAGCTTTACTACATGGAGGTAGGGTAAAGTGCAGGATGTTACTCCAATTTTATTTTATCCATTGAGAGTTGCATTACATCCCAATATGTCATCATTTTGGGAAACATTCTAAGAGCTTCTGAGAAGATATATTCTTTTGTGTTTGGATGAAATATTTTATAAATATCTGAGAAGTCCATTTGATTTATGAAATTATTTAAATCCAGAATTTCTCTCTTTAGTTGAAGTCTTTCTTGAGATAGACAACTGGTCCCATCTTTGTTGATGGGTATTCCATCCTCTGCCATTGTCAGGTTTGTATCATGGCAAGTGTGGTGGATGCGTGGTCCTTGTTAGAGAGGGTTTCTGAAGGCCAGTGGGTGATACATAGCAGTGGAGATTGACTAGTAGGAATGGATGAGAGGGGCAGCAGGAATGAGAAGGAGACACTGGGTCTGCACCAAGTGGAGTACCCTGGAAGTAGAGGTGAGGTGGGAGGGATAGAGGTTCCTGCAGGCAGGCTACTGCAGGACTAAGGGTAACTCTGGAGAGACTTGAATAGACAAGATGAATGGTGAAAAATTACCTAATTTATTCTCAGCCTGGTGTGGCCACTGGGGTACTTTGGCAGACAGTGTTTCTGCTGGTAGGTGATTTAAACAAAGGATAGAGATAGGCTATAAAGGAAGGCCAAGAGAGTCAGTTTGAAAGAGCTCATCTTTGCTATTTTCATATACAATGTTCACATTTTATTTTTGTGTTAAAATTCAGTTTTCTAAACAGGAGTGTGGGGAGCACTCTCAAAGGCTTGCTTTGTATGAGCAAAGAAACAAAGAAAGTGAGTTGTAAAGGGAAAGACAGAAAGTATCAGAACTCAGAGAGGCAGGGATGGCATGAATTTGGAAAGGAAAAGAGCAGGCAGGGGCAATAAGATAGTGAGAGCAGCCTGGAAGGACAATGTTCCCAAGCTTTGTGGAGGATCAAGTACCAGCGGCAACAGTGAAAGTATTCCCTTCCCTATATAGTATAGAGATCTCAATGGCTGACTGGAGAGAAATGTATAAAACTGGATCCAAGAACACAAATTAACAATGAAAAATGGCTAAAGCAATGATCAACAAGCTAAGGAGCATTTACTGAGAAATCAGGAAATAAGACATGATCTGGTAAGAGCTTCCTTGCAGCTTTGGAATGCTGAACTCCCCTTTCCCTGTGGCTCAGAGGGTAGCAAGCTGTTCTAAAGTTTCTGAACTGGTGTTCACTTATTGATTGATTGCTCTCTAAGAAGAGGAGAAAGCATCTGTATTATGGACCTTCAGAGTGTCAAGGCCAATAGAATGTGTATAAACAGATGGGAATTTATTTTAAGGATTTGGCATATGAGATTGTGTAAGCTGGAAATTCAATATCTGCAGCATAGAGGAAAGCTGCAGCCTTTGCCTGAAGGTCATCAGCTACTGGAAGTCCTCCTGCCTGATCAGAGCCATCCATGATGATTCCCAGGTAATAGCCCTACATCAGTCAAGAGTTGAAAATGGAAATGCAGAGGGAAATGTGCCACTGATGTAGAGCTTCCTGACTTCTGAATTGCAGTCTATGGGCATTGCTTATGACTTTCCATAGTCCTTGTGTTCCACTTCCATTTCGTACACACTGCCACTACCATCTACTATCTATCGTGTTGTCTTTTCTACTTCCTTACCCCTTCTCCTTTCCTGATTTTACTCTTCTAACGTGCTGCTCATTCCTTTTACCCTGTTCATGACTTTATTGCATCATATTCTCCACCTGTAAACATCAGGATTTACCTAATTCTTCTTTTTTCATTATACTTCATAGAGAAGACTCAACTCTGGCTTAACCTCTTTACACACCAATGTCTGTTAAATCTCCCTTTCTAGCTCTGACCTTTTCTAGCAATTTCAGCAGTCTTCTCAGCATATTCACTCTATTAAAGTGTACTGAACCCTTGCTCTTCATTTCTCCCACTTTTGTCCAGGTTGTTCATGTAGATCTCATCCATTTCTCTGTCATTGGGTGATCCTTGTGTCTTTCCTAGGGTCCCATTTTCTAGGTAGCTTCCCTGGAGTTGTGTAGCAGTCTACTCATCTTTGTTTTACATCTAGTATTCTCCTATGAGTGACTACATACCATGTTTGTCCTTCTGAGTCTGGGTTACCTCACTCAGGATGATTTTTTTTCTAGATCCATCCATTTGCTTGCAAACCTCATGATGTCATTGTTTTTCTCTGCTGAGTAGTACTCCATTGTGTATATGTACCATATTTTCTTTATCCCTTCTTCAGTTGAAGGGCATCTAGGTTGTTTCCAGGTTCTGGCTATTACAAACAATGCTGATATGAACATAGCTGAGCAAATGCCCTTGTGGTATGATTGAGCATTCCTTGGGTATATGCCCAAGAGTGCTACAGCTGGGTCTTGGGAGAGATGGATTCCCAATTTTCTAAGGAAACACCATATTGATTTCCAAAGTGGCTGTACAAGCTTGCATTGCCACCAGCAGTGGAGGAGAGTTCCTCTTGCTCCACATCCTCTCCAGCATAAGCTGTCTTCTGTGTTTTTGATCTTAGCCATTCTGACAGGTGTAAGGTGCTATCTCAGAGTCATTTTGATTTGCATTTCCCAGATAATTAGGGAGAAATGAAGGGCAAGGTTTAAGGGAAGGGAGGCTTGGGGGAGCAGGAGATCCCAGCTGGATCAGTAACAGAAAGGGAGAACAAGGAATGGTGGATGAGGACCACATGAGAACAGGAGTGGGCAGAGTGCTGGAGAGGTCCCCTGAGGTCCACAGTGATGCATCCTCTGTAGACTGCTGGCAGTGGTTGAGAGAAAACCTGATCTGACCTAGTCTGGTGATCAGATGGCCAAACACCCTGATGGTCGGGCTGAAACTCTCATCCAGTGACTGATGGAAGTGGATTCAGAGATCCTCAGCCAGGCCCCAGGTGGAGCTCCATGTGTCCAGTTGTCAAGAAGGAAGAGGGACTGTGGGAGCATGAATTGTTCAGCCCAGGATTGGAAAAAGCATGGGGATAAAAGTCCAGACTAATGGAAGCACATGAATTGTGAACCAAAGGCTGTGGAGCCCCCAGCTGGATCAGGCCCTCTGGATAAGTGAGACAGTTGAGTGGCTTAGACTGTTTGGGTGGCACCCAGGCTGTGGGACCTGGACCTGTCCTTGGTGCATGAGCTGGCTGTTTGAAACCTTGGGCTTATGCAGGGACACTTTGCTCAGCCTGGAAGGAGGGAACTGGACCTGCCTGTACTGAATCCACCAGGTTTAAATGAATCCCCAAGGGAGTCTTGGCCCTGGAGGAGATGGGAATAGAGGGGAGGAGATGGGGAAAATTGTGGGTGGGGGTGGGAGGGGGGAGGATGGGGAACCCATGGCTGATGTGTAAAATTAAAACACAAATATAATAAAAAAGGGGAAAAAATAAAGAGTACTGAACCCTTAAAAATACTCAACAAGCAATCACTTTCCTTCATAAATTCTTCTTCCCTCATCTTCTCCATGTTCATAAACGGCCAATGTTTGCTATCCAATTGCTCAATGTAAAATTTTTAATTATTAATTGTAGCTGAAAGTTTTCTGTGTCCCACCTGTCCCATGGTCAGGACAAATCTCTCTTACCTGGCAATCCCACAGCTGCTCAGACCCAAACAAACACACACAGACTAATATTATTTTTAAACTATGGCCATGGCAGGTTTCTTGTTATTTAGTTCTTATGTTTTAAATTAACCCATTTCTATTAATCTATACTTTGACACGTGGCTCATGGCTTACCAGTACCTTACATCTTGCTCCTTCTTCTTCTGGCTGCTGGCAGTGTCTCCTCTGCTCTGTCCTCTTCCTTCTTATCTCTCTCTTTAGAATGCCCCACCTAACCTTATTCTGCCTCACCATTGGCCAAAAAGCTGTATTTATCAACCAATCAGAGCAACACATTTTCACAGCATACAGAATGACATCACCTATCAATTTATTTGCCTTTTTCACCTACTATGACAAACATCAAATTTAATATATAGTTATTTAGTTGCGTTGAGATCAGATTTCTCTGGACTCACTACTTATTCTGTGCTTGTCATAGCTGTTTTTACCCTCAGTGCTGCAAAGACTCCTAACTAGTCTCTCATGCCCTCACACACTGTCTTAAAGTCCTCCTTCTCAATTTTCCCATGGTAGCTGATGACCTTCAGACTTAGGCTGCTCAAAAACATTGTGCTGTCTATGTAAAACTGATATAACTGTGTACTTTAACTAGTGGTGTTCCACTAGCAGCAGTTTCTAAGTTTTAATAATGTGCCTATATAATATGTTCTTATCATAAATGCTAGTTGGAAGGTACATAAGAATATTTTATCTACTATTTGTATTATTTTTCAATTTCTTATCAAATAGTTTATAATAAAACAAAGCACAAACTAAGTCAAATATATCAAAAATTATCTTTTATGTTTTCTTCTCTTTTTATATAGTAAAAATTCAGAACTGAATTTCAAATTCTCACATAATTTTTCATTGTCTTTCTTTTAATCCCAAACACTGACACTTCCCCATTTTATAGATTGGAAGCCACATCAGTGCCCCTCCTCTGGCTGGAACAACCAACCTGGTGCTGCTTTACGCCTTTAGGAAACCTTTCCTTCCTATCTGGGGTTTTACTTAGGTTGTCTTACTTAGTTTACTCTAGGTTGTCATTTAATTCTTGGAAAATATTAAAATCCTCATGCAAACTTCTGGACTTAATCCTGAAGATCTGAGTTCAATCTCTAAGCCTCATATGGAAGAAGATAATTAACTCCTACAATGTGTCCCCTCACCTCCAAGGGTACAGATGTGTGCATATGCACACACACACACACACACACACACACACACACACACATACACACAATTACAAGAGTTACATAGGAGTGGGATATGGTTTCCATGGTTACAGAGTCTTACCTAGTTTAAGAGATGTGGGAAGATCTCTGTTTATAGGGAATGACACTTAGGTGGAGATGGCAAGGTTAAGATTGACAGACTAAGAGAGAAGCAGCAAAAGACATTTGCAAACAAAGGAAGAGTATGCACCCTGGCCCTGTAGCTGATGGGTGGTAGTATGAGAGGGAAGAGGATTGTGTCAAGCAGGCAGTTAAGACTTAGGGGCCTAGTTACACCTCAGATTATTCAGATTAAGATTTTAAAGATTACCTCAAGGATAGTTTTGCTGGGGTCCAGACATTTGTAGACTCTTCCTGATAAAGTAGTCACTTGCTAAAATTCCTGTTAGTAATTTTTTTTTATCAACATGATTGAAACATAGATGAAAAAAATGATAGAAATTTGGTTGCAATGGTGTGTATGAAAACAGGTCATATTGGTGACTTGACTGTGTGAGCAGAATTTTACAAGAACATGAAATAAACTAAACAAAAATGATGAGGCTATTGCTCTGTATTCTGTGAATGTGTTGCTCTGATTTGGTTGATATATAAAATGCTGATTGGCCAGTAGCCAGGCAGGAGGTATAGTATAGGTGGGATAAGAGAGAGAAGAATTCTGGGAACAGTAAGTGTTAGGATCCCGCTCTTACTCTTCTAATGTTTTATGTCATCAAGTGGGGGCCAGGTGACTGCATCCCTACCTTAAAAAGCCACACATGGACCCCAACACTCTCTCTCTGTACTCTCCTTCTCTTTCTGTTTCTTCTATGCTCTGCTCCTGCCTTATTTCTGTCTCTCCAGACCTTTTTTTTTTTTTTTTTTTTCTAATGAAACTCTTTCTAACTCTGGTAGTCATATCTGTGGCTCATAACTTTTCCGCCATGCCTGCCAAACCACCAGCACCACTCATCCTTTCAGAAAGGCTGAGTTAGGAGATGCTGCCAACCACTGCCATGAGAAACAAAATGTTAAGATACTGGTAAGCCATGCCACGAGCCACATGGCAAGGTATATATTTATAGAAGTAGGTTAATTTAAGATATAAGATCTAACTAGCAAGAAGCCTTAGCCATTAGGCCATCCAGTTCATAATTAACATAAGCCTCTGTGTGTTTATTTGGGTTTGAGTGGCTCTGGGCCTGGTTGGGACTGAAGAAAACTCCAGCTATTTGAAGCCTCCTTCTCATTGTAACTTGTGGAGGCCCTTACAACAGTGATTCTGTGGCACCTGAATGCAGAATGCCAACTGTTCCTCTTGGCCAAAGACTTCCTTCTCTTGGGAGCATGAGGAGCTTAGAAATAGGACCCTGGGGCTTTGGAGCATTGCAGAAGGATTCAGTCAGAGTATTATGGGAAATGTCTGTTAAGCTGAAATGGTGACTGGGTTTTCTATTCCTTTAAGTTTCAGGATACAGCAGATAGCTATTGCTTAGAGATCCTAGGTAATTGAAAATTTTAAAAAAGACAATGAATGGGGTACATATTAACTCAAGTACTAAGTACTGTGTAGACACAGTATCATTCTAGATATGAACTTTCTTTGAATTTTTGGAACCTTGATAAGAAACCACAGTTTACTTTTTCTTTAATTCCTCTTATACTTCCCTCTCTCTTCTTCCCTCCAGTCTCCCTCTTTCACTTTCCTTTGATTTTTGCAATTGCAAAGGCAGAGTTGACATTTTTACTGATGATTCTGCTGCTTCTTTATAGTGTCTAACTGGACTGTGACCTTAAGTATAATGACCACATGTTCCTTTTCCAAAAGAAGCTTGTTTCTTCAGATATTACTTGAAAATACAAATGTCCTTCAGGATTTCTCCTCTTCACCACCCACCCCCACAACCTGATAATCATGTTCCCATATTTACAGTTAATATCCACTTGAGTCAGTACATACCATGTTTGTCTTCCTATGTCTGGGTTACCTCACACAGGATAATTGTTTTTCTAGTTCATCCATTTGCATTCTAATTTCCTGGTGTCCTTGTTTTTAACAGCTGTGTAATATTCCACTGTGTAAATTTATCACATTTTCTTTATCATTCCTTGGTTGTGGGACATCTAGGTTGTTCCCAGGTTCTAGCTATTACAAATAAAACTTCTATGAATATAGTTGAGCAAGTGTCCTTGTGGTATGATTGAACATCCTTTGGGTATATGCCCAGGAGTGGTATAGATGGGTATTTTAGACTGATTCCCAATTTTCTGAGAAACTGACACACTGACTTACAAAGTTGCTGTAGAAGTTTGTACTTCTACCAGTATTGGAGGAATGTTCCCCTTGCTCCACATCCTCTCCAGCATGAGCTGTCCCTTGTGTTTTTGATCAGATCCATTCTGGCAGGGGTAAGATGGAGTCTCAGAGTCATTGTGATTTGTATTTTCCTGATGGCTAAGGATGCTGAGCATGTCAAATATTTCTCAGCCATTCGATATTCTTCTCTTGAGGATTCTCTGTGTAGCCCTGTACCCCATTTTATTAGTTGGATTATTTGGCTTGTTGATATCTAGTTTACTGGAAAAGGTGGATATTTTCAAGTCAGGTAAAAACCTGGTGCAAGGGAATCTCCAAAGATGATCCCAACTAAGACTCTTAGCAGTAATGGATAAGTGTAACATGAATTGCTAAATGGTCTTATTAATAAAAATCCCAGACCCAGATATTGGGGTAAAAGCTGAAAGATCAGAGAGGCAGGTTAGCAAGCCATTAGTTCTTAACCCTGTGAAATTCTCTTCTGAAAGAAAGCATTGCTCTTCTCTCTACCCCACTTTATCACTTCCTCTCTCTGCCCAGCTACATCACTTCCTCTCTCTGCCAAGCTCTATCACTTCCTGTTTGTCTGTATGGACTTCCATACCTCTATGGTTAACTATTGGCTAGCTTCTCCTTCAGATTTTCAGGCAAGCTTTATTTGTTAGAGCACACAAAAAATATCACTACATTTCCCCCTTTATTTGTCTAAAATAAAATAATAACTAATATAAGAAAAACTATATACAATAATTACAATAACTATATACAATATATACAGGCAATAAATACAATGTCTAGTCCATTTGCATTGAACAAATTCAGAGAAAACACTCCATTATCTGTCATATCTTTGTGAATACAAAGGATTGTATCTAATTCACCTTCTATCCTAATTTGCATTATTTGTCTTTCAAACTTATACACTTTATACCTCTTTAGTGAGTTTCATTTCTGAATTTCTTAACAAGGAAAACTATAGAGAAGAAAGGAGAGGACAGAGTGAGAGAGATGCCAGCCATTGCCAAGGGAGAAGCAAGAAGACAGCAGACTGATAATGCCATGGCCAGGTGGCAAAACTTAGATTAATAGAAATGGTTAATTTAAGATGATAGAGCTAACTATCAAGAAGCCTGCCATAGGCCATAAGTTTGCAAATAATATTAAGCCTCTGAGTGATTATTTTATAAGTGGCTGTGGGACCACAGGGCTGGGTGGGACCAGAGAAACCTTCCAGCTACATTTGGTTGGCTCCAAGTTTCCACCTAAAACACGAGAAAACTTAATAAGAGATTCTAAAATGGAGCAAAAAACAGCTTCTTGGTTCATGTCTCATGTGGGTTGTGGTACAAAAGACAAAAGACACCACAGTACAGAAATGCTGCACCATTTGGGTTTGAGCATAGCATAGTGAATTCCTGAATTAGTAAACAGAACTGTCTCCAAGCTGTGCAGCATGCTGCATGGCAGATTTAGCTTTTACTCATACAGACAGAAAGGGTTTATAGGCCAGCTACATCCTACCTGAAGGCAGCATGGACCCCAGAGTTGGTGGGGTGAGTGTGACTCTCCTGGGTACCTCTGCCATGTTGAAAAGCTGAAGTGGGCAGAGTCAGCAGCCATTTGCAATGATCAGAAAAAGATTATAGTTACACAAAAGACAGATTCAGATGGAATAAACCTCTAAATGGTTTATATTATGTGTAAAAAATGTATGTAGGCTTGGAAGAGAGAGAAAAAGGAGAATAGACAGTTATATAAAGAAATAAATACTTAAAAAATAAAGTCTTTAAAGAGACAGTAAAAGTAATATAAAAATAAGCCACTAAAGATGGAAATTACACAGAGAATATGTATTACATTGTCTTTGGGATTTTCAACTGCAGAAAGACATTTGATTGTAAAGGCTGAAGATACCTTTAATATATATATTATAATATAATATATAAAAGGTATCTTGGGTTCAAAATTTATATCTAAGGATAAGTTGCTTTGGAAATGAGGTTCTTCATTTGTTTCCACAGAATATGATTGCCTATGGATTGTTTTAAAGCTAATAAGGTTTGATCAACCAAGACCCTCTGAAAGGTCTCTGATGGTACCATGATGATCCAACATCCAAAATCAACTTCAATGCAACTGGCTGAGCCTATTAATCTTCACAAACTACCACAGCCAGGATTTAAGTATAATTCTTGATTTTCTCAGGATCCCCATAAGATTACCAGCTTCCCCAATGAGCAGGAAATAGTAGGAGAAGCTATGCCCAAATTCCCAAAATATTATTTATAAATATTTATTTTTATTTAAAGGAAGTTGACTATAAATGTAATCTCTTTCAAAAGAAGAAAAGGGAATATAGATATGAGAAGATAAAAGGATAGATTATTGAATTTACTTTTAAAGAGCAACCACTTATTTGAAATGTTTTTTACATTGCTATGGATTTTAGTTTATTGATAAAATTTAAAGTTACTTTTGTTATACTGTATGTATATTTCTATTTTTGTTTAAGGTATGTTTCTACAGCTCATTTAAAATTATAATGCATAATTAAAATACAAATCAATAATCATCTATAGTAGTCAAACTTATTGTCATTTTATTTAGGTTCTCTAGATATGCAGAAATATATTTCAGATAGGTAGGTAACATTTTCAAACACTTCAAAGACCTACAGAATATGGCATTTAATATGTTTTTAAAAACTTAGACATTCTAGACAGTGAGACATGTCCACTCCTGGCAGCATTGACTTACTTCAAAAAAGATAATGAGTGTCAAAGAATCTCTATATGGAACTTGCTTTCCTTATGGCAAAAGTTAACCATTTGTGCAAGAAACTGTTCTTGCTTAGACTGCTTGACAAAATGTTGTATCAATTGGACATGTAGATCCATGGAAAAATGACCACTAAATTTTTCCAAAACAAGCTGAGATGAACCTTCAGTTTCCTACTTCACAGAGGAGACTCCCAGACTTTCTGCAAGACACAGGGAGAAGCAACTGAGAAACTCTAGGCCTATAGGCTGAAGAAGGATGCCCCAATGTTGCAGAGGAACTTTGGATGACTATCCAGGCAGCCAGCTGTCTCTGTCATTCTAGATTTTTGGAAGTTGCTTACAATGATTTTCCTCTTTACTTAGCTAGTATTATATTTTGGGTTTTTTTTTGATGTAGTTAAAGACAAACTAGTTATAATTATAATTTTCCTTGGTTATGATAAAAGATAAATTAGATATGAAGCATTAGATTCACAATTATAGGATAGATGATAAAAATATTTTCTTTAATTTTGCCAAATACAAACAGACTAGATATTGTAGCTGTAATTCTTGTTTGAAAACTGTTCTATTATATGTAATTTTACTATGATAAACTTAAAAATCTTTCTTTTTGATTAGACAGAAAAGGGGAAGTGCTATGGAATGTCTTTCTATATGCTGTGTATATGTGTTGTTTCCATTGGTTAGCAAATAAATTGCTTTGGCCTATGTCAAGGCACCTTAGAGGTAGGCAGGAAATTCAAGGAGAGAGACAGGAAGGAGAAAGGTGGAGTGTGAGGGACACCAGACTGCCATCCTAAGAGCAACATGTAATGGAATGTGGGTAAAGCCACAGAACACGTGGCAATACATAAATAGTTGTGGGTTAGTTAAACTATAAGAGCTAGCTAGCAAGAAGCCTGCCATAGATCATAAAATTGGCAATTAATATAAGCTTCTGAGTGATTATTTTATAAGTGAATGCAGGACTAGAGGGCTGGGTGGGACAGGAGAAACCTGGCTAACTGGTCATCTCCTGTGACCAGACTGGTTCTTGGCTCAGTTGTCATCAGAGAGGCATCAACCAGTAGCTGATGGAGGCAGATGCAGAGACCCACAGCCAAACATTAGACAGAGCTAGGGGAATCCTTCAGTAGAAGGGGAGAAAAGAACAGAGGAGGCAGATGGGTCAAGAACACAACAAGAAAACCTACAGAATCAACTAACCTGACTCACAGGGTCTCGCAGAGTCTGAACCAACAACCAGAGAGCCTGCATGGGACTGACCTAAACCTTCTGCATGCATGTGACAATTGTATAGCTTGGTCCTCTTGTGGGATTCCTAACAGTGGGGGCAGGGGCTGTCTATTACTCTTACTGGCTACTGGGACCCTCTTCCTCATACTGGGTTGCCTTGCCCAACCTTAATACAAGGGGAGGTACTTAGTCTTATTGCAATTTGGTATGCCATATTTTGTTGATATCCATGGAAGGCCTGCCCTTTTCTGAATATAAATGGAGAAGGAGTGGATGGAGGGGTACAGAGGCAAGTTTCAGGGGGTACTGAGAGGAAAGGAGTGAAGGGGAACTGTGGCTGGAATGTAAAAAAAAAAAATTAAAAAATAGAAAAAAAAAAGAAAGAAAACACAACATTCTGTCAGTTTGTCATCACTCCAAACTCATGTTTCCTACAACTCTGATTCTTTGGGCTGTACAGCCTCAGATGCAAGTGTGAAATCTATGATTTTGTCCTGAAAAGCCAAGAAAAAAAGAAGTCAGTCTTCATGTCCTTGTTCCAGTCTTTCAAGTTCAGCAGGGTAAGTTGGCAGGAGGCCAAATGCTCAGGGTTATGGGAAGGACTTGTCTTCTGTTGATTGATCACTTCCTCTATAAATTAAGGATCACCATGGCTGAGGGCAATGACTTATTAAGAAGTCGTTCAGTCAGTAATCCTTTCTTTCACATTTTTGGGCAGTAATGACATTGTTTAAGTGATAGAGAAATACATGTAACACCTTTCTGAAAAATCAAATTTACTTGGGAATTTGGAAGAAGGTCAAGGGTTGGGCTGCTTAAAAGATTTCTATTGGCACTCAGTTGCAGAAAGAGAAATACAAAGGTTTTGTCTTGTTAGAGTTTCATTTGATTAGTGAGTATGGAAAAATATCAGAGATGGAGAAAGAGTAGGCAAATGCGGAAAAGAAGCATGAACAGCCTTGTTCAAGGATTGGGGTTGTTTGGTCCCTAATAGGACAGTGATTAAGGGAGACAGAGAGGAGATTCTATCTGGGGCAACTTGGAGTCTGAGTCTATAGTGGTGGTAGCCACAGTCCAGTAAAGAGAAAACAACATGAAGTTAGAAAAGAACCACCTCCTTATTCCCTTCAAATGTTTAGAGTGGAGATCCCAGTTCCTTAGGAATAGGCTTGAGAACACTCTGACCTGGCCCATGCTGTTCAGTTCTGATATTCTCTCCTGAAGTATTCCTGCTCCAGCTGTTCTGGACTCTCTATCTCCCTCTCCTTCTTTCTCTCCCTCCCTTCTCTCTTAATACTCTAAATTCCTTGTGTCTGTAGGCCTTTGTTCTTGTTCTACCCTATGCTTAGAGTACAATCCCAAAGACTGACACAAAGCACATGTATTCCATCATTTTGAAATAGTTTAGATTTTTATCTGTGGGATCCATTAGCAAAATGACAACTCTCATGAGACATTATCCCTCCACGTTCCTGCTTCTATTTATTCATGGTGCTCTTATTGCTTATTCACTTATATTTCTCATCATTAGAACCCAAATCCTTTAAGAACAGAAAATAGTTGTATGACTCAACACTTAGAATTGTGACTCATATATAAGTATCAAAAATTCTTTATTTAGTGTCTTAAATCAATGAATAAATAATACATAAATAAGCATCTTTAATATTGACTAGTATTTCTAGTATATAATAGATAATAGAATCTATGAATACCTGAAAAGAAATTCTTTTGAGCATTAGTTCAGATTTTAGAATATAGTGTCTTTTTTTTTTTTTCCCTGTGGCTGAGGACTGATGTACAAAACAAGGGTAATTATCCATTCAGATTTCAGCTAAAGGGAAGTGTAAAAAGAATAATTGAAAGTTTTGAATTCATGTGGAAATTAACACACAGAGATTGCTTCTTCTTTTCCAGGTCCTCTGCAAGGGACAGTTGTAATGTCACCTGGTTAAATTCTTGCAGCAAACTTAACATGTAGCTGTTTATGTTCTCTCTTTTCAGATAAGAAAACTGGGAATTAGAAGTACCAAATCATGTGCCCCAGCTTCATAACTAACATTCCTCCATTTTCTCCCAGATAACTTCAGCTGAAACAAATTAGTCTGTGACATTTTATGTCTAAGCAATGACTGAAGATAAATCTTAAGGAACTTGAATTTGGTTCTACTTCTGGCAGACAACTAAGAGAAAAGAGGTGTTGCCATTTAGAGGACATATAAAATCAAGGGCTTTACCACTAATAGTCAATAAAATCTTCACAATGCATTTTCCATGGCTGTTCTGGACAAACTCCAGCTAGATCAATTAGCTTTAATGCCTTCAAATGTCTCCAACACTTTACTTGTATAGTATACTCCAAGTGTCCATCTAATTTGTAGGTCAATACTGACAATGGACTGTGAAAGTCAACTTTTTTCAAGCTCCAGAAGGTAACACAGTATAAGGAGAATGAAACAAATAACCAATATATTGTATATTGAATAAAGGAGAGAAATTCATGATGATAGAAAGGAAAGAAGAGTAGAGAGAGGAAAAACTTGTTAATAAAATGAGATAGCTAAAAAGGAATAAATTTAATCAGTGTAATTAAAGCACAATCATGTCTTAGCAAACACATACTGCATTTGGAATGCTTTTTATGCTTTATGTCTGATTCTACAAATTTGTAAGTGCTAATTCAATCACTAAGCAATTCAATGAGATGGGTACTGTCTTTAATTTGCATATGTTAAAACTGAGGAAATTCACATGCAAACACAAAACAGAATGGATATCTAAAACAAACCTAAGCTAAACAAACAAACAAAAAAACCACAAAGCATTATTGATTTGTAGATGTAACCATCTTGTTAAATAAGAAACACAAAGCCAATTGCAGAGTTAAAAGCCAAGAGGTCAGAGCAATAGCTGACAGCTGAAAACCTTATCCTTCACTGCTGCTCTGTCTTTCCTCTCCATAACAGACCTACTTCCTGTGTCCTGTCTTTTATATAGACTTTCTGTTCTGCCTTCTCATTGGTTGTAAACCCAATTAATATACAAATAATATCACATTTCAATACAAATAAAATATCACCACATTTCCCCTTTTCTATTTTAATAAAAAGAAAAAAAGGAAAAAGTTACAACTAAAATGTCTAGTCCATTTGTATTTGACAAATTCAGAGAGAATAATTCCATTATCTATCCCATTTTGGTAAGTCCAAAATGTACCTGCTGTGGATATCACTCTGTATAAATAAAGTGCTGATTGGCCAGTGGCCAGGCAGGAAGTATAAGCGGGACAAGAGAGAAGAGAATTATGGGAATAGGAAGGCTGAGTGGACAGACGCTGCCAGCCACCGCCATGACAAGATGTAAGGTAATGGTAAGCCATGAGCCATGTGGCAAAGTATAGATTAACAGAAATGGGTTAATTTAAAATAGAAGAAGTAAATAACAAGAAGCCTGCCACTGCCATACAGTTTGTAAACAATGTAAGTTTCTATGTGTTTACTTAGTTGGGTCTGAGCATCTATGGGCCTGGCAGTTGAGAGAGATTTGTCCTGACTGTGGGCCAGGCAGGAAAACTCTAACTACATGTACCTGATTCACTTCCTATCCTAACTTATATTACTAACGGAACTGTCTTATAACATCTTTCAAATTTATACACTTATAGCTCTTAGTGAGTTTTTCTGAAATTCTTAACAAAGATAATTATAACTATAACTAACTGATCTTCAACTCCCTCAGAGACCCAAGAAGGAAATAATACTACCTAATAAAAAATAAAAACAGGAAGTGCATGCATGCAGCTTAAAAAAAAAATGTGAGTTGAAAGAAACAGTCAGCTGCCTGGACAGTCACCTGAGGTTTCTCCGCAGTGTTGGGACATCATCTTCAACCTATAGGCTTAGCGTATCTGACAGACTCATTTGTGAACTAGGATGTACACAAGGTCAACAGTTTGACCTCACATTTGGTGAGAGCAGCCCATGTACCAGAAACACCTGAATTCCATTAGTGTCATGTCATGACTCAGGATTTTAAATTCTGGAAATTATTGATGTTCTTTTTTAATTCAGCTGTCCATTCTTCTTGGGTGTGTGTGTGGGGGGGGCTTCATCTTGGCATCCCATTCTTTGATTTATCCTCTCTGACTTCAAATTACACTGCAGAGTCATAGTGACAAATAAAATATATTACTGACACATCTCCCAGAAAAATGAATCAATGGAATAGATTAGAAGACCAAAAAAAAAAAAAAAAAAAACCAAAAAAAAAACCAAAACCCTATACATACATAACCAGCTAATATTAGGTTGACAAGATTGTCAAAAGCATACACTGGCAAAATGTATTCAAAAATAGTATAGGTAGAGTGGGTTTTCTGCTTACAGAAGGATGGAATTAGACCCATTGTCCCCACAGTATACAAAAATCAATAACAATGAACCAATTACCTTAATTAAAACCCAATACATTGGTATTTAAAGAGCAAATTATAGGGTAAATACTCTACCACATAGGCAAAGGCAAGAATTTTTAGAAAAACTCTTCAACACATAGAAATGGTCCAAGATGTTGACAAACATCTTTTCAGAGAACCAAAAAGCCATGCTAGCAAAGGAAAGAATCACCAGAGTAAACAGACAGCCTGGGCACGGGCAAAGTCCTTCCCAGCTATGGCTCAGACAGGGTTTGTAGGCAGTGTGACCAAACAAACAAACAAACAAATAAAACACACACGCACAAATCACAAGTCAAAAAAAAAAAAAAGGCTGATGAACAGGGAGCTCTCAGGGTTTTTAAAAGAGTTCATTGTATTTAACCATCAGAAAAATTTGAAACAACTTTGACTGTTTTCATAGAACCCTCATCCAGTGAATGATGGAAGCAGATGCAGAGATCAACGGCTGGGTTCCATGTGGAGCTCCAGGAGTCCAATCGACCAGAGAGAGGAGGGATTCTACATGCAAGGGACATCAAAGACCATGATGGGAAAAAGTACAGAGACAACTAGCCAAACTAGTGGAAACATATGAACAAGTGATGACAAATGCTTAGAGAAGATTCAGGGATAGTATACTTTCTCACTAATGACTGGAGCATAAAAGGCTGCAGTCATTCTGCAAATAAGTATGGAAGGTTATAAAAAGAAATAACTAACTTATGACCCCACTTAACTGCTCCTGACATATGGAGGACTCTTTATCTTGCCACAGAACAATTAAGACACACACTCTCTCTCTTCTTTCTCATTTTACACACACACACACACACACACACACACACACACACAATCTCCCACACACCCTTATAGTTAGAATGGGGATATCCAGAAAGAGGAGTTTAGAAAATTGTAGGGAGTAACCTGTGAAGTGGTTAAGGAAGCTATGGAGAGTGCAAATGTTCACAGTGAACAGGGGATAGGAAAAACAGATGGAGAGGAGGAACAAGAAGAAAGTATGCTCAAAAATGCTACAACGAAACCTAGCCTAGTACTTTCTATGCTATTGTGGTGATTTTCCTTTGCAATTTGCCTTGGTCATGGTGTTTTATCACAGCCATAGAAAAATAACTAAGATAGCTATTCATGTAATACAAATAATTAAATAAAAGAAACCAAGATAGAAAATTTAAATGGCTTGCATGACCTGTCCAGCAGGTAAGCAAGAATTAGAATTAATATATGCTGTATTCAGGCTTTGTGCTTTTGAAGCAAAATGACATAACAATAATGGCTGACATAACTGTAATGACATGACCAGCCTTAAATTTTTATCATGGAGGTAGTGGCACAGCAGACAACTGTTTTATTGTCTCTATGGGGCATTAACTAAGTCAGCTAGCCTCTAAGGCATTTCACATTTAGCCATCAATGATAAATGAATGTTGCAAGGGATGCATTTCATTGTAATAAATAAGATGTTATGTATTATTTCAATACAAGCATGGCAAAGCTTTCTGTGCATGTTGAATAGCTCTGAGTATCTTTCCTTTTCTCTGGGTTAAAAATCAATGAGAAATAGGGAATAATGTACCATTAACAGTGAGCCTCAAGTCAAAAATTGAGCTGAGACAGGAGCCAAAGAAAGTCTTTAAAAAATTATCACCTATAGGGATGAACTGAACTCTTGCCTCGTGACAGGATGTGAACATTGGACATTGTGGATTTGGTTAATCAGAGCTCATCTGCCACACTCACTGGGACAAAAAGTAGAAAAAATTCTTCCCAGGCTTCTTTCTCCATAGTAGTACATGTAATACAGGCAAATGAGAGGGCATACTATTCCTACAGATTCTCTGTTAAAACTGTGACATTTATATTAACTTTGATGTCTCAATGTCCTACATCTTACTTAAAGACAAGGGTTATGTCTCTCAAAATTATATAGCCATACCTCAGCACCACAGTATGGAAAGGCTTGGCCATATAAGTAAAGACATGTCCATTTACTTTGCATTTTGTTAGATAAATTGAAATGGCACATTGTGTATGGGTTTCACCTTGTGGAGCAAGATTTAAGTTCAGTCAGAAAGGGATTTGTTGTGAATGTTTACTTCCATGATATTCATGCCACTCTCATCCCAGGAGTGATAGTAGCTAACAAGACTCACAACTGGGTAAGACTGATGAATACTTTTCTCCTCTAGTAGCATGCGTAACCCCTTCCAACACTATGAGAGCTAGCTGATAGGGATGAAGATCTGTGTTCTATGATTCAGGTTCTGGAGAGTAACATAATAATATCAATAGACCCCAGTGTATAGGAATCTGGGATTTCACTGGCTAACAGCTCCAAAATGGTAACTCATTCTTGGCACTGTGCTTTTTATGTGTTAAACTGTGGTGTTTAGTAGGGATACTGTTGTTGTATCATAGTATAATTCTATTTTAACCCTCTCTCTCTGTCTGTCTTTCTATATCTCTGTCTGTCTGTCTATGCCTGTGTGTACATCTTGACAGCAATAGGTTACCATATGACTATTACAAAAGGCTTTGAATATTGTTTGTCTCTGAATTCTTCTGATGGAAAATTGTAATAATGAAAACCTATACTTTAAGATATGATAAAAAGAGCCCTAAGGGATAGATATGTTCTGTCAAATGAAGGGATGGTGGGTGGTTAATAAATTTACATATCAACTACATCAAAATTTGGTTATATAACAGATTGTTACAGGAAGTTGACAGTGTGAAATAACCATGGAACTAGAAGCGGCAAGAAGAAGGAGAGAGGGTGCAGGGAAAGTGAAGAGTCCATCATATGCTGTTTTCTCAGTAGCAGTGCATGCGCTAGACATGACAGGAAAACAAGAGGTTAAAGAAACAGCTCATGGTTCTGTCTGAATCTTTTCTTAGACCTTAAGCTGTAATTTAGGGACTAACATCTTTATGGTGATACATCAACCACTTTAAATTCAAAAATGTCATGATTAGACAATTATTCTTGTGTATCTTTCTATCTACATTTTCTGTAGTTATTTCCACCTAATATAATTACTTGGTATGATGTAGGGTCTTACTTTTATTTCTCTTTGGTATGGAATATGAAAATCTTTTTAATAAGTGTGGTGCTTTTATGATAACTTAAAAGCAATACACAATAATTACTTGTGGTTAATAAGCCAACAACACTGATGCTTATTATTAATTCTTCTCCTTCCTCCACAAGATGACATACAGTTAAAATTCATTTTTTTTTTGATGCCTGAGGTCTTATTTCTACTCCAGACATGCTTCCTGTTACTAGTTTCCATTGTTTCCTTTGTAGAACATCCTGTTTTGTGCTGAGCCTCACATTCTATGCAGAGCCTCATGTCATCTGCATTTGTGTGCATGTTTTGTTTGACTGCTTTGTCTTTCAAATTAGGTTACAGATATCTTTACAGGTGTGTTAAAGATTTGTCTTACTCTGTTGAAACCATGAAATATTTCATTGCAAATTATTTAAGTGTTCTGTTCCATTTGTCATTCAATTTGTTTCCAAATCTTTGCAAATTGAATAAACTCTAAAATAGGCATCATTGAGGATGCTGTCATAGTGTGTTTCTCTCAGGTAGATGTAGCAAAGAGAAAATTCTCTGCTTTTCTTTCTCTGTCACATGGGAGAGCAAAATATTAACAAATGATGGTTGAGTCATCATGTGATGAATGTTTTATGGATAAGCAGAGGAAAAAGTAGAGAACAATCAGTTCTACTTTCAGAGTGTGTCAAAGGATGTTTAAATTTTTGTAAGAGATGAGAAATCGTCCATTGAGTATAGCAGGAAGATAACACTTCCTTAAAATATGTGAATAAAAGAAGATATTTTAAAATAGGTGTTGTGATCTCAAAAAATTCTAAGGACCTGACAAATCTTATAAATAGGCAAATTTCATTTGGGAAAATAAAATCAGCAAAAGAGAAATGTCAAAGTGCTGGTTGTTGTGGCATATTATTTTAACTATGTAAAGATGTGCTTACATTTGTTTATGGTGGGCAATATTACTTTAACTGTGTAAAGATGTGTCTCATCTGTTTGTTCTGCATTTGTTTAATGATGTGAGGATGTGTATTTAATTATGAAAAGATGTATTGCATTTGTTTCACCTTGCCTGCCTAAGGCAACTGAGTGATCTAATAAAAAGCTAAATGGTCAATAGCTAGACAGGAGAGGGGTAGGTGGGGCTGGATGGTAGAAAGAATAAATAGGAAGAAGAATCTAGGCTCAAGAGGAATGAAAGAGAAGAAGAAGAGAATGCGGAAGAAAGAGAGGAAGAAACATCTGTTGCCAGAAGCCAGGAAGAGCTGCCAGCCAGACATGGATACAGCAGGAAAGAAATTAAGATATTCAGAAAGAAAGAAAGGTAAAAAACCTCAAGGCAAAATGTAGATAAAGAGAAACAGATTTAAATAAGAGCTAAGCTAAGGCCAAGAACTCAAAACTAATAGTAAGTCTCCATGTCATGTCTTGGGAGCTGGCAGGTGGCCCACAAGAAAAAGCCTGGTACAGCTGGTCCTCTCGTTGGTAGCCCACAGAGAAGGAGGGGGCTGTGATGACAACATGATACACTCAGACTTAGACAAAGCAAACATCCAGGAGTGAGTCCTCACTGCATGTAGTTTTTGAAAACCAATGCTGTCAGGTAAGATTTTGTCAAGGGAATTAATATCCTGAAATAGGAAGCAGTGCCATTTTTTAAATGTGGAATTTTGACTCAAAATATTTTTAAGTACCATGTAATTTAATGAAAAAAAAAAGAAAAAAGAAGAAAATCCAGAAGAAACAAGTCATTGTCCTTTGGGGATTCTTCTAGTTTTACAACTAAAACTCCTATATCTGTTGCCTCATAGCTTAAGTAGAACAAAACTCCTCTCTTTATGAAAGTGTAAGAGACTCCATTTCTGTTCTGGAATCTTGGAAAGAGGGTTTCAGGGTAGAGGTAGAGAGACTGACTGTGTCAATGTCATTTCTACCTATGGTTTGACATTAAAAGAAATAAACATTTGGCTTAGAAAGGAGGAAGCACCTGAGATTCATGCAGCTGTTAACCTTTGCATCCTGCCTCTAGGATCAAAATTTACCTCTTAGACTGATCCACTGCTTAGGTAGGTGTGTTTCTTTCTGGTCACCATCACTGACCCTTTGTACAATATTAATTCCTATTAGTTAAGGCTTCTGTCCTGACTCCTCTTCTGATGCTCTCACTTTCTCTGCTGCTATGGATTCTAGGATACCTGCAGATTCTCACCCCAGCTAAGGTAAGGTTTTGCTGTCCTCACAGGATGCAGCTGGAACAATAAGTATTATTTTTGATGAGAACAAAATTTAGCATTCCTATCTAAGGATTTGAGCTGTACTGATCACCATAGTAACTAGATGAAATTCTAATTTGTATAATACATTTGAAAATGATGTGGAACAGAGGCCATGCCTGGGAGGAAGAGAGGAAAGAAAGAGGGAATTGATAACTATAAAATTTCAGTGTTTTGTGGGATAATGCAAATAACTGAATTTTAGGATGACAGTGCTGAATCATTAAGAATTTGTCGTGTAGTAGTGGAAATTAGATCCAGATAGCATTTGTGAGTCTTCTAGGGCTACTCAGTAATGAAAGCTTGGGCTTTGGTATTCATCTCCTTAATTCAAAACTTAAAAAGTGTAAATATTTGCCATAAAATTCTAGAGAAGCTAATTTGATGACACATTAGACGAGGAGGTTTTTATTTGGGGAAGTGATTCTAAGATACCTTGGTCAAAAGGAGGGAGGGAGGAAGAGAAGGAGAGGGAGGGAGGAAGGGAGGAGGGAGGGAGGGAGGGAGGGAGGGAGAGAGAGAGAGAGAGAGAGAGAGAGAGAGAGAGAGAGAGAGAGAGAGATATTATAATTTTTATACTCCATTTTATTCAAAAAGACCAAGAAATGAAGCTTCAGTGGTCCGGCTAGACAAGATGACAAGATTTCTCTCCTCTCCTGCCACTGTGAAGTCCTGTGCAAACTCTTGCAGTACATTATCTATTCTAGAGTGATTCATGACATAAATCAGATCTAGGATCATCCAGGTTGTGATATTCTTTAAATCTCTGTCTGCCTTTGGTTGTTTTAATTGCCCAATCACCATTATTACTGAAAAGTACACAGGTACACACACACACACACACACACACACACACACACACACACACACACACACACACACCCTTGAAATTATAGGTGTTTCCTCTGTCTTGTAACAGCAGTGTAGTCTTCTAATACTTAGGAAGAGAATCACTTAACAGAATAGCAGCTCTCTCTGCCTGTTCGTATAAATACAGGGAAGATCACATGACTTAGAGGACCATCTCCTTCAGATTAATGAACTTTTTTTTTTTTGTCCTTTAGTAGACATACTCTTACCTTGGTGAATCAGGCTTAATGAAACATAGAACAAAGCCTATAAATGTAAGACTTGGGTGATTACTTACGCTACTTTTGGTTTCTCATCTACATGTTTTCCTGGTAGGGAAATTACTTATTAAGTATAGAACAAATTTTGTAAAGTGCCACATTAACCTCTCTCAGGTCATTGTCATCTGGTGCCCGAGGCATGCCTTTCTTTAGTGGATGAGCCAATGATGCCTGCAAGATGTGGTGTATGGTAAGAACTGTGGAGTCTGTACTCATCTGCATTTTGTCTTGCTTCCTTCACAGGGTTATGAGTGTGATGATACTCAGCATATAATTGATAGTTACAGTCATGTATGCATTAGACATGCTCTAGTTATATGCAGATGCTTAACATATGCAACACCAGGTAGCAGTGGACATTGCTTCATTCATTTATGAATTTATTCACTCACCCGCCTGATTAAGTGTAACTTTCATAGTAGACTAATCTTGTGCACATAGATAGGTGGATTATTTATATGTGATTAGCTGGGTAAACATCAAAACATCAAGGTATTCACTATTTCTAGAAATGAATTAAGCTCCCTATTGGTGGAAGTATTAAGGCAACTCCATGTAGTTAAAAGGGAGGTTTATTTTGTGGGATAACTTACAAGTGAAGGGATAGGTTACAGGGTCTGGGAAAGGTGAAGTGCAGTCCAGCGGTGTTCTTTGAGAACTCTGCTGTGTTTACCTACAGCATCCAGAATCCAGGAACCAAGAAAGCCAGCACATCTGGATATCAGGTGTATGGGCTCCTCTCTTGGCCCACCTCATAGGTGTGACAGTTACCGGAAGCTGCAATGGGAATAGTACTTCCAGATCAAAGCTGGAATAGCTATCTGCTATGCTTCCCAGATGCTGACATTCACTTATAGTGCATATCTCCACAGGTGCAATCCGGAGTAAATCGTCTTTTTTTTTTTTTTTTTTTGGTTTTTCGAGACAGGGTTTCTCTGTGTAGCTTTGCAGCTTTCCTGGATCTCGCTCTGTGGACCAGGTTGGCCTCAAACTCACAGAAATCCACCTAGCTCTGCCTCCCAAGTGCTGGGATTACAGGCGTGTGCCGCCACCACCTGGCTTGTTTTTTAAATTTTACTTTTAGTTTTTAATTGCGTATTTATTTATTTATTTATTTATTTAATATGTATGAGTATTTTGCTTGCATATATGTCTGTGTACAACATGTGTTTCTGGTGCCAGCTGAGGCCAGATCCCTTGGGACCAGAGTTAAACACAGTTGTGAGACACTATTTGGGTGCTGGGATTCAAACCTCAGGTCCCAAATAAAAGCAGCTACTGCTTGTAACCAGGGAGCAATCTTGCCAGTGCTTAAAGTTTGTTGTTGTTTGTTTTTTTGTTTGAGATCTTGTTATGTAGCCCAGGCTGACCTTGGGCTACTGATCCTTCTGTCCCACCCTCCTAATTTCTGGAATACAAACGTGTGCTAGCACAGCCATGTTGAGTAATTCTTTTAACAACAGGTTGCTTTAACTTGTTCCTGAGGATCACTCAAGGAACTGGTGTGATATGCTTTATGTTTGTAGTGTTTTTTTTTTTTTTACTTTTAAATAAAACATAACATTTGAATCGTTGTCCATGTTTCCCTATGTGTTAGTGCCTTTCATTTTTATACATGTGATTCCCACTCCAACGTGAATGGCCCCTAATTATATTTCTAGTATTTAGTCAGTGTGTATAAACATACATTCACATCTTGTTATACCAATGCTCTCAGTTTCCTTAGGCATGTTCTGAATGGAAATTCCAATGTGTAAGAGAAGTGTACGCTTAGATTTAATATCCTCTTTACAGTTAGTTTTGTAATTCCAGCAATCTTCCAAATTATCCATCAATTACAATTCCAACAGTATTATTGTTAAGTTTTTGTCTTGGCTTTTTGTCATCTACTGGTATGTGGTAGCCTTGTAGTCTGCTGATAACTACATTTTTAAACAGAGAAGACATGTTGCAAAAATTGATAAATGCTTATTAGCCATTTGATTAAGATTTCCTGAGAACAAGTAATTGTCAACCCATTCATTTGTTTATAATTAGGGTTATTTTAAATTACTGAAATGTAAAGACAATGTATTCCAAATATAGGTATTGTCTAGACATATTCTGCTGTCAAATTTATTTTCTAAGCCTATGATGTGTGTTTTTAGCTTTCTTAAGAATTCATCTTGATAACCAAATATTCTTAGCAGACAGGCTATATTAAAGTCCCCAAATCTTGCATGAATCAGATCAGTGTCTGTGCCTGTGAAGTCATCAGTTACAGGACAGGAGGTGCATGAGGGCAGCTGTGCATTTGTGTCTCTGTCTGGAGAGTCCTAAAGAAAGAGACAAACCCTTGGCTGTGTAAACTATTAAGAAATTGGTTTATGTATTTACTTCTTTTTCTACGAGCCTACTTTCCATCCCTCTTTTTTCTCTCCTTCCTTGTTTCTTTTTTGGCCTGGAGTTATGGTGATGTTTTATTGCTTTAAACCATTGGCTCTATTTCTCTGTTTATTGAATATCTATAAAAAAAATTAGGGTATAATGGTTTCAAATTTTGACTTTTATTATTTCTAAATTACTGGTAGTGTTGGCCACATTTCAATGTGCTTATTAAGCTCATTATTTGTCTTATTTTTTAAACATGTGGTCAATTCTTTAGTGAATTTGATGGATTAATTTTAATGCAACGTTGGGTTATTTTATGAGTATGTGCAGTGTGTGTGTGTGTGTGTGTGTGTGTGTGTGTGTGTGTGTGTGTCTGTGTCCTTGTATGTGCTTATGTATGTGGGGTTTGAGTAGTGAAAACTTGTCATTTACTATATTTGTATATGTTGCTTCTCCATTTTCTTGAACTTGTATTTTAATGGCAATAAATATTTTAACTGCAAATGTAGAATAATTTTACCTTCAAATTTTTCCCGTTGTATTCTAGTAGTAACTAACATAAATTCTAAGCCACAGGGACATTGTTGTTATTGTTATTTGTGTTGCTTTAAATGCTTTGTGATGTTATTTTTGCATTTAAGTTCAGTGATTTTTTGAAATAAAATGTGAGATTGAATTTCTTTCATATTTGCCTAGAAACCTATTTTCAAATTCTAAAATGGCTTTCTCTTCCATTTCCCATCAGTGACTTCACAAAGTATCAAAGACATTTATAATGTACATGTTTATACCTGGCCAATAAGCTGATTTGTTGATGTGTGGTCGATTTCCACACTCAGGTTAGTACATCTTGTGTATATTAGTTTTTTATGCAGTACTGAAGGCTAGACTGGTTTGCATAGTCTGGGTCCAATGAATCTCCCAAATTCTTCACAAATACTTTTTTCATATTTTAGTTGTTATTTTTTTATTGGCTCATTTTAGGAATAAAACCTAAAAATATTGAGTTAATCCATAAACATGGTCTATCACATCATTTATTATGATATTTATATATTTAAATCAGCAATGTGTTACAGTTTTAGGTATAAACATCTTGGTAAATTTGTGTTAAAATTTAATTTTAAGCAATTTTCTTTACATACTATCAGAACTGAATTTTACCTTTTATGCTTCTAGTATCCAATTATATAACCAAATGTATACATATCCAAGCATATTCTAACTTGCTAAATGACTTTATTTATTCAATAGAGCTCTTTAAGCCATAAAGTTCTTTATCTTTCCATATATATCTATGTATCTATGCACCATCTATCTATCTATCTATCTATCTATCTATCTATCTATCTATCTATCTATCTATCTATCTATCCATGCATCCATGCATCCATCTATCTATCCATCCAACTATCTATCTATCTATCTATCTATCTATCTATCTATCTATCTATCTATCATCTAAAAGTATCTCTCCTTTTCTGATTATTATGGTTTATTCCTTTTTGTTTGCTTTTACTAATGTGTGATATCACCAGAATAGTAATAATTAGGATCAAGAGAGGAAGGCATTAGAGTCCATTCACAGTATAATAATAACCATTTAGTCCTTTATTATAGAGATGAAGCCACCTTTATATTTATTCAGTTAACATTTTGATAATTATACATGACTTTAATATAGATCATATACTTTAAAGTTTTTTCATCACTGGGTATCATTACATGGGTTCTGTCTAATATATATATATTATATATTTTATATATAATATATATTTATATGAAATTTTTAGGGACTTTTTTCTTTATTTTTTTTAAATTATTTTTTATTTTTTGAGACAGGGTTTCTCTGTGTAGCCCTGGCTGTCATGGAACTCACTCTGTAGAAGAGTTTGTTTGATATATATTCTAATTTATGCCTCCATAAATTTAGCTGATTTACCAGATTTTTAAAATATACAATTCATCTTTTGTTAAAATTTTAGTTTATATTCAGTTTTGTAGACAGAAGTAAAGTGGATAGTATATTTAAAAGATTATCTTTGTATGGTCATATTCTTCATTTTCCTTTGTTAGTTTGGAGAGATATGTCAGTGCTATAGCTTGATAAATACATATTTAACTTTTAATAATCTATAGAACCCTTCCAAAGTGTGTATACATTGTTACATTCCCTCTACAAATGTATCTGAGCTCTACATATATATATATATGTATATATATATATATATATATATATATATGTGTGTGTGTGTGTGTGTGTATTACATCATTGACTTGAAAATAGGTAGTATTAATTACATATAATTACAACATGAAAAGGAATTCAAAGTGTTCATACATACCTTACAGAATGGCTCTAGAGAAAATATTTACAGATGAATTACCACACATAGCTATTAAGTTTGTGTTGAGGACATTAGCATGAACTCCTTTTTTGTTTTTCAGTAGTATAGTATATCACCATTAACAGCAATTAGCCTGGTGTTCACTTACTTTATCTGTTGAACTTAGTTTTCTATGTATTTTCAATTACATGTTATTGATGAACACTACCCTGTTTAACCACTGTACGCTCTGGAACCTATCACTGTATTTTGATGTTTTATGGGATGGGCTTTCTAAAATTCTATATAATGAATGACATCATGTGGTGTTTGTCTCCATTCCTAACTCACTCTATAGAGTGCAATGCCTTCAAAGCTCACCTATGTTGTCACAATGGTATTTTTCACGGCTGATCAATATTTATTGTGTGTATGCATGTGTGACCATTTCTTTATCTGTTTATTGTAGCTGGAAGTTTACCTGTAGTCATGATAAAAGATAAATTAGATATGAAAGTTTAGACTTACAAATACATGATAGATAAAATATTTACTTTAATTTTGTCAAATACAAATAGATTAGATATTTTAACTGTAATTCTTGCTTGATAACTGTTCTATTATATGTAATTTTACTATGTTAAAGTTAAAAACTTTCTTTTTGATTAAACAAAAAAGGGGTTGTGCTGTGGGATGTTTTTCTGTACACTGTGAATATGTGTTGCTCTGATTGGTTGATAAATAAAGCTGTTTGGCCTATGGCAAATTAAGTTATAGCAGGCAGGAAATAAATACAGGAAGAAGAAAGGAGAGGCAGGAAAGACACCAGCCTGCTGCCCAAGGAACAATATGCTAGCAGACTGGTAAGCCACGGAACATATTGTAAAACATAGATTAATAGAAATGGGTTAATTTAAGTTATAAGAGCTAGGTAGGAAGAAGCCTGCCATATTCCATGCAATTGGTAATTAATATAAGCTTCTGAGTAATTATCTTATAAATGGCCCTGAGAAACCTTCCAACCACAGTTTATCAGTTGATGGACACCAAGTTTGATTCCATGTATTAGATGTTGTGAATAATGTTGAAATAAGTATAGAAGCGCATACATTATTTAACACATTTAATTTTCAGTATCTAGTGTAGTAAATATGAGATGGAGTTATGTTTGTAACATGGATTTTACTAGTAACTAATGAATTTATTCAATAAACGTGTGTATTTGTGCATTTCTTGAAGGTGTTTTTTGTTGTTGTTTTTCATTCTGGTTTTTTTTTTCTTAGTTTTTAGATGTCTGTTTGTTTTCTAAAGAGAGAGAGTTGGATGGGTTGAGTGAGTAGGGAGGCTGAAAGAACATGATAGGAGTTGCAGTGGGGAAATTATGATTTTAGACTATCGAATAAAAATATTTTCAAAAATTATATAAGGACATAATTTAATAATTCAGTAGACTGTATGTATGATTTTATTCCAAAAAAGAGTCTAAGTCTAATGTTCATTTATTTAATTAATTTTGGGAGGATTTTACTGTTACCTAAGCTAATCTCAAGCTTGCTGTATTCCAGAGTGGCTTCTTACTCTTCCTAATCGTTACTTAGAATTACAAGTTCAAACTCCCAGTATGCCCTACCATTTTCTATTCTCTTAGAGTCTCAGAAATCTTAAGGCCAATGTATAATAATATAGATATAGTAAATATAGATATTAATATTGATACATACAGAAAGACATTGATGATGAGCACACAAAGTAAAATTTCAATACTTTTCAATACAGATGATTGTTTTCCTTATAAATTTCTCTTATTATTCTATACTTTTCATGTTTGCATTCATTTTGGTGCTTACTTTTAATTTTCCATCTTTTAAACTTCAATCTATTCATTTAAGTTTAAGTACATATTATTCACTAATATTATAGCTTTTCTTCCAGTCTGATAATCTTTCTTTTAATATGTAATTTTTATTTCATTTACACTTAAGATAAATGTCCATATATCTGGCACAACTCATGCCATCACTTTACCATTTTGAAAATCTTTTGTTATTTAATTTGGAATGTCATTTTCATTGATTCCACATATCATTGTTTATTTCACTCTGATAACTATCCAGAAATTAATTAATTAATTATTTCTTTTACAGATGAAGAATGTTACTTTAATCCTCTTTAGTGAAATAATTTATACATTAGTAAAAAGATAATCAACATGTTCTCATGTCGACTTTCATTAATATTAATTCTGGATGTAGGCATAGGGAGGGAAGAAAGATGTTCATTTTCTCACATCCACAGTAATTTCTTAACTAGTTTTTATATCATTGTATCTTGCAGCCTATAATATACATTTAATTGCAAATAGTTACATAATCACAGAATATTTCACACACTAGCTCAATGCAGTTGGATTTCAGAAGGGATTTTCTCTGACATAAAATATTTCAACAAAGTAATGGGATCACAGTGTAATAACCAGAATGTTATAAGTGATTAAATAATATATAAAATTACTAATATATTTAATCTATAATAATTTCAATGAAGTCTTAGTAGACAAGACCAAGGAAAAAGACAGCTAGATTACATGGATTTTTTTTAATCCTTCAATCTCTGTCTTCAAGAGTACTTTCTTTCCTATGAACATTTTATTAAAATATTCAATTGTGTTAAGCCAACCTACATTTCTTTTCAATTGTTGCAAAAAGTCATTGTCCACCATGGGAAAAAAAGTTGAAATAATAAGCTGGGTCAGGCCTGGTTAGTACTTGAAATTTATATAAATATTGACCTTATTATTCCTTATGTGGATTTTATCTTTAAATTTGCCTTGAATATATATTCTAAATTTTAAAAGATTTTTTTACTATGTCTCAAATACTTGTTTTTGTTATTTATTATATTTGTGTTTTAATTTTACACATCAGCCATGGGTTCCCCTGTCCTCCCCCCTCCCATCCCCGCCCCCACCTTCCTCCAGCCCCTCCCCTCCATTCCCATCTCCTCCAGGGCCAAGACTCCCCTGGGGATTCAATTCAACCTGGTGGATTCAGTACAGGCAGGTCCAGACCTCTCCTTCCAGGCTGAGCAAAGTGTTCCTGTGTCAAATATTTTAAGAGTTATAAAATGTTAAAAATATATTTAACATTTTTCTTTCATTTTTTTTTACTTTAAAAATCTCTCCCCCCCCCCCCTCTCTCTCTGAGTGTCTGTAGACCAGAATACAACTTGTGGGTGTTAGTTCATTCTCTCATTCTTCCTGCAGGTCATTAGGTTTAGAATTAAGTGACATTAACCACTGAGCCATCTTGCTGGACAGTTTTTTTTTTTTTTATCACTATATTATATTTTATTCATGGCTATGTTTTAGAAAAACTATCCTCAAGGCTTTGCTGTTTTCTTTGCTGTAAATATTCAATAGTTTATATTTATATATTTATCTTTGTATTTCTTAATTGCTGCATTCTTTTCTGTTCTGTTATCACCTTGGAGCTGAAAAGAAAGGAACCTTACTTATAAAACCCACAGGCATGAATAGAAAATAAGAATCTGTACGCTGTGAAAAATATTGCAATATTTTAAACAAAGTGATTAATACTAACAAAATATTCAGAAAAGCAATGACAAGCCTTTCAGTAAATAAATAGAATGCTGGAAAATCTTTATATCTGTTAATGAAAGTGAGGATACTTTTTGTTCTGTATTATTATGTGTTTTAAATATTATACATCAGCCATGGGTTCCCCTGTCCTCCCCCATCCCTGCCCCCACACCCACCCTCCCTCATCCCCTCCCCTCCATTCCCATCTCCTCCAGGATCAAGGCACCCCTGGGGATTCATTTAAACCTGGTGGATTCAGTACAGGCAGGTCCTGTCCCCTCCTTCCAGACTGAGCATGTGTCCCTGTGTAAGCCCAAGGTTCCAACAGCCAGCTCATGCACGAAGGACAGGTCCTGGTCCCACAGACTGGGTGCCTCCCAAACAGATCAAGCTATTCAATGGTCTCACTTATCCAGAGGGCCTGATCCAGCTGGGGGCTCCACAGCTTTTGGTTCATAATTCATGTGCTTCCATTCGTTTGAGGATACTTTTAATGAAGTATTATGCCAGTGAAAACCTGAAATCCACTGGTGATTTTCTTCCTCTGGTAACTAAAGAAAATGATGTCATCAATCTTGAATAAAAACTTTTAAAGAATACTGAAAATATGAAAAACCTAAGTGTATTTTGTTTCTGAGACAAAAATAATTATGACTACAAAATCTGAAAAACGTCCTTAGTGGGCACCTCGGACTGGACTAGCAGCACCAACCAGTGTCAGAAGACATGCAAGTGCCTTTCTCTGATGACCTGACTCTCATTTTAATTAAATCTAAAAACAAATTTTAGCAATAATTACATATAACAATGAATTTAGTCAGTGTTCGAATGTTTTCCCACTTGTGACTCATTTTCTCAGAATTTTTTTAAACAAACAACCCCAGGCATATACTTGTATAGCAATAATATTACCTAAAGCCATGCCCTATTCCAATTTTCTTGCTTTCTTAAACCATTATCTTATCTGTTTTAGAATCCTATCCAGTGTACCATATTGAATATATTCAATGTTGATTTTTTCCTTAAACTTCTTTGAGACTTGAGGAATCTTACCTGAGTAGTCATGTAACTTGAGCCATGTAACACACATTTAGTTATAATGACTTATAAAGAATTTTTTTCAAATATTATTTTAGTATATATAATTCCATTGTTTATTAGGGGAAAAGAAAAAATGATGGTAATGAGATAGATATGTTTCCTTATTTTTATAGAAAAATTAAATCTTGAGGGACTATTTTCTACTGCAAGATGTAGTTATCTTCAATATTTTTAAGGCTGATCAATAATTTCACTGCATAATTATTAATGCTGAGAATGGTGATGTCCATAAATATATACTACAAAAAGGCCAAATAATGTCCAGAATTGTTGCAGATATTGATGCAAATTCTGTCCTGTTCTAAAGAAAAAAATCATTTGATGATTCTTAATGAAACTCCAGTTGGCCACTTAAAACTGAAAATTTTAAAATCAAACATTTCAACACATTACAACTTAACGATGTACTGATTTAACACGTGCTGAGAAATCATGGTAGGAAAATACTAAAGGATTTTGTTTCTCATAATTAAACCATTATGTTTTTATAAGAGCAGATGACTTAGCATGTTTACCAAAAACAATGCAACTGATAACATACATCAGTCTCTAATCTGAGCCAAGGTGTTCTAGGAAGTGATAGTGGATACTTATTGACACATTAGCATCTTATCGTATTGTGATCTACTTTCTAGAATTAAACTCATAGCAGCTATAATATTACCTAAAGCCATGCCCTATTCCAATTTTCTTGCTTTCTTAAACCATTATCTTATCTGTTTTAGAATCCTATCCAGTGTACCATATTGAATATATTCAATGTTGACTCTTTCCTTAAACTTCATTGAGACTTGAGGAATCTTACCTGAGTAGCCATGTAACTTCAGTTGAGCCATGTAACACCTTGGACACAGTATATGGTGATGAATCTTGAAGAAGATAAAGAGCATACAGATTTTCATAGAACACTATCATCTGAGCAAAGCAACTGCTATTTTCTTAGATCACTTGTATCTTTTCTCAAGGAATCATCACTCCCTGGCCTATGGAGTGAAAACAGCTTCCCAAACATGTTTTCTAAATTTTTATCCCACTCATTTTTTAAATTTATTCAACCATTTCTTTTATCTAAGCATGAAGCAAAGGATATATCTACCAATAGAGCCTAAATAATATCTTACTATTTACTGACTAAATTGTTCTTTCTTTCTCTATTGGTGTTTTCGGGTTGGATTTTATGGTTTCACAATGACTACTGTAATGCTTCTTTTTAGACATTTATACTTTGTGATACCTCAAGGAAGGTGATCAATGTTATTTTTGATATTTGTGTTTCCGGTCCCATCCTTTAATAACCTTCTCACTTTGCATCCATGGTCTGTTAAACAGGGAAGGGTATCAGAAACTAAGGACCATGTGGTAGCTGTTTTCGTTGCTGTTGTTTAAGTATAGTTTTCTTCTAGCTGATAAAGTATGGAAATATTTGGATACATATAACATGAGTACATTATCATATCTACAAATATTTCCTCAAGTACCCATGTATGTTGACATTAACATCAACATGACTATATACTCATGTTTCCAACCCTAATCTAGTAAGTCACTGAGTTTTTCTCATTTTTATTATAATATATAAGTTCAAAATTGAGAAATCTCCTGTCTGATATCTATAATTTTCTCTTAAATGGTCTAATTTTGGCATTTTGATGTCTAATTTCTTGAGTTCTTTATATATTCTGGATATCAGCCCTCTGTCAGATGTGGGGTTGGTGAAGACCTTTTCCCATTCTGTAGGCTGTCACTTTGTCTTGTTGACCATTGCCTTTGCTCCACAAAAGCTTCTCAGTTTCAACAGGTCCCATTGATTGATTGTTTCTCTCAGTGTCTGTGCTACTGGTGTTATATTTAGAAAGTGATCTCCAGTGCCAATGAGTTTAAGAGTACTTCCTACTTTCTCTTCTATCAGGTTCAGAGTAACTGGATTTATGTTGAGGTCTTTGATCCACTTGGACTTAAGTTATGTGCACGGTGACAGATATGGATCTATTTGCAGCCTTCTACACATTGACATCCAGTTATGCCAGCACCATTTGTTGAAGATGCTTTCTTTTTCCCATTGTACATTTTTGGCTTTGTTGTCAAAAATTATATGTTCATAGGTGTGCAGGTTAATGTCAGGGTCTTCAACTCGATGCCATTGATCCACATGTCAGTTTTTATGCCAGTACCAAGCTGTTTTTATTATTGTAGCTCTATAGTAGAGCTTGAGGTCGGGGATTGTGATGCCTCCAGAGGTGGTTTTATTGTACAGGATTCTTTTGGCTATCCTGGGTTTTTTGTTTTTCCATATGAAGTTGAGTATTATTCTTTCCAGGTCTGTGAAGAATTGTGTTGGTAATGGTATGGGGATTGTGTTGAATATGTTGATTGCTTTTGGTAAGATCGCCATTTTTACTATGTTAATCCTGCCTATCCATGAGCATGGGAGATCTTTCCATTTTCTGACATCTTCTTCAATTTCTTTTTTCAGGGACTTAAAGTTCTTGTCATATAGGTCATTCACATGCTTAGTTAGAGGAACCCCAAGGTATTTTATATCATTTGTGGCTATTATAAAGGGTGATGTATCTCTGATTTCCTTCTCAGCCTGTTTATCTATTGTATATAGGAGGGCTACTGATTTTTTTGAGTTGATCTTGTATCCTGCTATGTTGCTGAAGGTTTTTATAAGCTATATCAGTTCCTTGGTTGAATTTTTGGGGTCACTCATGCATACTATCATGTCACCTGCAAATAAGGAAAGCTTGACTTCTTCCTTTCCAATTTGTATCCCCTTAATCTCCTTATGTTGTCTTATAGCTCTGGCTAGAAATTCAAGTACTATATTGAATAAGTATGGGGAAAGTGGACAGCCTTGTTCCTGATAATAGTGGTATTGCTTTGAGTTTCTCTTCGTTTAATTTGATGTTGGCTGTTGGCTTGCTGTAGATTGCCTTTATTATGTTTAGGTATGTTCCTTGTATTCCTGATCGCTCCAAGACCTTTGTGGACCATATGGAAGCATTTGGTGGTGCTGTTTTGGGAATTGGTGGAAAGTTTGGGAGATGGTGTCTACATGGAAAAATTGTGTGTGATTGTCAAGGAATTTTGAAGGTCATGTTTGGTGTGGTATTTCATTTCAGTTTTCAATTTGACACAATTTAAAATCACATGTGAAGGGAGTGTCAATTGCTTCAATTTGCTTGGTCTGGGGCTTGTTTGAGGGAACATAGTCTTTATTATCTTAGCTCATGTGAAAATACTCACCTACTCTTGGTGCAAACACCCTTTAGGAAGGGGATTGTCAACTACAAGAGTTGAGATAGTGGAATGAGCATTAGCTTGCATATACTAATTCATTTCTCTCTGCTCCTGACTGTGCTTTTCATGTGACTCAAGTTTCTGCCTCCTCAAATTCTCTGTGGTGGTACACTGCAACCTGGAACTCTGAGCCAAAAACAAACAAACAAACAAACAAACAAACAAAAACAACAACAAAAACCATTTTCTCTTAAGTTGTTTTCGTAGGAGTATTTTATAATGAAAGACAGAGATTGGTACTTAGAAGCAATGCCATTGCTGTGATAAACCTGACCATATGATTTCTAGGCCACTGGAACTCTTTTATATGAAGAATATGGAAGAGTTTGAAAATTCAGGTTTGAAAAGCTATTGATTGTTTTTGGCAGAGCTTAATGGGCCCTGCTTCTGGAAGCTTGGAAGACAATACCTCTGAGAGATAGGTGGACATGACCCAGCTCCTGAGGTTTCAGAGGGAAGCAAGGATTATGAGCCAGGCCTTTTTTGTGATATTTTAACCAGTAATTTGACTGCACTGTGCTTGTGTCCTGGATGTCCTGAGAGACTGGGTAGGATTGAGTTTGAAGGTGATGGTTTATTTAGTAGATAAAGTTTGGAATAAGAGGATGTTTAATCTGGTGCTGAACAAACAGTTGTAATTGATAAAAAGATTAGTACCATTAGAGAGAAACCTCCAGTCCTGCCCTGGGAGAATAAGAAAAGTATTCTGAGGAGAAAGCCTTGGTGGAGACTTGAACTTGTGATTCTTTTTCTTCTCAAATATTCCCACAAAACCCAAGTGTTGTGTTAAAAAAATAATATCTACTACTGTAATGAGATTAAATATCTACAAATTATGTTGTAACCAAGACAAATTGTATTTTGCAAACATAATGTTGAGTGAAAAGAGACAGCCACAAAAGCTTATCCTTGGGGGAGAATGACTGGAAGACAGCCTGAGCAGTTTCTAGGTGCTGTCAATTTTCTTTATCTTGATAGATTGGGTTCAGTTTGTAAAAATTCAATACCCTTATGTTTATGAATTGTGTAGTTCCCTGCAATAAAATCACATGTCAAAATTTGAGATACACGCACAAAGTTTTTACTTTTGGTTGAACTGATTTTACAGTTACATGCTCACCTTCTGTTCCTGCCACATTAAGTCCATCAACTGTCTCCCCGTCCAGAACTGCTTACTCTCTCTTTTCTGACATGCTGGTGGCTTGTATCCTGTGCCTCTGTTTTTTTCCAGTATATTATGTACCTTATCCATCTTTCAGTTCTGCAGCTATTTAAAAAAAATACATTCTATTTAATTATTGTCATTCTGTGGCTAATCTATATAAGACTGCTCTCTCTCTCTCTCTCTCTCTCTCTCTCTCTCTCTCTCTCTCTGTGTGTGTGTGTGTGTGTGTGTGTGTGTGTGAGAGAGAGAGAGAGAGAGAGAGAGAGAGAGAGAGAGAGAGGAGAGAATTTTGGTGAATAAGATTTTGCATACAACACATATATTAATTTGTACCTAATGAATCAATGATGCCTAGAGAAAGATATAGGAGCATTCTTCCAAATCAAGAAGGAAGGCCACATTACTGTAGTTGGTTATACATGCTATCCAAAGTTGGTGCAGCCATCCTTCTCTATTAAGTCAAATTCCATATGAGTTTGGGAGTGGGTGTGATTTCTATTCCCCACCTTCACAAATCTGAGTCATTACCAATTGCCTTTTTTCAAAGTTCACCAGGATTTGTGTGGTGACAGGTGAAGGTTGAAAGATGCTCCATTAACTCCCCCAGGAAGCCATGTCTTCTCACAATGCAACATCACAGTCCTAACAAAACCCATCTAACCTACACCGTTTATTAAAAATCAATGTGTAATTTCTAAGTGCTTTAGATGACACTGTCCTGATTGCAAGTTATTTAAAAGCATTCTTTAGAAAAAAGGACCATAAATTATGCCTCCCTAGTCATTTTAATTTTCTTTTATTGCATTTTGGCAATGTACAACAAACATTCATTGAAAAAAGAAGACAATATACAGCATGGATTAATTACTTCAATATTAAGAGATCTTGTTAGTGGTGCCATTGGAGAAAAGAATGACAAGATTAGACAAGTTGTGGGAAAAAAATCAACTGTCCCCCAAACAAAACAAGTTATAAGCTTTTTGCAAAGATTTCCATACACCCTTCTCTTTTTCTGTGCATTTTCTTTAGTTCTGATGACATAGAGTCTTGTCTTAGAGCAGAGAGAAGACAGGAACCAGTGACATTCTGGTCATAGGTTATATTTTTCCACAGTAGAGAAGCCTCTCAAAAGGTTCCTATATTAGCTGTCACTGGTACAAGCATTTTAGTGTTTGGTAATACTCTTATCCTTTGGCAGAGAAGGGAAAATACTGAGTATCTTTTTCACCTTACCTCTGATTTAAAAAGGAATCTGTATTGTCATTCTTCAGGTGTCTTCATTTGTTTTGCATTTTCTTTTGAAATTTGTGAGCTTCTGTGTAGCCAGATGAAATAACAGAATGAGAAATATAGACACTGTGTTTAGGTAGGTGGCTTCTATAATCAAAATGGACTAAATTCATGAAATCAGTAAATTGGTTTGTGACAGTTTTTCATGGAGTGCATGTTGGTCTGTAACTTGTTACATAGCTAACAATGAATAATTTACTTCCTGTCTTGTCTCACTCAAGTTATTTTGTTTCTCGGAACTTTAATATCATTACTAGTAAGATGGATAGGTAATCTCACACTAGGTGGTAGTCCAAATGGTTATTTTAATTTTTAACATACATGCAATATGTATTTATGGTTGATATTTTATTTTATTTGCTGAAATGTGATTTTATTTGTATGTTAAGAATCAGAGCTAATAGCAAGTCATTTAGCAGAAGTCTGGCAGTGGTAGCACACACCCTTAATCCTGATCACATGACAGGCACAATCTCTGTTTGTTCAAGGACATAGCCAGCATGGAGACACACTCCTTTAATCTCAATACCAACTGTAGAGACCTGGAGGTCTGTATAGACAGGCAGTGATGAGGAGGTCATGTGGTTGGGTTTACAACCAATGAGAAGGCAGAACAGAAAGTCAATAAAAATACAGACACACAGGAAGTAGGCCTCTTGCTGAGGGGTAGGATGACAGTGACAGCACGGGGTAAGAAGGTGGTCTTAGCTCTTGGCTGCTGCTTGGTCTCTGGGCTTTTAACTCTGCATCTGGCTCTGTGTTTCTTATTTAATAAGGCCGTTTAGAATTACATCTACATGTGTTAATAATAATAATTATTAATCTTACAGGCAAAGTAAAAATTCAGACTTCCTCAGTTTAGATAGAATTACTTACTCACGTGTATGTTCATTTACATGTCCTCAGTTATACACCTTGCTCAAAGATGAGAGTTGGTTCTTTAGAGGATGATTGACTTCATAGGCCACAGAGGTCCATTGATATTAAAACAATAGGTGAGGTAGGAACATATTATTACACAGGCTTTAGTTAAACATTCTTTTGTGATTCAAGAAGCACAGGACCAGAGGTGAGTGCCTGGGGTTATAGTCAGAGAGGCAACTGCCCCTGGGTCCCACCCCTGGACACCAGCCATCCTGGGAGGACCTGCCCAACTTGGCCCCAGTTTCTAGTCAATTGGTGGCCCTGCTGGAAGGCTCTCCTTTTCAAAGACTGCAGGCAGACCTGGCAGTCTCCACACCTTGCACTCACACCCATTTGCCCAAGACCCCAGGGACTGTAAGAGTGTGAATTGTTGAGACCAAGATTGGAAAAGCACAGGGACAAATAGCCAAACGAATGGAAGCACATGAATTATGAACCAAAGGCTGTGGAGCCCCCAGCTGGATCAGGCCCTCTGGATAAGGGAGACAGTTGTATAGCTTGAACTGTTTGGGAGACATCCAGGCTGTGGGACCAGGTCCTGTCCTTAGTGCATGAGCTGGCTGTTTGGAACCTTGGGCTTACACAGGGACACTTTGCTCAGCCTGGAAGGAGGGGGCTGGACCTGCCTGTACTGAATCCACCAGGTTTAAATGAATCTCCAGGGGAGTCTTGGCCCTGGGGGGGAGATAGGAATGGGGGGGAGGGGATGAGGGAGGGTGGGCGTGGGGGCGGGATTGGGGAGGACAGGGGAACCCATGGCTGATGTGTAAAATTAAAACACAAATATAATTTTTTAAAAAAGAAAAATAAACTATGTAGATTCTGAACTTCTCTAAATGAAAAGATAATCAAGTCCCAGTCAAGGGAAAGGCTAAAAAACCGCATGCTGTGATTTGTACACTCACTATACATGGAGATTACTTCATAAAGAAATACATATTCTTCCTCCCACCACTAAAATTTAGATATGAATGTTAATAAAAGAGAAAGCACATACCTTTAGGGATTGTGGGGGGGTGGGGGGGAGGAAGCAAAGAAGTACCACAGTGGGATGTGCAAATGCTAAAGAAACAGGAAATCCAGTAAGACAGTTCAGTTCTGACTGCTGGGAAGCCGAAGTAAGTCAACACTGTAGCTATAAGCTAGATCTACCTGTCTAAGAAACTGGGGGGCTGCTGTTATGAGGTCCAGAGTCAGAAGTTTGTAAAACATACAGCTCTGGGGTGGAGGACAGAAGAAAATGACACACTCATTGAAAAAGAAAATTGGGAGAGATGGTCTTTGTCTTTCACTTCTCACTCTCTCTGCACCTTCACCTGTTGCATAGCCCCTGACACCTATCTGACGAGTTAAGAGCTGACTTCTGTGCCTCTGTAAATCAAAAGCCAGTCTCCATAAGGAGGTCTATCTTTAACAATGTCAATACAGGGAGTTTTTTTCTAAAATATATATTTTTATTTGTAAATTTTTAAGCAAAATTTGTAAAAGTACAGTTTTAGAAGAATAAAGTTATAATTTTTATTTTGCTATTAAGAGAATAAGTGAAAGTTTTTAAACAAAAATATAAATTTATAAGTAAACATGTATTTTGGTATTTGGTTATAAATGCAGGGCTTATAATCCTGACAGGTCTTGCTAATTTTTTTTTCCTATTTTCTCCAGATTGTACACAAACAAATAATAACATGCCTTACTGGTGTTCCATTTTTTTTTTCATTTTTCTTTATTAAGAAATCTTTCACTCACTCTGCATACCACCCACAGATCACACCCCCTCCCTCCTTGCACCCCCTAGCCTTCTCTCCCAAGCCACCCCACATCCCCACAGCTCCCAAATCAAGGTCTCCCATGGGGAGTCAGCAGAGCCTGGCTCACTGAGCCTAGGCAGGTCCACGCTCCTTCCCACTGCACCAAGGCTGCTCAAGGTGTCACACCACAGGCACCTGATTCCCCAAAACCTGTCCATGAACCAGGAACAGATCCCAATTCCCCTGCCTGGGTGTCCCCAAAGAGTTAGAGCAACCATCATCTGTATCCAGATAGCCCAGTCCAGTCCCACAGGGCTCCACAGTCACCAGTCTACAGTTCATGGGCTTCCACTAGTGTGCCTGGCCATCTTTGCATGTCTTTCCATCATGTTCTCAATGTCTGCTACCTACAGAATCCTTCCTCTCTCTCACAGATTGGATTCCTGGAGCTCAGTCTGGTATCTTGCTGTGGATTTCTGCATCTGCCTCCATCAGTCACTGGTGTCACATACCTTTAATCCCATCACTCAAGAGGCAGAGGAAGGTAGATCTATGAGTTTGAGGCCTGCCTGGTCTACAGAGCTTTGTTTTATTTTACTTAAAAATATTTGTTTCATTTTTTAGTGTGTAATAATATTATAATCACTTTGAAGTGTTAGAAGGTTTTTATTTTTAAATGATATTTAAAAGCATAGACGACATATATTAATGGAGTATCATGTGGCATTTTAATATATGTATATACTGTGCGGTGCTTAAGCCAGTCTAAACAAATTCATCTTCTCAAATATTATACACATAGCCTCTTTTGATATGAAGTAAATAATTGTTATTTGTATTTATAGTAACTGGTTGAACCCCTGAGTGAACTGATAGAATCTCTGAGCATTTCTGTTCTGTATATGGAACTTTTCCCTAACAGCTGCCAACATAATTGAAACTCAAGTGTTTCCTCACAACTCTGCTTGGCCTCTTAGAAAATTTTAGAGTTCTAGCTGGGCCTGGCAGAGATGACATCATGCCCTCTACAACTTTTACCACATTTCTGGCTCATTTGTCCTCTGCCTGTCAACTTTCTTTCTATTGACTTTGTTCTGGATTCTTCCCAATAATTCAAGATCAGATCTATTTATAAGGCAGTCTCTCTTCAATATGATATGTTACTACTTTGGCACCTACTATATCCATAATTATCTGGGCATTTCCTCAGAAATGTCCTGCGAGAATGTCAAGCATCACTTTTTATGATAATTCTAGCTTTCTCTTTGAAAATCAATACAAAGATTAGTCACACCACATACACACACACACACACACACACACACACACACACACACACACACACTCACATGCAGCCTGTAGGTTAAAAGACAAGCAATATGAAAGAAGATACTGATTTTATTTTGCTCAGTACATTTAGGCATTACAAGTAAAAATGATCTCAAAACAATTCATAAATTTTGTGTGGTTCCAAAGAGAATATCAACAACCTTTTTATGAAGTTATGGAGTTGATATAAAATCCATATAGAAAAATAAGCACCCAGAATTGGTAAGAAAATGTAGAAAATGAAGATCTGTGAAAGAGAATTAGTTCCCACCGAGAGTAAAACTGATCTGAAAGCTTTGGTATGAAAACAACGTCTTTCTTACAAGTGAATAGGGAAGACAATGGGGTAAAACTGGCTATGATGAATGGTGTGGAAATAGGTAAGCCTAGTCCTAAGATCTAACATATAATTAATGCATAAATTCCAGTTCATAAATCAAAAATCTTTAATGTGGATAATTGCATAGTTTTTCAAATTACATAATATTACACCTGGTGCTCTTCCTGTACCAACAACAAGATGTGAAAACCCAAATTCCAAATGAAATTCAGAAACCACTTTCTATAGCTTGCATTTGGGGCCAAACTATCTACATGATTCAGAGTATTGATTCAATAAAAGTAGAGTTTGATATATTTTACCATGCAAAATTAGAAGAAAAATGGCTTTCACTGCAAAAATTTTATTAATAAAGATTGAAGATAGATGTAAAAGTAACAATGTTTGTAATGTGTCAAAGAGAAAGTTTGATGTCTTTAATATAAAAAGATTTTGAAAATGAAAAAAGCCAGAAATACTATAGAGAGTTAGACAATAATGCAAAAAAGTAAGGACTAGATATGAGCAGTTTAGCAGGCATATATTAAAATGAACTTGAAATTTATGAGATTTTCAAATGCAAATTAAAACTAAATTGAGATATCATTTCTCACCCACTACATTGGCAAAAATTTAAAAGTTATAGCAACTTGGGGAAAGAGAATTGGCAATATCTTACAAAACTATAGATGAATTTTCATTTTCTCACAGAAATGACTCTTTGAGTAATTCACACTGAAGTTAGACTCCCAACAATAAAAAATTCATGTGCAAACATTTCAACATCACTTATAATTGCCAAATACTGGATTCTTATGTATGCAGATGAAGGAGACAAGAGAAAACCGAATAATCTATGGTGCATTTGTGGCACTTTAATGAAGAATAATGAAAACTAGGAAGTGTAATAGTAGAAGTTTTAGTACATCAATTTCAAGTATATAAAGTTAAGTGCAGCTGTTTAAAAAAAACAACAATGGCTACACTAATATATCCTAGATGAGTTATATGTTTAGTATAATGCTAAATATGTATATGTGCATATGTAAGTAAATGGAAGAAGAAAAATTATAAAACAATGAAGTTAGCTTTCGAGAGCTCAGAAGGGAGGGAAAAGATAGGGTAAGACTGGCATTTAATGACATGACATATGTGTAGTTATGAAGAGCCATACCTATCCCCTTTGACTTATGATAATACATGATGTGCCAAAAGGGAATAAAACACTATCAAAACTATAATAATTATACTCAAATGAGAATATTTGTGAACTTGACCTTTGTCTGATGAGATAGAAGGTAATTTGTTATGCATACAGCTCTTGATGCTTTAAGGTAAAATGAACTGAAGTAAAGTAGGTCATTAGGAAATGAGGACTCTGAGCCCCCCATGGGAAAGAACAAAGGTAATTATTTTATTACATTACTATGTTTTTTGGAAGAGGAGTGATGATTCAGAGAGAGGAGAAGAGTCCAGAGTATCTCTCCTCTCCTATCTCCGTCTCTCCCCCTCTCTCTGTCTCTCTGTCTCTCTCTGTCTCTCTGTCTCTCTGTCTCTCTGTCTCTTTGTCTCTCTGTCTCTCTCTCTCTCTCTCTGTGAGTTCTTGTGCATTTGCCTCTATTCAGGGAAGGGAGAAAATCAGTTTTCTATCTACAATTTCCCCAAGATTATGTTTTGTCTGTTTAAGTTTCTCCTTTCCTACTGTAGTCATGATTTTTAAAGATATCAGGGGCAGAGAAGAAAATTTGATTTTAAAATATTTCTAAATTTATACCCAGAAGCAACATTCAAAGGAGCTAAGATGTAGAACAAACACCATGTCTACCAACAGATGAATGATAAAGATGCCATGGCATATCTACACAGTGCAATAGCATTCTGTCTTTAAAAAGATAGAAAATTATGACCCATTTTGTGAAGTGGATGGGTGTTGAGGACACTGTATTAAGGTGGCAAAGCCAGATTCAAAGGGATAAGAACTAAATGATATCATTGAGGCACTTCATCAAAATTACAAGCATAAATAGAATGGTGGTGATGGTCTTAAGGGATTAAGGCAAGAAGGAAGTGGGCATACATTTTTTTGTATTTTACAAGAATAAAATGAGCTGGAGGGGGATGGTGGCTATGTTTTAAAAATATTCCAGATGCCACTGAACTATACATTCCAAACAGTTACTATTAAGATTTTATATCATGTGTGCTTTATTATAATATAAAATAAATTGTGAAAACATAATTAGGATGGAGTGATGGGTAATCTTGTTTTTCAACTTGATTCCATTTACAGTTATTGGAGAAATGAAGCTTCTGGGTGCATCTATGAGGATGTTTCTAGAACTGATTAACTGAGAAAGGAAGAACCAATGTGAGTGTTGGTGGTGCCTTTCTGCAGGCCCAGGTCCCAGACTGATGGAGTAAAAAATACAAAAGGAGATGAACACTAGAATTAAGCTTCCGGCTTTCTGACCATGATGCAATGTGGCCAGCCACCTTTTCCCCTTGTTACCTGGCTCTGTCTTCTCCAACGTGTGACCATATCCTCTTTAAAACCACAATCCAAATAAAACCTTTCCTCCTTGTTTTATGTTTTGGAGCATAAAGAGGGGTGACACAGATTTCCATTCTTTCCCCAATGTTTATGGACATTTTTTCCTAAATAATTGATATTATGACTTAAACATTCTTGAGATAAGAATTTCACATATAGTATTTTACTTATTTACTTCACAAAACTTGATAATTTTCCCCAAGAATGCTACCTGTTCATGAGACTAACATGTGTAAAATATAGTACCTAATGGGATGTTTAACAAGTGCTTTTGATTTTACAAGGATGTGAAGTGGCCTTTGATTTTTCATACTAATACACTGTTAGATAGAGACTATGATACAGTCTACATTATTTAATAAAGGACTTTTCTCTTAGATGGTTCATCCCAAGTACAGAGTAGCATAAGTGTCCTGAGACTGTTTAAATCAGACTGTGCCATAGTGTTTCATAAATTTATTGTATCACAAGTATTTTTAATATATAGTATGCTTGACAGGATATAATCCCATTTTAAGTTGAATAAAATCAATAATGAGGTTTGGGGGTATCTTCTAGGGGCCTTGCTTTTGCATTTTGGTGAGTTCGTGTCTCTTTGGGGGTCTCGCACCCAGGGCACAACAGTATCACAAGTATTTTTAATGTTTAGTATGCTTGACAGGATATAATCCCATTTTAAGTTGAATAAAATCAATAATGAGGTTTGGGAATGGCTTCTGGGGGCTTTTCTAAGTGAGATAACAGTTGCAGTTTGTATTCATAACTATGTCAACATGTTAAAAACAATTTCAAATTATATTCTAAACTCTCAGAAATATCTTCAATTTTCACTGTTCAAATTACCAATGTAGGTTGCTATGGGGATGCTTTTTAAGAATAGAGAAGACTCACCAATATTGTGCCAGGATAATTAAATTTTTTAAACTAATTTCAATTAGATGGATCTATAATAGAATTCACAGAATTCATTTAAAAGAATCAGTACATTAAAGATTATTTTGTGATCAACCAGATGACCTTTCCAGGATCACTCAATAATTCCCTTCAATTTCAAAGATTAGTGATAAAATATGTGTGAACTATTCTATACAAAAACATTTAGGAACTTCAGAATATAAGAGCCCAAAGTACCCAAAACTATTGTGTATTTATAGTTAGACTTGAAATTTTCAAAGCTGGAAACAACAATATCATACAAACTTAAGTACTTTCACCCTTTGCTCTCTTCTGAGAACGTTGTGTCTTACATTTGCAACATGATGCTTTGCTCCAAGCATCAACACCTTGAAGGTAAGAGGCTCCAAGAGATAAAACAGGGATATATATATGGGGTGTGTGTGAGTGTGTGTGTGTGTGTGTGTGTGTGTGTGTGTGTGTGTGTGTCTTAATTTTATCATGGGACAAAGTATTTTCTAGAAGTTCCCTCACCAATTTTGCCCTGTGTTTTATGGAATCTTGTCACACAAACTCCATACAGTCAATATACTGCAATAGGGTATCTACTAGCTTGTGTTATTTATCTCCTATAAGTATCTCACATAAGAGAAGTAAAATTTGTATAATATTACACATATATTGAAAATTAGCAACACAGAAAAATGGACTAAAATGTCTCAAAATGAGGAGGAAAATCAGTCAGTAGGAACACACCCAAAATGGCAAAAATTATGAATCTTGTCTTACTGAGGCATTGCAGAGTGAACATAAATATTATCTAACTATTTGATTACTGTGAGAACACTTCACAATTTCAAGAAACTAGAGATTTCACTGTTAAGTGCACTCATAAAGGACATAGAAAATGCCAGTCAAATTTCCAGGAATGGAAACCACAGTGTCAGAGACAGAAAACTGATGGTACTCTGTTAGTAGCAAACGTAAGGATAAAGAGATTACAAAGGACAGGATGAGGGCTTCAAGCTGCACTTTCTCATCAGGGTTCATTTTCCTAGTGTGCCATTTGTGTTTCCATATGTATTATTGGTGTGCCTTGGTTGGTTCTGTGAGGAATGCCATTGGAATTTTGGTGGAGATGATACTGAATCAGCAAATTGCTTTCAGTAATGTAGCCATCTTAAAAATATTAATTTTGCAAATCCAGGAACATGGGAAGTGTCTGTTATCTACTATTTTCTTTGGCTTCCCTTCCCTATTCTATATCTTAAATTAATATTATAAAGATGTTTTAGTTTGGATTTCTTTCCAGATATTTTTGGAGCTGTTATTAATGGATATTTTTCCCAATTTCTTTCTTTCTGACTTCATTTTTATTACATTTGAAAATTATGGCATTTTCATGTTTGTTTTGAGTTTTGACACTTCACTGTAATAATTTGTTACATATAAAACTTTTCTAATAACACTTATAGGGTTTTACAGTTTGATTTCTTTGTTCCCTACTGTAAAGTATTTTTCTTATTCAATGTTGCTCTAGCTAAGCCTTAAACAGCTAAGTTGTGTTAGAATGAAGAGAATGCACATTGTTGCTCATTCTGGATTTAGAGTAAACGATCCCATTTGTTCATCATTTGGAACAATGTTAGCAATAAAGTTGTCACTAACAACCTTTATTGTTTTGATATTCCATCTGTTCTTAATTTCTCCATGGCTTTTATCATGGAAATATGTTGAACTTTGTTGTTTCTATGTCTATGGTGTTTATCATGTGATTTATGCCCTTAATTTTACTTACATGGTATATTACATTCATTAATTTATGTACGTTTAAGCAAACATATTTCTGGGATAAATTATATTTGACTATAGTGTGGAGTATGTGGGTTTTTGAACTTTGCAAGTATTTCATTTGGTATTTTTGTATCCACTTTCCTCAGTAAAATTGGTTTGTACTTTTTATTGTAGTGTCATTATTTGGTTTTGGTATTCCATTTTGTATAGTCGAACATTCTTTTTTCCACCAGCCCCAAATGATGACATGGAGACTTACTATTAATTTTGAAAGCTTGGCCTTTAGTTTAAACTTATTCACAAGTAGCTATTATAACTTAAATTAATCCCCTTTATTAATCTGTGTTTTGTCATGTGGCTTTTATCTCTCTCCTATTCTGTACACCCAACTTGATCTGAGTCTCCCTGGTGCCTCTCAGACTCTTTTCTTCCTAGAATTTCTCTTTCTCCCTGGAAATTTCACCTAATCTCTCCTGTGTACCTATTGGACAGACTGCTTTTAATTAAAAAAAAAAATCACAAGGATACATCTTCACAGAGTGTCAACAAAGGTCCCACAGCAGTTTAGGCTTGATAGGATGAATTTAGAAGCTTTCTTTCCCTTTCTATTTTGTGGAAAAATTTGAAAAAAAAAAAAAAACATTGGTATTGAGGCCTATTTAAAAGTTTTAAAGAATTCAGCATTGAGTCCAGATACTTTCAGGCTTTGCTTTATGGGGAGCATTTTTATTCCAGATTTGAGATCATTGTATTGTTCTGTGGCTGTGTTTAAGTAGTTTAATTTTCTATATTTCATTTTGGTAGATCATATGCATTTAAAATTTTATCAATTTTAAAACTAGGTTTTTGAGCCATATTTCAAACAGATATCCTGTATTTCATTGGAGTCTGTTCTAACAACTTCCTCTTTTACTGTTGTTAAATTGGATTGGTTTTCTTGCTTTCATACTTTTTATTGGTTTTTTAATAAGGGTTTGTTAAACTTGTCAACTTTTTAAACTAATCAATTCTTTGATACTGTGTGTTGTTCTTTTAATCCCCATTTAATTAATTTCTACCCTGACATTTATTATTTCTTGCCACATGTTTCTTGTCTTGGTATTAGCTTCTTGTTTTTTCTAGTTTTTAGGTGCATCACAGGGTTGTTTACTTGAAATCCTCTCTATTTTTTTCAATATGAACACTTTTAGGTATGGAGTTTCTTTTTAGGATTGCTTTCTTTGCGTCCACAGATTCTGGTAAGTTATGTTCTTATTTTCATTTGACCCTAGTACTTTAAAAATTTTTCTCTTTGGTTTCTTTGATTATGCACTGTTCCTTCAAAAATGCATTGTTCATTTTCCACATATACTTGTAGTATTTACAGTCTTTCTTATTGTTGATTTCTATTTTATTCTACTGTGATTCAGTAAGATATAAGTAATTTTCTTGTATTTGTTAAGATTTTTTCTTTGGCTTATGATATAATGAATTTTAGAGACAGTTCCATGTGCTACTGGGAATAATGTGTATTCCCTATCAGTGGGTTAGAATATTCTGTGTATATCTGTTAAATCCACTTGATGAAAATATAATTTGGTTCTAAGGCTTCTTACAGGTTTTTAGTGTATAAGGCCTATTTAAATATGAAAAGGTAGGTATTGAAGTATCCAGTATTTAGGAAAGACCTTTTGGGCTTTTTATGTTTCATAGTTGTTTTCTTTTTAAATTAAATTGAGAGCTCATATATTTGATATACAGATGTTAAGGATTGCTATATCTCTTGATGGTTCATTCCATTTAGTAATATATAGTGCCCATTTCGATCTCTTCTGATTGGATTGGGTTGTAATCTACTCTAGTACACATATGAAGAGTTACACCTGCTTGTGTAGAGTTTCTGTTTGTTTGGCGTAGATTTGTTTTTACCTGATTTAACTGTCCTAATATATATATATATATTAGAGAGAGAGAGAGAGAGAGAGAGAGAGTATGTATACATTTTATGTTTCAAATGTATCAGTTAAAAAGGCAAAACAGGAGCAATGGATCTGGGCCAGAGGGGAGGTGAGGGTGGGAGGGCAGGAGGCCATTGGAATATATTGTATGAGAGAAGAATAAATAAAAAGAAAATGTCAATTAAAATAACAGGGAAATTCATAGAATCATCAGACAGGATGACTGTTTTTGCCTGGAGTTTTAAGACAAAGATGACTTAAGGGACATTCTCTCTCTCTCTCTCTCTCAACTTTTAGCTCTTTTTATCTCTCTCTTTCATACACACATGTGCAGGCACATGGGCACACACACATACATGCACACACTTTCACATGCACACACATACACACACACACACACACACACACACACACACACACACACAAACACACTCCACTAAGGCAAGACACATGAGTCCTATCAATCTGCCTAAGACCATAGTCTATATTTAACATTACTACTTTATACTCTCAAATTTTATTAAAATAATGCATGAAAAAGACAAAAGATATAAACTCACTCTATCACTGATAATTTAATTGTATCTAGATGTTTCATTCCAAGTGAATGAATGTTTAAGACGTTCAAACTTTTCAAAAAGGAGTTGTTAGTGTTGTTCAGTTTCAAATAGTATTCCCACAGATTAGGGAAGAAACAGCCTGGTTTTTCTCACATAGGATCATAAAAATAACTTTTTTGTTTTTTTTTTTTTCAGGAAAACAGTGTGATTCAAAGATGAATTTGTTTAAATTTTGAACAAAGGCCAGCAAAAGCAAAGGCACTCTAGTCTTTTTTTCAATATTTGTTTATTGACTTTTTTGAATTATTCATTTATTTAGAACTTTTTCTCACTTCTTCACCAACTTCACGCTAAAGTTCCTTCCTTAGAAAAGCACAGGTGACACTCATTGTTTGGTCCCAGCATTATAAAATTTTGTGTGTATATGTGTGGGAGGGGATGGTGGTTTTTTTTTTTTTTATAAATATCATTTTTTAGTTTTGGTCCTATTGCAAAACAGACTTCATACAGAATTTGAAATTGCTGTCACAGTCCATATTGAACTTTGAAATCTGGATGATATATTCCACTTCCCAGTTGTGGTACCTTTCACTCTGCCACTGTGCCCAGAGCAGGCATTGCAGTCATGAGGGGACTGATGGACAACTAAGTGTTGTTACATATATAGGAGAGGGTTGACTGCTCTTGAAGGTATTTGTCCAATCAGCTAAAAGTGAAAAAAAGTCTCTGTAATCCCAATTTTATCAACATAGAAAGACATGCTTTTTAGTCATATTTTTTTAACTAATGCTTCAACAAGTTTTAAAATTGCATTGACAAATGATGGCAATAGCTTTTAAATTGATGATTGAAAAAAACAAAAAACAACAAAGAACCCTCAGATAATTTCCTTCTAAACAGATAAGAGATGTGAATGAATGAATTGTGTATCAGAAATTGCTGGAAAATTTTCTCTCAGTGAGTTTACCTGTCAGTAGTTCAATTTATTACAGATTAAGTGAAACCTTCTATCTGAAATAAGACTCTCAGACTAACTTAGGTGTACAAGAAACACCCTGAGAGCAGCTTTAGATGTATTCTACCCTATAGTAGCTCCTTTGATCTAAATGTCTCTCTTCTGATTGTAGAAACTCAGTAAAGTTTGCAATGACCTACAACAAACCTACTCCAGTTTCAATCTCTTTAATTTGCTTGGCTTTTGCCCAGTGGGCAGCCATCATACAAATATCTCAGCAATGTTCCTTCCCTTCTCATTTTTTTAAATATTAGTGAAGAATTTGTTCCTACATTTCTTCAATATCTTCTTCAGACAGCCATAAACCACATAAAGTCACTTGTATTATATAAATTATCTGTATAAATCCAAATTTGATATAGTTGGTTGCATAACCCCATACAGTGACTTGTATTATTTATATTATTATTTTATTATTATATTATTTATATATACTGTATATAATAATTATATTATATAATAATTATATATTATTAATATTATGTTATATATTATATTATTATATACTTTATTTATATATATCCAACTTTGATATAGTTATTTGCATTTATGTCTGTTTTTTCAGAGTGTATTGTTGGTTTTCAAGACAGGGTTTCTCTGTGTAACAATCCAGGCTGTCATGGAACTCACTTTGTAGATCAGGCTGATATCAAACTCATAGATATCTGCCTGCCTCTGCCTCTGCCTCCCAAGTGCTGGGATTAAAGATATGTGCCACTACCACCAAGCTTTTATGATTGTATTTTAATGTGTATGTCAGTACAACAAAATAAGTCTGGTTATATTTAATAAAGAAATCAAGTAAAATCAATAAAATGTACATATAGTCACATGTTACTGGATAATTTTTAGACATATACATATAATGATACATATAAATATATGTATGTAACAACAATGAAGTAAAAGGCCATGGATTTGAAGAAGAACAAGGGGATTATGTGGGAGGGTTTGGAGGGGAGAAAGGAAAGACAAATAAGATGTATGGGGTTAGGATTTAGCTCAGTGGTAGAGCGCTTGCCTAGCAAGCACAAGGCCCTGGGTTCGATCCTCAGCTCCCCCCCCCCAAAAAAAAGGATGTATGTATATTGTAATTCATTCTCATTTTTAAATCTGCCTTCTCTTCAATATGGCACAAATACATTTTTATGTAGCAGTTACAATTCTAAGCCACCAAATGTCAGTCCATGGAAACTTGCAGATGGAACTCCAATATATATAGTTCACAGGAACTACATCTACCTTTGGTTTGTTTCAAATATTTTAAAAGTAGTTCTAAAATTGAATTCATTCTTATACTTGAATTAAAAGGTGGTAAGAAAAATAACTCTCCCCAAGTTAAAATGAATGTTCTGAGTGTAATAGTGTTCCCCTTCCCTTGACAAATTGCTTCTTTCACCTGATTCAGTTCACTCTGAGAGATGAACAAAGTAGTTTCCATGAAGAACTTAAGATTTACAAAGAAGAAACGATTAATGTGAAGTTAAAACTTTAGTTTGAGGCTTTAAGATTATGAGATGAATTTTCCAAGTTTCTACTTTAAACTGGGTTCAGATATCATTATGTGCTGAATTTCATCATGAGGGTTACTCATGTCTTTCCATATAGAATGTACCTTAGTTTCAAAGGACTGCCACAGTAAAGTGCCCAAACCTAATAGACTTAAAATAGCAAACACCTGTCATCTCACAGTTCTGAAATCAAGGTGTTGGTAAGTGTTAAGATAAGAATGGTCATATAGAGTACTAATTAATTCTAGAGAAAAGGCTTTGATTAGCTGCCTATACATGTCTCTGTGTTTGAGTCTCTTTTCAGTTTTCTGCAGGAAATCATGGCCAGGCCTAACATCAACTGAAATCTCCAGGAAGAAGATGGGGCCCTACAACGACAATTCCACGTGGAAAATAATATCACTAAGCTGACAAACATCATCTACAGATCGACTTTGGACTACAAACTGCTCAGGATAATTTTGAGATGACTGGCTGAGATGATACAGCCTGACAAACTACTTGAACAAGGACTTGAAACAAGCCCTGTACTTTATCATTATGCAGCGGCTGGACAAATGATACAGGACTTGACAATTAACCCAAAAATAGAGTTGAGATTTAAAAAAAAGAAAGAAAGAAAAAGGAGAATATAGATATGAAGTAGATCATTGAATCTACTCTGAGAAAAAAGATAAAGAAATAATAGGATAAATGGGTAGATCGTTGAATCTACTCTAAAAAGAGAAAGATGACAAAAGGTAGATTATTGAATCTATTATGAAAAGAGAGAATATGGATATGATAAGATAAAAAGGGAGATTATGGAATCTACTTTTTAAAAAAGAAACTATTTGTTTTAAATAGCATAAGTAATGCATTTTTTTTGTCTGAGTTTATCAAATGTTACTGGACTGGACATTGTTAATATATATAATGGATTTTTTATCTGAATTTGTCAAATGTTAATGGACTAGACATTGTTAATGTAATTCTTGACTGTATATATTGTATATACTTATTGGATAGTTTTTCTTGTATTAGTTAGAACCTTTTTTAATTTTAGACAAATACAGGGGAAATGTGGTGAGTATTGTGTTCCCTCAAATATTGTGTGTTCCCCGAAATAAACATATCTGGGGTCAGAGAACAGACAGCCACTAGAACAAAGTCAAAAATGGTGGCTAGAAAATGGGAAGAGTAAGCCCTAACAGAAGTTGGGCGGTGGTGGTGCACGCCTTTAATCCCAGCACTTGGGAGGCAGAGCTAGCCAGATCTCTGAGTTCAAGGCCACTTTAGAAACATCTAAGCATGGTGACCCACGCCTTAAATCCCAGAAACCCAACCTTTAATCCCAGGGAGTGGGGGCAGAAAGAGAAAAGTATATAAGGCGCGAGGACCAGAAACTAAAGGAGTTAAGCATGTAATTAGTTAAGCATTTGGTTGGTTAAGTGTTCAGGCTTTGGAGCAAAATAGTTCAGCTGAGATTCATGTGAAGGAGGACTCTGAAGCTTCCAGCCTTAGGAAAAATGATCACCTGAGGAACTGACATGGTGAGGTAGCTGTGGCTTGTTCTGTGTCTCTGATCTTCCAGCAATCACCCCAATAACTGGCCTCGGGTTTGAGTTTCATTAAGAAGAACACTTAAGATTCATGCTACAGGTAAGCCCTCCCTTCCCTATTCCTACCTCCTAGTGGAGGACCTCCATCCTACTTTTCTTGTCTTGGAGATGCATCTGTCTTTATCCTCATCTAGTATTCTCCATGCTCATCTTTGTTTACTCTTAAAAAGAAAAATCAACCATATTATATTAAGGCCTAGCTTGACAACCTCACTTCATCTTTGTTAAATTCAGTCTCTTTTCTCAACTAAAGCCACAGTCATGGATACTTGAGATTAAGTCCCTAATACACATATTTGAAGTTATAACTTAGTTTTTAATCTACCACAGCAATTTGCTGAGAAAGAAGGTACCCCTTGATCTCTGCTAAGTCACCTGTGTCTTATCTCATATTGTGGATCTTGCTAATTCAATATTGACTTTGTTGAGTATTGATTTGTGGCAGTGAAAGTGTATATCAGTTTAACATAGATTGTAAATCTCCTTTGAACAAATTGATACTAATTTTAAGGGATACACGTGTTTGTAATACAAGCCACTGATTAATGAGAAAACCTGCCTTGGATAAAGAATCAGGCAATCTGGGCTTTAGTCCCATCTACAGTAATTAATTAATTTACAGACTTGGTAATCCTGTTTCATCATCAATCATAAGACATAGTATCTCGCCTTTGTATCTTACTTGGATATTGTGAATAGAAGAGGTATAATCGGTTTTCAAACTGTATAATTTCATACATCTTCCAAGGCATTAGATTGTATCTGGTCCTCTATCATCATAGTATTCCTTGGGAGAACTGTGGAAGTGTAGCAGATGATTGTTTTCTTCCCAGAGTCACTTGGTTATCTTTTGTTGGCTCTCTGTAACCATATTCTAGTTTTTATGAGTTTGTTTTTAGGGTGTCCTTCATGACTGTCTTTAGTGTATGACCCAGACGCATTTGCTTTAAATAAGATCCAGAAATACTTTGGCGTTACATCAGTCACTTTGTCCATAGTAATTCTTAGTAAAGAAATCCCTAGGAAGTGGCACAAAAGCCCAGCTTTCTTTCATCAGTATACAATGGTCTGAAGCATTTACACCCTAGAGATTCTACAGTTATCATACAGAAAACAGGATAACAGTTGAAACCGAGTCTTTATTTAATTTTTTTCTTTTAATTAATATGTTTTTCATCCCCCCCACACTGGTTTCACGTGAGAGCATTTCTGTAATAAACCACTTAAGCATGTACTTAACACGGGAGGCTTGTTTGGGAACTGTGGTCTTGTTGCTTCTAAGAATTGAATTTTGGAGTTGGACCCTTCAGTGAAATGCTGGCAAAGCAAATCTTATTACTTGTGAAGTCTAGAATGATGGCATGCTGTGATGTTACTGTTATTGAAGCTTTTATGCCAGTTAAAGTGGAGTAAAAGTAGCTGGATAGTTTCTCTGGCATTATGGGAAATTTGCTGTTATGAAGGCAACATAGTCAAGTGGCTGAGAAAAGGAGTAATCTGAACAACCAGCAATTTAAGATAATAGAGAAAATTCCAGCGGATTACATGGAACCATTTAAGCTTTTCTTTACCAACAGCCAGAGGACAAATGGTGACCACAATGACTGACTGTGCTTAATCATTAAAGGAGTGGAACCTGAGTGGAGGCTGAATTCACTGCCTTCTCAAAATCAAGGCCTTGACATGGGAAGGGGATAGTTGGTTGAATATGAAAATGAACATCCATTCTTTGATTCTGTAGGAGTCTTTTGACATAGAGAAGCAGTCTGTTTCTGTTCAACTCCTTATTCCTCCTTGTAGATATATTATAGATGGCAAAAACTTGTCAGTTACCCAACTCTTCTGATCCCAGGATAGCATCCAATCTCAGTCCACCAAGAAAAAAAATCAAACACCTTGCCTAGAGTCCACAGCTGAATCATGGAACAGAACACTGCAAACAGAGACAAAACCAACTTGTGCAATGAGACAAGTTTCATATGTATGGGTTCATAAAAGCTTATATCTTAATGACAGAATTAAAGGTCTCTTGAGAGTTATTAGATGGAATGGCCAGCCTAAGAATTGCAAACTGAAACAAGTTGCAGAATGCTCAGAGATTTATTTTTATGCCATTTTTTTTTCTGGGACCAGAGCTCAAATATGTTGGCTACCATTGTTCTTTACCTTTCTGTGAGGTTAATTTTGCATGAAGCAATGTTTAAATTGGTAGCTGAAGTGCAGTAGATTGCCCTCCATAGCCTGCAGGCTTTTCTAGGAAGTTTAAGACCTCCGAAGTTTAAGACCCCAACAAACAAATATCTTATCCTCCCATCACAAGAAGAATTCTGCCAGCAAAGGCTTTCACACATCAACCAAGACATTGACTCTTCCTGCGAATCAAGCTTGAGCCCAGTCTGCTGGCTTACCCTGAAGATTTTTGAAATGTGATATTGAATGCCTACTGATTTCATTTCTGTGAAAAATCCTGGCAGATAAAGCTTCTTCTAATAAAGGGAGGACATCAGATTCAAAAAATAGAGTCCTGGATTATCCCTGTGCCAATAGTTTCACTGGTTTATAAATATCTACAATGCTGGGAAACTGAAAGTATTTGAAAGATGCAGCATCACCTCCTTTAGATTTTAAGACAAGATCAGAGATTAGCAGAGTCACAGAATTGTCTGGGACCCCTGATAAGAGAAGATTACAGAAGGGCAATAGATTTCTAACTTGAAATCTAACACACTAGTCACTTTCCTACTTCCTAAATATATAGTCATAATAGGAATCACTAAAAAATTGCCATAAACCACACCATGATTGACATTTTATAGGAAGAGCCATTGTTACAAAAAAGACAAGAGCCTTCAAACCCCACATGTTTTGGCCACATTAAGTCAAAACCAACACAATCAAAAGGTAGATATTTGTGCCATCTTCAAAACCTAAAGAGGATAGAATTTATGGGTCACAATAGTTCTCACTTTAATTAATCTCTTTAACTCTTCTCAAAACCAAGCTAATAATGGTTAATTTAATAGACTGCCTCGGAATTTACTAACAGCTCTGATGCAGTTTTACTTTCTCTCCCCCCTTTTCCCTCCCCCCAAGAATTGATCAGAGTGATCAGGGGCTTGTAAATTTAGCTAATGATTTTCCAGGTCAAGGTACCAAAAGAGGGTCATATTACCCATGATTGAAAACAGTATTACTCACTTTAAGACATGGGATCTTTTTTCTATTCTGTTACAGTCTAGTCTGAAAGGATCTGCTTCCTCTGGAAATTCGACATACCCTTATGGTGGTGACCAGCTGTTTCAGCAATCTTAGACCCATTGAACAGCTCAAGTGTATGTACTCTTGGTACTCTGCTAGGACACATGTACTGCAGATAAGATTATTAAGTGTCCTTTCATATTAAAGAAGTTTTCAGGTCTCAAATAGTTTGGGATATGAGGAGACTTCCTTTGAAAGCATGCAATAAAGTATTGCATTTTTAATAAGTAAAAAGAAAGGAACGAACAAATCTAGTTATAGTAATGGAGCCATACACTTTACCTAGAGGAATACTGCTGTCTTGCTTGTGAGGTAGTAGATTTTAATTTTACTTGAGAACAGAAGAAGAAATTGCTGTGCAATAGGTATAGGCTGAAATAAAACCAACCTATTTTCTTCAATGATATTACTTAGTAGATATGGTAGTAATTTATCTATACTGTGTATGGCAGCTACATAAAGACATTGTGTAGGAAGGTAGACTCAAAGAAGAATTCAGAATTTTAACATCTTGAAGAATAACCATGGCTTCTGTAGAAGAAATTGTTTATCATTTAAATAACAATCCTGGACTAGTGGACTATGGTAGAGACTGAGTAACTGACCACAGGATAGTATATGAATATATAACATGTACTGTCTGTCAAGAGTGGAGAGCTCCCATATCTCAAATCATATGATCAGACAGGGCTAGTGTAGTTAGAGTTTTCCTGTCTGGCCCAGTCAGGACAAATCTCTCTTACCCGCCAGTCCCACAGTCGCTCAGACCCAACCAAGTAAACACACAGAAACTTATATTGCTTACAAACTGTATGGCCATTGCAGGCTTCTTGTTATGTACTTCGTCTATCTTAAATTAACCCATTTCTATTAATCTATACTTTGCCACATGGCTCGTGGCTTACCAGTACCTTACATCTTGCCATGGCAGCGGCTGGCCTTTTCTCTCTCCTTTGCCTTCCCCTTCCCAGAATTCTCCTCTCTCCTTGTCCCACCTACACTTCCTGCCTGGCTCCTGGCCAATCAGCATTTTGTTTATACAGATCAATATCCACAGGAGGCTAGTAATAGTCTATTATAGAATTAAAATGGTTCTTTGAGAATTACCCTTGAGCAGAATAAAGTGGCATAAAGAAGCTGAATGAACAGAGTCCTTGACTCACCAGCAATCCCCTATTATTGCAACACATGATTCCTGGGGGAACCTTTACAGCAATCAGAGAAAGAAGGAAAATATACTCAGGTTTTGTTCACAAATGGACTGTGTCAATTGTTGTAATGCAACAATAAATTAATGGTGCAGAGCTTCTTAGCCACGGACACAGAGAAATCATCTCATGGGTAAAACCACTTGTGCTGGAGAAAGATGTTTACCCAAAGAATCTTGGGAATTGTGTGAGTTCCTTGTCTTTCCAAAGGATAGTGTACCCATGTAACTCTAGCCTGTGCTAGAGGAAGAAACAAGCAAAAGACTTGAGGTCTACCCTTGATTACGATATAGTAATCAAAAACCTGATTATTCATTCCTTGTGTAATTAGAGACCAGAGTCACTATTAAAGGTTTGCGAGATTCAGGGAATAGTGATAGCTATCCATCATTCTTTAAAGTCCTGTTTGCCTTGCTAACCAGGCAGATGAATCGTAGTAATATTGAACCTAGTTAGGTGGTAATTCCAGATGTAGACACACTGGAGTAAAACAACATCAATATTAATACTTAATAGATAACAGTCATTTATCTAGTTAATGCTTTTTCTTTGCTAACATTTAGAATAATCAATAATAAAAAGCCCAATTTTACTTTATTCAATGGAGTTAATTCATAAAAATATAGCATATATCACTTTCAAACTCTATGACGATTCATCAAATGATATACTTCTTTTATTAGGGAGATGACATCTTCTAGTGTATCATCTAGTTCTTTTGATTCTGGGACATTTTGGGCATCTCTTTATCTGTCTATCATCATGTCTGATTATTGTCAGGTAACAGTAGATTTTCAATTATGTATATATGTGTGTGTGTGTATTTATAATTATGAGGTAAGACTGCTAACCGAGCTAATGGACTAGCTGTGACTAGAAGACAGTAGACTAAGAACATTCTACATTTTGCTGTATTATTTTAGCATCTATCCATATGTCTAATTTTCTTATTGTCTTACTTCTGCCTTTCAAATTCCCAAATTGGTCATTTTAACAAAAATAAAGCTGAGAAGGAGGTTCAAGGAAATATAGTGTAGTTGTTTTCCAAGACAGGATGTCATGGCTCACTGTATTGCACTGATAGTCTTTCCTTTGGTATGGCCCTTAGCTTATAGGAGAGGTTTGGTAATGCTGCACATAAAATTGTGGAGTTTTCCATCCTCACTCTCAGTTCTGTCAATTTTCATTTCATGTATTCACACACTGTAGATGGAATTTATTATCCTCAGGTTAAATCCATGACTATGATCATGCTCATTGTCTTAATTTAAGTACACTTGATAAAATATTCTTTGCTGGATTTTTTTTTTTTTAAGAAGAAATGCCTCATTATGTAGTCCATGCTGCCTTGAACATACAGAGATCTGCCTGCCTCTGCCTCCCAAGTTCTGGGATCAAAGGTGTATACCACCACACTTGGTCCCTTTGTTAGCTTTTAAAAATGTTGCCCCAGAATTTCAGCATAGTTGAGAGTAGACCTAGCAATGTGTAACCACTTTTTATGTGTGCAGAGCTCTCCATAGACATGATCATCAACTTTCTGTTTATTGTTTGATGTTAGTAGATAGGAGTATTTGTCTTTTTGAACCTGGCCACATACAAGATTTTAGTGATCCCTTTTCTACTATGTGAAATTCCCTCCTAAACATAACTCTTAACTTATTACTTTATGCTCATACTACTTATGTTGGTTCTATAACTAGGAGATAAATTTAAGTTATTCAAAAGGTGTGGATTCAGAAGTTACAAAGGAAACTGTTAACCTCTACTTATTCATGCATATTTGTGAATGTGTGGGGTGGGGATATGTGTAACAATACACAATATTAAGTCCTGAATCACAGTAATTAAGTTCAAATAAGATTGAAGTTCACTGAAGACAAATAGAATAGAATTAATTACAAGACTCAACAAAATAAGAACTAGAGAGTTTCTTTATATAGTAAGATAAAGCGATATCAAACATCATGAATAATAATAAAACAATAAAATGTCTGTTGTTTCCCTTCTATAATTGAAAACAAGAAGCATGGAGATGTCTAATGTCAATTATTCTATTCAGTATTGTATTGATAAAAGGCAGATAAACTAAAATAAAAAAGATTTAAAATATTAAAGTAATTACTATATGTATAATTATGTAATTACCAGTTCCAAAATAAATTACACACAAGTTTAAGATTAACTGGTATTTCTAAGAAGTTTTTAGAAGATAAAATGCCATTAAAATTCAATTTCATATTTATTGCTTCTCAAGAAATAGAAAATATAGCATTTCTAACACTAAAACAAAATAATGGAATAAACCTAAGGATGAAATAGATGCAATATTTTTACTCTGAAAATGATAAATCTCCATTGAAAGTGACTAGAGGTGACTTCACATCGTTAAATAGATATGCCTTGTTGGTGGATTGGAAGACTCTTTATTGTAAAATGTCAGTTCTCCAAATTCAGTTTTAATCAAAAGCACAGAAGTGTATGTTTTTACATCATTTTTACTGTAAAATATCCATGGAGAGCCAGGCAGTGGTGGCGCACCCCTTTAATCCCAGCACTCAGGAGGCGGAGGCAGGCGGATCTCTGTGAGTTGGAGGCCAGCCTGGTCTCCAAAGCGAGTTCCAGGAAAGATGCAAAACTACACAGAGAAACCCTGTCTCGAAAAAAAAAAAAAACAGAAACAAACAAACAAACAAACAAACAAAAATATCCATGGAGATGCATATGGCCAGGAATATACCAGGTAATCTTGACAAAGCAAGCCAGGGAAGTTATTTAGACTCTCAGATAACAAGAAACATTGTATAGACCCATGTACCATGTAGCAGTTAGTTGATACAAGAATGAAGAGTTACATGGGAAATAGAAAAGGGCAGGCAAATAGTGCCATATAAACACACTTACAATATTTATGAGAGAGATGAGAGGCATTTTATTTTTGTACTTTAATAGATAACACTGTTTCAAATGATATGCACATGGAAAAGCATTTATTACCAGTTTTTCATACTACCCATGAACATTAGGCTTTTAAAGGAAAACAATACAATGCACAAATGAACTCAATATAGGCATACATAAGCTAAGCAGGGAGCACAGTTTGTACTTAATTTAAAAATGTGATTTGGGGACATGAGATTTACAAAATACTCTAACTTAAATAGTTACTGAGGGAGGGGATATTCAATCTAAAAAGAAGTTGTATTAGTTATTTTCTATTGATGTAATAAAACACCAAGAGGAAAGGAACTTCTAGTAGGAAATATTTATTTGGGCTTAAGATTCTATGGGGTTAGCATCCAAGATGAAGTCAAGTACAAAAGAACACATACTGTAGACTGTAAGTTCTCGTAATTCAAATGTGGTCAGCATTAACTCAGTGCCATGGGCAGAGCTGTATGAAGTTAGATAGCTTCAGTGTAGTGATGGATAGACTGCATGAGGAGAGGACACTGGCACTAAGGATGGTCTGTTTTTTGATTTTGTTTAAATCTGTGTGCTTCTTGTGTGGGCAAACTGGACTGTAGAATTCACAAATTTTGTGTTTTGTTCTGTGATTATATTACATGTCTAATTTATATGCCGCAGAGTATAGGGAACTAAGAAAAAGAGCACCAGCCTGCTAAACTCTAACGTGGAATCAATCTTTTGTGAGATAAATCCAGTGCTTGCTGTATCCTATTACCTGGCTTTTCCTGGATGTAAAACCACGTTGTGACAAGGCAGCTGCAGTCAGTTACTGTGAAGCTGATTGAGTGAATATGGGTTTCACTTTTATGGTGTGAGCCTTCATGATAATATCAACTCTACCCAGAGACAAATGTTCTAGTGGCCAAGGAGCAACACTCTTAGATCTTTCTTTCTCCTTCTGACAAAAATCATAATAACAGATTGCCCCTCAATATTTCCCTTCACAGTATATATTATACCCAGGAGCTGAATCTGCCATCTGCTGTTCTCTTGTTTTGAGCGAGATCATCCTCATATTTCTTCTGATTGCTGCTCTTATTTATACTTTGCAACATAGATGACACTTACCAATGAGAAAAGAATGGCTATTATTTGCCTCAAAGGAGCTGAGTAGTATCTGTATGAAAATGGTTCTTGCACAAGAATTCATGGCTGGTGAATCTTCTAGGCAGTAAGCAGCCACACTTCACCCCTCACCCTAAGCAAAGGAAAAAACACTGACCTCTTTTGTTTTGGCTCAATTGAATAGGGATCTTAGATGTCATGCCAAGACTAGTCAAAGATTTCCAACTAAGATAAGAGCTCATTGTCTCATTTCAAAGTTACCGCCTGTGTTTCTCATGTGCATACAGACAGGGCCACGATCTTTGCCTTGTACCTAATTAAAAAAAATAAGTTCTCTTCCACTTTCAAGCTCCAGAGGACACCAGGATCCACTGCCTGGTCACCAATTCCAGAGGAATTTCCCAACTAGGGCCACATAGAGCCGGAGGCAAAAGAGACCGTCAAAATATCCAGGCGGTAAGGTTATAACAGTTTGTCACCTGTGTTTCCCAAACGCTAAACTAGCAAAACAAACAGGTGCCTTAAATAAACCACCTCAAATGAGGCTTGTTTCAGATAAAAAACCAACCAGAGTACTTAAACATCACAGCCACCTTTAACATGTCTCCAACCAGACAGATCTACCTCAGATAGATGTCAGCTCCAAAAACGAAATAATAATGAATCTTTTCTCTAAGCTTTTTATGTCACCAGTGTTTTGTCAGATAGAAGGTTCCCAGCCACACCATGGAGGATGGACAGCGGCAGGATCTCATCCTAGGATCAGCCACACCATGGAGGTTGGACACAGCTACAGGATTTCATCCCAGAACTTCAGGAGACGGCTTCCTCATCTCCCCCCAAAAACCAATCAACGTCCATCATTCAGCCTGAAGCAGTCTTTGATAGAAACGGCGTCCCATACCCATCTATCCACATTTTTTTCTTTTTTAAAACATGAGAGTCGGGAATGATAGATACTTACATGTAATCTACGCGCATGCGTGGAGTACACACAGGAGTCCCTGTACGCATGCGCGGCCCAACCTTTAAAAAGCTGGCGCCACCTTGCATTACTCTCTCAGGCTCTCAGGCGCTCAGGCGCTCAGGCTCTCAGTCCTTCTCCTCCTCCCCCTTCCCCCTCCCCCCCCCCTTCTCTCCCCACCCACGTGTGTTTCACCCAGGCCTGTCACCTCTATCCTCTTTAATAAAACTCTTTCGTGGTCTTGTTGTGTTCGGGACGTGTTTCTAGCGCCAAATAACTAACATTTGTACAAACAGACAGTGACAAGGAGGTCATGTGGCTGGGTTTACAACCAATGAGAAAACAGAACAGAAAGTCTTTAAATAGGACGCACAGAAGTAGGTCTCTTGCGGAGAGGAAGAACGGCAGAAGCAGTGAAGGGTAAGGTTTTCCGCTTTTGCTCTGACCTCTTGGTTTTTAACTCTGCAATCGGTTCTGTGTTTCTTATTTAACAAGCCGGATACATCTACACCTGTGAGTTTCCAACAAGGGTTCTAGGAACCTAACCCAGGTACTCTGCAAGAACAGCTGAGGTCCAAATCACAGAGCCATCTTTTCAGCCCCAATACATGGGGTCCTAATCCAATGCTTTCAAAAGTTTGACCTTGTTATTTATCCAAACTGAGTCTTGCATTTCATATCTATAAAAAATAATGATAATAATTTAGACACAAGGGGCTCTGAACTTCCCATCTTCTTTTGAAAAGTCTTCAATAAAAGAGTCCCTCTTTTACAACAATGTGTTCATTTTCAAATGATATACTTGTGAGGAGATAATCTCACTAGTGATGTTGAACTACTCAACCATGCTCCATATGTCTAATAGGTACTTAATGCAGGAAAAATATTGTTATAATCCTTTACAGGTTTTCTGTCTTTCACTTAATTGTGATAGATATCTTTACAGATATGAGAAGGTATATATGTATGTATTGCACATTATTTCTTAGTTTTAGGAATAGTTCTTTTTATTCTCATTAGCATAACAAAGGCTGTAAAAGTGGCTGATATATTTTGGCAATGTTACTCATTTCATTATCTAGTGAGCATCTCCTATCCTGTTTCTCTGTTACAGGGGCCATTCACTGACTATAAGGTGATTTTGAATAACCACTCCATTTCTCTATACTTTATTTTCCTGTTTTGCATATTAATAAATCTCCCTTGAGTTAGTACTTCCCAAAATGTGTTCAGTTTGATATAGAAATTCCACCAAAAAATCTGTGATTGAACAAACCTGAAAAACCTGTAGTCTATATCTACTATGTCTACACATGGAGGGTATCCATGAGTATTCCAAAGGCTTTTTTACAAGTTCAGTAGTATAGAAACATGATTGATTCATGTGACTGAGTTTATCACTGGTCGTTTGTTGAGGGAATCCTGCATCCTTGGCTAACAACCATTAGTAATGACCCTCAGATTAAATGGTCTAAATTACCTTTTGGGGTATAACCTAAAGTCACTATAATCCACGACCTTTAAAATTCATATTTCAATGTTAATAATGAATGTCAGTCTCTAGGTATATTTAAAATATGGAAAGTGGGATTGATGCCAGTGTTGTTGATTGTGAATTCAGTTTGCAGTGGCCATTGTGTTAGCTAGGAAAAAAACAATAATTTCTCTGATTCTTTCTTCAGTTAAACATCTTTACTGTGTAAAGATGCTGCTGGGTAAAATAAGAACAGAGAAATGAATGAACTTTACCTGAGAATTCAAAGAACTTAAGTGGAAAATGAAGCAGAATGAGGAGCTCTATTTGATGTTATGACATGTGCAAGAACATAACACATGCATGGTGATATTTTTGAAATATTATTAGAAAGGTTCCTTTGAATCTGAAATTAGAATGGTTCAGGGCAGAAAAAACAAAAAAAAAAAAAACAAATGAAAAAAACTCTCTTCTCTGATTTGATGTCTCCAAAATCAGCAAAACAACTATGCTCATTTTGGGTGTCTAGAGATGCTCTGGTGAGGAAGTGCCTACATTCCTTAAAGGAACCATTGAGATTTAAATCACAGCCTCTCATTCTAAGAGATGAAGCTAAAGCATGTCAGAACCCTTTGGGCCAGTGCTCTCCCCACTTCTTTAAGTCAATCCCATACACACAGTGCTTTAGATGGGGTTCAATATTCTACAATAGATATACAGCTGACAACTTGGATATGATATCCTTTTGGAGGAAAATGAATTCTTGCATGACTGCTATGCATTCTTGCAGAAAAGTTTGTTTTAATAAGAAGAATAGAGCTATAAATCCTATCCAGCAAGGACATTGTCATTGATGACACATTTTGTACTCCTCCTGCACCTCCCAGAGGAGAGTTGTGATAGCTGAAAGCAACACACATCTCTGAAGGGAAATCACTCTGATACTGGATTGAAAGACTGCATGAAATAATTAATATTCAAATTTTAACACATGTCAAATTAATGGATTTCTGTGTCCTAGAAATGAGAGAGAGAGAGAGAGAGAGAGAGAGAGAGAGAGAGAGAGAGAAAATTCTGTGATTTCTTGCCCACTTTCATTCAGTTTCCCTCAGCAGAAGCTGTGCTCTGGAGAGACCACCTATAAGTGCCTGTAACTCCCCACTCTGCAGCTACATTTTGTTATGTGCCTTATACTAGATGTAATTCTCTTAAATCCTTTGAAGATCAAGAGTTGATCTTGAACTTAGTTTTATCCTATTTTTGCACTTAAAAGAGAGGTTTAATCTCAAAGTCTGAACTCAGTTAAAAGTGTTATTGTCATTATTATTCATTTTTGAAAGTCTTTTTGAGTACAGCAGATTGTCATAGAATTCACTATGTATCCTAATCACAAGTAGTCTTGATACTGTGGCAATCCTCCTGCTTCAGTCTTCTCAATACTGGGATTATAGAATTGAACTACCACATTCAGGTTCAGTGAGCCACCTTGCCTAGGTTCAGTTAGAAATATCTATATCGTATGTCTATTGTAGCATATCTCTATACATTCTATAGGATAAATGCACAGATAAATTATAAATGAACATATGACAAAATCCTAATGTTCCATTCAGATAAAATGCTTAATATTTTCATATGTAATATGCCAAACTATATTCATCAGTGTTCTTCAGAAAATTCATCTATATATCTAATTGACTCATATGATTATTTAGGCTGAAAAGCCCTATCAGCAGGGAGACTTATTTTAATTCGTTTTGAGCTCCAAGATCTTCAATGCTAAGGACAAGGGAATATGGTTGTTCTCAATGAGAGACTAAGAGAAGGAGAGAGAGTAGAGAAAGGGAGGGAGGGAGGGAAGGAGGGAGGAAGAGAGGGAGGGAAAGAGAGAGAAAGGAGAGACAGATACACATACATACCTCTCTCTCTCTCTCTCTCTCTCTCTCTCTCTCTCTCTCTCACACACACACACACACACACACACACACACACACACACACAGAGAGAGAGAGAGAGAGAGAGAGAGAGAGAGAGAGAGAGAGAGAAACAGACAGATAGACAGACAGAGACAGAGAGAGAGAGGCATATATTTATCCATTTTAAATTACTTAGTTGTCCAGGCCCTCTAGAGAACAAGCAATGCCCACTGCGCTGGCAAAAATAGTCTTTCTTACCTACTATACCAAGTCAGAAATAATACCCAGAAGTAGTGTTTAGCCAGATTCCCAGAAATATTTCAGCCCAATCAAGTTGACATGCAAGATTAACCATCATTTAAATGTTTGTAACATGTTCTATAAGTTGGCAAATGTCCAACTGCGAGATTTAGGTAGGGACCACCTGTCTATGTCTCCCTGCACACTCAGAAGTACTAATACACAGATCCTGGTATTTTGATTACCATTCATATATTCTTATCTTTACTACTTGTGTACATACAAAGAACATTTCAAGCTTTTAAATTTTGTATATTTTCTATTTTGCATTTTTTAATATTATGATAAGACTGCTTTTTGATTCATCATGATGTTAGGAAATGAACTCTCATGTACTTATTCTGGATGCTGTCAAGGGCTGCTGTCTCTTAGAATTTCAATTCCTGCCTCTTCTTATTCCTTCATCAGATAGGCTTGCTGGCTGGTGACCACTCTGCTGAGAAACCCGTAGCTATTTCTTTATTAGGAACTTTGGGGAATCTTCCCTTATACTTTCCTATAAGCAACTATGTAATGACTGTTGGATGAAGGCACAGAGGTACGGCTTCCATGCCTAGAGTTTAGATGACTTTGGAAAGTGATGCTCTTTCTCAGCACCATATGGGATTTGGAAAGCTCTTATTTCTGTTTGCATCATAACAGAACATCTCTTCTACCAAGCCTCTCCTAATTTATTCCTTGACAGGTATTGATTCCAAGAGTAATCCCAAACAAACTTCCTGTGTGGAATGAATGAGTCAGAGTCTGTTTCCTGGGAAACCATTGATAGCAGTGAAATATCTAATGTTAAGTTCTGTTGCAAATCCAGAACCAGGGGCTAATCTAATCTACTATTTAAGGGAATTGAGATTACTTCACATAATTTTAAAAAATACTGAACATTCTTTTAGGTATATATCATAGTGCGCATATGAAAACCTTTCTCTTGGGTAGCCCTAGAATTGCTATTGTAGAGTTATAGTATATTTTATACCAATTGAGCCAGTTAGTTTTTTACAACTTGATATACACTAGAGTCACTTAGAAAGAGGAATCTCATATCAGATTGGCCTGTGGGCATATCTGGGGGGATATTTCTTTATTATTAACTAATGGAAGACTGTCAAGTCCCCTGTGGGTGTTCACACTGGAAAAGGGATGCTAGGTTGTATAAGAAAGGTAAATGAACCTAAGCCTGGAAGTAAGGCAGTAAGCAACATTCCTCCATGGTCTCTGTTTCAGTTTCTGCCTCTAGGTTCCAGTTTGAGCTCCTTCCTGACTTCCCTTGATGATAGACATACACAGATATAAACTAAATAATCTTTTTTTCACAATGCTGTTTTGGTCATTTTGTCTTTCACGCAACAGAAAATAAGTTAGAGCACCAACTTTATAACAGAGTCTGAGGTAACTTTCCATTATTGTTCAATTTGAATTTCCATGAATCTTCATATTATAAACTGCAACTTTCTACCACTAGCTCTCAGTGTATGGTTCACTGGCTCCTACCAAAGGATTTTCTTTCTTGTCAGACTTTCCTGACTACTGTGCCTTGAGAATCTCTTGGTGTCTATGAAAGGACCAGACACCTGTCCTTCCTTGATGCACTGGTGTTCCTATTCCTTCATTGCAGCTTAATGCCCTGAGGTCACGACATTCTCAGTAGCTTTTCTCTTAACCTTGAACTTTTCAGAGCTCTCTCATTTTTCTTTTGGTTGACAAACATAATTGAATTTTGCCTTTAAGATCAAATGAAGACTCTCATTATCTGAATGCTATCAGTGTAAAAAGGCCTTTGGGAACCAATTCATATGCTTGTTTCTTCCTGTTCTGACACCCTTAATATCCTGTTACATTGTACTGTGGATTCCAATGGATAGTACAATAACATCACTGGGACTACTCTCTGCTCTGTGTAACAATAGGTTTTGGCTTAGTGATACTTATCAATGTGTTAATATCCTTTGATACTTGTGAATGTTCAGGATACAGTTTATTAAAGCAGTTTGAACTTTGGTGTAGTCATGTTGTACTTCTGAATGAAATCTATGTTAACTGACCGTTTAAGGATTTACTGCTTCAACTTGCCTTTTCTGAGTCAGAGCTTCCATTTTTCCTGATATTCCTTTCTTTACAAACAGTTAATTTTGTCTTCAGAATTTTGTATCAGTCAATAGTTCCTGAAAATAAAGAAGGCTTTCATTGAGTATTTGAAAAATATTGTATCTTATTTACATTAGACTTTTGGACTATTTATTTTGGACTTTTTTTTTTTAAAGAAGCCTTTAAGTTTTCTGTAATTTAAAGCAAGTACATATCACTTAAACAAGCTACTTTTAAATAAATGACATTAGAGACATCCAAGGGGTACTTCCCTCACCCTGATTTTGTCATTCAAGGAGACAGAAGGCATAGGTTAAATCACTAACTTCTATAGTGATATTTTATTTGTATTGAAATGTGATTTTATTTGTATGTCAATAAAGTTGCCTTGAGGTCAGAGCAAGCCAGAGCAGAAGCCGAGCAGTAGTGGGGCACGCCCTTAATCCCAGCACTTGGGAAGCAGAGCTAGGCGGATCTCTGTGTGTTCAAGGACACAGCCAGCATAGCAGACACACGCCTTTAATTTCAATACCAACCATAGAAGACCTGGAGGTCTGTACAACAGGCAGTGACGAGGAGGTCATGTGGCTGGGTTACAACCAATGAGGGAGGAGAACAGAAAGTCTTTAAATAGACAGGACGCATAGAAGTAGGTCTCTTGCGGAGAGGAGGAACCGCAGAAGCAGTGAAGGGTAAGGTTTTCTGCTTTGGCTCTGACCTCGTGGTTTTTAACTCTGCAACTGGCTCTGTGTTTCTTATTTAACAAGCAGGATACATCTACAAATGGCGTCCAACGTGTTGGCAAGAGTTTCCACCTAAAACCTGAGAAAAAAGATTCTAAAACGGAGCTAAAAACAGCTTCCTAGTTGTCTCTCTCAAGTTAGCAGCAGCCTGCTGGTTTGAGCTACTATGGCGGGTTCCTGGCGTGTGCGTCTGACCTGCAGTGTGGCGGGAATGAGGAGTCTACAAGCGACACTTTACTCTGCTGTGTGGTAGATTTAGCCTTTGCTAGTTTAAAAAAAGAAAAAAAGTTTCTGGTCTATGCACTGCTTTGATAGAACTGCTTCTGATAGTTGATGGTACACATGGCTCCAGACCCAGAGCTGGCGGTAAACTGTCCCACCGCCATGTTGGAAATCTGAGGTGGGCGGAGCCAGCAGCCACAGTGGCATTTCAGTCTTACAAAGATGGATATTACACAGAGAATCTGGTTTGTCTTGTCTTTGGGATTTTTAACCACAGAAAAAGATTTGATCATAAAAGCTGTTGAGTTAAACAAAAATGTAAATTTTAAAGGTACCTTGACTTTGAAATTTGGATATAAGGATATGTTGCTTTGGAAAGGAGTCTCTGCTTTTGTTTCCACAGAAAGCCAGAGGCTGTGGATTTGTTCCAGATTAAGATACATCAGGTTTGATCAGCCAAGACCACCTGAAAGGTCTCCAATGAAACCATGGCCCAGATGATCCGACATCCAGAATGGTTTCAAGACAACTGGCTCAGAGGTTCACCCTAATGGACTACTCCATAATCCTAAAATTTTCTTTGTGTCCCTATAAGATACAGCGCCCCCCTCCAGCAGGAAGTAGTAAGAAAAACTATGCCCACATTCCCAAAATTATCAAGCTGGCTTTGGAGATGGAATTGGCTCACTCCTTCTCTAAACCCAGACATATTGCTAAAAGAAAAGGTTAAGAGATTCTTGTGTCCCAAATCAGAAGAGCCCTCTGGTGTGGGACAGAGAAAAACCAACATTTTTCTTTAAAGTAGATTGATTATAAACACAATCTCTTTCTAAAGAAGAAAAGGGTATATGATATAGATATAATAGGATAAAAGGGTAGTTTAAGGAACTTACTTCTAAAGACCAACAACTTGTTTAAAATGTTTTACATTTGTATAGACTTTAGTCTATTGATACAAACTTAAAGTTAATTTTGTTATACTGTGTGCATATTTCTACTCATGTTTAAGGTATTATGTTTGTATAGCTCATTTTAAATTGTAATGGATAATTAAAAATAGATAAATAATTAGTCATCTAGGATAATCATACTTGTAGCCATGTTAGTCAAGTCTTCTAGGTATACAAGAGATATTTCAGATAGACAGGTCATCTTCAAACCCTTCAGAGATCTACAGAATATGGCATTTAAAATGTTTTAATAACTTAAGAATTTTTCTTTTTTGCTATGACTATGAGACATGACGGCTCCTGGCAGTACCAATCTACTTCAGAGAAAATATGGGCATTGAAGAAACTGCATATGGAACTAACTTTCATTGTTGCAAAAGTCAGCCACTGGACAACAAAGTCCTTGAATCAACTGCTGACAAACAGGACAGACAGGACATGAAACCAAGGACTACCAATTCTTGCCAAAACAAGTGTGGTTGTGGCTTTAACAAAAGGCATCTTCTGAAGCCAGGACAATATGGCACCATCCCTGAAGTGAATGACCTTTGCAATCTGTAAAAGGTACCATGTCCTTTTCTTTGAAGGCAGCTGAACAGGGAGTGGGCCAATGGCTTCTGATGTGCAATGGAACAGCAGATGAAACAGTTATTCTTGAGGAATAACTAAGCTCACCTCTCTCAATAGTAGACTGGCGTTTAATAGAGAGATGTGGAGAAGAACAGGATGCCGAGATGAAGCCACATATACACAGCCAAGAAAAATGGACAGCTGAATTGAAAAGACATCAATAATTTCCAGAATTTAAAATCCTGAATCATGACATGACACTAATGGAATTCAGGTGTTTCTGGTACATGGACTGCTCTCACCAAATGTGAGGTCAAACTGTTGACCTTGTATACATCTTAGTTCACAAAAGAGTCTGTCAGAAACGCTAAGCCTGTAGGCTGAAGATGATGCCCCAACACTGTGGAGAAACCTCAGGTGACTGTCCAGGCAGCTGGCTGTTTCTGTCAACTCACATTTTTTTTGAAGCTGCTTGCATGCACTTCTTGTTTTTATTTTTTATTAGGTAGTATTATTTCCTTCTTGGGTCTCTGAGGGAGTTGAAGATCAGTTAGTTATAGTTATAATTATCTTTGTTAAGGATTTCAGAAAAACTCACTAAGAGCTGTAAGTGTATAAATTTGAAAGACGTTATAAGACAGTTCCGTTAGCTATATAAGTTAGGATAAAAAGTGAATCAGGTACATTCTGGACTTACCAAAATAGGATAGATAATGGAATTATTTTCTCTGAATTTGTCAAATACAAATGGACTAGACATTGTTTAGGTATTTATTGTTTGTATATATGGTATATATAGTTATTGTACTTTTGTATATAGTTTTTCTTATATTAGTTATAACTTTTTCCTTTTTTTCTTTTTATTAAAATAGAAAAGGGGAAATATAGTGATATTTTATTTGTATTGAAATGTGATTTTATTTGTATGTCAATAAAGTTGCCTTGAGGTCAGAGCAAGCCAGAGCAGAAGCCGAGCAGTAGTGGGGCACGCCCTTAATCCCAGCACTTGGGAGGCAGAGCTAGGCGGATCTCTGTGTGTTCAAGGACACAGCCAGCATAGCAGACACACGCCTTTAATTTCAATACCAACCATAGAAGACCTGGAGGTCTGTACAAACAGGCAGTGACGAGGAGGTCATGTGGCTGGGTTACAACCAATGAGGGAGGAGAACAGAAAGTCTTTAAATAGACAGGACGCATAGAAGTAGGTCTCTTGCGGAGAGGAGGAACCGCAGAAGCAGTGAAGGGTAAGGTTTTCTGCTTTGGCTCTGACCTCGTGGTTTTTAACTCTGCAACTGGCTCTGTGTTTCTTATTTAACAAGCAGGATACATCTACAAACTTCCTTTATATCCAATCCATTTCCAGTTTCTTGTCTGACAGTCACCCTACTGAACTCTTTCTTGACACAAAGCAAGTGATACAGTGACATTAGGTGTGTTTACCTATACTCTATGGAGGTGGTCAAGACTTTATTTCATTTACATAGGTCCCCTTTCTACCTAGCATCTATCTTCACTAGAGGATTTGTGACTCTGTTTTCCATCTTTGTGCCATAATAGATAAATGCTTATAAACCAATATAGCTTTTAATACTCTATGGGATTAAAAGAAAGAAAAATCCTGTTCACAATTTTCATGAACTTACAATTGGAGATACCTATATAGCCCCATGGTATATATGTGTTTTATATGGGAAATAGTTAAATAAATTATGGAAAGTGATAAAAATATTAAAAACCTTTAATAATATGTTGCTAGGACACAGAGCAAAGAGAATTTTCTCAATTTTCCTGACAGAGAAAAGCCTTATTGGATACCAATCCAAATTAACTTATTGCTTGATATTTTAATAATGTTTGATGAGGTAAACTGAGTTAAAATTTCAGAAAGTGATTAATAATAGATTTGGCCCCCATTTTATCATGCATAAAACATTCATGGTGAGTGAACTTGGAGAAATTACCCTTGTTTTTAAATTATTGGGTTTTCTTTGTACTTGAAAACACATTTACCAAAACTACAGGCTTAGGATGCCAGATAACATAGGAAAATAATGTAGCTGTTCTTGGCTCATAAGAAAATGTACAAGTAAGTGAAAAAAAAATAAAGCTAACCATGTGGTGGTAATCATTACCATGATATCTATCCATTCTCTCTAATCCTATTCTCAAAACTCAAGTTGGGGCCAAATGTTCAGTCATGAAATGTTCAGTCATGAAAGATAGTGTTAGTGGAAAAGCCATTTCTCAGCTTCAGAAAGTATATTCCACTGAAAAAGGAAAGATGGATTCCATGTAAATGAGAAGTAAGAAATGTGCAGACTCCAGGAACATCAAGGGAAACACTGACTGACCTGCAGTTGTCAATAAAACCCAGTACTGGATTTGAGGATGCCATATACACTGTCCAACTTCCCTTTTTCTAGTGGATTCTACTTTTCTAAAGTCACAGGCAGACCTAAAATATTAAGCACTCCCTTTTTATACAGACTCCCAAGAGGAGATATGAAATGTTTAAGTTTAAAATATTCCCCCTACTTGTGTTTGTGTGTGTGTTTGTATCTATGTGTGTATCTCTCTCTCTGTCTCTCTGTGTATGTGTGTTTGTGTGTGTCTCTGTCTCTCTCTATGTGTGTATGTTTGTGTGTGTATCTCTCTCTCTTTCTGTGTGTTTGTCGCGCACACGCATGTGCATGTGCACATGTGTGCAAACACAAGGATCATGTCACTGCCTGCTCTCAGTGCTTTGTATCTGATATAGTCATCTTTTTTTCTGATTTCATTTCCTTGTCTAGACCTTCTCAGCATTCACAGTTGCCTTTTAGGTTCCACCTGTGGCTTCTAGTTTTAGTGGGAAATCAACAGACCCCAAACCAGACAAGAATTCAGAGAAAAATCATTAGAGACAACGATTTTTGAGTGACAAGGCAGTGTTTTTCTCACACTGGGGATGAAATACTCATTTTCCACCTTGCCTGCCCCTGCTGTGATTTCTCTGAGATATAATTTACAGGCCAGGAAGGGAGATATTGTTTTGAGAATCCAGACTGCTCTCTTCCACAGACTCCTTATCCTGATATTCAGTTCAGGGCAGATTGAAATCCTGAATATTTCTATCTGCTTTGTGGGGTCTTTGCCTTCTTTGACTTTCTCCTCAACTGAGCTACCATCCCAGATATATAGAGAGCAGGGCTGCCTGAGAACCCAATCATTTGTTTCACTCCCTCTTTAAACTGTGCCTCTTTAACCACTACTGTCCAAATATTCGTTCTTTAATGGGCATTGGACTTGGATTCAGGATATAGGTCTAGATCTTGGCTTTGTCATTCACTTGCTCTATGGCCATGGGAAAAGTGACTCAGTTTCTCTGAGTCTGAACTTTTTATTGCTGAAACATAGGTAGACAGCTACTTTTAGTCTTGTTCATCAATAATGATTATGAATATAAAATGTCTGATATTCAACATACATGTCTTAAAGAAGCCAAAATTAATATTGTGTCTCTACACAAATTTCTAAACAGTCTTATTAAATAAGAAATACATTTTGATGTTTAATTTCTTGAGTTCTTTATATATTCTGGATATCAGCCCTCTGTCAGATGTGGGGTTGGTGAAGACCTTTTCCCATTCTGTAGGCTGTCACTTTGTCTTGTTGACCGTTGCCTTTGCTCCACAAAAGCTTCTCAGTTTCAACAGGTCCCATTGATTGATTGTTTCTCTCAGTGTCTGTGCTACTGGTGTTATATTTAGAAAGTGATCTCCAGTGCCAATGAGTTCAAGAGTACTTCCTACTTTCTCTTCTATCAGGTTCAGAGTAACTGGATTTATGTTGAGGTCTTTGATCCACTTGGACTTAAGTTATGTGCACGGTGACAGATATGGATCTATTTGCAGCCTTCTACACAGAAATTAGACATCAAAATGCCCAACAGTCAAGTTAAGAAATGGGCTATATTTTTGGTTGTAGGCCTAGCCTTTAACAGCTGAGCCATCTCTCCAGCCAGTTGTCGAGAAGGAGGAGGGACTGTGGGAGTGTGAATTGTTGAGCCCAGGATTGGAAAAAGCATGGGGAGGAAATGCCAGATGAACAGAAGCACATGAATTGTGAACCAAAGTGTGTGGAGCCCCCAGCTGGATCAGGCCCTCTGGATAAGTGAGACAGCTGAGTAGCTTGGACTGTTTGGGGGGCATCCAGGCTGTGGGACCTGGACCTGTCCTTAGTGCATGAGCTGGCTGTTTGGAACCTTGGGCTTACACAGGGACACTTTGCTCAGCCTAGAAGGAGGGGACTGGACCTGCCTGTACTGAATCCATCAAGTTTAAATGAATCCCGAGGGGAGTCTTGGCCCTGGAGGAGATGGGAATGGAGGGGAAGGGATGGGGGGTAAGGTGTCGGTGCGAGCGGGAGGGGGAGGACAGGGGAACCCATGGTGGATATGTAAAATTAAAACACAAATATAGTTTTTAAAAAGGGGAAACAAAGAAATGGGCTATAGAACTAAACAGAATTCTCAACAGTGGAAGTTCAAATGGCTGAAAGACATTCAAGAAATTGCTCAACATCCATAATTATCCGGGAAATGCAAATCAAAATGACTCTGAGATACCACCTTACACCTGGCAGAGTGGCTAAGATCAAAAACACAGAAGACAAATTATCCTGGAGAGGATGTGGAGCAAGGGGAACTCTCCTCCACTGCTGGTGGGAATGTACGCTTGTACAGCCACTTTGGAAATCAATATGGTGCTTCCTTAGAAAACTGGGAATCCATCTCCCCCAAGACATAGCTGTAGCACACTTGGGCATATACCCAAGGAATGCTCAATCATACCACAAGGGCATTTGCTCAGCTATGTTCATATCAGCATTGCTTGTAATTGCCAGAATCTGGAAACAACCTAGATACCCTTCAACTGAAGAATGGATAAAGAAAATATGGTACATATACACAATGGGATACTACTCAGCAGAGAAAAACAATGACATCATGAGGTTTGCAGGCAAATGGATGGATCTAGAAAAAATCATCCTGAGTGAGGTAACCCAGACCCAGAAGGATAAACATGGTATGTACTCACTCATAGGAGGATACTAGATGTAAAACAAAGATGACTAGACTGCTACACAACTCCAGGGAGGCTACCTAGAAAATGGGACCCTAGGAAAGACATAGGGATCACCCAAAGACAGAGAAATGGATGAGATCTACATGAGCAACCTGGACAAAAGTGGGAGTATTGAAGGGCAAGATTTGAGAGAAAGAAAGCTTAGGGGAGCAGGAGATCCCAGCTGGATCAAGAACAGAAAGGGAGAACAAGGAATAACAGACCATGGTAAATGAAGACCACATGAGAACAGGAATAGGCAGAGTGCTGGAGAGGTCCCCAGAAATCCACAATGAAACATCCTCTGTAGACTGCTGGCAATGGTCAAGAGAAAGCCTGATCTGACCTAGTCTGGTGATCAGACGGCCAAACATCCTAATATTTGAGCTGGAACTCTCATCCAATAACTGATGGAGGTGGATGCAGAGATCCTCAGCCAGGCCCCAGGTGGAGCTCCAGGAGTCCAATAGTTGAGAAAGAGAAGGGACTATAAGAGAGTGATTATTGAATCCAAGATTGCAAAAAGCACAGGGACAAATAGCCAAATGAATGGAAGCACATGAATTATGAACCAAAGGCTGTGGAGCCCCCAGCTGGATCAGGCCCTCTGGATAAATGAGACAATTGAATAGCTCGAACTGTTTGGGAGGTGTCCAGGCTGTGCGACCAGGACCTGTCCTTGGTGCATGAGCTGGCTGTTTGGAACCTTGGGCTTATACAGGGACACTTTGCTCAGTTTGGAAGGAGAGGACTGGACCTGCCTGTACTGAATCCACCAGGTTTAAATGAATCCCCAGGGGAGTCTTGGCCCTGGAGAAGATGGTAATGGAGGGGAGGGGATGGGGGTAAGGTTGGGGTGGGGGCAGGAGGGGGGAGGCCAGGTGAACCCATGGCTGATGTGTAAAATTAAAACACATAATAATAATAATAATAATAATAATAATAATAATAATAAAAAAGAACTAAAAAATAATAATAAGAAGAAATACAGAGCCAAATACAGAGTTAAAAGCCCAAGAGATCAGAGCACTAGCGAAGAGCCAAGACTACCTTTAGCTTACCACTCACTGCCGTTGCTTCCCGTGAGTTTCTTCCTGTCTGACTTGTCTTTTTATTGCCTTTCTGTTCTGCCTTCTCATTGGCTCCAAACCCAACCACATGACTTCCTCGTCATTGCCTGTCTATACAGACCTCCAGGTCTCTATGGTTTGTACTGGGATTAAAGGTTTGTGTCAGAACACTTGGCTGTGTCCTTGACCACACAGAGACTCTGCCTGCAATGTGATCAGATCAGAGCATTGACTACCACCACCTGACTTTTGTTCCCAGCTTGCTAATGACCTCTGATCTCCAGGCAAACTTTATTTATTATCATACAAATAAAATCACATTTCAGCACAATTAAAATATCACCACACACATCACTCTTTTGCTCAAGAAAATAGATAGCCTCTGGGTAAGTGAGACAATTGAATAGCTTGAACTGTTTGGTAGGCATCCAGGCTGTGGTACCAGGACCTGTCCTTAGTGCATGAGCTGGCTGTTTGGAACCTTGAGCTTACACAGGGATACTTTGCTTAGCCTGGAAGGAGGGGACTGGACCTGCCTGTACTGAATCCATCAGATTTAAAGGAATCCCCAGGGGAGTCTTGGCCCTGGAGGAGATGGGAATGGAGGGGAGGAGATAAGGGGCAGGTGGGGGGTGGGTGCAGGAGGGGGGAGGCAGGGGAACCCTTGGCTGATGTGTAAAATTAAAACACAAATATAATTTAAAAAAAAAAACAAAAAGAAAAGAAAATAGATAGCCTCTTAATAACTTCTTCACTCTCAACCTTGTAACACAGGTTCCTGTAATGAAGATTTCCTTATATTCCTGACTCTCATATTTCTTCACATGTATATCACTCTCCATGGGCTGGTCATTCTTTCTTGGTTTCCGCACATATTGTGCCACCTTTAACCTCATTGCTTAGGCTGACCTTTTCCATTAGGATTTATGTTCACATTGTGCTACTGACAAAGGATTTGCCATGGTTATATCATCTGACAATTTTCAGATGTGCGTGAAACTCTAATTTGATTATTAGCTGCATTTATTCATTTTTCAGTAAGTCATTTCCAGACTTCTGCTTCAGACATACACTAAGGAATTCAGGAATGAGAAAATTGAGCACAGTTCTCTCTCTAGTAAGGAGTAACCAAGAGAAGAAAATAGCAAATGGATGGTGTAGGAAAAGTTGCTTATCTTGAGAGAAAAATCCAGCTTGACCATTGGTGGGAGACTGAATCTATTAGATCATTTCAGTTAGAATCTAAACATACAGGATAACTGTGAATATCAAATGCTGATGTAAAGAGTGCCAAAAACCTTGGCATATATTCTCCATTAATTTCAGTCCATGATTTTCTCTTCACAATTGATACCCATGGGCTAACTCAATAGCTGGCACAGCAAAGAATTTAATGAAGAGTCATGGGAGGTAATAAGACTCACATTGGTGTTCTCATTGGCTTCTTATGAATAAGGGCAGATTAAATTCCTGATCCTCATCCATGAGAGCTTTTGTAGCTATACCTGATTTGCTGTTTATTAATCTGACTTATGCTTCCCAAGGACTTGTGTAACACACATATGTGTGACCTTTTTATGTTTTGAGAACTAACCTTCTACTTTCTAAATATTTATAAAAGATAGGATTTGCTTCTTCCTAAAAGGGGAAAATGGCAGGTTCTCACTCTTCTGACTCTTTGAGAGGTAAGATATAGATGTAACCGAGAGCGTGCTAAACAAATGCTTTTGTGTGAAATTTGAGTCACAAACCTGTGAGACACAAAAGATGAACAGAACCCTGCAGAAACCATTTTTGACAGGACAGTAATACATGAAGTGTTCAGAAGCAACGTCACACTTCCCATCCAATGCATGAATATAGTGGAATTATGACACAGAACTTAAGTTATATGTTTTTACTTTTATGGCTGTGTGATGCAAATACAAATTGTTAGAATCCTATGAAATTTTGGCTGGAGGGATAGCTCAGCCGTTAAAGGCTAGGCTCACAACCAAAAATTATAAGAATCCTATGAAATTTAATGATTTACTTAATATATCTACTAAATTTATTTTCTGTCCAATTTAGTCAGAGTTAGAGTCTTTTAATTATGAAAAAGAAATCTGACTGATTATCCTTATGAAAATCACAGTCTGGAAAGAAAGACTTTAATAGGCAATTATAATATAATGGTAATCCAGAATGTATTAATTAAAACTTGTTTAAAAATGGTCTACATTTTCTGAGTGAAATAGGCCCTGAGTCATAATAGATTCACTAGTAGTTTGTCAATATTTAATAATTAGTAATATTTCTTAGGAGGATCACATTTAATATGAAATATAGTTTCTACTTATTTGTAAAACCTTGATTCAAATGTGTTTTTGCCTTTTCTAAGGGGTAGAAGTACAGAGAAAAAGCATATATAGTTGCATTGTTTTCAGAGAATCCCCATGTTATATGATTATAGAATTTACCATGATTATAAAAATTACTCTGTCTAGAAAATATAGTAACACACAGTTTTAGTGTCAGCAATTGGAAGGTAAAGGCAGGCAGATTTCTAATTTCCAGGCTAGCCAGACTACAGAAATAGTTTCAAACAGCCAGGACTACACAAAAGAAGGAACTCTGTCTCAAAAAAGAGAAATAACAAACAAACAAATAAATAGTAAGAACAAAAAATAAATCATCCCGCCTAAGCTAAGTTCTTGAATTTTCTTTACAGTTGTACATTTGTTTGACTCTCTATAGTAACCAATATTATTTATATCTTATAAAGAAAACTTTCCTATTGTGGAACAGCCCTATATTTAGAGTGCTTTTGCTCATATTAACTTTTTGTCAATGAAATTTTTGTATTCAATACATTCATAGAATGTAAGTCTATGATTCTTCCCTCAGTAATCAATATATGGTGCTGGTCATCTTATTTTTCTACATCTTTCTTTTCAGTCTATATTAAAATAATAGCACAATATTAGGCATGACAAAAAGTATGAATTCTTCTCCCAGTTAGAATACAAAGAATACTAGAAAATTATTATTCCTATTTTAACAGCCTAAAGTTATAGATAATTAGGACAAATCAAAACCTTTGTATGAAGCCCTTGAAACTTCATACACAGAGGAACTCAGAAAGACCAGATTGCAAAGAGGATCAATTCATTCCAAGGTGAGGAAAAACTAATGGCTGCTTTAAGCTTGAACTCTGTTGTCCAGTTTGTTCTGAGATATAGAGGAGCCTACAGTTTGTTTTTGATGAGAGGGAAAAAAAAGAATCAGACAACTTTTAATGGCATCTGGGTAAGGGTTGTTACAATGAAGCTTCAAACATTAACATCCATTCCTCTTATTTGTAGTGCTTTAACCTCAGATCGCCCCTGGAGAGAGAACTGGAGCTTATCATTAAGACTTTCAAACTAGAGAGTAACTGAAAGTAACTAAAGTTCCAAGAGTCCCTACTTAGACAGTGACCTAGTTAGAAATGGATGATGAACTCTGTTGCCAGCAGCCTGTAGAGGACATGACATGCCATCTCTGAAGAAAGTAACATGCCTCTCCTCTGCTCCAGTTTTTGTTTCCCATCATCAGCTATATATTTAAAAGGATGCAAGACAAACATTGACGCATAAAACTGCAAGACAAAATCAATAGCCAGATTCTTAAAAATCAGTGTAAACAGGCTCATATATATCCAAATAAATCAGCAACTACCCTACATCTATTAAACATGTTTTTGAGACATAAGGTAGAGACGGGCATGCGTATAGAGAGTTTGAGGACAAAAATAAATAAATTAAATAAAACAAACAAACAGAAAAACTCTCAAAGAAAAACATACTGTCATATTGCATTGGAAAAAAATACCTGAAATTGAATGACTTGGAAGACAAAAGGCAGTTGACATCATATATCACTCAATCTAAATTATTTTGGCTGAAAATAATTAATCAAGCTAATATATTGTATATCCATGTAGGACTAAATCAAATACTTCAGATGGCAAAAGCATTCCAAAATAAAATATGACATCAGTCTGCAAATCTGAAAAACCCACAAAAGCAAATAGATCACACCAACGTAAATACAAATAAATTTTAAAAACTATAAATTAGCCATGAAAAAAATACGTTTTAGGGAATAAAACTGTGAATGATCTTTGACATTTTCTCAGGAACAACAAAACAAAATGAGATGTCTTCTTTTTGGTGTCTAGGAAAACTGACAATTGAGTCCTACATTTTATGACATAAAATAAAACTGAAATATAAAATAGTCAGAAACCATAGACCTACAGTGGCATGAAGAAAAAAAGTAGGGTGACATGAAAAAAAACAAAAAAAGGTCACTAGAGTGACAAGTATCATTTTCAAAATTTGTACTGAAAGAATGAATATCTATATAAAGCTGATGGAATTACAAAACATTTTATGACAACACAAAACAAAGAAAATTCATTTCTCCATACCTCACTGATAATTGTGGTTTTGATACTAGCCACACTTGCAGGTATGTAGTGACTCTCACTGTAGCTTTGACTTGCATTTCTCTAATGTGTGTACCTCGAAGGAAGAGAACAGCATGGTGAAGTCTATAAGTGAACCAAACGAAAATCCCGCTAAAATTTGACAATAGAAATACTAACTCTACTTCTAGTTATTTATTCAAATAAAACCTTAGCAGTACTATTTTAAGGAGGCATAATTTATAGATAAGTAGCTACATATGTAATATAAGTAATATAATGAATCTAGATGTGTGTAAACAATTGTGATGATTTCACAAATATCAATGTAGCAGACATATGTAACACTGCCAAATTTGTAGTATTTAAATATATACAAATGGAGCCATGTTCATTTCTTGTCAAAGATGGCCCCATCTGTGTAATTCCTCACCCTATTAACAGGTTTGTGGCTGTTAAATGTTTTGTTTCAGCCAACCACTTTTTTGTTGCCTATATAACCATAAGTTACTACTGTTCATTCACTATTTGCTAGTATGTGCATTACACACCACTGACACAATAAGTAACAAAGACAGTATCTTATACACTCAAATAACTCAAAACGTACTCAGAAAATAATCATCTGCATCACAGTAGAAGGACTCCAGTATTGAAGAAGTCATGGTTTGGTATTTGATCAGCTTTTAGTAAATTCGTGAGTTGACCACGTCACATGTACTGTCTTTAAATACAGCTTTGCTTTTCTGAAGGTATTTCTTTCATATGAATATTAAGTGATGTGTTTTGAAAAATGTGATCCTAAATAAGTGCTTTGCTGTGCATGATTGATTGATAAATTAAACACTGACTGGACAGTAGCCAGGCAGGAAGTATAGGCAGGACTAGAAGAGATGAGACTTGAGAGAACAGGAAGGCAGAGAGGAGGAGATGCCAGCCTGCTGTCCAGAGATCATCATGTAAAGGCAGCAGGTAAAGCCACGGAACACTCGGCAACATATAGATTAACAGAAATGAGCTGAGTATAAGAGTGAGAGCTAGACAATGGTAGGCCTGAGCTAATGACCAAGTAGTTTGAATATTTTATTTTATAAGTGGGCTACGGGACTGCTGCGACTGGGTGGGACATGGAGAGAAAAACTCTAGCTACAGTGCTTAATGTTAACTACTATAAAATTATTAGATCAAACAATACCCTTGTGTTCTGAGTGTCTTAAAAACCATAGGAAGCGTTGATGAGAAGCAGCAGGACTCAGCTCCTGAGCTTGCCTGGTGGTGCTACACAGTGCTTGACCAAAGGCTCTGCTTTTTCTCTTATCTTTTCTTGTGTGAAGTTTCTTTCCCAGTAAAGTTTCCCATTGTGCATTTGAGGACCAGAGATACGATAATTACTGTAAGGTGGATTTCATATCTGGGAGGTGAAAATGTTAAGATAAATGTCACTTTCAAAATCTGTCATAGAGCTATTATGAGTGAGTATATGTTATGGCTGCTATCTTGATGTTTTTGTGAGACTCCTAACAGTGGAAACTGGTGTATCTCTGACTCTTTTGCCTACTGTTGAGACTATTTTCCTCCTATTGGATTGTGCTTCCAGCCTTTTTATGAGGGCTCTTACCTTGTCTTGATGTGTCTTGTTTTGTTCTGTTTGATTGTTGTTTCCTGGAGGCCTGCTCTTTTCTGAAGAGGAAATGGATAGGAAGTGTATCTAGGGTAGAGGGGAGGTAGGGGAAAAGCTAGGAAGAATAGAGGGAGGGCAAACTGTGGTTGGGTGTATTATATAAGAGAAGAATCTATTTTCAATAATAATAAAAGAACCTGTCATAGGGATAATGTTCAATAAAAAAGTTGCAAATTTAAAATTTTGTACAACTATGTTATTTCATCCACTATAATGATTTTGTTCAGATGATTTGAATGATGGATGATGTCTTTCATTTATTCTTTTGTTAGGTGCTGGAGATGGAGCCAAGGCCCTCACAAGTGCTAGGTCAGCCCTTTATGCCTCACCTTCCTCCCTTCCTTCACACCTCCACCTCTCTCTGCAGGGTCTAACTGTGTAGTACAGGCTAGTCTTGAACATATTGTGCTGCAGCTTCAGCTTCCATGCATAGGCATTGCAAAATTGTCCAACATGTCAGTCTTTTTCACCTATCCTTTTACTATTGAAATTTTACCCACCATCATAAACAAGAAACAAAAATTCTAGTTTATTTTATCTTATGGGGATTTTATAAAATCCTCCTATCTCTAAGACTTATTCGACCACTTGATCTCATTTCTCTTAAACACAGCTGTCTGTAGCAGTTCTTTACATTGGAAATGCATAGTTGTAACAATTATGTATGTGCCAAAGAGCATATATATATATATATATATATATATATATATATATATATATATATATATATATGTATACACACACATGTATGCAATGTATCACTTGTATAGATGGGTAGTGAAGTGCAATGATGAAGTCACAGGCTCTGGTGCTCAACTGCTTGAGTTCGCATCTCAGCTGTTTAGTTTGCTCTTTACTCAGGCAAATTATTTAACCTTTAGCCATCACTGGTTTCTCATGAGAAAAATATATTCTCTAACTATTGCCAATCCATATAGATAACATAAAGTTTATGAGTTAAACATACAGATTGTTTAGAAGAATACATAATAACATTAAATTATATGCTGGTGAACAAAATTAACTAAATTAATGATAACTAATCAAGACCAGAAAGTTTCTACTTTAGTATAAAATCCTTAAGATTATAATTTCTGCAACTCAAACAGCAGTACACTATCTTCAGTTTCACCTACTCCATAATCCAGCAGTAGAATTTCATGTCTTCCTTCTGAATATTGAATGTATCCCCCTTGAAATTTTCTACCCCTTTATCTAAGATGGATCAGCTAAAAGGACCTGGGGCTAGTTTTTGGAGGAAGAAAAAACAAAACATAAACATTAATAATATAAAAATTTCCTGTAGCTGGGAATTAAATTATGTGTTTTTTCTGCAATACGAAGATGTTTCTAGAAACTAGTAGAATGAAATATTCCAATTTTGTGGTAGTTTATTTACTTACTATGCTCCTATTTTCTTGTTGTGATATAAACTTTCAAAGTTTTGAACATGAAATACACATTTCAAGTTAACATTCTACTAACCATAGTTTATAATTGTTACCAGTCCTCAATTCTGACAGGAATTTGTCATTATTTTGGCTTCTCTGCATATACCCAAAGGGCTGGGATCCAATGAGTTCACATTAGTGTGGCTGGCCCAGATTTCTTCCTCTGATGCACCTCACTAAGGTGTACTGATTAAAGTCACTTAATATTCATGGCACCTTAATCTGGTCTTTTATCTAAAAATCTTCTGGGGAAAAAATTCAGTATACCTATCTCTTCTCATGTCCCACCTTGGGAGATAAGAGGTGAGGGGTTTATTAGTTAGATTCCAGCAGACTTTTAAATCTCTAGTTCTTTTCCTTAATCTGAGAGTTCAATTATATTGGCTTTCTGTAGGATGGTAATTTAGGCCAAATTTTTATCTTCTCATGGTGATAATTCCTTGAAGAGTTTTGCAGAAGGTGGTGCAGCATCATTCAGAGGAAAAGCATTTGGGGGCTTTTGACATTAGAAAGTTCAGGGACTAAACTACAAATCCAGTTGATTCCTCTTTCTTGTTCACCATACTGATAAAGGAAAGTACAAATTCTGAAAGAATTCAAAAAATTATTATTATTATTATTATTATTATTATTATTATTATTATTTTGATACAGGGTTTCTCTGTGTAGCTTTGCGCCTTTCCTGGAGCTCGCTCTGTAATCCAGGCTGGCCTCGAACTCACAGAGATCCTCCTGGCTCTGCCTCTCAAGTGCTGGGATTAATGGCATGCGCCGCCACCACTGCCAGGCTCAAAAAAATTATTTTAATTTTATAATTTTTCCAATTTCATAGGTGCATAATTTACATACTGATCATTTCTAACTCTCACTTTCATACAACCTATGTCGACTTTCTCCTTAGATGTCCACCTTCCCCTTAAATATCTTTCAAGTTCATATCTATTTGACCCACAAAGACTAACCAGGGCCATCTCTGCTGCCTTTGGACCACATCCTCCATCTTTGGAGTTCTTTGGTGGTACCTGGTGGACTCAGCAGAGGGTTAGCAACTGCAGTCAGTGATTTTTTCCTCTCCCAGAATGTCCTGATTAGCATGGTTCAGAGATAAACGGTAAATGGTTCACATCCATATACCCTTTGTGTTTATTCAGAGAATCAAAAGTAAAGAATAATTCTTGTCTGAATGGCAATAATCTCAGAGGTAATCTATGAGCTGCTCCCTCTGCTTGGACTGATAGGGTAGTCTTATGTGGGCCCAGTGAAGGTAACTACAGTTGACAGTGGATAATGGTTACAGTAGTTGCTTCCTAACCCTTCCTCTTTTTTTTCAGGTTCTTAAATACACACCTCCTGTATTCCACAATGTTCCCTGAACCACAGGTGATGCTGGATATGTGACATGTTCAGGGCTGTGACCACATCTTTCCCTTATATTCTACATTTTGTGCAGCCATGAGTTTTCACATTCACTACTGTTCCTTGTAAGGAAAGGCCTCTCCAATGAAGGCTGGAGCTTCTGTGTCTACGGGTGTCTTAGTTAGGGTTTCTATTGCTACGGCAAAACACCATGACCAAAAAGTAAGTTGGGGAGGAGAGGGTTTATTTGGCTTATACTTCCATATTGCTGTTCATATTGAGGGAAGTTAGGACAGGAACTCAAGCAAGGCAGGAACCTGGAGGCAGGAGCTGATCTAGAGGCCATGGAGGGCTACTGATTACTAGCTTGCTTCCCTGGCTTGCTCAGCCTGCTTTCTTGTAGAATCCAGGACCACCAGCCCAGTGATGGCAACATCCACCATGGGCTGGGCCCTGCCCCCTGGATCAGTAATTGAGAATGTGCCTTACAGCTGGATCTCATGGAGGCATTTTCTCATTCATGAGAGAGGCTGCTTCCTCTGATGACTCTAGCTTGTGTCAAGTTAACACACAAAACCAGCCAGCACAATGGGTAAGAGCATAGATGTCTAAAAGCAACTTGCTACTATGTCAGTTCAGTAAGATATCAGAAACATTCTCCTTACTGTAGCCTAATATGTCTCCAGACTTGGGTTTAGTCAGACCTATAAGAGCAGGCAGTGACTAGCTTCCCCTTCTCATGTTTTCTGTGGAAACCCACACAACAGTCAAGCCACACTTGCACATATGGGCAAACCTTGTTTTCCAAATGGGTTCTTTATACTCCCTTTATCTCAGTTAATCCTCCTCCAGCCTGAACCCTCTTCTCTTTAATATGTCTCTATTCCCTCATAAACTTTTTCACTCACAGTATCCACCTTGTGACCAGAAAAAAATAAAAACATTTATAAATTTATTTATGCAACATTTGGGGCTCAAAATCATGGTAAGGCTTTAACTCTTCCTATTGTGAAGATCAGAGAAGATTATTGGTTCCCCAGTTCAAAAGCCAGTTCATTATAACAGCAAGACAGTTCTTATGTCAGAATGAAATGGCAGTGCTGGGGAGGGATGGGATACAGAAACAAGAAGTCATGGCTCTTTTAATATATATTAAATTCTTTTTTACAATTATTACTTTTGTGGTGGTGAAGCATAATTTAATATTTTCCATCTTGAAAATTCTAATGGAAATAGTTCATATTGTGTTTTCGCTCTATTTGTTTTCAGATTTATTTGTTCATTTTTGAATTTATTCACATAATATTTTAATTACTAGCTTTGAATCAAAGACTCTTGGAAACAGTATAAATAACATACAAATATTCCCACTTTCAAGAGGCTTAAAACCTAATGGCAGACATAAGTAACTGACAAAATATTTACAAAATAAATTCTTGTTATGAAAGCTAATTAACAAAATGCTGGCAGAAAGTATATTGAAAGGGCTAAGGAGTCACATAGCTAGTTCTATCCAGTACGGATGTTGTCTGAAATCTGTACAATTCTGGAAGAAATTCATTCATGAATCTAGGAATGGAATATTGATACATGTGAAAAATTGGTAAAATAGCAGAATAGAGTGATGGAAGGTTATCCAAAAAGGAATATTAAGTGAGTTTTCCAAATAGTTTGCAATATTCTTCTTCATGATGTTTCACTAACAAGGTTTGTTATTTTTTAATATTACATTTATTTATTTATTTTTCTGTTCATGAAAGAGGTATTAGTATTCCAAGTTTCCTGATAAAACAGTAACTACAGGGTTGGCATTACAATTCAGTGGAAAAACACTTGCTTAGCCTGTGGGAAGTCCTGGTTCAATTCTTACTGAGGAGGAGCAGGAGGAGGGGAAGCAGGTGAAGCAGGAGCAAAGGAGGGTAGGAGAGGAGGAGGGGAGTAAGAGAGGAGGGGAGGAAAAGAGAAGGGGAAGAGGTGAAGAGGAGAAGAGGGAAAGAAAGGAGAAGAGGAGGGAGGGGAGGGATACTAAGGAACATTATGAAGATTACACAGGTAAGGGAAGAAGCTCTGGCCTATCTATGTTACATACACTATCACAATCTGTTGGCACTTTGCATGACTGTGCTGACTTCTGAGAAATGCTGCCAAGCTTGGTAACAAACCCTGTAGTTGGAGTTTTCCTGCCTGGCCCAGTCAGGACAAATCTCTCTTACCCGCCAGTCTCACAGTCGCTCAGACCCAACCAAGTAAACACACAGAAACTTACATTGTTTACAAACTGTATGGCTGTGGCAGGCTTCTTGTTATCTACTTCTATCTTAAATTAACCCATTTCTGTTAGTCTATACTTTGCCACATGGCTTGTGGCTTACCAGTGTCTTTCCATGTTGCTTTTCATGGCGGTGGCTGGCAGTGTCTCTTCCCAGCCTTTCTCTTCCCAGCCTTCTCCTCTCTCTTGTCCCGCCTATACTTCCTTGTCTGGCCACTGGCCAATCAGAACTTTATTTACACAGAGTGATATCCACAGCAAAACCCCAGACTCTTCTGCCAGGGCCAAAGTCTTCCAACTACCTTAGGGCACTGTGAATTCAGAGGGTTGCACTGTGACACCTAGACGAGCACAGAAGTAAAGGTCCTGAGTCCAAGTTCCTATTGCAAACCGGTGCAGGCTCTTGGCTGCTTCAGTATCTGTGAGCCCTGCATTTGATTCTGTGGCTCTGTCTCCTGGTGTCCTTGACACTTCTGGCTCTTACAATCCTCTTCTCCCTCTTCCAAAGGGTTCCTCAAGCTCCACTTGATGTCTGGATGTGGGTCTCTGCATCTGCTCCCATCAGCTGCCAGAAGAAGCCTCTCTGATGATGATTGATCTGGGAACTGATCTACGAATATAGCAAAATATCATTAGGAATTTAATTGACTTTTTTAACGTTAGTTGTACTTGGTTCTACCCTAGGTCTCTGAGCCATCTAACTTCCAGTTCCTCACCATCCAGGCAGTATCAGGCATGGACTCCCTCTTGTGACTTGGGCTTCAAGTTAGACCGGTCACTGATTGGCCACTAAGGCGAGCACTCAGCCACCATTGCCCCATTTGTAGGCAAGGCAGGTGTGGGTCAAATGTTTTGTAGCTGGGCTAGTGTCAGAGTCCTGTCACTGTGAGCCTTTCCTGGTTACAGAAGATGGCCAGTTTAGGTTCCATATGCTCCATTACTGGTAGTCCTCACTAGGGTCACCCGCACAGGTTCCAGAAAGTTTCCACTCTCCTAGATTTCCACCACCACCACCATCACCACCACCACCAACAACAGTAAGTACCCCTCTGTTTCAATCATTTCTCCTTGTATTCTCCCCCTCTGTTCCTCTCTAACCAATCTGATTGCTCCTACTCCTCACTCATCTGCCCCAAGTTCACTGGCAAAATCTATTCTATTTCCCCTTCCCAGGGAGATTCATACATCCCCTGCTAGAGCCCTACTCTTTATTTAACTTCTCTGCATTTGTGGATTGTAGTGTGACTTTCCTTTACTTAACAGCTAACATCCATCTGCAAGTGAGTACATATCATGCTTGTCTTTCTGTCTCTATGTTGCCTCACTCAAGATGATTATTTTTTTTTTTTGGTTCCATCCATTTGCCTGTAACTTTTTTGATGTCATTTTTTTTTCTAATAGCTGAGCAATACTTTATTGTGTAAATGTAGCACATTTTCTTTATCCATTCTTTAGTTGAGAGACAGCTCAGCTAGATTGTTTCCAATTTCTAGCTATTGTGAATAAAGCTACAGTGAACAAAGTTGAGCAAGTGTCCTTGTGGTAGAATGGAACATCTTTTGCGTATATGGCCAAGAGTGTTATAGCTGGATCTCGAGATAGACCTATTCCCAATTTTCTAAAGAAATGCCATATTGATTTCCATAGTGGCTGTACAAGTTTGTATTCCCATTAGCAATGGAATATCGTTCCCCTTGCTCAACATCCTTTCCAGCACGAGCTGTCACTTGTATTATTGATCTTAGCCATTCTGACAGGTGTAAGATGGAATCTCAGACTGGTTTTGATTTGTATTTCCCTGATGGCTAAGGATGCTCCGTTTCTCAGGCATTATAAATTCTCCTATAGAGAATTTTGCTCTGTACCCCATTTTTTAATTAGATTTTTTTAGCTTTTTGGTGTCTAGTTTCTTACTAAGGTTTTTAAGATAAAGGAAATCTGATAATGGCATACATATAAGGATATTGATCAAATTTGACTTTTGACTTCTAGTTCTTGATAGGTCCTTTCATGTATATATGTGCGTGTGTGGATGTATGCACATGGTTATATAATAGATACTGTATAATGTAGGATTTATTATACATGGTTTCATATATAATTTAAACAATATATAATGTATCTTATATGATAAACATATAATATATATTATTGGTATATAATATATATTTATATATTTTTATCAGCTTGGTTAACTTAGAGAACCTTGACTAATAATACAAGTTTTCCTTTGTGATTATGAATCTTGCATGTCTGAAATAGGATTCAACCTGTACTCCATTCAGTTGTCCACATCTGGTTTATTTCATTACACAGTAAAACATGGCTTTTTGTTATTAGTAGTTTTCTCATTGTTCTGAAGTACTAATTCTGATTCTATTTCTGAACAATATTCTATTATATTCTGAACAATATTAGATGTACGCTACAACTTAGTTAATAGAATCTTCTCCATTTCTTACACTTACATGTCCTATACTCCAGGTTCTGTTTGTCAGTGGATAATGGCTATGCATACGGATTTCTTCTGCCTTTAATATCAATTAAATTTCTCCTTTCCTTTTACCATGTAGTCATTCATCAGAATATTTTTTAAAAGAATGGCAAACATTTTCATATAATTTTCACCTTCTTTTAAATGAATTTCTATGAATTGCTCTCTGAAGTTGATGCAATTCTTGAAGATACTGTAAGAAATGTAATAACTCGACTTTCTGTTATTAATTATGTGCAGTCCTAATTCTTTTTTGTTATTTATTATATTTGTGTTTTAATTTTACATATCAGCCATGGGTTCCCCTGGCCTCCCCACTCCCGCACCCATCCCCCCCCTCCCCCCACCCCCTCCATTCCCATCTCCTCCAGGGCCAAGACTCCCCTGGGGATTCATTTAAACCTGGTGGATTCAGCACAGGCAGGTCCAGTCCCCTCCTTCCAGGCTGAGCAAAGTGTCCCTGCATAAGCCCAAGGTTCCAAACATCTAGCTCATGCACTAAGGACAGGTCCTGGTCCCACAGCCTGGATGCCTCCCAAACAGTTCAAGCCATTCAATTGTCTCATTTATCTGGCCTGATCCAGCTGGGGGCTCCATAGCCTTTGGTTCATAATTCATGTGCTTCCATTCATTTGGCTATTTGTCCCTGTGCTTTTCCAATCTTGGATTCAACAATTCATGCTCTTGCAGTCCCTCCTCTTTCTCGACAATTGGACTCCTGGAGCTCCACCTGGGGCCTGGCCTAGGATCTCTGCATCCACTTCCATCAGTTATTAGATGAGAGTTCCAGCACGACAGGTAGGGTGTTTGGCCATCTCATCATGAGACTAGGTCAGATCAGGCTTTCTCTCGACCATTGCCAGTAGTCTACAGAGGATGTATCGTTGTAGATTTCTGGGGACCTCTCCAGTATTCTGCCTATGCACCTATTTGCAAACAGTTGTAAGCTTCCTTGGGCCTGTTAATAAATGCTTTCATTTTGTAGAGAAAAAAACTCGTGACTCAGTGAGATTTAACACCTTGACTGAGGCAACATGGAAAGTCAGTGGCAGGTTTGGGTGACACCTGAGGTCTTGTGTCATCACTAGTAATGTTCTTTAACTATAGTACCATGACACATGACCTATACTTAGCTGTTCTCTGTGTTACATGTGAGGTGTTTTAGGTAGAACAGTCTGGGATTAGGAGATCCTGTGTTCAGTTCTGCTTATTCTGTTTATAAACTTTCAACCAGTAGAAAATGTTTAATCACTCTGCATTTTTTTCATTATTAAACTAAGTAAGTTGAATTGTATTATCTATGGGCAGTTTGAAGTATCCCCAATGTATTTAGATAGTGATACTCTGACTTATTTGTTGGAAATAGAAACCATCAATGACATAAGAATAATATATATTGATTATTAAACCCTTACAGAAAGTCAAAGTCAGACTTATAGGTCTCAGACCGAAGTATATTGTCTTTTTTCCCTATAAACTCTTGAGTGTTAAGAATCATTTATAACTCCACTTTGCCAAATAGAAAAGTAAGTTTAGTAGAGAGAGAACTTGCCAAGAATTACTCATTAAGCAACTATTCATAACTTTGAACAAATCCCGAGTTTGGCTACTTACTTGCCTGGTGAGCTGACCCCATGGGAAGATAGGAAGTGTGTTGCCTTCTACAGTACAGACTCCACATGGTGAGGATATTTATCATCTTACAAGTTGAGCTATGGTGATTCTGATGTATCTCCATAAGAGGAAGGCAAAGGGAGAACATGAAGATGTATTCAAGTATTTCCTTCTCAGAGAAGTAAAGAAAAAGGGTTTGATTCCTATCCTCTAGGAGCTACATTCAAATCCACCTGACAGAAAATGGATTTTACCCTGTGATATGAGTTATGAGTTACTACGTCAAGTGCCAGCATGGAATGCAATGGACACAAGCAACTTAGAAGTATGAATTTAGCTTGTCCGGTGTGAGCTGTAGGAAGTATTTAGTGGAGGGAGCTTTGAGTAAGGCTTAAGGTTGCTCTCATAAATTGACTATCTCTTTCTGTGTCTGTCTGTCTATATCTCCTTCTCTCTTTCTCTATCACATCTTTCTTTCTTTCCATCCCTGCTCTCCTCCTCCCTTCTCTCTTCTTTTTTCATTTCTGATCATTCAGGCATAATATCCAGGCAATCATTTACAATGGGCAGAAATCAATAGGAGGAAGGATCGCATAAGAAAATTAGAGGCTGCACATTCAGACCCATTGTGCATTCAGCTCATCAACATTTTTCTTCCACCTGCTATCAGGAGACTCAGGTGCTTAAAGCAGGCCTTAGCAACAGAAAAACCTACCTCCCTAGTCCTTCTTTCCAGAAATCAGCTCTATGAAGGTCAAATCCTCTTCATGGAGTATTTAACATTAATTTCAGCTTCTGGAAGTGTTATTTTTCATCATGGACCACTTTCTAATGACTATAGGGGAAAATGCTGAGGAAGAATTGGTACTGTCAAACACACACCTCATATTTAATAATAGACGTGGAGAAAATGACCCTCGTACTGCTATCAGTGCTGCTCAGGCCTGCATCTCTCGACCTCTGCTTGTGTGACACTCCATACAGCTATGATTCTTCCTCTAGGGAATCTAAGCTACTGATAAAGGAATATGAATCATCGTCACTCTGTACAATGGATGTAAGAATAAAACATAACTTCAGTAAACATAGCTGTCAGACTGTGCACTAGGTCCATTATATGTGCTTTTCTGGTTACAGACTTTAAGTGTGAAATCTGAATGAGAAAAAGTGATTATAGATTTACCATAGTCTGGTTGCTCAGCAGAACACCCTGAGACAAAGAGCCAGAGTGAATTAAAAATGATCCTAGTAAAATAATGAACTCGAGAAGAAGCCACATTCTCCCAGGGAAACCCCTGGAGACTTTCTTAGTGTGCGTTATTAGTATTATATATGAAAATGAATCACATTAAATCAACTTTTAAATATATAATTTTAATTTATATCTGCAATTCTCTCTGTAACTATGACTGTATATTTCAACATCTTAGTGTGTACTTCATAGAAATTTATTAAGTATCTATTATACACTTACATATCATATATTTAAAATCTATTTGATTTTAGGGTATGCACTATTATTGATTTTTAGAAAATTTGCAAGAGATGTAAAATTGCTAGTACAAAATAAAATTAATGACTAAAAATAGAAAAAAAATAACATAAACCCAGAAACAGCACAAGTAGTATGAAAAAGAAAGTATATTTGTGTTATTATTTAGATCTGGAACAGCTCCAAAACATGTGTTTTAAAGGACTAATTTCTACTTTATGCGATTAGGAAGTGTGAAAACCTTAAAGAGGTTACTTCAAACAGGCTTTAGGTCATTGGACATCTATGGCTTGTTGGTCAAGCATGTCCTCTTACCACAATGTGCTATTTAGCCACAGGTCCAAAAGCAACAAATCCAAAAAATTACGGGCTGAACCCTCCAAAATTTTGAGCCAGAGTTAACATTTCCTTTTATTATCACAGTAGGTGGCTTTTTTGTTTTTTGTTTGTTTGTTTAGATTTTAATATAATTGCATTATTTCATCTTTCTCTTTCCTCTATTTTCATGCTCCCATATATTTCTCCTGGTTCTCCTTCAGCTTCATGGTCTCTTTTTCATTAATTGTTATTATACACACACACACACACACACACACACACACACACATAACCTGTTCAGTTTGTATCATGTTAATTATATATTTTTTCAGTACTGACAATTTGGTACTGGATAGTCAATTGGTATGTTCTCCACTGAGGAAGACTATTTGTGGAAAGAGTTTTGCTTTACAAGTAGTCAAATCACCCACTGAATGCAGGAAACTCTCCATTCACTGATTTAGAGACAAACCCCTCCATCTGGATTGCTAAAATTTTCTGGAAAATAAAAAGTCCTTTTTATTGACTCCTAATTCACAAACAGTTAAGAAGTCCCTCTAATTGGAAGATGTGAAAATACTACTTTAATCACACTCTGCCCAATATCAAGGCTGGTTCTCTACTTTTGCTTCAAGACTCACGTTTTGCTCTGGCTCAGTTTCTGTGATCTTGTGAAGGTATTAGTGAAGAAGACGCTGAAGTTCTTAATTGCCAATGAAGAACTATCTTAAAAATTGGACTGGATTATTTAGGCTTGTCCTAATATAATAACGAAAGAAATGCCTTCTCCATACTTCACATTTGTGATATTTGTTTTATGAAAACTTTATAATCCATAGACTATGCAAGAAGTAAATGTTTTGGAATGTCAGCTATAGGGATTTCACTGCTGTTTCCAGTATTTGTACAGGGTTGCCTCCACCATGAAACATATTATCAGAATGTCTAGTGCATTTTCCCAAAGACTTCAAAGTCTTTCATGTCCTGCCTGTGTAAGACAGATATACTGTCCATGCCCCAAGTAGAGTAGTGATTAATTAAAATCTGTAAAGTATTTAAAGTTCCTTTTCTTAGAGTTGTGAACCAAGTGTGCTGTTATTCCTTCAAATGTAAAATACAATCACATTCCCCCTGTAGACCATTGCTTCCAATTCCACTATGCTATGATCAGGTGATAATATGCACAATGTAGCATCAAAATTTATTTCTATCTTCATTCTGGAACAATGATTTAACCTCTTGAGGAAAAAGCTGCAGTTAAGATGATTATATTTTTTTCCATATGTCAACTCAATGCAGTTTGATTCAGAATAGCAGATATTTTCATCCCTTCAATTTTCCACAGGCAAAGATAAATCAAGCTAGAGATGAGGTCTCTTTTGTACAAAATGCATTTTACTATCTAATCTTAAATCTGGAGGATGATTTGTACCAATGCCCAGCAAGTTAGACAAACTCCAAAGAATATGTGCATGCTGATTTAGATTGAAAATGAAACATCACTAAAGGAAATAATAAAAAAATAAATAAAAGCAAGACTGTGATTAAAACTAAATTCCTTTAAAATATGAAACCAAGTTTTTATTATTTAATTGCAAATGAGTGATTTCAGGCAAATTGCATAATCTGTGTAGTGTTTATTTTCTTCAAATTACCTCGTATATGTGAAAATGAATTAAAGAAATTTTTACCATGAAACCCAAGGGCAAATGACAGACTTGGATGCAGTTGCTGGAAACAATTGATGACTGTGGATATGTTGCTGAGTTCTGAAGTCAGATTACCAGGTATAAATTCAGTCTATGTTATTTACAAATTATGAGATTCTACCAAGATTATTTAAATTTTTTCCAGCTTTTTCTATTCTCCTAAATGGTATAGTGATAATGCCTCCCTTTTGTGTGTTTACTCATGTATGTGTGGGTTCATACATGTTTGCAGGATCATGTATATCTGTGTGTGCACCCATGTGGAAGACAGAGATTAACATTGAGCATCTTCCTCAATTGCTCTCTACCTTTGTATTTTGAATAGCATCTCTCATGTGAAGCTATAACTTGCTGATTCATGCCAGCAAGCCTCATAGAGCCTCCTGTGTTTATTTTCCCAGAGCTAGGATTACAGGTGCAGTGCACCCAGATGTTTTATGGGGTGCTGGGAATTGAATTCAGGTCCTCATGCCTACACATAAAGCACTTCATTGACTAAGCAATATCCCAAGCTCTGGTGTTGCTTATCTCATAGAATAAGGCAATGAACCAGATATGGTATACCAGAGAGACAGAACAATGCCTAACTCACAAGAAGAATCACATGGTTTTAGATGCCATTATCTTTGCCATCATAATCATGAATGCTCTCCTTAAAGATAAACAATGAGATAATACTTGTACATATGAATGTAGATGTACAATAAAGTGGTGAGAAAAGTAAAGGCACAGAAAACAGGTCATTGTTTGCCAATGGGTCTAGAAATAGGGAGGGTTACAATAACGGGGCAGCAGGAGTTCTACATTATTATTTGGGTTATTGAAGACTATATGAGACTGAATTTTTTGATCAAAACTCAGTAGTGTACTGCAGAAGACAATTTTTACTATTTCATTAATACCTTTCAAAAACCAGTTAAAATGCAGTTCCCATTGTTTGTTTACTTTAGCTCAAAAAGAAGTCCTTGGAATACAGGGCTTCAGATTTTGTTATATGCTTAAAAAGAGCATATAATTACATATCAGTCTAATCTTACTAAGGAACTCTAAAATCATCATCAGACTTACTAAATCACCTGAAATTTTGATGTTACTTACTTGGCCTGCAAACGACAGAAATTTGCTCTTTAATGTAGTCACATTTTTCTCTTTGGTGTCCTATATTGAGACTAAAGTGTTTGACTTTAAAGGAAAAGGAAGCTGTGCAATGACTTTATGGTTGAAATGGTAACACAAGTGTACTATCTGACCACACTCAACAAATTTTGTACATGACATGCAGCTTTTTTATATATTAATTCTCAGAAGAACTTGAAAAAATAATCTAGCATTGGAAGGTCTGCAAGTTATGACATCTCATGCATTTGGTGGTGAATTAACAATTTTTAATATAAAAGTTTCTAAATTATTAATGTTTGCAGGGAGATATTTGATGGCAAAAGTAATATCTCCGTGAAGTATTAAGTGATTTTTATGAAAAAAGTAGAATAAGCTGATAGAGCCTAATAATTACACTGTCAAAGAATACAAGATTCCATTTTCCCAAAGCTATCTATATTGCCTGGTTTCAGTTACTCAGGGTGTCATCAAGGTGGTGAGATTTATTTCACCTCTAATTACATCAGAACAGTGGGTTTCATACAAACCTATATATGATGCCCACTATTAAGGGAAGACAAAATCCATGGCACAGCTCAAACAGATGACTACAGACACAAACAAACAATGACTTGCATGGCTGATGGAGCCAGAGAATAGAACCTCTACAGAGCCCCTGGGGCACTGTTCAGAAGTTTTAAAATATAAAACAACTAGTGATTTATTTATTAACAGGAAGATGAAAAGTGTTTTTATTTCACAATAGTTTGTTCCAGACTCTAAGCTCAGAGGAACTGGCCACAAGAGATACAAGTTTGACCTCCTTGTGCAATTTCTGTGGTTGTCTTTCTCATGCATTAACTATGGAGGATACATTATTAACTTATTATGGAAGTACCAAGGTCAGCATGTGGCCTGTCTTACAACCTTGGAGATTTTTCACTTAAATTACAGGAGATGCACACTGGCAGAAGCAGGGAACATACTCAATGGGCATAGAGTCCTTTTACTTAGCTGTTTCTGTCACTGAAGTACAACCTGGATAATCTGCCTCTATTTTAACATCCTTAATGGTCGTTTGTGTTCAACACCACTAGATGTAATTTGTAAGATCTATGAGGACATTGTGTATTTTTTGTCTAAAAAGTTAGAGGTGACACCTAGCAGTGTGTAGTATTTCTCAATGTTGTAAGGCATTAGAATAGTATTAGAGAATTAGCATTTACATTTATAAAAATATCATAGGAAAACCCCCAAATTGTTAAGTGCAGTGATAAAAAAAAATAATTAGATGTGTCAGCAGGTGGTACAGTAGAGCACAGTTCTTCATATTGCAGTGTTCATCACCAGCTTTTCTAAGTCTGGATCAAACGGCTCCATGAATAGCTAGTTGCATGTCTGTGTGTCAGTAAAGATACACTACTTCCTCATCTGTAAAATTAGTATTATATTACCTGCCTCATTAGCTATTTAACAAACAAAATGTTAGTATCTGTGTAAGGCAATGAGCACAGAAACCAGTGGTTCTTTAATTAAGTTGTGCATGGCAATTGAGTTGAAAATTCTGTCATCTATTGAGGCTTTGCCATTGACCCCTCATTTCTACCTTTTAGTTTAGGATGACACCTTCTTCTATCAAGCCTCAAGACTTTTCTAAGTTGTTCCATTTACTAACCTCCTATCACTTTGACCTTGAATATTAAATGTTCTTTTTCTTTCTTTCTTTTATGGGTACTAGGAGTCCATTCTGTGTTCATTCTTTCTTTCTTTTTCTTTCTTTCTTTCTTTCTTTCTTTCTTTCTTTCTTTCTTTCTTTCTTTCTTTCTTTCTTCCTTCCTTCCTTCCTTCCTTCCTCTCTCTCTCTCTCTCTCTCTCTCTCTCTCTCTCTCTCTCTCTCTTCTTTCTTTTTCTATTTAGCTCATTAGATGGTCTAATTTACAATGAAACTCTCTGTGTGCCATATTTTCCCCCAAGCTGTTCTACATGATATGTATATCACATCAGCAATGAACCATTTCCTTAGTGATCAATGTACTCAACTGTTTTCTGTGCATATTAGCATAGAGACCTTATAGCTGCCTCTACCATCATGTGTTTGAACTCCTTGTATTCTCCTTTTTATAATGTCATTGATATGTAGCAACCCTTCCAAACCAGTGATGGAAATATACTTCATGCCTGTGCATTTTGCCCTTCATGTCCAGTCAGTCATGGAGCAGCACTATTGGCAGTTCCTGATGGATACCTCACACTTCTTTGAAGTCTCCTCTAAGAGCTACCTCCTTGTAGCTAGCTTTATTGTTGGACTATCTTTGGACTACCTAGCTACACATAATGACCCAGAGACTTAATGAGTATGAAAGCTTGGCCTTATCTTAAGCTTTTTCCCAACTACCTATTATATCTTAATTAACCCATAATTTGTAATCTTCATTCTTACATGTGGCTTGGTTACCTCTTCTTAGTATAACACATGTGACTTGCTCCATGTCTGCTGGTGGAATTATGTGCCTAGATATCTCCTCCCAGTTTTTCTCTTTCCCCAGAAGTCCCACTTATTCTCTCCTGCCTAGCTATTGGCTATTTAGCTCTTTATTAAACAATCAGAAGTCACCTTAGGCAGAAACACCTCTTTACAGTGTAAAAACATATTCTACAAGACCTCCTTTTACTTCAGAGACTCCTCTGACCATTCCTCAGTTTTTTACAGTAACTGAGTAGAATCATTCTTACCTATTCTATTGTAATAAACTTACAACTGAGATTCTGCTTTCTAATATTACCTTTCTGTGATTCCTTCTCCAAAAAGATCATTGATCAAAGACCTTTCAAAGGTTCCTTTCTTAAAGTACATCAAGGGTTTTCTTTAGTTACTTGTCATTAAGATGCAGGGCCAAGGGATTCCCTTATAATATAGATGGCACCAGTTCAGTAGCTCCTTGATTGAGCAATTATATCTTCATTTTGTTTGCAGTTACAATGCACAAACAGAATGAGTCTAAAATAAACAAATAGATGATTATTTGGCAGTGGGCACTAGCCACTTTGAGTCTTTCTCTGCCTTTCAACAATCTACAATACTCCAAGTTCAGAAGACTGCTTGTAAGTCTTCCATATTTCTTGCTGTTTCTTCTTTTTATGAGTTTGTTACCTACTCATTTAGGCAGTGAACTTTTACTGAATGTCAACTATATCCTGGGGACTAAGGAGTAATCAAGATGAACATTGCTTGTTCCCCTAGGAAGATTATAGGTTAGTAGAATAAAACTAAACATGTTCTTAAGATATAAGTAAAAATATTATCGAAAGTGTCTTGTGTATTTGGTGAGCAAAGGGAAAATGCTAATGCTCAAAATGTTAAAAAAAAATGAAGAAATAATTGATTTCATCACTACACTTTTTCCAGTAATACTGAACACAACAAAAACAATGGAGATCTTTAGTAATTGATAGTTATATATACACATAAAATATTATGAGGTAGGACTACGTTATCAAACATGTGGGTCTAGACTCTTTATCCAATCTAAGTTACCTTGATATGTATTTCTAAACTTTTAAGTAGTTACCATTTTTCATTTCAAATTATTCCCTGTCTCCTTCAGCCAATTTTTACACTTTTTTGATCTTTTAGAAAGAGAGAGAGAGAGAGAGAGAGAGAGAGAGAGAGAGAGAGGAGAGAGAGAGAGTAAATTAAATGAACATTGGTACTGTATTGGTCTTCCTAACTTTTTCCTTTGACATTCACCTTCTGGAGTTCAGTTAGTGGCCAGCAAGCCCCAGTTAACCCATTCTATGTCCGTTGCCACAGCACTGGGATTATAGGTTCAGATCGCTACGCCAAACTTTTCTTTTTCATGAAGTGCTGTTATCTGAATATATCTTCATGTTTCTGGAACAATATTCTGAATCACTGAGACATTTCTTCACAACTTCTATGAACCTTTATACTATCCTATCATAGAAAAGTAGACATTTAGAAATAACCATTAATTTTATATTACAGAAGAGTTGAGAAACTAATAGAATTCCCTATACAGTTACTCTCCAATTATTACCTTAAATTGAATTGCCATGCTTTGTTTATCAAAATGATGTTCCACGTAGAAAAATAAACCCTGTACAGGAAGAGAAAAAGGAATTTTGTCAATTACTGTCCAGTACAGACTCTCCACTTCATATACAGTACAAAGAAAACAATGGGCTGCTGGGGGTTGTGTTTCTATACACTGCAAATATATGTTATTCCCATTGGTTAATAAATAAGCCGATTTGGTCTATGGCATGGCAGCTTAGAGGCAGGTGGGAAATTCAAGGAGAGAGACAGGAAAGAGAAAGGCAAAATCTGGAAAGCTGCCAGCATGTGGTTCGAGGAGCAACATGCCAGCAGACCAGTAAAGCCACAGAATACATGGCAAAACATAGATTAATAGAAATGGGTTAATTTAAAATATAAGAGCTAGCTAGCAAGAGGCCTGCCATAGGCCATACAGTTTGTAAATAATATTAATCCTCTGAATGATGATTTTATAAGTGGCTGAGGGACCGTGGGCCTGGTGGGACTGGAGGAACTTGGACCCTGAGAAAACTTTCCAGCTACAGTGGGCACCCCATCCTTTCGATCATGTGGGGTGTGCATATGTGTGTGTGTGTGTGTGTGTGTGTGTGTGTGTGTGTGTGTGTGTGAAGTATAGTAATGTTTTCTGAGTGTTTACCTCTTTATACTACAAGTTGCAGCAGAATGTAGTTAAGTGGGCTTTATGAAAAGAGACATCACAGACAGTTACTCATTTCTTCCTGTTGCATCATGAACCTGTACATTTTCTTCTTTTGTTTAAATTTCTAAGAGTTACACTGATTACCATCCATATCCTTCTAGAATCTCTTTAAGAGTATTAAAAGCAAGTCAACACCATTTAAAACAGTTGAAGTGTCTATAGATACTCAAGAACTTGAAAGAGCATGCATCACTTTCAAGCAGTTTACCCAGTATCTCTATTTAATTAATCTTTTATTTTATTTGCTCATAAAGACTTGAAGCAGGTTATGAGTTCTAAGTTTTGACATTAATATGGATTGTTATTGTTGGCTTAGACTCAAATGGACCTCTGAATCAAAACATTTTCAGAACCTCTAAATCAGGTTCATGAACATTTTCTAATATCGACCTATTAGATGATGAGCGAGCCACCCTGTGCTACTGGATCCTGAGAGAAACAATCCTAAATTTAAAATACTCTGTCAGGAAGTGCAGAGCTAAATTCTAGAATGTGTATTTTAATCTGAGCCTTAAATGATTGGTGAATATTGTTTGATAGTGTTATTTTCACAAGAACTAAATGATCTAACAAATAATATTGACAATGACATTACTGTTCATAGCAGTAGTATTTATATAGCACTTTTTTTGCAGAGTGTACTTTTCATGAATACAGTGGGAAAAATATCTATGTACTAACAAATATTATACAATTTAAAAAGTACCTCACACCCCCAAATATGAAGATATATCAAGAAGAGTTTAACTATTTTAGATGGAGTGATCCTTCAGAATGAATTTTGTGGCACAGGCTTAATATGTAAGATAAACGTAGAGCAAAGGAAGACCAGAGCTGCTTGTCAGTGACTGTGTGGTGCTGTTCTCCTCTTGTTTCTTATCATCATCATCATCATCATCATCATCACCATCATCATCAACTTCATTATCATTACCACCACCACCACCACCATCATCATCATCATCACTATTCCAATCTTGATAGTTTTACTTTGATCTCCATAATCACACACCTCAGGCTGAGCACTTAAAATACATTATTTTGCTTAATCTTCTAAATTTTAATCTTATTAAAAGCCCTAGAAAGTATTAACATAATACAAAAATCATAAAGCTTATAAATGATAATGAAGAATTTGATCTGTACTTTAATGACATAGTATCAAGGTTATTTCTATCATTTCTCATGACCTTTTATTGGAGTGAAATGTGCTAATTTTTGCCATCTGATTGCGGTTCCATTGGCAAGGTTATTATCCACTCTGGGTTTCTCAAAGAAAGCTGAATATACTAGAAATAGCAAGGCCTAATGGACATAAGGTGATTTATTTTTTAAATAGAATGTGATTAATTTTAATGAAGAATAATTAACTCTCCACAAGAGAATACATAGTATCTGCATTTAGTTTCCATTACCAAAGTCTTGCAATTTTTATATGTCTTCTCCTCTTCTTTTCTTTGGCTTTCCCCTAACATTCAAGGATGCGTAGTAGAGTCAGGGACACTTCTTCATATTAGTGTCACAGAGACATGATATTCTTAAGTACAGGGGCAATGCTTTTTATTCATGTGATTTGGGCAAGGAGATGGATGTGTGTTAGTCACAGCTTTAGCAAATTAAATGTAGTGTAGGAATCGTTTATGGAATAAATTTATATTTCACATTTTTGTTATTGTGCTTCACTTAGTATATAGTTCAGATATCTTACTGTTCTCATTGGAAAAATTTAGATTATATTTCACCAGAATAATATTGCAGAAGTAAAATAATCCACACTCCAAAAACTATATGTGCTGATATCTTGTTTTGATTAGACATTAATAATCAATATTATTATTTTTCTCACAGAGTCCAGTCAAACTTCAGATAACTTCTCAATGAAGACCTTCATATATCTACCAACAAATTCAAGTGTTCCTGTAGTTTATAAACTTTATCCTGTCATTTGTCATAAGAGAAACAAACAAACCAACAAATCAACTCAATTAATTAAAAGGAAGACTATAATCAACTTATTAATATTAATCTATAGTGAGGAAAAAGAAAGGCATCAGATTTTTTTCCAAGGACTTATGTGAGACTCAATATACTGGCAAATTTAATTGAATGAAGGTAATCGTATATGAAGACAGGAATAAAGGACACATACAGATAAATAGACAAAAGCTATATAGCCAATCATACATCATATAGAAACTCATAAACCAAGTGGATGCACAGTTGGTAATGAAGAATAGATCATAACTGTGTTTTAGTAAAGTTTATGAGGTCACAATATAAGCAAATTGCTTTAGGGTAGGATTTGAGCTGGGAGACCTATTCAGATAGTGCAATGGAAATATTAGGTTAGAGCAAAATTATGTTCTCAACTAAAATAACAGCTGTGTTGAGGCTGGGAAAGGGTCAGAGAGGCTTAGCAACAAGAAGACAGTAGCTCTTCTGACTGCCTGTTTTTGAGAGACTAGCCAGAAGGAGCCAAGGTGCATGCCCAAATTGAAAAGTTTTAGCTTTAATAGAGATTATAGATATCACTGGACAATGAGGTTTGTTGGGAAGGGCAAAGGGGTCTACTGTTAAGATTACATGATGGAAAAATGTCTACTAGTCATATGAATATGCCCAGAAGTCAGGGAAAATGCCTTTTTTAGGATTAAAGAAAGAGATGAAATCCATCACTCTGTGTTAACTTTTAAAAAATAATAAACTGCAAGAGATGGAATCTAAATTATAACTTTAGGTTCCATCAGTCCTTAGATTAAAATTAAAGAGAAGAAAGAAATAGTACAATAAAGAGGAAAATAAGCTGAAAGCTGAACTTTGAAAATATAGACTTATAACTCCTAGTGAAATAGAAGCAGTCATTAAAAGTCTCCCAATCATAAAAAGCCCAGGGCAGATGGATTCAGAGCAGAATTCTAACAAAAGTTCAATAAAATGGTAAGGCCAATATTCCTCAAATTATCCCATAGAAACAGAAAGATCATTGGTCAATTCTTTTTACATAGCCACAGTTACCCTACTCAAACCACATAAATACCCAACTTTCCTTTACAAATATATATGTTAAAAACACTCAGTAAAAATCCTTGTAAACCAAATCTAAGAACACATCAAAAGATCATCTGCCATGACCAAGTGGCCTTCATCCCAGAGATGCAGGATGATTTGACATGCATAAATCAAAAAATGCAATTCACCATACAAACATATTAAATGACAAAAACCACATGATCATCACATTAGATGCAGAAAAGATTTCACAAAATCCAACACCACTTCATAAAAGTACTAGAGAGATTAGGGATACAAGGGATAGCCTCATCCTAATAAAGGTAATTTATAGCAAGCACACAACCAACATAAGCCTAAATGGAAAATCTCAAAGCATTTCTACTAAAACCAGAAACAAGACAATCTTGTTCACTCTCTCCATGCTTTTTCAATTAAGTACTTGAAGCCTTAGCTACAGCAATAAGGCAACTGAATAAGATAAAGGCAATAAAAATTGGATAGGAAAAAGTCAAAGTATCTTTATTTGCAGGTGATATAATAGTATACATAAAAGTGAACCTAAAAGTTCCACCAGTAAACTCCTACAGCTGATAGACACTTTCAGAAAAGTGGTTGGATACAAAATTATATCACAAAAATCTGTAGCTCTTCTATATATAAATGACAAATTGCTGAAACAAATCATGCAAGCAACACCTTTCACAATAGCTTCAAAAAACACAAAACACCTTAGGGTAACTTTAACACAGCAAGTGAAAGGTTTGTATGATAAACACTTTAAGAGGTTGAAGAAAAAAATTGAAGTAGATATCAGAGGATGGAAAGATCTCCCATTCTCATGAATCATAGGATTAACATAGTAAAAATGGACATCCTACCAAAAGCAATCTACAGATTCAATATAATCATCATTACAATTCCAACACTGTTCTTCATATATCTAAAAGAATAATTTTCAGCTTCATATGGAAACACACATACAAAATCCCTCATAGGATAGCTGAAACAACAATGAATAATAAAATAACTATGGGTATTGCCATCTCCATTTCAAGTTCTACTACAGAGCTACAACTACATGATCTGGCATAAAAACTGACAAACTGGTCAAGGGATTGAATTTAAGATCCAGATATAATCCAACACATCCATGGACACCAAGTTTTTATGAAGAAGATGGAAATACACACTGGAATAAATAAAGCATCTTCAACAAATGGTGCTAGTGAAAATGGTTGGATTCTTCATGTAAAAGAATACAAATAAATCTGTACATATTTTACCCTGTACAAAACTCAACTCAAAATGGATCAAAGACCTCAACATAAAACCACATGCACTGAATCTGATAGAGGAGAAAGTTGGATAGCCTTAAACTTATTGGCATAGGAAAAGACTTTCTGAACTGAACACCAATAGCTCATGCACAAAGTTCAACAATTAATAAATGTGACCTCATGGAACTGAAAATCTGAGTAGCAAAATTGCAGTTATGAAGTAGCAACAAAATAATTATATGGATGGGGATTACCACAGCATAATGAACTGTATTAAGGGAATACAGCATTAGGAAGGCTGAGAACCATTGCTTTAGGGCTTTTACTTTAGAAAAAAATTTTTTCTTATTATTTTAATTTTTTCTTGTTTTTACCTTACAAGTCCTTTGCATATATATTATAGATTCCAGGTTAGTGCTTTTATGCGGTCACAAGGGTGTAAATGAGTGTGTGTCTGTTTCTTATTCCTTCTCTTAGGTTCTTTTCTTTCTTCTTTTTTCTTTATTTTTTCTAATGTCAAAGTTAGTTTTGGAAATTTTTATTTTATTAATTTTATTATATTTTGTTTCAGTATAAATATAAAAAGAAATATAAGCGAAAATGAAGAGAAGTGAGGAAAACTGAGTCTTTATGGCTTATTAATGTAGATGCCAAATTTCTTGTGTGTGAATGATAAGCTGATTAATTATTTGATTGTAAACAAAACTAGAGACTTTCCAATGCTGACACAGTGCACTATGCATCATCAAACCTAAGCATGTCCATTACTCAGTTATGTTCAATTCATGATTATAACATGTCACAAAAATCACATACTTTTGGAAATGATCGTCCTGCTGCAGACACGCCAGAATTTGGTAGAAGTCCTACAGCAAGCCCCAGTACATCTCTTCAGGTGACTGCTCTGCCTTTCCTGGAAAAGCCCTTTATTTTCAAGTGGATTTAGAATAATAAATTGAAGGATTTTCTTTGAATCATGCCTCTATTCCTCTAAAACATTCAAGAGCCATCTTTTCCTAAATGGTTTTTGTAATAGAGAATACTCTTCAACATAGCTCTTTCTCATATCACAATTTGAGATGTGATCCAGTGCTTCTGTTTGTAACTGGGAATTTCTCCTTAGTGGTAATGTTATTTGCCCTTCTTAGGCTGTAAGGAGACCATGCATGAAAATTTGGCTGATAGAAACAGGAGTTGGATGACAAAAAACAACGTTGGCAGGCATTTGGTAAAATGTGACTCACAGATGGATACTGTTTTGTTGGCACAGAATCTGCCAGCTCAATATTTAATATTCTCTTCCAATTAGCTATGAACATTTAAATTCAATACATAGGAATCTGGATTTCTGTTTTTGTGTGAAACTTTGGGAACCTGCCACTACTGGGCTCACAAGAATTACTTGTAATCATAAACACAACTGAGCCAGGTTTTGCATGGTCTAGTGGCACATGTAAAACTTCTTCCTATTTCTTCTTAATCCTGAGCTCTACAGAGAGCTGTATTTTCTTCTGTTGCTGCTGCAATTTGAGGTTTTCTTATTATAAGACAGAAGTCAAAGTGAAACACTTTCTGGATACAGGCATTAGGTGGAAGCAAGCAAATCAAGCAAAAGATTAGCATAAAAACAAAAAGATGCAGGAAGCGAGGGATGCAAGAATTTGCAACAGTGGTATCATGTTCACTGTGCAAGTTAAATGCAGTTGGGTATGAAAAATTAGGCTAAGTAAGATAAAATGCTATGTAAACAAAGGTATTAATATATAGGTATGAAAGGAAAAGTATGTGTGGAAGTAGAAAGTCTGATTTTTTAAAATGGTTTTGGAGACAAGATTGTCTGTGTATAGTCCTGGCTGTTCTGAAACTCACTCTATAGATAATGCTGGCCTTGAACTCAGAGATTTTCCTGATTCTACCTTTGGAGTGCTGTGCAGGGATTTCAGAGCTGTGCCTCCACTGCCTGGCTGCAAATCTAATTTAAATTTCTGAATTAGGAGTCATTTACGAACAAATAGTTGGACGGTCATTTACCACCAGGCAATAGTCCTGAACACCATTAATCTCAGCACTCTGGAAGCCAAGGCATGCTGATCTCTGTGAGTTCAAGGGTAGCCTGGAACAGAGCAAGTGCCAGGACAGCCAGGGCTACACTCAGAAACTTTGTTTCAAAAAACAAAAGCTGTGGGATGGTCTGTATGTCAAATGCGTTGCTCTGATTGGTTAATAAATAAAACACCGGTTGGCCAGTAGCCAGGAAGGAAGTATAGGTAGGACAATCAGAGAAAAGAATTCGGGGAAGTGGAAGGCTGAGGCAGAGAGACGCTGTCAGCTGCCGCCATGACCATGACAAGCAAGATGTAAGGTACTGGTAAGCCATGAGCCACATGGCAACTTATAGACTAATAGAAATTTTAAATGTAAGAACAGCTCCAAGAAGCCTGAACCATTAGGCAAACCAGTCTGAGTGATTATTTTATAAGTGTCAGACTGCCAGGGCTTGGTAGGACCTGGAGAGAAAACTGTAGCTACAAACAAACAAATAAATAAACAAACAAAACTACAAAACAACAAAGAAAAATAAATTGTGGGGTAGAGAAAGTAGACACAGGAGAAGTATAGCAAGGAAACAGCAAGAGAAAAATGCATTTCTCACTTCTTGGCTGGAAGAAAACTAAAAAATAACCCCCGTAAAGGTGAAACCAGTCCCTGACAACAGGCCAATGAAGGTGCAGTACAGAGTGTCACAGAAGAGAATGAGGGCTGTGTGGATGTCTTTAAGTGGGGGTGAGCAGGTTTATTTTGTCATCCTGCACAATCTGCAAACAGATACTAACCACATTTTAGGATATACTACTGATACTGAATTGGAAGAAGGTTGCTATATTACACTGTTACATTAGAGGCAACAGCAGAATCCAAATGAAACAGGAACCAGAAGCAAATTAGCAAGGAAATTCCTCCTACCTCCGCTCCAGCCTTCAAATCACTCTCTAGTGTCCCTATGGGAAGATCCTATGGTAACTGCTTAAGTCAAAATGGGATTCTTCAATTCCTGTCGTTGGTGTCCAAAAAAAAAAAAAAAAAAAAGAAAGAAAAAGGAAAAGAAAAGAAAAGAAAAGAAAAACATTGAAAATGGAGGCTGACACTGAATGGTTATAGCCTAATAGCTAGTATATGATCTGGTGACCTGATATTTACAGACTAGAGTTTGTGATCTTGGCTCTAACAATGAAACTGAAATGGTTTTGAGAAAACTTTGTTTCTATATTACATGTGGTCTACACATCCTTTCACAATTAGTTTGGGTCAGCTTAGTGCATTTAAGCATCTTAATTATGTATGACAGGAAGGATAGATATAGTTTCCTACACTGTCTATATTATCTACATTGGTAGATAGAACTCTGTTGATATATCAATGGCCCAAGTATCTCAATGTCAGAATTGTAACCAGACACTGTCTACTATCCCTTTGTGCAATCATTACATCAAGATGCTTCTATAAATCTATAGGTAACTGAACTCCTAAAAAGAATGAGGTCCATACATCCAACTGCATTGGGGGAAAGAACTATGGTATTTGGCATGGTTCATTGGCCCAGGTCACAGATAAAAACCCATTTGTTTGCTGGCTGATTTTATAACATTACAAAGAAAGGGGGTGTGCCTCCACTTAAAGGTATTGAGCTATGGTGGGGGAAGAATGTGCCTCTAGTTCAAGGTATTGAGGCATCCAAGAACAATTGAATTTAATGCTTCCTGTAACACCAATTTTATGTGCTTCAAAAACCCTGCAGGAATGCAACTGGGCTTATTACCCCAGAAGAGCTATGGCTTGGTATTTAGTATTTCCCCCAAGTGGCAGGGAAGGACACGGTTTCTGAGATGCATGATGAAGTTTTCCTATCATAACTCAAAGGGTGAACTATGGGGAAGGAGACATCCATTCCTTAAGAAATTGTGTTGCCATCTGCTGGAAAAATGGAATAACAGCTATGCCTAACAAATGAAACAGAATTCCTTGGATTTTTCCAAAGTACAGCTTGAACAATTGTCAATAGTAGCCCATGATTTCTCAGCCACTAGTTCCAATGACAATTAGCAAAGTATTGTATAGGAAAGCAGATTATGTTTAACTAATGACTTATTTATTTCTATTGTTGTATTGCCATATCTTTTAACAGGCTAATATATTTTATAGATTTCCTCTGAGGACTTTTCCAGTTTTCTTTACCCTGGGGACAAATATAAAATCAAGTCTTTGGGGGCAAACTATAAGGGAATGATCTAAGAAACAGATTTTGGCAATACTCATCTAAAGTTAAAATGCATCATCTTCATGTTTTTTTAAACTACTTTTTACCTTAGTTTTCTTACAAATGGGAATCCAACATCTACACTCTAATAATGTGTGTACACTAATTCAGGATAGAATCACTGCCTCTCATGCTTCCTGATTACCCGTGATTTTTACTTCAGCTCCCCTATCCATGCTGACATACTCAGGTGCATGTGGATACCTAGGACTTTTCATTCATTTTGGCAGTTGTATCACTTTCTGCTCTTTCTGAGTAAACAATTGGTAGTCTGGTAAGAGTTATATGATATCTACTCCATTGTCTCGAACAGGAGGGTTAGGATGCTCTGTTCAGGGACAAGAAGTTGTTCTCTCTGTGTCTCTGTCTGCCTGTCTCCCCCTCTTTCTCTCTCCCCCTCTCTTTCTCCCCCTACTCCTCTCTGCAAATTATGATGTCCTCCTTCCATCCTGGAAACTGCAAGTCTTGGCTTTCTCATATAGCTGTTATCTCCTCATTACTGGAAGGATTAAACTGTAACTAGGTGAGTGCTTGCCAACTGTACTGGAGTGGTCTCAGACTTAGATGCTCAGCTAGATGGAAATAAGAGTTGTGAGCCATCCAAAGATAATTCTGTAAATGAATTCCACATTTTCAGCTCTAAAATTTCCAACTAAGAGCTGAGAAAGTAACTTAATAACAGGGCATTTGCTTTGTGTGTGTGAAGCCCTCGGTGTAATCATCAGGATCACAAAAGAAAAACAAAACAAGCAAACAAAAACACAAATTTAAAAAAATAGGAAAGAAAGAACAACATAAAAGAAAAAATTTAAGCAAATATACTTATGGCAATCATGACGGTAAAGCATTAAAGACTCTGGAGAACTAGAGGGCCAGGAACCAGAGGCTGGATAGCTCAGAGACCTAGAATAGAACCAAATGTGACTGACAAAAAAAGTCATTGAAATAATATTCTGCTGTACTCCTAGGCCAGAGCCTAGCTTACTCATCATCAGAGCGAGGCTTCATCCAACAATTGATAGTAGCAGATATAGAGAACCACAGCCAAACATTAGGCTGAACTTAGGGAATCCTATTCAAGAAGGGGAGGAAGGATTGTAGGATTCAGAGAGGTCAAGGACACCACAAGAAAATGACTCACAGAATCAACAAATCTGGGCTCATGGGGGCTCACAGAGACTGAGGAAACATGTATGGGTCTGAGCTGGGTCTTCTGCATATATGCTATGATTGTATAGCTTGGTGTTTCTGTAGGACTCCTACAGTAAGAACAGGGGCTATCTCTAACACTTTTGCCTGTTTTGAGGACCCTTTATCTCCTAATGGGTTGCTTGGTCCAGCTTTTTGATATGAGAGTGTGTACCTAGTTTTATTGCAACTACTTATGCCATGTTTAGTTGAAATATCTTGGAAGACTGTTCTTTTCTGAAGAGAAAGAACAGGAGTGTATCTAGGGGAGCGGTAAGTGGAGAGGAGGGACTGAAAGGAGAGGAGGGATGGGAAACTGCTGTCAGAATATAATATATGAAAGCAAGAGAAAGAAAAGAAAATCACCAGCTCAGTATCTTCACTGGAGTCTCAATTCTGCTACAATTATTTTCTTCCATATTTTGAAAAAGATTACTTAATCTTTTCAGAGTCTTGGTTTCTTGCATATGAAATGGTATTATTATATAAAAAAGAAATGAAATAAAGCTGTTTGGAATTGTGCCTGACATATTACAATCATTTGTTAAATATTAACTATTTATTATCATAATTGCTGAGTGCAATCAGTACAAGAAAAGATGAGAAAGTTTTTATTCTCAGAAAACAAAAGCAAATCTAACAAAACAGTAGCAAAGATTGATGAGGACAGGGTGATTCAGATCAATTCTTTGCCTGAACCTTGTGGAGCTTTGGGAGTAATTGTCAATTTACTTATGGGAATCCCAATGGAATACCTTCCTTTAACATGACTTTGCAGTTCCTTTATCCAGAAGTTGCATCTCCTCCTAGGTTCTTGAAATATAAACCTACCTTATTTGGCTAATTGGATAACAAGAATATGCTTCATGTGCAAACAATGGGCCTTGTCATTGCTTAACTCTATGCTCTAGGGAGCCCTACACTATCTGCTTATAAAAGTCAAAAAGTTATTTCTTGGAGCAGGAGTGTATTGGGTTTGATGTGACATGACAGAACCTTCTGAAAATATTCTATCTTCATCTTGGTGACAGTTACAAAGCATACTTACACCTTACAGAGTGTGACTGTTGCATATGCACACACATATACATTATGGTTGAATTTGAGATGTTGTCCAGAAGCTTGTCTTCCAACTGTCCAGTCTCCAAGTCCTGTTGCTATTTTGAAGGCTGCACATCCTTTAGCAGATGGGGATGGTTTGGCAGAAATAGGTGGAATGCTCAGCCCTGTTTCCTGCGTGAGTGCTCTACATCTGGTTCACACTACATGAATACCCACTGGATGTCACTTTCACTGAGGATGGCAAAGCCATTTCCAATATCATGACTTCTCCACCATGATAGATTATAATCTTTCAGAGACCATGAGCCAAAATAATTCTATCCTAAGCTGTTTCTGGCAAATATTTTGCCAGAGAGATCAGAAAGGTAATGAGCACAATATGTAACTAAGTCAAATGGTCAGTGAGTGGTAAGGATTATTGTGTGACCACTATTTTTCAGAAACTAGAGACAGAAACAGAGAACCATGGTGGGTATGGCTGAGGTGGAGGAATGAGAAGAATTTGAACTGAATGGAGTTATTTACACTTGATGGAAAATGTTTTCTTAAGAACAGTTATAAAGAACTTCCATTTTGAAGCAGGTCTAAGTCAAATCCTTTAAAATTTTTAGATTCTTATCAGGATTAGGTAAATCTTGTGAAGAATTTGACTGTAAAAAAATAATAGAAGTAGACTGGTGATGAAAGTGACCCCAGAGAAATTCCTCTGTGATAGGCATGCTGTGTGTTAGTCAGAAAGACAGCAGATGAGACAAAGTTCAAGGATGAGAGGAGAGCAGGGGAAACAGAAGCAGAAGCACTTAGAAATTGATAATTTTCAAACAAACTGCTATACAACTGGCATTCCCTATTAACAGATTTCTAAAATATGTCAAGCATTATTGTCATTGCTATTCTTGCTCTGCCATTTGGTGTCTAAGAGACCTAGACCCAGTCAAACCCTGCACTACCTCTAATGTGAGATCCTGGCACTAAGATCTTACTTGTCATACTGTGAGAGAGCTTTGAGCTCTAGCTTTTTATTTTATCTTTGTTACTTTCACTGTGTAAAATACAGATATAGAAGATTAACTATTGAAAGTAAGATGAAGAAACCTAAGGCAATTCAGTAGAGTTGTCTTAGGGAAGAATTATCTTGAACATCCTCCAAAAGCACCCATGGATCTTTAAGTTCTAATCTCCCACTTTCATTCTTTCAAAATAGGTACAATTCCTCCTTCCACGTATTGTTACATGTGACATTTTTATACAGAGAAAATTAGTTAAAGGTGGTCTTTGCTTGTCTAAATTGTCCATCGTGCCTCCTCAAAGGCACACATAGCTGTAGAAGGGAGAAGAAGGGCTCTGATGGTAGATTTTAGGAAAAGCTGTGTGTGGAAGTAGAGACAACCTTGACAAAGGCCTCATGTCATTTCTCTTCATACTTCTTTCTCTGGCACAGAGCAAAGAATTTTAGAGATGAAAGGAATATTGAAGATTCTCTAATATTGCTTTTATGCCTTTATAGATACAGGAACAGAGTAGCTCTATGGCTAGGTACGTGGTTAACTACTGATGGAAGATATCACCATGCTTTCTCCATGGTGTTCTAATGAACTGATGAGGGGCCTTGTTTATTTGTTTGTTTTGGTTTTGATTTTGTTTTCTTGTTTGTTTTTTTTTTTCCTGTGAATTGGGCTATGATGTGTTCCACATGATTGTAATTAGTGGTACTCTGCCATAAATGATCATATGACTTTCTCTCTCTCTCTCTCTCTCTCTCTCTCTCTCTCTCTCTGTCTCTCTCTCTCTCTCCTGACTGTGTATTCTATTTATATCACTTCAATTAATCCTGGCCATGATTAAATTTGTGGGATCTTTCTTCACTGTGTGAAGACATATTTCTCTGATTGGTATAATAAAGATCAGAATGGTTAATAGCTAGGCAGTAGAGAATAGGTGGAATTTGGGAAGAGAGAGTAAACTCTGGTAAGAAGAGAGGTTCACAGATGCCAGCAAGATGTGAAACATGTCAGACATACTGTACAAAGGAGAGGTAACTGAGCTGGTGTCATTATTTGTGAGTGGGTGGTCCCAATGAGAAATTACACCTACAATTAAAGTCATATACTACATCATTGGAACTCTTCACAAACACTGCACTTGTGAGTAGACTTTGGACTGCTGAATCAGGTTGTGTCAGAAATGATAATACAATGATGAAAAAGGGTTGACAGCAAAGTATCAAAGTTCCTTCTGCTGTATCTTTGTGGCCATGTTTGGAAAGTTCTGGAGCAGACAATGTAGTATGAGGGTCTTGAGTACATTCAATATTTTGTTGCATAAAAATATTTCATAGTAAAGACTAGTGTATTACCAGATATCCAGGGTGGTCTCCCCTTACGTATTTGATTGATATCTTAAACTCAATAATCTCAAAACTAACATGTTAATGTTTCTTCCTAATTCATATCTGCTGATGTTCTTTTTTCTGTAGGAGTAAATGAAAGTTCTCTATTCTTAGTTTTCTCAGGCCTTCGGGTTACAAATCATTAATACTAACCTTGTTTTATGACCCATGTGACATCATGAATACTGTAGAAAATATCTTCAAAATATCATGCTTTCATAATGCTCCATTGATTGCTACAGATTAAAACATACTTTCTTACCTGGGGTATCACACTATTATCACATTGATTTGTCACTTGCACTACAGTTATTCTTTTTCCTTCATAGTACCCCATTCCTAGGCCTTGAGGCTACCTAACCCACTAAGTTCCCAGAGAGTTCTCATAATTAACAACAGCGATATCCTTTGACCTTTCAAAGATATATGACACCAAAAATTGGAGAAGAAGGAAAAACAAGAGGAGGTGAAATCATCATCTCACAACCAGGACTCAAAAAGTCCTTAGATTGTGAATAATTATTTGGAGGGGAAATGTTCCATGCAAATAAATAAAACACGCTCCCTAGATTTAGAGGATAATAGAACAAGAGGCATTACATTTTAGATAAAGATAAATGTTTTAGGCTTGCCCTAATGAAATTCACCAGCTGACCTATTATAGCTAGTGGGCAGCTTCCATGGGAAATGAAATTCCACTCAAGCTATTTGGATATTTGCAGGTTTTGCAACAACAACAACAACAAAACAAATATAATTATTGAAATCAGTTTTGGATCTAAACTAGTACTTGCAGGTATATAAAGAAATGAATGAACATCACTTTTTTTTTTCATTGTAGATATGACAGGTTCTGCATTGTATCAAAAATTTTTATTTAGATGTAGTTATGTTCTGAGAATATAAGGTGAGAATATTTTTCATGCCTTTCATCATCTAGTCAGCACTTTGACCATCAGCAATAATCACTTAAAAGTACTGAATACAAAAATTAGAGATAAAATATACTGCATACAAAATAATCTTACACAGTGGTATTTAGCCATGTGGACTGAACTCAAACTGAGACCTCTCTGTCTCACAATTTTAAGAAGAGACAAATCTGGTTTTGGAACTTTGCTATCTTTCTCCAGTAGTCTTTTCACAAATACACACACACACACACACACACACACACACACACACACACACACACAAACACACAAACACACAATCCTTCCAGGACAATGCTTACCATATGTGATGATGTCATCAACAGGCAACATTGTTAACTGTCCATATAGTGTGAACATGGTCAGTGCTAAATCAATCATGATGCCAAGAAAAATAGTTTCTCTTTTTAAAATTTCAGTATATTATTTAAAAAATATTGCTCAATTTGAAAAGATTTTAACATTAGCATATACAGGTAGGGGACAACAAGTAGAAATAGCCCATCCCTGCCTTAAGCAGCAGGCAACAATAAACTGAGAGGAGAAAATGTATATTAACTATATAAAAATACTCTGATTATGACAAAGCTATCCAACATATTGTATTCAATTTGTACTTATAAGGAGAAAGAGAGCAGTATGATATAGGGAAGAGTCACTTAGGAGGGAAAAGCTTGTTAAACCATATAAGATAAATACAAGTTGCCTGGACTCAATGAAGAAGAGGGCATCACATGCCTAGAGATAAACTAAGTAGGTTGAAGCATTTTCAAGTATGTTATATACCTGGCAGCAAGTAGATCCTGTTAGCTGGAGCAAATGTCTCTTGTTTAGATGAAAAGAGAAAGGAATAACATTGGCCCAGGTTAAATTCTTGAAATTATGCCTGGGGGCAAATTTAAGCAGGGTTAAAAGCTTTCTCTTCAAAGAAAAGTTACATCTAAGATTGCAGGGAGACACCCAACACAAAATTCATCATAGGAAAATCAAAGAAAATGGAGCAGAATTAGGATACTTCTGATGTTTTATTTCAAGTTTTTATTCTGTTATGTACTTGTATAAACAAGCCACTACAGAAGTGGGCTTTATGAGGCTACTCCTGGAACCTATTTGTCACTTACCACCAAATATCAATGGGCACATACCTGTCCCTATGTAACAGGGGTGTATACTGAGTGTGCACTGCCCCTGACCATACTGTTGTAGTGCTTTGACAACTCAATGAATAGATTTCTTTGAAAATTCTTTGCAATCACCACAGTAATGGGAGAGTGTAAATGTAAAATAATATTTTATTTTATTTTTATGTACATTTGTGTTTTTGCCATGGATGTCAGGGTCCCCTGAAACTGGAGTTTCAGACAGGTGTGAGCTGTCATGTGGGTGCTGGGAATTGAACTCAGGTCCTCTGGAAGAAAAGTCAGCACTCTTAACCCCTGTGCCATCTCTCCAGCCCTCAAAATACCAAACAGTACAATTAAGAAATGGGCTATAGAACTAAACAGAGAATTCTCTACAGAGGAAGTTCAAATGGCTGAAAGACATTTAAGGAATTGCTCAACATCTCTAATTATCTAGGAAATGAAAATCAAAACGACTCTGAAATACCACCTTACACCTGTCAGAATGGCTAAGATCAAAAACACAGAAGACAGCTTATGCTGGAGAGGATGTTGAGCAAGGGGAACTCTCTTCTACTGCTGGTGGGAATGCAAGCTTGTACAGCCACTTTGGAAATCAATATGGCGCTTCCTTAGAAAATTGGGAATCCATCTCCCCCAAGACTCAGCTGTAGCACTCTTGGGCATATACCCAAGGAATGCTCAATCATACCACAAGGGCATTTGCTCAGCTATGTTCATATCAACATTGTTTGTAATAGCCAGAATGTGGAAACAACCTAGATGCCCTTCAACTGAAGAATGGATAAAGAAAATATGGTACATATACACAATGGAATACTACTCAGCAGAGAAAAACAATGACATCATGAGGTTTGCAGGCAAATGGATGGATCTAGAAAAAAATCATCCTGAGTGAGGTAACCCAGACTCAGAAGGACAAACATGGTATGTACTCACTCATAGGAGGATACTAGATGTAAAACAAAGATGACTAGACTGCTACACAACTCCAGGGAGGCTACCTAGAAAATGAGACCCTAGGAAAGACATAGGGATCACCCAATGACAGAGAAATGGGTGAGATCTCCATGAACAACCTAGATGAGAGTGGGAGTAATGAAGGGCAAGGTTTGAGGTAAAGAAAGCTTAGGGGAGCAGGATATCCCAGCTGGATCAAGAACAGAAAGGGAGAACAAGGAATAACAGACCATGATAAATGAAGACCACATTAAAACAGGAATAGGCAGAGTGCTTGAGCGGTCCCCTTAAATCCACAATGATACATCCTCTGTAGACTGCTGGCAATGGTGAAGAGAAAACCTGATCTGACCTAGTCTGGTGATTAGATGGCCAAACACCCTACCAGTCAAGCTGGAACTCTCATCTAATAACTGATGGAAGTGGATGCAGAGATCCTTGGCCAGGCAGGCCCCAGGTGGAGCTCCAGGAGTCCAATTGTCGAGAAAGAGGAAAGACTGTAAGAGCGTGAATTGTTGAGCCCAAGATTGGAAAAAGCACAGGGACAAATAGCCAAACGAATGGAAGCACATAAATTATGAACTAAAGGCTGTGCCCCCCCCCCCCCCCCCGCCAGCTGGATCAGGCCCTCTGGATAAGTGAGACAATTGAATAGCTTGAACTGTTTGGGAGGCATCTAGGCTATGGGAACAGGACCTGTCCTTAGTGCATGAGCTGGCTGTTTGGAACCTTGGGCTTACACAGGAACACTTTGCTCAGCCTAGAAGGAGGGGACTGGACCTGCCTGTACTGAATCCACCAGGTATAAATGAATCCCCAGGGGAGTCTTGGCCCTGGAGCAGATGGCTAATATTTTCATATAATTTTCTCCTTATTTTAAATGAATTTCTATGAATTGCTCTCTGAAGTTGATGCAATTCTTGAAGATACTGTAAGAAATTTAATTACTCTTGACTTTCTGTTATTAATTATTTGCAGTCCTAATTCTTTTTTTGTTATTTATTATATTTGTGTTTTAATTTTACATAGCAGCCATGGGTTCCCCTGTCTTCCTCCCTCCCCTGCATACCCTCCCATCCATTCCCATCTGCTGTAGCAATTTTGGCTTTTTCTTCACCAAGATGTGGACCATTTCATTTTGCTATAGTTTGGTGATGAAACTTTAGTCTAGAACCGCCGTGGAGGAGTCACACAGTATTTTCAGAACCCACGGGGACCAGCTATCTACTTGTTTATCCTTGAAAGGATGCTTGGGATTTAGGGGTCCCAGAGATCCACATAGCAACTTATCTGTGTCTATTAAATGCATTTTTCATTCTCTTTCTAACCAGTCATTTGTTATTTTCAAAATAATATCACTGACAAGAAAATAAAACACAGCTATAAAGCATAATTTCCTAAAAAGGGTAGCCACTGTGATGAGGCAGGAGAGTAGTGAAGAGATTGAGGTCCTGAAAACCCTTTGAAGTCTTCAAAATCATCATGGGAAAGAAACCAGTCAGCAAAGATTAAAGCTAGAAAACCCACAGCTAAATTTGGCTATTGACTCAGGCACAGAGATTCTACAGAGCTACTGGAGGTAACCCAGAATTCACTATACTAGGAAAATGTACAGTCCCAAGCAGGAATTTAAGATGCTAATGAATTATGCAGTTACGTGTAGAACTACATGTAACTGAACATACATGGGAGAGAAAGTCCACATTATTCAAATAACATAAAAAAAATTCATGCTATTCAGCATAAAAAAAGACATCAATTTTTGGTAGAACAAGGACTTTGAAGCTTCCAAACTTCCTTATTTTGGCCAGCTACCTCCCTGAATCTTTTTTTAAAAAAAACCTTTCCCTGCTGCTTCTCCTGTTCTAGTGCCTGCCCAATTCTTTGTTCTGGGACATGAAAACCTGGAACATTTCTGAACATCATTACAGAAAATTAGTTTTCCACTTGGGGTTCTTATTCTCCTTAATAAGATGATTTAAAATGGGCTCAAACAGTAGCTCAAGTATAATTTTATTAGCATTAGAAAAAAATGCAGGGCAGGTAAGCTATAAACCTCAGGAGCTTCCTGGAAGAGTAAGATAAAGAAGAGAATGAAAAGGCCATGCTGTTTGCTGTTAGCAGCCATTGAGTGCTGCCACATGGTAGACAAGTAGCCATGTAGTTGGGAGGGAAGCACTAGACAAAAATATATAAAAGAAAAATTCTGCCTTTTTGAGTGAAAGCATAGGAAAATGGGTGCATCCTACCAAATATCATGGTGCATCTTACCAAATAACCTAGTACATCTATAGAGATTGGGCTACATAGAGATGATTCTGTGAAAAGTTTATAATCTCATTAAAGAGCTAATTATTCCTCCTATCTCTTTTTCATGGTGTATAGTGAAACCAACCTTCTGGGGGATGGTCTCTTGGCCAGAAGATTGATTGGCTCAATTCCATTCACTCTTTAGAGAAGAGACAGTGGCATGCATCCACACAAGCAAAGACTCCATTGTTTTGCTGCATGGTAACAGCTTTTCATTAATGGACCTTAAATATTTCTGTAGCAATACCTATGATTACTTAGAACAGCAACAGCTTTGGAGTTCAGCTATACAGAACAAGAGAACACTGACTGGCTTTTCTACTCATCAACACTGCTAGGAGAAAGCATTACATGGTAAAGCTCAACACAAATAGAGCTAGATTCTTAGAGACTGATCATTGTTAAATAAAAGTCAATTGACCACAAAATAGAAACAGAAGGAACATTGCCAAATTCTTTTCATGAGACCATGGTCACTCTGATATTCAAACCACACAAAGACTCAACAAAGAAAGAGAATTACAGAGCAGTTTCACTTGTGACCATTGATGCAAAGATACTCAATAAAATATTGCCAAACAGAATTCAAGAACACATTAAAAAGATCATCAACCACGACCAAGTAGGCTTCATCCCAGAGATTCAGGGAGGGCTCAACATATGAAAATTGGTCCATGTAATCCACCATATAAACAAACTGAAAGAAAAAAATCTCACAGATCATCTAGTTAGATGCTGAAAAGCCTTTGGCAAAATCCAACACCCTTTCCTGATAAAAGTATTGGAGAGATAAGGGATACAAGGGTAATACCTAAACACAATAAAAGCAATATACACCAAGCTGATTGCCAACATCAAATTAAATGGACTTATTAAATTAAATTTAAAGCAATTCCACTAAAATCAGGAAAAAGACAAAGTTGTTCACTCTCTCCATAACTATTCAATATAGTGCTTGAAGTTCTAATTAGATCAATAAGACAACTGAAGAAAATCAAGGGAATACAAATTGGAAAGGAAGAAGTCAAAGTATCATTATTCACAGCTGATATGATAGTACATATAAACTTTGCCAGGGAACTCCTTAGGTAAGTGGCTGGATACAAGATTAAAAAAAAAAAAAAGTAGCCCTCCTATATATACAAAGAATAATTGGGCCAAGAAAGAAATAAGAGAATCAACATAGTTTACAATAGCCTCAAATAATATAAAATACCTTGGTGTAATGTAACTCTAACCAAGCAATTGAAAGACCTGTATGACAAGGCCTTCAAGGCTATGAAGAAAGAAATTGAAGAAGCCATCAGAAGATGGAAAGATCTCCCATCATGGATCAGTAGGATTAACACTGTAAAAATGGCCATTTTACCAAAAGCAATCTACATATTAAATGCAATCCCCATTAAAATTTCAACACAATTCTTTATAGATCTTGAAAGACTTAACTTCATATGAAAAAACAAACAATAGCTAAAACAATCCTGTACAACAAAAAAACTTCCAGAAGTATCACCATCCCTGATTTTAAGCTCTATACTACAGAGGTATAGTATTAAAAACCACAAGGTACTGGCATAAAAACAGACACATAAATCAATGGATTGAATGGAAGACACAGATGTAAACCCACACATCTACCAACACCTGATTTTTTGACAAAGAAGCCACAATTATACAATGGAAAAAAGATAGCATATTCAACAAATGGTGCTAGAGTAAATGGAAGTCAGCATGTAGAGGAATGCAAATCAATCCATATTTATTGCCCTGCACAAAATTCTAGTCCAAGTGGATGAAAGACCACAACATAAATCCAGTTAAACTGAATCTGATAGAAGAGAAAGTGGAAATTAATCTCAAACACATTGACACAGGAGACAACCTCCTAAACCAATAACACAGGCACTAATATAGACAATAAGTGAGACCTCATAAAATTAAAGTTTCTATAAAGTGAAGGGAACTGTCAATAGGACAAAATAGCAGCCTACAGATTGGGAAAAGATCTCTATCAACCCCACATCTGACAGAGGGCTGATTTCCAAAGCATATAAAGAACTCAAGAAACTAAATATCAATAAACTAAATAATCCAATTAAAAATGAGGTACAGATCTAAAGGAATTTTCAACGCAAGAATCTCAAATGGCTTAGAAACACTTAAGGAGATATTCAACGTTCTTAGACATCAGAGAAATGAAAATCAAAACAACTCTGAGATTCCATCTTATACCTGTCAGAATGGCTAAGATAAAATGCACACACACACACACACACACACACACACAGAGAGAGAGAGAGAGAGAGAGAGAGAGAGAGAGAGAGAGAGAGAGAGAGAGAGAGAGAGAACAGCTCATGCTGGAGAGATGTGGAGCAAGGAGAACACTTCTCCATTGCTGGTATGAGTGTAAACATGCACAGCCACTTTGGAAGTCAGTGTGGCAGTTCCTCAGAAAACTGGGAATCAGCCTACCACAAGACCTAGCTATACTGCTCTTGAACATGTTTCCAAATGATGTTCCATCACACCATAAGGACACTTGCTCAACTATATTCCTAGCAGTTATAGTTGTAATAGCTAGAACCTGGAAACAACCTAGATGTCCCTCTATCAAGGAATGGATAAAGAAAATGTGGTAAATTTACACAATGAAGAATTATACAGCTATTAAAAACAAGGACACCCATTCAGAGGGCCTAGATTAGTTCAATGCCCCTGATGCTTAGCTTTTCCTGTTACCTAAGCTGGATTACCTTGACTAGCCTTTATGCAGAAGGAGGAGCTGGGTCCTATCTCACTCATCTTGATGGCCATGCTTTGTTCAAGCCCTTGGGAAGCCTACCCTTTCTGAATGGAGACAGAGGAGGGGTGGATGGGGAGGGGGAAAGGTGGGAGCCAGGGAAGGTGGGAGCTGGGGAAGGGAAGGAGAGGAGAGGAGGGAGGGGAAACTGTGGTCTATAGTGATATTTTATTTGTATTGAAATGTGATTTCATTTGTATGTTAATAAAGTCGCCTTGGGGTCAGAGCAAGCCAGAGCAGAAGCTGGGTGGTGGTGGTGCATGCCTTTAATCTCAGCACTTGGGAGGCAGAGCTAGGTAGATCTCTATGTGTTCAAGGACACAGCCAGCATGGCAGACAGAAGTTATTATCTTGGAATGGATATTTTTACCAAATAAACCAAATAAAAAATTAAAAACTTATGTGGAAAAAAATCTCTGACTTCATTTTAAAAGGAAAATTGAGACTTTGTCAATTAGCAGGAATAGACCCAGCAGAAATTGTTGTACCTTTAACTAAAAAAGACATTAAAAAAATATGGACAGAAAGTGAACCTTGGCAAAGAGCTTGCAGTAATTTTTTGGGAGAAATTACCAGCAAATATCCCAAAAGCAATAGAATTGCTCTTATAAAGAGAGCTGATTGGATCTTGCCTCAAATTGTACATGAAAAACCCATATCTGGAGTTTGGACATTTTATACAGATGCCAACAAACAAGGAAAGACAGGTTACAAATCAAAAAATTTAAGTAAAGTGGTTCAAAGTCCTTATAATTCAGTTCAAAAATCAAAATTGTATGCTGTTCTGTTGCTATTAATGGATTTTTCAGAACCTCTCAACATAGTTACTGGTTCTCAGTATGCTGAAAGAGTGGTATTACATATTGAGACTGCAGAATTTATTCTGATGCTTCAGAATTAACTTCACTATTTATTCAGTTACAAGATACAATCAGGGAAAGGAGTCATCCTTTATATATAACTCACATCCAATCCCATACTGGTCTGCCAGGCCCTCTAGCACAAGGTAATGATTAGATAGATAAGTTATTGATAGGAAATGTGCTGGAGGCCTCAGAATTTCATAAAAAAACACCATGTCAATAGTAAAGGTTTAAAAAAGGATTTTTCCATAACCTGGCAACAAGCCAAGGAAATTATAAAGAAATGTCCTAATTGTTCCTTCTACAATCAGATGCCATTACCAGCAGGATGTAATCCAAAGGGTACTCAGAGGAATGAAATCTGGCAGATGGATGTGTTTCACTTTGCAGAATTTGGAAAATTGAAATATGTACACCATACTATTGATACTTATTCAGGATTTCAATAGGTGACTGCTTTGAGTTCTGAAAAAGCTGATTCTGTAATCACTCATTTGCTAGAAGTTATGGCCATCATGGGTATACCTGCACAAATTAAAACTGACAATGCTCCAGCATATGTCTCTATTAAAATGAAACAGTTTTTTGCTTATTATAATATAAAGCATATTACAGGTATACCACATAATCCTACAGGCCAAGCAGTTATAGAAAGATCCAACAGAACTCTAAAGGACATAATAATAAACAGAAAGGGGTAACAAACCCCCCCCCAAAAATAGACTGCACAATGCTCTATTAACTTTGAATTTTCTCCATGCTAATGAGAAAGGAACAACAGCTGCAGAGAGATACTGGATAATTGAAAAAAACTACAGAATTAAATCAGCCTATATGCTTCAAGGATGTGCTGACCTCAGAATGGAAACCAGGATATGTTTTATGTTGGGGATGAGGTTTTGCTTTTGTTTCTGCAGGAGAAGATAAACTGTGGGTACCATCAAAATTGATAAAGATTCGATTTGAACAAGAGAGACTTCTTAATTAGAGGAGGTGATAGTTCATCAACCAACATGACCATCCAGTTTAAACTCACTTATACCATTAATAAATGCCTTTTCATTTAATCAGTTATAACTTGCCAAAAGGGAACCTCCCCAAAATTAGTCTTGGGGAAGGGTTTTTGTTTTTGTCTTTTAGGAGAATGAAGGCTAAGGAATCTGAAGAACATTGGACAAATGAGACAATTAAAAAAAAAGGACAAATCATCTGTCCCAGGAAAAAAAGTAAAATGGCCTATTGGTATATCATCTACAAAATTTCATAAATCTTCCTAAATGTTTGTTTCTGCTCTTCTTTAAAAAAAAATAACACTATTGGTCTTCTTATAGTTCCAGTTCAATTAAAATTTAAAGCTGACTTTGGAATTGGAGAATGGCTCTCTCCATCTTTAAACTCAAGCATGTTGTTAAAAGGAAAATACAAACTCCCTGTATCATACCAGAAGACTCATCTTCTGACATGGGACAGGAAAAAAAAAACTAATTACTTAAGGGACTACTCTATTACTAATCTCAATTCTTTGATCTATTCTGATTCTTTAAACTTTTCATAAAGTTTAAATTTTATATCAAAATTTGCTCTCTCTCTCTCTCTCTCTCTCTCTCTCTCTCTCTCTATATATATATATATATATATATATATATATATATTTATATCTATATATATATTTAAACTTTGTTAAGATAATAATGGTCATATAGAGTACTAATTAATTCTAGAGAAAAGGCTTTGATTAGCTGCCTATACATGTCTTTGTGTTCGAGTCTCTTTTCAGTTTTCTGCAGGAAATCACGGCCAGGCCTAACATCAACTGAAATCTCCAGGAAGAAGATGGGGCCCCACAACGACAATTCCATGTGGAAAATAATATCACTAAGCTGACAAACATCATCTACAGATCGACTTTGGACTAAAAAGTGTTTAGAGCAATTCTGAGATGGCTAGCTGAGTTGATCCAGTTTCAAAGACTACTTAAATAAGGACTTGCGATAAACACTAAACTTTGACGTTATGGATAACAAAGAATATAATTACCTTTCCTAGAATTTGACAATTAACCCAAATTTTTTCTTTTCAGAATAAAGATAACTTTGCCCATGCCCAGCAGGAAACAATTTTAAGAATACGACGCCCACATTCCCAAAGGGGTGGTGTGGGATGGGTGGTTTTTTGGTCTTTTTATGGGTTTTGGGTCTGGGATAGTTTCCATTGTTTAGGAGGGTTGGTTACAAGTTGTTAAGGGTTAGGAAAAGGGCTAGGCAAAGGAGATTAGATTTAAGGTGCTTGTTTAAAAAAAAGACAATTACTAGTTTTAACTACTTTATATTAGATTGGATTGTTTTATATTATATACAAATTATATATAGTGAGATTGAGATTGAGATTGTTAGAATATGCCATACACATATTTGTAATCTTGCTCAAGATATTGTGCTTATACCATTCATTTAACAATGTAATGCAATTTGCTAATCCTTGAATGTTAGTATTACCAACTATTAGGATATATAGAAATGAAAGTTAGTAGTTAGACATTACAATTGAACTTGTAATCATATTAGGTGTGTTTTCAAGATCAAACAGAAATATTTTAGATAGACAGGTCATCTTCAAACCCTTCAGAGATCTACAGAATATGGCATTTAAAATGTTTTAATAACTTAGGAATTTTTCTTTTTGCTATGACTATGAGACATGTCGGCTCCTGGCAGTACCAATCTACTTCAGAGAAAATATGGGCATTGAAGAAACTGCATATGGAGTTAACTTTCATTGTGACAAAAGTTAGCCACTGGACAACAAAGTATCCTTGAATCAACTGCTGACGAACAGGACATGAAACAAAGGACTACCAATTCTTGCCAAAACAAGTGTTGTTATGGCTTTAACAAAAGGCATCTTCTAAAGCCAGGACAAAATGGCACCATCCCTAAAATGAATGGCCTTTACAATCTGGAAAAGGTACCGTGCCCTTTTCTTTGAAGGCAGCTGAACAGGGAGTGGGCCAATGGCTTCTGATGTTCAATGAAATAGCAGATGAAACACTTATTCTTGAAGAATAACTAAGCTCACCCCTCTTACACTTAATAGAGGGATATGGAAAAGAACAGGACGCCAAGATAAAGCCACATATACACAGCCAAAAAAAAAAATGGACAACTGAATTAAAAATATATATATCAACAATTTCCAGAATTTAAAATCCTGAATCATGACATGACACTAATGGAATTCAGGTGTTTCTGGTACATGGACTGCTCTCACCAAATGTGAGGTCAAACTGTTGACCTTGTAACCTTGTATACATCCTAGTTCACAAATGAGTCTGTCAGATATGCTAAGCCTAGAGGCTAAAGATGATGCCTCAACACTTCGGAGAAACCTCAGGTGACTGTCCAGGCAGCTGGCTATTGCATGCAGTTCCTGTTTTTATTTTTTATTATGTAGTATTATTTCCTTCTTGGGTCTCTGAGGGAGTTGAAGATCAGTTAGTTATAGTTATAATTATCTTTGTTAAGGATTTCAAAAAAACTCATTAAGAGCTGTAAGTGTATAAATTTGAAAGACATTATAAGACAGTTCCATTAGTAATATAAGTTAGGCTAGAAAGTAAATCAGGTACATTTTGGACTTACCAAAATAGGATAGATAATGGAATTATTTTCTCTGAATTTGTCAAATGCAAATGGACTAGACATTATTTAGGTATTTATTGTTTGTATATATGGTATATATAGTTATCATACTTTTGTATGTAGTTTTTCTTATATTAGTTATAACTTTTTTCCTTTTATTAAAATAAAAAAGGGGAAATATAGTGATATTTTATTTGTATTGAAATGTGATTTTATTTGTATGTTAATAAAGTTGCCTTGGGGTCAGAGCAAGCCAGAGCAGAAGCTGGGTGGTGGTGGTGCATGCCTTTAATCCCAGCACTTGGGAGGCAGAGCTAGGTAGATCTCTGTGTGTTCAAGGACACAGCCAGCATGGCAGACACATGCCTTTAATCTTAATACCAACCATAGAAGACATGGAGGTCTGTACAGACAGGCAGTGACAAGGAGGTCATGTGGCTGGGTTTACAACCAATGAGAAAACAGAACAGAAAGTCTATAAGAAAGACAAGACATACAGTAGTAGGTCTCTTGTGGAGAGAAAAGACAACAGAAACAGTGAAGGGTAAGGCTCTCAGGTATTGCTCTGACCTCTTGGTTTTTAACTCTGCAACTGGCTCTGTGTTTCTTATTTAACAAGATGGTTACATCTACAGTGGTCAGTATGCAAAATAAATAGTAAAAACATTAAAATATTAATTAAAAATAAATAAATAATGAGGCATAGATTTTTTTTTTTTTAAAAAGGACATCAAGAAATTTGAAGGCAAATAGATGTAATTAGAAAAAAAAAATCATCCTGTGTGAGGTAACCCAGACCAATAAAGACAAATATGGTATGCACTCAATCATAAGTGGATGTTAGCTGTGAAAGACTAGAGAACAAGGAGAGCTTGTGGGGCAGGGAACCGGATCTCCCCAAGAGGGGGAAATAGAAGAGACTTTGTGAGAGGACAAAGGGCAGGTGGGGATGAGAACATGAACAATTAGGTTGGAGGTATATGGGGGGAGAATGATGAGGCAGACTGCTTGGGGACATTTTGGGATCAGGCAGAAGCCTGGTGCAAGGGAATCTTCCAGGAGTATATGGGGAGGAACCCAGCTTAGACTACCAGCAATAGTGGATAAGTAGCCTGAACTGGCCTGTCCATTTCCTGTGACTAGATTGGTGCCTGGCCCAATTGTCATCAGAGGTGCATGATGAATCAAATGATGGAAGCAGATGTAGACCCATAGCCAAACACTAGGTATAGTTTGGGAATCTTGCAGAGGAGGAGGAGAAAGGAGTATAGGAGCCAGAGGGGTCAAGGATACCACAGAAAGGATCACACAATCAACTAACTTGGTCTCATAGGGTTTCTCAAGGACTGAACACAAAAACCAGGGAGCCTACAGAGGACTGACCTAGGCACTCTGCTTTCAGAGTGAATTTATATGTCATTCTTAAGGCCTCTATCTTTCAGTTTTCCTGTCTAAAAATTGGGCTCATAGTTTCTTAAGGTGTTTTATGAACATTAATTGGGGTTTTCTAGTATTGTTTATTAATCATTGCAATTTTTATCATAATTACTTATTTATAAAATGCTGACAAATATACACAGATATTAAAGATTAGTGTGATTTCTTGAAAGGATTTCAGCCTACCAGGGCTCCAGTAGAGGTTTCCAAAGAAGCTATATATAAAACTGGAGGGATTATACCTACATGTTACTTTTATAGCAGGGTGACAGTGCAAGGCAACAGCCTGTGATGAACACTCTCTTTCAGTGATGGGGGTTGAGAAGTCCTGATGGCAGGAGAATGTTTATTTCTGCTAAAAATGTTGTTTTGATAGGAGAGTAAACTACACCAGAACCTACTGTTCACACTCTCAACAGGAAGGTTAACCAGTGGGATGACCTCTGTCAGCCCCAGCCTCTTCATACTTGCCAGGGCAGAGGATCTATCATCTTGCTGTGTGGGGGGAGTTGGGCCCTTGCAACAGGATCAAGCCCCCTCACCCCATTGTATTCCTTCCTTAATTTTTTTTTGTCTATAATAGAGGCTTTTTCAGCAGCTATGACTTCAAGCCTGCTGATCTATAATGATATAGGTTGTCTTGGAAAGTTCAATAAATGGCATGACTATCCTAAAGGAAAAAAATATAGCAAAAGAAAGGTAAATACATTATTATTGTATGTAAAAGCATTTTTAGAATTGGGACTACAGGAATACAGATTACAGCTTTGGTATTTAGAATATTTATATTTATAAACAATTAAAATTGTCTCTAAATCTCTCAGCTTTCTCATCTATCAAAAGGATACTCTAATGCCAGCTGTTCTAGCTTGTTGTAATTGCATCTTGCTAAACAAGATAATATGTATAATAATGAGAGTATTGTGATAGGTGTGCATAAATGTTTAAATATGAAAAGCATGGCATGCATTTTATTTCTTTTTTGAGGATATGGACATAAATGTAATATATGTGTGATTTTTTTTTCTGCTGGTATCCAAGTGAAGGCCTTTACTGATGCTTATCTGGGGAAAAATTGCTGGAAGTCATGGGGAATACACTGAAATTTACTTAGTATCTTTATCTCTTGTTAGCTTCCAAACCAATAAAGCACTGGTAAGAAAAAGTGACCCAAAAGGTGATATACACATGGGGGCTTATGAGTAGTTAAGATGAGAAGTTCTTCAGGAATTGATTCAAGGGCATGAGATGATCTGGGAAGATTTTCCACAGAAAATAATACATTGTTTTATGTAGACTATAAATCTGCTAGCTAGTGAGTCAATTACTAATATTAACTGATATTATTCTATGATCTTTGCAAAGAATATATTTGACTTTGCATTGTGATAACATATATATTATATATAGAGAAGATAAGGAAGGCCAAATTAATTCCTCAGGTGTTTGAGTACATTAAAAGGTTTAGTTGATTTTTCCTTAAGAGTGAAATTTTTTAATGGTGATTTCCATGTTATACCCTTATTTTTAACTCTTCTCACAAGTACTAGAAAAAAAATGGATCCATAGATATCATAATAGTATCTAAAATTCAATGTATTCTTAGACAAACTGGGACTATTGAACAGTGTATACTGGGACTGTTGAACACTGTGTACGGCTTCTGTTTTCCCTGACATGATATCATTTCAATTAGGAGATGCTCTGGGTCATGGTCCTGGCTGGCTTCCCACTCAGGCTGGGTTGGTAAAAATGATTGATGGTCTAATTGTCCCCTATACCAGAGCATGTCTGCTATTCATCATGGAGATATGCCACCAAGCAACTATATCAACTTCAGAACCAAATTTTTAGCATACATGAATGCCTCCCTATGAATTCACTACACATACAAATTGTAGATACTTTTGTCCTTCTATCTCTGGACTCACTGTATTATTTCACATCCTCCATGTCTTTATGCAGCATAGCTCACAGTGAATATATTTTAGCTCTTTAATCAGTATATAATCATTGGTTTCCCTACCTTTTTAACTCTGTGTGAGTGGCTTGTTATTTCTTTCTCGTGTTTGTCTCCCTTTTGTCCTTAAATTCTTATCATTAATTTGTATCTCAGAACAGGAAATTAATCAATAAAATTTCAATGTTTTTCCTAATGAAAAGAGAAAGAGAAAAAAACAGGAGGAATGCTGGAGAAAGAAAGGAAGAAAAGGCAGGAAGATTAGACTTGCAAGTTTTAAGAGTGTACACTTTGAGAAATAACTAATTCCAACTAATGGTCTCCTGACTTAAGGTGACCTTAGGGCCATTGTCCTCATGTAAATCCAATGTGACACCTTTGTTGTTTTATCTTAGGAAGAATAAAATATGACTGTGTAGTACTTGTTCATATTTTTTTTCTTACATACCCACATTCCCTCATTTCTTATTTGTTTTCTCTAGAACATAAATCTGAATTGGATATCCTTCCTGGGATTTGAATAAATAGGTTTATAAAAGAATTTATAAAAAAATTATTTATATTTAAGAAAAATTTATTCCCAGCTTCACCTACCAAAATCCCACTTGATGCCTATAGTTATAGCTTAGTTATTAATAGCTTCTGAATTTACTCTCAAAAGTATCTCAGTCTTTCTGATAAATCATCTTGTCTTGGTAGTTTAAGGAAGACTTAGAACCAAGGTTGTCTAAGAAATGAAAGGGTTATACAGAACTGTTATTTACACAGAGCATGATATGCAGATGATCTGACCTGTCAGAAACATTTATTGTGTGTCCTCTACTTACTGGAATCTGTGCTATTTATTTAATTAGAATACTGAGCAGACTGGAGCTATCCAGTCCCATCTACCCCTCATCTCCTTTTGTCTTTTAGCTCCAGCAATTTTACCCAACCTGAAGGTATAGGTCAAAGGATACCTGGTGTGTGTAGTTAGAGTTTTCCTGCCTGGCCCACAGTCAGGACAAATCTCTCTCACCCTCCAGGCCCATAGATGCTCAGACTCAACCAAGTAAACACACAAAAACTTATATTGCTTACAAACTGTATGGCTATGGCAGGCTTCTAGTTATCTACTTCTTCTATCTTAAATTAACCCATTTCTGTTAGTCTATTCTTTGCCACGTGGCTTGTGGCTTACCAGTACCTTATGTCTTTTCTGTCATGGCGGTGGTTGGCAGCGTCTCTCTCCATCCTTTCACCTCCCAGAATTCCCTTCCCTCTTGTCCCGCCTATACTTCCTGCCTGGCCACTGGCCAATCAGAATTTTATTTACACAGAGCAATATCCATAGCAGGTGTGAATTCAAAACAAACCTTTGATTTGATTCTCAAAACAGTACCTTGCATTTACTTAAGAGAAAAAGGAGTACCTTGCCTTCATAAAGAAAAACTTCAATGACACTCCACATTCTAGGGATTTTGCTTGGTCCCTTATTTTCTCTACCTTGATCAGCAGTATGTCTTTATGTTAAATATCATCTACTGCATGAAGAACATTCTCTTAGGAAAGTTAAAAGAGTCAGGAATCTATGGTTTTAAGTTTTTAGGAGTTGATTTAATACTAAATCCATTTAGAAGAATAGTAGCAGTAGGCTACTATCCCATAGGGCCTATGACCTGTCTGGACACAGATACTTCATGGATGACTACAAAGAAAGAACATTTTTTGAGATACAGTAGGTTAGTTGCACATATAAATTTATAGGGTTTATGAGAATACACATAGGCTCACACCAGACAAAATCCTAGCATGGAGAGGGGAGGTGGGCATGAAACCCTAACCCCACTTGAGGAAATATTTTCAATTGCTGAGAGTGAGAGAATCAATTTTCTTTAAGGATGTGTGTGGCCCCTGATAATTTGACTGTGTTCTAGTAGAAGGCCATACTCCCTAGAGTATATGGCCAGCAGAAATTAGACATGATAAGCTAAAGAAGGAAAAAAGAAGACACAAAATTCATTTTGTAGGGAAAGGGAGTAGATCAGGAGAAGTTAGAAGAGGATAGATGAAAATGAACCAAGACCTTGTACAAAATTCTCAAAGAACTAATACAAAATAAGAATAGTACAGAAATGGCTGGAGTGAACAATTAAATGATATCATTCAGGACTAAGTTTCTCTGTCATAGTGTTGCTTTATTCTGTGTTGTATGTATTTTGAATTTTCAGCCTAGATTCAGGCTGAAAATACAGTAGGTATGTATCCATTAGGGAGGAGACATCTCTTACTGCTTGCAATATTTGAATGTTCATTTGGCTAGTTTACTTTTGGCTGTAAGACTGAATATAAAGAGAAGATGGGCTTTGGAGTGGATAGACTGATGACTTCTTGAGGCAAATAGCAGTGAAGTTCAGCCAACCCAGGATGCAGAAGCTGGAGAACACAACTATCTTGGCCAACCAGCTGCATACTTAATTTTTTTTTGTATCATTTAGTTTCTTCTGAAATGAATGCTTATGTTTTAACATGCAGGATGGATAAAATTTCCCTACTACCTGTGACAGAGTGAGAGTCTGTGAAAATCCTTCCTTGTTCATGTCTTTTATGATAATCTTTCACAGAGAAAATCAGGGTATCATGGATCTTCTGTCTTGACATTGTCCTTCCCATGATTTTCTATAAGTGGTCTTAGATCATGGACTTAATACTAGTATATAAGATTGGCTTATAACTTATAGAATGAGCTCTAGTGCATACATCACTTTTACCTATGTTTCATGAGTCAGAACTGAGACATGTAGTTGAAAAAAATTTTGAGACAGACTGAGAAATACAGCTTAACTCTGAGCAAGTAACTAAATGGCCTCTTTTTGTTGTTTTCATTTCTGTGTCAAGAAACAGGCTTTATATTTGTCCTCTGTGTCTGAGCCTCAGGCTTCATCGTAGTTCTGGTACTTCAAAACAAAAGAATAACTTAATGTCTCCTCCACAGTAAGGTTAAACTCTGCCAAACCCAGTCCTGCTAGAACTCTTCCTCAAACTGACCATAGTCTCTCTTATTTTGTTGGTTTCTGTTTACCAACTTGTCTTTACTGCAAGACCTATTAAATATTTACTTCCCTGAGTTCAGCAATTTTATGGCAATATTTCTAGCCCTGTTCCACTTAACAGGCTGTCAACCCCTTGATAACAATCCCAATTTATCACTCAGCTGTAAATATTGTCTGGAGGCAAAGCTTGGCCTACATGGTCGAAGCCCTGAAGCACATTCATTTTTACTCATTCTAAATAAAACTTGAATTACTCTGAGGGTATAGGTGGGTAATGAGGAGAAGGGAAAGACAAGAAGGGGGAGGAAGAGGACTGAGAGAAAGATGGTGGTGGGGGTGAGGAATCAGCAAAGCTGGAAAGCCTTAGAGGTATTTCAAAGAATGAGTTCGGTACACTGCAGGGGACCACCCATCAGAAGATTTGGAAAATCAAAAGACAAGCCTGACATGAAGATCAAAAAGGACAGCCAAGAACAAAACATGGGCCAGGTTTAGCTGAGAAAGAAAATGTATACCTAAGAGTTTATGGACTGGAATATGAGAAGTACTATGCCAAAGGGCAATGCAATGGAGTTTTATTGTAAACCTAAGAGAAAGACAGGAATGCCAATAATAAGGATGTTTGAAGAATCCATAAGTAAACATTGTTTATATTCACCTAAAATTACATGTCATACATATAACTATATGCATGCATACATACACACATATACACATGGTATTAATAAAGTTGTGCTATTTGGGCTGATGATACTACTTCTAAGAGACTTGAAAATTCCCCTTTCGGACTATGGGCAATGGAGTTTTATTGTAAACCCAAGAGAAAAAAAATAAAAAACAAAACAACAACAAAAAAAAAAACCTGAAAAAACCAGGAATACCAATAATAAGGATGTTTAAAAAAATCCATAAGTAAACATTGTTTTATATTCATCACCTAAAATTACATGTCATACATATAACTCTACATATGCATACATATAAACATATACATATGATGTTAATAAACCTGTGCTATTTGGGCTGATGATACTACCTCTAAGAGACTAGCAAATTCCCCTTTCAAGTTATCAGTCAGGGTAGTCCAAGAGACTTTCAGGATAGTAAAGGCTATTGCTAACTACCCTTGGTTGCCTCTCAGAGGTTGAAGGCAGGTCCTATTGCTCAAGAAACCATGAACTTTGGACAAGGACTTGAAAGATTGATCTGGATCTGTCCTGAGCTATAGCTGAACTTTTCTCTAGTCCTGCATGGGCCATGGTCAGGACAAATCTCTCTCACCCACCAGTCCCACAGCCACTCAGACCCAACAGAGTAAACACACAGAGACTTATATTGCTTACAAAATGTATGGGCATGGCAGGCTTCTTGCTATCTAGTTCTTCTATCTTAAATTAACCCATTTCTATTAATCTGTAAGTGTAGTTAGAATTTTCCTGCCTGGCCCACAGTCAGGACAAATCTCTGTCATCTGCCAGGCCCATAGATGCTCAGAACCAACCATGTAACCACACAGAAACTTACATTGTTTAGAAACTATATGGCCGTGGCAGGCTTCATGTTATCTACTTCTTCCTTCTTAAATTAACCCATTCCTATTAATCTATACTTTGCCACATGGCTCGTGCTTACCATTACCTTACATCTTCCTTGTCCTCGTCCTGGCTGGCAGAATCTCCGCTCCAGCCTTTCACCTCCCAGAATTCTTTTCTCTCTTGTCCCACCTATACTTCCTGCCTGGCCACTGGCCAATCAGAATTTTATTTACACAGAGTGATATCCACAGCATGTAAGTTGCCACATGGCTTGTGGCTTACCTGTATCTTTACATGTTGCTTGTCATGGCCAGCAGTTGGCAGTGTCTCCTGACAGAGCCTTCCTGTTTCCAGAATTCTCTTCTCTCCTTGTCCTGCTTATACTTCCTGCCAGGCTACTGGCCAATCAGTATTTTATTTATTAACCAATCAGAGCAACACATTTAACATACAGAACATCCCACAGCACTGAACCATCCTCCAGGAGGACTAGCTTTCACAGTACCAGAAAGTGCTATGTCAATTAGCAAGGGGGGCGGATGTATCAATAGTTCTAACCCAGGTGTGAAGCCTATGAACCACAATGATGATATTCTGACAAGATATCCCTAAAGATTTAGTAGTGATATTCATACCTTAGTTGCAAGCAATAGTTGTGTAATTGGGCTTAAGGCCCACATAACAGGAAAGAAATTATGTTTGGCACTGTAAACTTAGCCAAAAACTATGCTAGTGAGGTTAAAGATTTTATAGGAGAGCTTACTACTCCCATGTGGTAGTTTGAATGTAATCGATCCCCATAATCTCATAGGAAGTGGCACTATTAGGCGATGTGGCTTTGTTGGAATGGGTATGGCCTTGTTGGAGGAAATGCATCATGGTGGAGGTAGGCTTTGAGATTTCCTATGTTCAGGATACTGCCCATTGTGTCAGTCAACTTCCTGTTGCCTTCAAGATGTAGGACTCTCCAGCTACTACTCGGGCACCATGCCACCCTGCATGCTGCCATGCTCAATGTCATGATGATAATGAACTGAACATCTGAAACTGTAACCAAGTCACTCCAAATTATGTTTTTGTTTGTTTGTTTGTTTGTTTTTTATATAAGAGTTGCCATGGTCAAGATGTCTCTTCACAGCAATAGAAACCCTAACCAAAACAGAAGTTGGTGCTGGGAGTGGAGCATTGCTAAGACTGGCCTGACTGTGCTTTTGTTTGAAGGAATATGGACTACCATAGAACAGTGGGTTAGAAAAGCAATGGAATGTTTTAAGCACTATTTAATGGGCCATACTAGTAAGAATATGGAGGATAGTGGTGCTAAGAGTTATTTGAACTGTGGAATTGGGCTGGTTTAAGAGGTTTCAAGAACAATTTTAATATGTTGCTTAGGGATACTTCTGTGAAATGGCTGCTCTTTGATCTTGTTCAAAGTGCCTGCCTGAGGCTAAAGTGATTACCTTTGGATTCAAGAATTTCCATTGGCTGAGGAAATTTCAATACAGTCTAGTATAGACTCTGTCCTGTGGTTAATAGTTCTAATTCTAGGGAAAATTTATAATGAAAGGGAGCAAGCTGAGCAGGGTAATTTACAAAATGTAAATTTTGAAGAAAAAAAAGACAACTAGGAGTTGGAATAGAACTAAATTCTGTGGTCAAGGAGATAAACAGATTAAGAAATTGAATAAAGGGAGTGGTGACCTCAGGGCAAGATCCCACCTAGCTTCATTTCCAACTTGTAAAAAGGAATTAAGGAAAGCTTAGAGCTGGGTGTGGTGGTGTATGCTTTATCCACAAGGCAGATACTAGTGGATCTCAGAGTTTGAGAACAGCATGGTCAGTAGAACAAGTGTTGGGACAGACAGGCTTAGGCAGTGAAAGACACAAAGCTTATGAATATGTAATTGAAGTAGGTGGCCATGTCCCAGCCTCAGCAAGCAGTGAACTTGGCAGCTTTGGCCAGGTGGTTCTGGGTTTAGAGTTAAGGAAAGAAGAAAGGAGTTATGGAATAAAGCTATTGAGGCCAGACATATGTCAGGGGTATCTGTGAATGGAGGACTAGAGAGGCCATTGCATGAGGATATGAAGTTGAAGTCTGGGGTGACTTGAAGAACCCCAATTTTGGAGATCCTAGAGCTGTGGGATATCTGCCAAGGAGAGCTGTTAATAGGGTGTGGAAACAGCCCAATTGAAAGAAGTGTGTGGCAGTCAACAAAGATGAAAGGAGTTGGAGATCTGAAGAGTGTTTTGATATCAGACAGAGATACAGAGTTTGGAGTTTGCTCAGCTGATTTTCAGTCTTGCTGTGGTCCAGTATTTCCTCACTTTGCTCTCTTTCCTCCCTTTTGGAATGTTAATGGTATATGCTATGCCATTATATGTTGGAAGTATGTGACCTAGTCTTCTATTTTGATTTTTACAGGTGATTACAGTTAAGAGAATGCATGAATCTCAGAAGAGACTTTCAATTTTAAAGCATTGTTGAGACTGTGATAGATTGTGGGGACTTATGAAGTTAGACTAAATGCATTTTGCATTATGATATTATTACAAGCTTATGGGGCTAAGGAGTGGAATGTGGTAGTTTGAATGTAGTTGGCCCCCATAATCTCATAAAGAGTGTCACTCTTAGGAGGTATGGCTTTGTTGGAGTATGTTTGGCATTGTTGGAAGAAGTGTGACACTGTGGTCTCTGTGTCATGGCATCTCTTCACTGCAAATAGAAACCCTAAGACCTCCCACTTTCCTGAAACAGTAATATTCCCAACTGCACTCTCAGTACTTGCCCTCATACCCACATAAAATTGTAGCTCTTACCCCTATCAAGGGAGTTTCTCTCTGCAACTGATGAAATCTATTACAGAGAACCATAACAGGTCAAAATGCAGAGATTAACTGATCATGATGTCCTTAGTACTAATTGATAGATTTGCAAAATTCCTACATTAATTCCAGAAAGCTTTCTGGGAAAAATAATGGAAAGATTTATTGGGGACTATGGAGGTCCAGCCCCTCGATAGCCCCCTCCCAGGGTCTGGGAAGAATCTACAACCAGCTGATAATTACTCTTTGATGAAAAGAAATGAATCTATGTACATGACATTCCTTAGTCCTTATACTTTATTATTCTGTGTTACTTACAAGCTTATATTCTGCTCTCATATTTAGCTCCTTTCTTGCCCAAGTACTCTTTACATTTATCTGTTGTCCACTTCAGGTTTTATCTTAATTCCTTCTTCTAGTTCTGCCCCTTCTAGGTTCTCATCCATCTGGTTCTTTCCCATATCAGCTCCTCTCCCATATCCTTCTCTCTCATCTTGTTCTTCCTCATCTAGTTCTTCCCCATGTGGCTCTTCCTTATCTTCCATATTATTCCTTTAGTACTCTCCTCTAGCCCTTCAATCTTGTTCTTCCCCATCTCAGTTTGTTACTCTCAAGTTCTTACCCATCTAGTTCTTCCATTCTCTTTCCTCTTCAAGCTGTTCTCTCTCTGTCTACTAAAAATACCTACCTTTTCTTTCCTTGGGCACATGCCCAGGGTATTTTTAGTAGACAAGTTCCCTGCCTCCTCAGGAATGTTGTTTTATCTCTCACCTTGATATGTAAAAACATCTTTTGTTCTCAGTCAAAGTGCTCTGGAGAACCACTAGGCCTCCTCAAGGCCAGGTGTGGTCTGAGCTTCATTAGCACAGGAAATAAAGGTAGGCAACAAAGCTAGGCATCTCACTCCAGTTTGACTCCAAAGCTCAGCAGGGCAGTTAGTAACTTAGTAGGTTCAGCAGGCAAGGGGAGCTGAACTGTTTACCAATTGGTCTGGGCACACAAGGATTTCATAGCAAAAGACAGCTGAAATATTAAAGGCTGGATAACACCAAATATTCGTGATAAATGACTTGCCTTTTGACATACCCTTGGCCAGTCAAAGTTCAGCTTTAATACACAGCTGAATCTCTATGATATATTTTTTTTGGCCCCAGGAAAGATTTTAAGAGCCAGAGGACTCACAAATGAATGAAATTGTGCCTCCTAGAAATAACAGGGAAGCTTTTTTCATGATACCTTAGTAGAACAGCTACCTAAACAAGAACTGAACAAGTAGTATACCAATAAACATGCTAATGTGATGGGGGAACTCTCACAGGGTCCCATCCCTAGACAAAGAACTATAGGCCTGTAAAAACTACTGAGAGAAGGAGAATTAATCTTCCCCAGGAAAGAGCACACCAGCTGGTGAGACCTTAAAATATACATAAAAATGGGAATCTCTCTCTCATTCTCTCTCAGCAGTGTGTGTGTGTGTGTGTGTGTGTGTAAACCAATAATAATTAAAGAAATAATTTAGAAAGGGAGTGATGGAGGAGTGCATGAAGGTACATAAAGAATGATGAAGGGGTTTGAGGGAGGTGAAGGAAGGGAGAATGATGCAATTATATTTTAATTTTAAAAATTACAAAAATGAAATATCATAAAGTATAGTTGTTTCCTGTGAAATATTTTGACTGTGGTTTTGATAAGCCAAATAACATTTATCATTTCTAGTAAAAAAAGAAAAAGAAAAGAAAAATGAAATGTCAACATGAAGCAGAGGCTTGTAAGCCCTGACATGATTGGCAAGGAAGGTTCCAATCATCTGTTTTGTCTTGCAAAATGTAAAACCTTTCAAAAATTGCACATCTGAAATTCAAATTTAAGATATATAATACATTTTCCTCATCCTAAATACAATTGTACTAAATTTGGGGATGGGTTGTGGTCTAATAATTTCTAGTACACTGAAATTAAAAATCTATGGAGTCTGCTTAGAGGGCAAAGGAACTTATTAAAAAAGTAAAACTCATAAGATAGAACAGATGAGTTGTCACGGTGTCCTGGAAAAGGTGAGGGACATTCCCACACTGTTTCCACCTGAGACTGTCCCCCATATCCAAGTCCCATGAGGGAGTGGACATAATTTTACATTTGTATCAAAATACAAAATATTTCAAATAGTAGTAGGAACGTATGTACAATATGATTATTACAGGTTTGAATTTGCATCAATATACAAATTGTCTTAAATAGTTTATTATTTGTATCAATATAAATATATAAAAATTGTTTATATTTGTATCAATATACAAGAATCCATATCAGTGCAAATTATCTATGGCTGATAGTTTGCTAAATAGTTTACTAGTAGATACAATGATCTATCTTAATATCCTATACCTATCTTCCCTATTTTTCTCTTTCCCTAAAAAGAATCCTGAGTCTAAATTTTATTGTTCTACCCCCAACACTATAACAACTTATCCATTAACCCTGAGAAAATGAAAACTTTTGGGAGAGAGAGCACCATTATTTTTAATTGCTTCCTGCTGTTTAGAGGGGGATGGTATCTCTGTGGGATCCTGTAAGAAAGCTAAATGGTTAAGTCTCAATAGAACTAGTTGTAATGTTGTAGCCAGTCTCAGGGTATGGGTAAGGTTATCTGAGGTTCTGGCTAGAAGTGTAATATGATGGGCCATCTCATCTTCTAACTGTCCTGAAGAGTTTGTAGCCCAAATGTGATCATGGAGTGGGAATTTTAGATTTAATGGCATCATTATGGACCAGGAAGAATCATTGTTGTGGGGCTCCAACTTCCTTCTGGATAATATAGAGATTGATATTGGAAAGACTTATTTTTCACTGTGGAAAACTTGAACATTATTAATATCAAATGGAAAGTTTGGATTTTAGGATGATAAGACATATGGGGAAGGATTCCCAGAAATCCAGAATAAGCATGGAGAAAAATAGAATCTTGACAATAGTCTCTAGATTATTGGTTTACTTCTGTCCCACACTAGTGGGCTCTTCTAATATGAGACAGAATCTCCTATTTTTTTTTCTTTTAGCAACATGCTTGTGTTTAGAGGAGAGAGCCACATTCCAACTCCAAAGCAGCTTGATTTATAATTGAATTGGGGTCACATCTTTTCTAGAATTAAAGAGATATTGATATTAGACAGTGAGATATTATCCTGTAGAGTGTATTGGTACCAATAGGTTGTTCCCTTCTACTGTAGACATCTAGGTGTCCAAGGTCTTTTGATTTCTTGAAGATGGAAATTCCTATTATCCTGTAAAGACAAAAAAACAGAACCCTTCCCTGATCTTGTTTCTTAAGTTTTCCTTACAACTTGTAGAATGGTTGTGGTTGTATTTTGTTCCCCAAAATATTGTGCACCCTAATAAACTTATCTGGGGTCAGGGCTCAGAAGAGCCAGTAGATACAGAGGCTAGAAAATGGTGGCACACCCACCTTTAATCCTAGCATTCCAGAGGCAGAAATGCCTCTGGATCTATGTGAGTTCAAGGCCACATTGGAAACAGCCAGGCATGGTGACATAGCCTGTAATCCCAGAAAATGAGCCTTTAATCCCAGGGAGTGTTGACAGAAAGCAGAAAGATATATAAGGCATAAAGACGAGAAACTAGAAGCTTTTGGCTGGTTAAGCTTTCATGTTTTTGAGCAGCAGTTCAGCTGATATCAATTTGGATGAGGACTCAGAGGCTTCCAGTCTGAGGAAACAGGATCAGCTGAGATATTGGTGAGGTGAAGAAGCTGTGGCTTGTTCTGCTTCTCTGATCTTCCAGCATTCACCCCAATACCTGGCTTCAGGTTTGATTTTATTAATACAATTTTCTAAGATTCCTGCTACAAATGATCACACTGGTGGATGAGCTATTACTTCTCCATATCAAGGGGTTTCTCCTATTTGAATCATAGCTTTTCTTCTTCTGCAGAAACAAAAGCAAAACCCCCTCCCCAACACAGGATGCATTCTTGTTTCCATTCTGAGGTCAACACATCTTTGAAATAAACCAGTTTAGCTTAAGAGTTTTTTGTTTTGTTTTATTTATTTATTTTTTCTGTTGTCCAATATCTCTCCACAGCTGTTGTCTATTTCTCATCAGCATTGAGAAAATTCACAGTTAATAAAGCATTATATAATCTGTTTCTAGGGGCCATTATTACTTTTTTCTATTTATTTAGCATATTCTTTAACATTCTACTAGATCTTTCTATGACTACTTGCCCTGTGGGATTATGTGGTTTACCAGTAATATGCTTTATATTGTAACAAGCAAAAAAACTCTCTCATTTTATTTGAGACATATGTGGGAGCATTGTCATTCTACAAGTATTCCCATGATGGCCATAGTGTAATTACAGAATCAGCCTTTTCAGAACTCATAGAAGCTACCCATTGAAATCCTGAATATGTATCAATGGTATGGTGTACATACATATTTTAATCTTCCAAATTCTACAAAATGAAATACACCTATCTGCCAAATTTCATTTATTTGTATACCATTAAGATTACTTCCTGCAAGTAATGGAGTTTGGTTATAGAAGGAACAAATAGGACAATATATTTTTTTTTTTTTTATGATTTCCTTGGTTTGTTGCCAAGTGATAGAAAAATCCTTTTTCAAACCTTTGCTATTTACATGGTATTTCCTATGAAATTCTGAGGCTTCTAGCATATTATCTATTAACAACTGATTGATCTCATCATTATCTAGTGTTAGAGGACCTGGTAGATCCCTATGGGACCTGATGTGTTTTATATGTATATATATATATATATATATATATACATATATATAAAATGTTCCCTATTTCTGATGATTTCTTGTTATTGTATAAATAATGAAGTTAATTCTGTATTATCAGAAATAAATTCAGCAGTTTCAAAATGTAAAACAACTGTCTCTGCATCATGTGGATGGGCCATAGCCATGGTCCTTATCCACGTGGAGTACCTTCCATTCCCCTGCCTATTAGTAGCAACCACTATGTCCCAGAGACTGGCAAATCAGTCCCAGAGGGGCCTGCAGATCAGTAACTGCCAGCAGGTAGTTTCTTTTCCTTTAAAATGGTTCAGCATAGCTGCCTCTCCCACCACAGCAGCTTGTGCTATTGTACCTTCTTTTAAATTATCATTATTTTTAATTAAGAGGTTTTCAATTCGTTTTACATATCCACCACAGACTACCCCATCCTCCCCCTCCCCCCTGCAGCCTTCCCACCCAACCTACTCCCCTATTCCCACCTCCTTCACAGCAAGGTCTCCCACAGGGTGTCAGCAGAACCTGATACATTCCATTGAGGCTGATCCAAGCCCCTCCTCCCTGCACCAAGTCTGCACAAAGTGTCCCACTATAGGCACTAGCCAGCTCATCCACTAGGGACAGATCCCAGTCCCACTGCCTGGGACTAAACAGTTCAAGCTAAACAACTGTCTCACTTATCCAGAGGGTCTGGTCCAGTACCATGGGGGCTCCTCAGCTATTGATCCACAGTGCATGTGTTTCCACTAGTTTGGCTAGTGGTCTATGTACTTTTTCCAATCATGGTCTCAATATCCCTTGCTCATAGAATCCCTCCTCTCTCTAATTGATTGGATTCCTGGAGCTCTGCCTGGTACCTGGCTGTGAACCTCATCCAGTGAATGATGGAAGCAGATGCAGTGCCATTATATCTTTTTAAACTCCCACTGCTGCTACTGCCTTGTGCTGCCACCACGACTGCTGAAGAAGGAGAGTGTGAGTCAGTAAGCAAATGACCAAACAGCTCAGGGCACATGGCCTGGCCAGAGAGAGCACTCCCCTACAGTTATTCTACTCCCCCCAGTAGCACCCACCCCAGTGACCCTGCTGAGTCTGGCCCATGTTGTTGCTGCCCCTGAACATCCTCCCTAGGATCCTCTTGGGCCCATAGGCTAGCTCATTTGGTAGAGCACAAGACTCTTAATCTCAAGGTCATGGATTTGTGCCCCCATGTTGGGTGCCAGGGAAAGTGAGAAATCCATGGAGTCTGCTTAAAGGGCCAAGGGATTTATTGAGAAAGGAAAACTCACTAGACACAACAGAGGAATTGTTACAGGGTCCTATAAAAGGTAAGTCACTCTCTCATGCTGTTCTTCCACCTGAGACTGTCCCCACATCTAAGTCCCACTAGGAAACAAAAAGCCAACCAACAAGGAGTCTCAAGTCTTAAGGGTAGCCCTGAGCCATTCCCCAGGGACAAGAACCTAAGACAGTTACCTGCTAGATCTCTAGGGGCAGTGATCCAAGATCATAGACAGAACATCTATCCACTACAGTACAATTTATTAATCAGTTAGTGTTATTAAGATACATCTGATATGTTAGTTGTTGTATTAGTCAAATTCTCCATCCTAAAGTTCAGTTCCCTGACTTTTGTTTTTTAATCCTAGCCTTTCTACAGTGGACACATGTGAATCTATTCTTGCCTCATCCTTTAATGGCCACAGATCTACAATCTTGTGTGAAACAGCCTGAGTGATTCTCTTCATATCTTTTCCTTGGATTCAGGCTGTTTCCTCTATTTGGAAAATTCCTGTATTATATTTGCCTCCATTCTTCTCTTTCCTCTTTTTCTGGATTATATTATTCATTACTCTAATGGCAGTAACTAATTTTCTAATGTCTATGAGCAAATAGACTGGGTTTTGTTCTGGTTGAGTAATATGTCTCTTTATTATAAGTGGTTTAAAAATGATTATTTTACAAATAATGGATTTCTATTTGTTTAACATTTGAAGCTCAGCAGCTCAGAGGTTGTATCTGAAAGTCTAGAGTGCCAGAAGCCTAGGTATATTGTTTTATCTTGTACAGCACTAATGCTTTACCTAGTCTTCATGCCCTGTCCCCAGAGATCTCATAGTTACATCCTCTAGTACCAAGTGAAAAGAAGGGAAGGCACTGTCTCATTTACTTAAGGGAAAAATAGGAAAAAAGGAAAATATAAATATACATCATTGTTTCAGTTTTGCATAACTTTAGCTATACAGGAGCACTGAGAAATTTTATGTTAGTCAATGTTCTTCAGGTATAGAGATATAAAATACATCTGAGCTGTGTTCAGATGAAAAACTAGGATAACACAAGACTTTGCTTTTTTGAGAGAAGCTTCATGCCATCTTTCCTGCATCTTTACCCAATTTTGTTTGGAAATCTTTAAATTCTTCTTGCTATCTCTTACATCATAGTGATTTTGTATAGTATAATAGTGAATATATATGCAGCCAAAAACCTCACAGTTTAAACTTTCAGTCCTCCTCTAGCTTTACAGAGTGGTGACAAAAATTGGAGATGGGACATTTGAACAACTGATTATGTTAATGAGGTCATTAATGTGGACTCTAATATGACTGATTAAAAAATAGAAGAGATTTGCCTCTGATATGGGGTAGTATACATACAATCCTAGGTATATAGGAGAATCACAAGAATTTGAGGCCAGTGTTAGATGAGAAAAGGATTCAGCAAGAAGGTAGCCAACTGTAAATCCAGGAAGAAGTTCTCAAAAGATCCCAAGTTTGCTTACAGCTTGAGCTTGGATTTCTAGCCCCTAGAAGTGTGAGGGCATATATTTTTGTTCTTTAACCTACCCCATTTCTGGTATTTCATTACAGATTACTCAGTAAACTAATAACTTTCCCAATGTTATCAATTTTATTTTATGTCTTCCACAGTTGATCCTTCTGAAAATGAAAGCTTAAATTATAAAATAGTTTTTATGTTTATATAAAAAGGTGAAAACATTGTAAAAAGAAAAAAATTAAAAAGTGTTATTGCATAGCTAGCTCTTAGCTTCATTTTCTTTATCCAGTGTCAGTGTTTACTACACCCTCACATCTCCAGAAAGAGTAATTATCCATTAACTTTCAAAATCACAATTCACTGTGTCCACATATGAACTTGAATGTCATGAGGTTACATAGTATGCATTTACTGATGTCTGGTTTGTTTTTCTTGGCTTAAAATTTTGGGATTAATTTACAGTCTATTAATAATATTTCAAGGTAAGAATGTATAACATGTCAAGAAATAATGTGGGGAAATCTTGCAAAGACCTTTTGTTGATTTGGAATATTTATTGGATAGAAGTTGAGTCATTACATATCAACATGCATAAATAGTAAATAATGAGTTCAGTAAATACAGTCAGGGGACCTCTTTCTATTTTTCATTTAAGAAAATTGAGCAAAATTTAGAGGAAAATAAAGAGGTTTTCCAAAAAATGTGTCATTACCCAAGTCCCCAACCCTGACAGGAATATTTGTTGAAACTGTTGACTCTACTTGAATATATCATTAGTCACTGTCAGTGGTTTATTTCTTCTACATATTTGGACAAGTCTTTAATGACACATATCCATCATTGTGGATTCAAACAGTATGTTCAGTACCTTAAAAATCCTTTATATTTCACATATTTATTCCTCCCTCTTTCTCTAATTCCTAGAAACTCCTGATACATTTATTGTCAGCATAGTTTTATTTTTCTTCCAGAGTAGACTTGCTTCATCTAGTATATTAGTTAATTTTCTTGCTAATGAGACAAAATATCTGACAAAAGTAATTTAAGTGATGAAGAGTTTATCCAGGCTCACAGTATGAAAGCATAAGGGAAGGGAAGATGTGGTGTTATAAGATAGTTTCATTCTATCTACAGTTGGGAAGAGATGGATCATGCTCAGTGTCCTGTTTCCTTTTATTCACCACAGTACCCTTTCCCACAGTATAGAGATGCCCTAGTCTTCCCTCCCAAGTTGATCCTCTTTAAAAACAAACACTGACATATTGAGATATTCTTCTTCTAGGTAATTCTTAATCTTCATAAGTTAGAAACAATATTTAACCACAGCATTTAGCATGTAGACATTCAATATTTTCTTATTTTATTTAATAACACTTGTCTTCCATTTTTTTTTTTCTGACAGATTAATAGCTCCATCACCATCACTGAGTAACATTCCACAGCATGATGTACAGGTTACCCATTCATTTCTTGAAATCCATTCAGCTTTTTATGAATTCTGGCAATTTACAAATAAAGCTTCAGCTATCATAGTGGAAGTTTTCCTGTGTCCCACAGCCACTTAGTTCCAAGTAAACACACAGAGGCTCATATTAATTACAAACTGTTTGGTCTATGGGTCAGGCTTATTGCTATGTAGTTCTTTCATCCTGAATTAACACACGTCTATTAGTCTATGTTTTGCCATGTGGCTTCATGTCATTACCACTCTGTTCACATGTTGCTCTTTGGGTGGTGTGCTGGCATCTTCATGAGTCTATCCTCTAGCTATGCTTGCTTCAGTGTATAGTAAGGGAAACTGCTGAAGTATTTCTCAAAATGTCTCAATCATTATTACATTCCCACCAGCACAGAATGAGACTTCCTGTTGTTCTAGCCCCTACCCCCATATGTCCCCCAGCCTTAATTGCTTTGATATTCTTATGTCTTCCTATGTAAGCCAATGTGCTTTAGTATGTTTCTACTTAAATGAGCAATTCTCTGGTGACACATAATACTTTTTCCTGTACATATTCACCATCTATGTATCATGTTTGATAAAATATCAGTTAAAATCTTATTATTCATATTAGGGATTAAGGGTCAATTCCATATTTTAGATGATAGACTAGTATATTATTTAAAAATATTATATCCGAATCTGTTTCAGCCTATTATTTCCATGATAATATCTTTCACAGAATATTTTTAATTATGATATCTGCTGTCAATCATTAATTCTATAATTTATACATATGCTTTCATATTTGCTCTTGTTACTCAAGTATTAATTATGAATTTCATATTTAAATCTGAAAATCATTTTGTGTTAATTTTGTGGCAGTTGTAAGAATTTGCCTGGATTCAAATTTTGCATTTGGTGTTGCTACATTATTGTAAAGCCTATTTGTTTTCTATTGTATTTTCTTTATGCTTCTTATCAAAGTTCAGTTGATTATGCATATAGATGTCTATTTCTAAATTTCCTTTCTACCGTCATTGAACCATTCTCCTTTGTCAAGACTGTATGTCTTTGCTTATTCTAGGTTTAGAATAAGTCTTGAAGTTGGACAGTCTCAGTCTTCCAACATTGTTCTCCAGTATTGTGTTGGCTATCTGGAATCTTTTACTTCTCTATATAAAGCTTACAATAGTATTGGCAACAACCACATGGCAACTTATTTGAATTTGGATTCATATTCAAGTGATTCTATAAGTCAAATGGTAGAGAACTGATATCTCGACATTATTGAATTTTCTGTCCATGAATATGGCATGTTGCTATTCATTTGGTTGGCCATTATTTATGTTCAGTCTGTGATACAAGGATTTAATTTCAGCTGTACAAATGTTAGTGATATTTGTGCTTATACTCCAAATTCTACCAGTTTGTTGCTGGAATATATGAAGCTTCCTGATTTTAACATCATATTTCCAAATTATACTACAAAATTATCTTCTGTATGACAAAAGATAACTTAAGTGTGGGTATGGTGTTTATTGATCATTTGTGTTTGGGTGGTACATTACTCAGTCTTTGTGACAATATCACTCTGTACCTGTTGCAGAAGTAATGGACAGTATTATTAGCTAATAGTCTCAGATCTCCAACTTCATAATTTCCATACATGTCATTATTCTTTCCAGCTTTAATTTTTTGCACACATCTTATGTTCCTCTTATGAGTTTCAAAATACTCTAAGAGATATTTAATGTGATTGCATAGATGTTATAGAAAATTTGAGAATAATAAAGATTTTTAATAAAATTGAGTTTTGCATTCTATGAAAAGATGAACAACTAGATTTATATATAACCTTAAACATTTTATATCACACACACATATATATATATATATATATATATATATATATATATATATATATATCCTTAAATATTTTATATTTGTAACATTTGTGATTTTATGTTTGGTTATTTTAAAGATTTATTCCAGTGCATTTGGCATTATTTGGTATTGTTTTAAATGGCATAAATATTTAAAGCTTATTACTATATTTCTTTTTGTTCATTATCACAGATAAAACTTATTGATTTAGTAAAGTCACTTATTAATTTAATACTTTTCTCTATGTTTCTTATAGTTGCTTTTAGGGTAGAGCTATTATCTTAGAGACTTGGTAGACTGTTTTTAAAGATTTTTTCAAATCAAACTTTTCATACATTTTTATTTATCCCATTTGAATGGTTATAGTTCCCAGCAGGCAAAATAGAAATGATTATAGCTATAGATCTCATTCTTTTCATTTCCCACAACTCAACAGAAAATGTTTTAATATTTCACTGTTGATAATGATAGTTGTTCTGAATATTTTCTTTTATATTTAATATCTATAAAAATTTGAAGTGATAGTTCATTATTTATTCTTTACATTGACAATTTCTTTCTTTTTATTTTTGGTAAATCTTGACAGAGAGCGTGCTTTTATTATTTGTATCAAAGAATCCATTTCTTTTTTCCGTTCATCTTATAAAGTGAATGCAATTTTATGTGATGAAAACGCCACCATTTGTTAATTTATTAAGTCTTTCTCCTTTTTTGTCTGGCTCCTTACAGTGAAGTCTCAATCACAGCCCTGTCTATCACCTGGTTTTGACCATACAAATGCCCAAGTTCCTTCTGTTCTAAGAACTGCCAGTTAACCTATTTGAAACATGCCATTTTATTTATTTATTTTTAACTTTTCCTGATCTTAAGGCTGAACTTCTTCAACTGAGTGTGTTCTCAGTACTTAACAGTGTATGTCTAGATTCAGAGCAGTCCATGCCATGTTGCTGGACTCTCAGCTATAAACATACCCTCTGTTCATATTAATTTTCATTATCATGTTAGGAAAGTAGAGTATCATCTGTCATATCTCATAATTATAAACATGACACCCATGACTTACACACACACACACACACACACACACACACACACACACACACACACAGAGACAAAGAGAGACAGAGAGAGACTTTGAATAGTGTTATAGCAATTTCCTTGGAGGCACAATAAGTAAACTAATATGTGATGAAGAGAAATTAATGAGAATAATAAAGAGTGACTAAATAAGTGAATAGAATGTTGAATTACATGGTTACTCTAAGATATATTCTTATGTAAATAAAATATATAATGAGCAGATAATGTTCATTCTGCATCTTTATGCACAGAAGTGGAGGGATAAAGTTAAATTATGTGCAAATGTGCCCAACATGTGGGTTTTCCTCAGTTGATTTACTGTTCAATAAAGACAGTGGGAAACATTGCATGGCAACATAAGAATATTATCATATGAGTATTGTTAACCATGTGTCATGACAATGACTCAACTTACATTTGATCAATTGATATCAAATTCTTAATATGTTGAAATTTTTTGTAGCATGAATTGTTAGAAGGCCTTATTAATAAAAACAAACCCAGAGCCAGGTATTGGGATGGATACTGAAAGATTAGAGAAACAGAACAATCCATAGCTAACCTCACCTCACCAATTCCTCAACTGAACTCATTTCCTTAAACTGGAAGCCTCTGTGTCCTCATTCAAATGGATGTCAGCTGAACTGCTGCTCAAAAGCCTAAAAGCTTAACAAGACTCTAGTTCCTGGTCCTCACGCCTTATATACCTTTCTCTTTCCTGCCATCACTTCCTGGAATTAAAGGCATGTGTCACCATGCCTGGCTGTTTCAGTGTGGCTTTGAACTAATAGAGATCCAGATGGCTCTCTGACCTTAGAATGCTAGGATTAAAGGTGTGTGTGCGCCACCATTTTCAAGCCTCTATATCTGTCTAGTGGCTATTCTGTTCCCTGACCCCAGATAAGTTTATTAGGGTGCACAATATATTTGGGGACACAATATCACCACAAATTTTTGACAAACACAGTTCAAGAAAAGAAACAAAGTACATACATACATCTCAGTGATACCAAACAAGGGCTCATAAAGTATATCAAATTATACCAAATAAGGTTTCATATAGTATAGTATCAAATTTGAGTAATTTGAGGGTAGCCAACAAATAGAGTAACATTAAAATCTGCTCTATAAATATCTTATGACATAGATGTTGGTTTGTAAAAAATTAATTAATGAAATCAACACTCATTAGGCTTCACTTCATGCTGCAAATTTGTCTCAACACTAAATCATACAGCTTCCCTTTAAAGAAAAAATTCATGCTTGCATGTGGGTAGCATAGTGACAAGGCAATGATTTAAGGGGTTATGTTTGATATATTGGGAGCTAAATAAGCAATATTGATAGGGAAGGTATTGGAAATAAATGACACAAGCTTCAGGATAGGAGGCATAAATATCATAACATGCACATCATCTAATTTGGATGTAAGAGAATTATAATAGTTAGTGAAGAAATGGGTATCAGGAATGACAGATATTCCTAAAGTCTAAACTTTTTTCATTATAAATGATTAATTTTACAGTGAATTGTAGCACAAATATTAGAAGGTCTTATTAATAAAAGCAAACCTGGAGCTGGGTATTGGGGTGAATGCTGGAAGATCAGATAAGCAGAACAAGCCACAGCCACCTCACCTTGCCAATTCCTCAGCTGATCTTGTTTCCTCACACTGGATGCCTCTGAGTCCTCATCCAAATAGATCTCAGCTGAACTGCTGCTCAAAAGCCTAAAAGCTTAACCATATCTAGTTCCTGGTTTTCATGCCTTATATACCTTTTTGCTTTCTGCCATCACTTCCTGGGATTAAAGGCATGAGTCACCATGCCTAGCTGTTTCCAGTGTGGCTTTGAACTCATAGAGATCAAGATGGGTCTCTGCCTCTGGAATACTAGGATTAAAGGTATGTGTGCCACCATTTTCTGCCCTCTATATCTAGTGGCTGTTCTGTTCTCTGACCCCAGATAAGTTCATTAGGGTGCACAATATTTTGAGGAACACAATATCACCACAGTGAATATATGGGTTCATTTATGGAATTTGAGTTTCTTAGATCAGCTAAACACAACACAACACAATATAATTCAATACAAAATGATTAGACACAAGATTTTATATATTAATTAACTTTTGTAATGCATGACATACATTATTCAGTTACCATTTAGAATTTAACATCGTTGATATCTATCAGTTCAGTTTATCAGTTTCTGTTGGGGCCTCACTCATAGAGACTCAGTATGAAACAGGTGTTCACAGGGTTCTGGGGCAAACCATCTACATTTTGGAAAGAAATTGTTCTTGGTCATTTAGTTACTCAGAGCCTTATTTTTCTCCATATTAGCAGGCCATATTTGATAGAGGAGAAAACATAAAAGTCAAAATTAGAGCCTCATAAAATGACCTCCAAAATTGTATCAAGAAAAGGCTTGAATGGGCACTGGATGAGTCATGATGATAATGAGATGTCCATTCAGAAGGAAACACTTTCTTTCAGAATTTGATCTTCCCATGGATGCATGAAGGGTCCTGTTGGGCAAATACATGCATACAGAAAAATATGAATTATTTAAATAATCACAGTTTACTTTTAAAAACTGAATTTAGTTGGATGTAACTGGTCTCTGGTTGGACAAAAGGAAAAGATGAAATTGTATGTTTTATGGGTATTAGCCAATTTAAGAAGTAATGCCAGCAAAACTGGAATAAAAAAACTATTTTGAGTGTGAAAAGTCATTATATGTGGTTTATTCTTTCAGATCATCATTATCATGTACACTGGGAAAAGTTAAGAATGAAGAGGAGAATTATCTTTTACATAAACTCATTTGAAAAAGAATCTCCCTTTCTCTCTATTTACACACACACACACACACACACACACACACACACACACACACACACAAGAAACTACATGTTTTCACAACAGATAGCTTTCTTCATTTTCAATGGATTAATAGTATCTAAACATTAAAAAAAAAACCCTAAATATAAACATGCAGTGTAGGCAAATTTTTGAGGGCTGCCAATCCACAAAAATTACATGGAGAATTATTATTAACTATGAAAACTCAGACTATGGCTTAGGCTTGTCCCACTAGTTCTATAACTTAAATCAACCAATTTATATTAATCTACATTTTCCCTTGTGGCTCTTTTCCTATCATCCAACTTGCACCTATGTTTTCTCTCTGTGTCATCTGGTATCTCTCCTGCACCTAGATTCCTCTCCTCTTCTCTCTCTGACCAGAAGTTCCACCTAACCTCTTCCTGCCTAGCTCTTGGTCATTCATCTCTTTATTAAATTAATCAGAAAGCACCTTGGCAAAGACACATATTCACAGTGTATAAAAAGATTATTCTACAACAATGCATCAACTTCATTAAATATATTTTACATCTTTTAAAATTTATCATATTCTTTTTTACTCGTGTCTTAATATGTTTAAACAATTATTTATTATTATACACTAATGCTTGTTGAAAATTGTCCAGTTTTATAAGCAATGCTTGGATGAACACACTTATATTTTTATAATTATATTTTTGTATATTATAGTCTTTTAATTATATCATTAAAGCTGTTTATATTGTTCACAGAATCCCTCCTCCCCCACCCCATCGACCGGACTCCTGGAGCTCTGCCTGGGACCTGGCCATGGATCTCAGCATCGGTCTTCATCAGTCACTGGACGAAGGCTCCATGATGACTGTCAGGGTATTCAGCCATCTGATCACCAGAGTATGCCAGCTCAGGCACCCTCTCGACCATTGCCAGTAGTCTATGGTGGAGTCATCCCTGTGCATTCCTGGGAGTCTCCACCCCCCACCCCAGCACTGTTTCTCCCTATTCCCATGGTGTCATTTATCATGGTATCTCTTTCTTTGTTCTCCTACTCTGTTTCCATTCCAGCTTGAACCTCCCGCTCCCCTAAGCTCTCATCCCCTGTCCCTTGCCCTCCATTAACCTCCCTTCATCCCCAGTTTGCTCATGTAGATCTCATCAATTTCTCCATCACTGGGCAATCCATGCATCCTTCCTAGGGTTCTTTTTACCAGCTAGCCTCCCTAGAGCTGTGCATTGCCATCTGGTTATCCTTTGCTTTATATCTAGTATCCACTTATGAATGAGTACATACCATGTTTGTCCTTCTGAGTCTTGGTTACCTCATTCAGATTGATATTTTCTAGTTCCATCCATTAATTATATCACTAAAAATTCATAAGGTGTACTGAATTCACAAAAATACTTCAAACATATATCAAAATTTTAACTATTTTAATTTTCATTCATTACTTTTCTTCTAAAATAACTGATGACATAAATTTATTGTGGTACATATACACAATGGAGTACTACTCAGCAGAGAAAAACAATAGCATTGTGAGGTTTGCAGGCAAATGGATGGAACTAAAAAAATATCATCCTGAGTGAAGTAAAACAGACTCAGAAAGACTAACATAGTATGTACTCACTCATATGTGGATACTAGATGTAAAGCAAAGCATAACCAGACTGCAACTCACAACTCCAGAGAGGCTAGCTAGTAAGGAGGACCCTAGGAAGGACGCATGGATCACCCAGTGATGGAGAAATGGATGAGATCTACATGAGCAAACTGGGGGTGAGGGAGGGTAAAGGATGGCAAGGTCAGGGGAAAGTGATCTTAGGGGGGCAGGGGTCCCAGGATCAGGAACAGAGTGGGAGAACAAGGAAAGAGATACCATGATAATAAAGATCCCCATGGGAATAGGAAGAAGCAGAATTCTAGAGAGGTTCCCAGAAATCCACAAAGATACCTCCACAGTAGACTACTGGCAATGGTTGAGAGAATGCCTGAGCTGCCCTACTCTGGTAATCAGATGTCCAAACACCCTAAGTGTCATGATAGAACTCTCATCCAGTGACTGGTGGAAACAGATGCAGAGATTCATGGCCAAACCCTAGGTGGGAGCTCCAGAAGTCCAATGGCTAAGAGAGAGGAGGGAGTCTATGTGCAAGAGATATGGAGACCATGACTGGAAAAAGCACAGGGACAAATAACTAGACTAGTGGAAACACATGAACTATGAACCAATAGCTGAGAAGCCCCCATGTAATGGGACCAGGCCTTCTGGATAAGTGAGACAGTTGTTTAGCTTGAAATGTTTAGGAGGCCCCCAGGCAGCGGGACCTGGACCTGTTCTTGGTGTATGAGCTGGCTTTTTGGAACCCAGGGCTTATCCTGAGACACTTTGGTCAGCCTTGGTGCAGGGACGAGGGGATTGGACCTGCCTGAACTGAATGTACCAGGTTGGGCTGACTCTTCAGGGAAGATCTTGCCTTGGAGGAGAGGGAATAGGGGGTGTATTGGGGGGTAAAGCTGGGCATGGGAGGAGGGAGGACAGGAGAATCAGTGGCTGATATGTAAAAATTTAATTATAAAATAAAAATATTTATAAGAAAAAATTTATAAATTCATATATAGTTAAAATATGAAATAACTAAAATAATAAATTTATATTAAGCTATGAATATCCTTAGATACTTTAGTTCTGATATTCATCTTTTGGTGAGTGATCTGTATCTTGATGGCTACTATGATATCTAATTCTTGTGCTAATACTTAGATGGAAAGACATGTGGAGAAAAGGAACTGAACAATGCTTAACTTCATTTTGACCATACATGCTCATTACTGAAAATCAAATTGCATAGTCTTAAAATTCCCCTTTGAGATTCAAACACAGACCTATACAATGTAAGAAGTCCTAAATCACTATTAGAAGAGATTGAAAAAGTTATCAATAGAGAAACATAAATTTTAAATGAGCCAAGGGGAAACAAACCCTATAAAAGAAATTTAAACAAACATTCATGGGATTTGATCAATCACTTAATAATCAAAAAAAGGAAATAAAGTAGAAATAAATAATCACTATTTAAATTCTTATTTTTGAAATATGTATTTTTAGTTAAAACATAATTACATTTTTCCCCCTTTCCTATTCTCCCTCCACTTCTTTCCAGGGACCACTAATCCCTCTGAAACCCATAGCCTTTTTCTCTAATTGTGATTGATTCACACACACACACACACACACACACACACACACACACACACACTGTACATATATATATATATAATTATAAAAGATATATCATATAAGAGAATCATATATATCTATATCTATCTATCTATTTATCTCTCACGATATATATATATATAAACCCTTCATGCTTATGAATATTCACATAACAACAATTTGCCAGTATAACTGACTGCTTTTATCCTTTACGGGGAAATATAATGTGCATTTCAGATGCTATCGCTATTGGTAAATGAGGAAGGAAAAAAAATTAAGAAGTTATATCAAGAATGTTGCAGATAGATTTTGAGAGCATTTGAACATAACACTTAAGTTGAGAGTGCTCAGTCTATCCAATGACTTGACTGATATGCAGTATTAATAATTTAATAAATTATTATATCTATAGCATTTAATATAGTCCAATATACCCCCAGAAACTCATTTATTTTACCATTTATTATTGCATTATAGTTTTCAATTCTAAAAGGCTTCTCAGGTAGCAGCAAGGGTTTAAGAAGGATCTTCTCTAAAGCGATCTTTAGCAATCAGAGCATACATGTTAACAGAAAGCAGGATAAACTCAATTGTCTAAACCAGTATGGATATTTTGCAAATGTGGAAACTCAAAAGTATATCTCCCAAATTATTTGTTGCACAATCACAAGTTTGTCTTGAGCCACAGTGGAAGGATCCTCATTCCTAGTGGAATGGTGGGCAAACATCATGGTGAAGAGTTCAGTAAATGGACCTTAGCTTAAAAATTGATGTTTGTCAGGCAGTGGTGGTGCATGCCTTTAATCCCAGCACTTGCAAGGCAGAGGCAGATGGATTTCTGTGAGTTTGAGGCCAGCATGGTCTACAGAGAGAGTTCCAGGACAGCCAAGGCTACAGAGAGAAACCTTGTCTTGAAAACAAAACAGAATTGATGTTTGTTCACATCTTATGGTAATGGAACATGTTTGATGTACAAATCACTTAGTATAGAGTGTAATATGAAGGGTTATGATACTTGATAAACTGGTTATATCATCATCATTACCAACATGTCACAACCATCGTCAGCTGCTTTAACATTAATCAGCAATATGATGCCAGTGTTCTCATTTACTTCTTCCACTTGTACTGCATGAAGTTTTCTCAGCCTAGTTTTTATGTCTGAGTCATATTCAGCTCCTTTAAAAATGCAAAACCATTTGTGCCCCAGGCTTCAGACTTGGGCCATTTACACTTTCTAGCTATGGGGTTTTGCTCATTAAATGTCAAATTACTGATATAAGTGACAAGTTGTAGTCTGCACCTTCCATTTTTGACTAACAAAAAAACCTACTCAGTAAAAACTAAAGGAGTTATTGGGAAGCAGTTTTTGGGAGAGCATAAAAAAACATGTACTTTTATCCCGTTTGTGTTTTTGAGTGGTAGTTTTAGGTGAGCTAATACTAAGAAGGGGGACAGCTTCAGCATATGAGACAGTTATTTAGGAAAACATCCTCGGCATTGCTGCTTGACACATCTTGCAGTAAGTCTTAGCAGTACATTATTTGTTCATGTTGATATTATTTCCAGACCTGTACTTTGTTTACTAAAGATAAAACCCTTATTAAGGCTATCAGATATTCTCTTCTATCCTGGGAACCCCATCCATAGCAAACTAGGCACACCAAGATGATGTTTTTTAGTTCAGAATCTCCCAGGATCAAAATGGATTAATTTAATTTACTGCCATGACAGCTGAGGTACTCCATTGGAAGCTCATGCTCTGAAGAAACAAAGGAGTAGGGAACAGAGAAGGAAGACACTGGGTTCAGGACAAGCTTGCATCTGTTTTCTGATACGTTACTCAGATTCTTGCTGTTTACTTGGTATTCAGATATCCTCAGAAGGTAGCATGCTTTCTTACCTCTCCATCACTCCTAGACCATCCCATTTGGTTACAGATGTCATCCTCTACCCAAATATCTTCATGATCTTAGTGCTGGACTCCACATCACTAAAGCTGACCAACAGTTTTGTTCTTCTCACTTACTCCATTGTGGTTGCTTTAGAGTATCAATTCTTTAAAACTGTAGCCAGATAGTCCCCAGGACTCATAGTATCGCACTTTCTTTCTCTGTTCTGCACAGTGTTTTCCTTTATAATCTGTCATTAAATACTGGGGTCCCTCAAGCCTAAGTATGAACTTTGTTCTTCTCTCTAATCACCTCCCATTTTTAGAAGACATCACACCTACATCTTTTGATGCCACATGCTTACAATCAGTTCTCATATTGCTCCATGTCTCTGACTTACACATTTCATCCAAGCTTTAGACTTACTTGGTGGTTGAACTTTTCATGTATCCAAGAGGTATCTCAAATCCACAAGTTTTCAAAATGTCCAATATTGACAGAGTTCCTACTTGGTTCTTGGGCTTCTTCAAAGACCACAAACAAAGAGTTTGAGTGATACCTTTAACTCTGCTACAGTTCATATATTGGACACTTTACCTCTTAAATATTCTTCATATCCATCTAACCTTTTATTTCTATATCTAATAACAGAGACTGGGATATAATATGAACTTAAGAATTAAACTATTCCTAATTATCATTTAGTGAGAACTTAGCTTAATAAATGTGAGCAATTATTCATACTTCTTATGAATTTGAATGCAAATTACAACTTCATGAAAGTTTCTTCTCACCTCCTGAAAGTTTCTTCTCACCTCAGTAAGACTTCTGATCAGTAAGAGCAGAATATATAACAAATGCTGGTGGAGATGTGGGTGAAAGGAAACTCTCATGATTGTTCATGGGAATGTGAATTAGTTTACTACTGTGTAAAAATATACAGAGTTCTCTCAGAAACACTGAAGCAAGAACCTCCATAGGACCTGCATAAGACTATTCATGTTTAGATATATTCTTAAAGATTCCAAGACAACATATTACAAAGATCTTAGCATAACTATATTTATCACAGCATTATTTATAAAAATCAAGTGTCTCTCAACAGGTGAATAGATAAAGAAAATGCGACCATACACTAGAATTTTATTCAGCAATAAAATAGAATGGACTATTTCCTACATTGTAAAATGGGCACACTTGGAAATCATCACATTAAGTAAATTATGTCTGAATCACAGAAACAAAATTTCATGTTTTCTCTAATTTTTTGTGTCCTAGGATTTATAGATCAATCATATAACCATTCATGGACACATAACTGGCACAAAAGTTGAAGGGATAAGGTGAAGGTAAGCAATTATCAGGAAGAAGTTGGGATTGCTAATGTTGTTAAAGAGAATTTGCTTTGAAATATCTATGTGAAATCTAAAATGGTGCACAATAAAACTGCATCTATAAGACCACAGGAATAAAAGCTTGGTCTACAGCAAGGAATTATGAATTGGACCCCGCTAGAAAAGTCCTACATGTTTCTACAAGATTATAAAACAATAAAATCACACCATTCTCTTCTCTGTGATACAGTATTTTAAAATTTTCATCTTTAAGAACCACACTGAGTAGCCAATTCTTTATGAATAGGACTGGCATTCCAGGACTGACTTCCATTCATTGTGAAGAGCTCCAGTGTGCTTTATGCCCCATGATAGTCAACTGTTTTCCCTTCAGGCACAATCTTCTCTCTGGTCATCTCCATCCCAGTCACTTCCTTCTTATTGCCCACTCACTTTAATCCAAGATCACTTTATATTATTATTTCAGGAATATTTCCAGTTATCTTTCTGACAATGTCAATCATTTGTATTATCACTTTGTCAATGATAAGTACATTAAGTCTTACTTGACCAGCATTCATAATCACCTTTCATATACATTTCTCAAAGCACAGGCTCATTAACGATTTCCAATTATCCTTACAATTGTGTTCCCATAAATAACTAACCTAATATGTTTAAATGTAAGTACATATATAATACTTTTGTAATGAATCAGCTTAATCATCTATATATGTAGCATATTCATGAACAAACAAACTCCATCTCCCCTACACCTACCCATACACACACACACACACACACACACACACACACAAAACAAATGTATTTCTTAATGTTTGACAAGTCTCTCTGAGGCCCAATTGCTAATTGTCTCATTTATTCATTGGTAGTAAAGTCATAATAGCTGAAATCTTTACGATATCTGGATATAACATTATATAATGTTTAATAACATTGACCTAAGATTAACATTAAAATAATAACATATGGCTACAACATTGCCCACTGAAAATACAGTTAGGAAACTTGTAGTATGTATTATGGGTTAAGAAGTACTATCATTAAAAATAAATATACTTTTGAATGATTATTAAGAAATGTCAAAAACCAAATGCACAAGGACATGTAAGTGTAATTTACAGATAAACTAAACAGACAAAGGAAGATCAATTCTGTGGGTTGTATTTCAGGAAGCACAGTTTCTGTTGAGCCCTGTTTCCTGCTAACATTTTTATTTACTTCCTCTAGCTCTTAAGTAGGGATTCCTTACCTCTGAACCTATATAGAAATTTTCTTATAATAGGACAAGACAGACAGACTCTGACAGCTATGATTGGACCAAAAGGGGAGTCATCATTCTCCTACTCAATCACTCCAGTTTCTAGACTTTAGACCCAGGGGCACAACCTGTGACCCCATACCCCTACCATTGCATCCCCAGTCACAGGCCAGCAGGCAGGATTCCTGCAGGCAGGCCTGACTACAACCCCCAACACCTGAAACCCACCCATTGCCCTGAGACCGCAGCTGCGCCCTGAGACACAGACTCCGCCAGCTCCCATTGGACCAAGAGAGCCTTCATCCAGTAACTGACAGAAGCAGATGCAGAGATCCACAACAGAGACAGTTGAAGAGACAGGGAAGAGGAATTATATGAGCAAGCAGGAGGTGGGGGGTGAGGGATGGGGGGGTATCAAGATCACAATGTGGAAATATACTGAGACAACTGAACCAAGCTTATAGGAACTTACAAACTTTAGACCAACAGTTATGGAGTATGCATGGGACCAGACTAGACTCTCTGCATATAGGAGATACTTGTGTAGCTGTAGCTGGGTCTGTTTGAGGGGCCTCTGGCAGTGTGATCAGGACTTATCCCTGGTGCATGAGCTGGCTTTCTGGATCCCATTACCTATGGCCGGACACCTTGCTCACCCCTGATGCAGTAGGGAGGGGATTGGTCCTGCCTCAACTGAATGTACCAGGCTTGGAGGTCCCCCCCATGGGAAGACTTACCCTTTTCTAGGGGGTTTTGAGTGAGGAGGAAGCAGGGCAGAGAAAGGATGAAAGGGGGGGGGGGGATCTGTGATTGGTATGTAAAATTAATAAACAAAATTTTTAAATACAAAAAAGTGCTGTGGAATAATGTTTTTGTACACTGGTTTAATAAAATACTGATTGGCCAGTAGGTAGGCAGGAAATATAGGTGGGATAAGCAGACAAGGAGAATTCTGAGAAGAGGAAGGCTGAGTCAGGAGATGCCAGCCTGCTATCCAGGGAGGAGTATAATATAATGGCATGTAGGTAAAGCCATGGAACATGTGGCAACATGAAGATTAATGAAAATTGGCTGAGTTTAAGTGTAAGGGCTAGTTAGTGGTAGGTCTAAGCTAACAGCCAAGCAGTTTTAATTAATATAAGCCTCTGTGTGTTAACTTAGGTCCGAGCAGCTGCAGACTGGGCAGGACCCAGAAAGACTTTCAGGCACAAAAAAGGAATAAATGAATAAAAATAGGGCAAGACAAGGAAAATACAGTAAATTTTCCCCATTGACAGAAAAATTTGTGCTAAGATTCATAACATTGTCGGAGTTAAGAAAGGTCCTTCTTTGAGCTCCACCTGGAGCCTGGCCATGGATCTCTGCATTTGCTTCCTCAGTTATTAGATGAGAGTTCCAGCACGAGTGTTAGGTGTTTGGCCATTTGATCACCAGACTAGGTCAGTTCGGGCTTTCTCTCGACCACTGCCAGCAGTCCATTGTGGAGGTATCATTGTGGATTTCTGGGGACCTCTCTAGTACTTTGCTTCTTCCTATTCTCATGTGATCTTCATTTATCATGGTCTCTTTTTCCTTGTTCTTCCACTCTGTTCCTGATCCAGCTGGGACCTCCCACTCCCCTAAGCTCACCCTCACGTCCAGTTTGTTCATGTAGATCTCATCCATTTCTCTGTCATTGGGGGATCCCTGTGTCTTTCTTAGGGTCCTGTTTTTCTAGGTAGCCTCCCTGGAGTTGTGTAGCAGTCTAGTCATCTTTGTTTTACATCTAGTATCCTCCTATGAGTGAGTACATACCATGTTTGTCCTTCTGAGTCTGGGTTACCTAACTCAGGATGATTTTTTTTTTCTAGATCCATCCATTTGCCTGCAAACCTCGTGATGTCATTGTTTTTCTCTGCTGAGTAGTACTCCATTGTGTATATGTACCATATTTTCTTTATCCATTCTTCAGTTGAAGGGCATCTAGGTTGTTTCCAGGAGTCCAATTGGTGAGAAAGAGGAGGGATTGTATGATTGAGAATTGTTGAGACCATGATTAGAAATAGCACAGGGACAAATAGCCAAACTAGTGGAAACACATGAACTATGAACCAATAGCTGAGGAGCCCCCAACTGGATCAGGCCCTCTGGATAAGTAAGACAGTTGATTAGCTTGAACTGTTTTGGAGGCATCCAGGCAGTGGGATCAGGACCTGTCCTTAGTGCATGAGCTGGCTATTTGGAACCTGGGGCCTATGCAGGGACACTTTGCTCAGCCTGGGAGAAGTGGATTAGTCCTGCCTGGACTGAATCTACCAGGTTAAGCTGAATCCCAAGGGGAGGCCTTGCCCTGGAGTAGATGGGAATGGGGGGTGGGCTGGGGAGAGAGTGGGGGAGGCTTGAGGAGGGAGGACAGGAGAATCCATGGCTGATATGTAAAATTAAATTAAATTATAAAATTTTAAAAAATACAATAAAAAGAAAGGTATTTCTTTAAGCAGAATTATTTTAAAATTGATTGTGAAGAGCCTCTTGCCATGTACCATTTGAAGTAATCAGGAGGCATTTCTCACCATCTGATTTATGAAGCAGCAGCAGAAAGCCCACTGAAAGTACAAGCTTGGCTTCAATTATAACACAGTAGTTTTTGATAATTGGTTATCACATCTTCCTTGCTGTTTTCTATTTCTCTGTGTAACACCACTTCTAGCCTAGTTGCTGCATCAGGACCACTTAATGATGTCCTCTACTTGCAGTGACACAGTAAACCTAATGTTTTTTTCAGTGACTTTTCCTTCCTAATCAAACGATACTGTCAAAGAAAAACGTTTATGCCACATTCATTAATAGAATGCCATTTTTACAGGGAAGGGAGGTTAGTTCAGTGAGAGTAAAAATCCGGTTGGAAAAAGGAAATTGTTTTCTGACTGATAGGTAGAATATTGTCTGTATTGAGAAAGAGCCAATCTGAGAGATATGACTATGCCTAAGATTTCTGAAGATGCCATCTTCTGGTTTTATAACATATTGGAGTGTCTCTAGCAGAAAGCTGCAGTTTCATTTTGAGGTTGGGTCCAGACATCACCATGCTGGACTTGGGAACATTTTACTACAGCCGACTCCAGGCAATAGATAGAGACACGTTGCCCAGGTAAGCATACCCTGGAATATTTGTCTGGCAGCTTTCTCCCCTTCCTCTATTTGGATGCCATAATTCCTTGCTTAGTATAGTAGGGCATGTTTTATTTCTTTTTTTAAAAAAATTAAGTCAGGCATATTACCAAGTATTATGCATAGATACCACAAAGAAATCATAATCTTTAAAATTTATGTATTAATACTTAAATCAGTAGTCTTATTCTCTTGAAGCTAGAAAAATACAAATTGATAGCAATTAGTGGCCTTTGTCCAACTTACCAATCTAATCTTTCAAATTCCTTCCATTGACAGTCATGATCCAAAATGCATATTTTACATAATTGAGTAGTTGGCATCTGTTTTGAGATGGTTGGCTGCCAGATTCCCATTGAAAATTAGGAGGGTATCCAGTGAAAGACTGGTTCTCACTCTGAAAGTCTGCTCTGTTTGCTGTATGGTTTAAAAGAGCTGGGAGGAAACATTCCACACAGAAACCTTCAGAAGATATGCCACCATGTGAGGAATAAAGTTATCAATATGTTAGTGTAAACACCAAACTCATGTAAAGAGCATGTCAATTACAGATTATTGTTTAGAACTATAATCTACAGTTTATTATGCCTTAGTTCCTTTACTATTCTTCAGGAAAAGATTGCAATTGGTACAGTCTTTGTAGTCATTTTTCAGATTAGGAGACTCAGAATTAAAGGAATGTAATAGCTCATCTTCATTTGCCAACTTGCCTGGATTGGAATCGCTTGGTCGACATATCTCTGGACTTTTCTAAGGGCCTTTCCAGAAAGGTCAACTGAGAGGAAGATCCATGCTTAATGGGCGTAGAAACATCCCATGGTTTAGTATCTCAGGTAGAAAAGCAAACAGAAAGAGAAAAAAGATAGGAAGACAGTGAACTGAGCCCGAGCTTTCAACATTCCCTATTCCCTACTTGTGAGCGCAGTGTGATCAACTACTTCACTCTCATAGCACTGAACCTTCCCACCACAGTGCACTATCTATATTCATTTCAATTATACACCAAAATAACCCCTTCCTTCTTTCAGTTGCTTTGGTAAGGTATTTCGTTACAGCAACAAACAGTAACTAATATGTGAAGCAAGTCATATGGTTTTATATCATTCCTCTACTAACACGAGATCAGCTTTCAGACACTAAAGTTACTGAGTTTAATTATTATGTTTCTAACATTGACAGACAATTTTTTTTTCACCTTCGCAGTTAGTTAGCAGAACAAACCCAGTGGTCTTTGGTTGGAAAGAAAGATATATAAAAATACTTGATATCAGCAGGAAGCCACCAATAGAATCTCTAGTTATACAAAGTGACAAAATCACCTCAAATTTTAGGGTGGAGGTGATTGTCTTACACGTAGTGAGATGGACCTAGGTGACACAGTTTTAGCTATAATGGTGATAAGTGCAGAGATTTCAGGAATATTGAGTCTTTATGTTCAGTATTGCCCTATAGTACCAGTGCATGACAGCCCAAAATAAACACGATTTGGAGTAATTGGAGATGTTTCCAATAAAATGTCAAAGCCAAAAATGCTATTTAAAACACAGTATCAGCTGAAGCCAAACTTTCCTTGGAAACCTTCATAATGTTCCTTATTCTCTTGGAGCTAATGTTTATACATAAAAATCCCTTTACCCTTACACAAAACAAATGACGGGTTGGTTGTAGCACACATAAACTCTGCAGGTGAGCTGGATTGTGAGAGTACCTCCTCATTCAAACCTGTTTCCCCTCTGACTTCTAATCATGGCTGTATCATCCTTCCTAAAGAAGAATATCTTGATATTCAAGACTGTGTAATTTTTTTTTCATGAGGAGAAGCTACCATTATTTAAATTGTAACAATATATATATATATATATATTTCCAAATATACTCAAAACCTTAGACAGCACAGTTTTGTCAGTTGGGAATTTGTAGACCCAGAGCCACCTTGGATTATATTTGCTGTGTTCTCTAATTTCACCTGTGTCAAAAGCCATTTAGGGTAGATCAGCAGCCATGAAAAGCTGACTCCCAGGGAGGTAATTGTAAGAAACCTTTCTGGGGCTACATATTAGCCTCACTCTCAAAAAGTACTATGGGGAACAAAAAAGGCTGACAGCTTTATGGAACCTCTGTCTTAGAAAAGAGCCCTCACTAGACCACAGGTGGCCATTTAGTTCACTCAACTCTCACACTGCAGGGCCATGCTTTGTACTAGTGTAATAGGCCATATAAAGTTAATCTCATTATATCCATCAGTGTAATTCACTAGGGCAATTCAATATTGGAGGGAAACCTGCAGTGAATATTCTGAAAGTTTAAAGACCTCTTTTGTTTTCTTTATTTTTAAACAGTTTTAGTAGGATATAATTCATGTACTATACAATTCACCTTTTAAAATGTTTAACTCAGCAGCTTTCAATTTATTCACACAATCCAGCCTCCATCAATGCTGTTAGTTTTTGAACATGTCCGTTGTACCAAAAACATATGCTATATATTTTGACCATTAAATAAAACTTCCTGCTTTCCCCAGCACTTCCCAATAGTAATTTCTGTGCCTATGGACTTTTCTAATCTAGTTTATCCTACCTAAATAAAATGCTAAAACATGTAGTTGCTTATGTCTGTCTTCTCTGACTTAACACAATGTGGAAAGTTTCATCCATTGTTTAGCATGCATTACTATTTCATGTGTTTTTATTATTAAATAGTATTATAGTGCATAAATATACTACATTTACTTATTCTTTCATTAGTTGATAGATGATAGGTTGCTTCTAGGAAGGGATCATATTATGAACATTCATTTATAGGTTTTATGTAAGGACTAATACAATGTATTGTTTATCTTGAGTATATACTTGAGCAGAGTTCTGTGACTATACAATCCCTCCATGTTTAAGAATTTAAAGAAAGTTCATATTTTTCACTAAGTTCATGTTGTTTACTGAAGAAGCTATGCCTTTGAATGTTCACACTATCCAGTGTAATGTTTCTAAGCTATTATTCATTGATAATTTCTATTATCTCTTTAAAAAATAATTTTGTTTTTTCAAGATCAAAGACATCAAAACCATGATGATTACAAGTATACATTTCCCAACAGAGTAATGATGTAATAACATTTCTTCTTAATAAATTATGCCTACTCTTAGTGTATATAAATAAAATAAAATGGTCATATTATTTTACGATTGTGCTCATGTTTTCTTGCTGAAAGTCATTCCTTTAAGACAGGCATTTGAGGCATACTGAACGTCATGCATGGAAGTTGACTTTACCTTACATACAAGAAGAAAATCCATGACTGCAGAGGGCAGATTTAGTTCTGCTTACCTTTATGAATTATGTTAGTCAAGCATTAGACTGTGAAGGAAAATGATAAACAAACAATATAACAAAGGAACAGGGAAATCATGGAGATTAAGAGAAAGAAGCAGTACCATATGAGTAGAGGGTAGTGTCCATTTCCATAATAGATTGAAACACATCAAAGATGATCTGGGACAGAAGGTCCTTTGAATGTACAGAACTATGATCCAGCCTCCAAACTTTGTCTATCAGTAGTGGGTAGCTATTCCAGCTTTGACTTGGAAGTACTAACCCCACTGAGGCTTCCAGTGACTGTCACACCTACCTGTGACCTGCCCCTGAGGCAGGGCCCAGACAGGAGCCCTTAAGACCCGAGACCTGGATGTGCCAGCTCTCTTGGTTCCTGGTGAACTTGGTTGCTGGATGGTAGACCAAGTGGAGTTCTCCAGTAAACCAGCTGGACTGTACCTCGCCTCTCCCAGATCCTGTAACCAACCCCTTTATTAGCTGTAAGTTGCCTCTCAAAATAAACCTTTTTAACTATGTGGAGTTGCCTTAATAAATCCCCCAATAACTATCTAATACCTAACAACAGTGCAAGTCTTATGGAATGGCAGTGATACTGCAGGTCTAATATTATTCAAAGACATGCAATATCATACTAGATTAAGACTAAATGGGTTGAAAAGATGACTTGGACCTACAAATAATTTACTGCAAATCTCTTCTATTCATATAAACCTATGTTTCCAAATGCATCTAAAACAGGGTATGTGGCAACTCTGCAGGACTATTATCCATAACTCACCTGTCATGGGATCCTAGCCGTAGAAGTCCAAACATAATGATACTTGATCAGAATCATTTAGAGAACTGTGGTTATTGTAGAATTGGAGAATAAAGGTACAGATAATTATATATATATATATATATATATATATATATATATATATATAATTTCATGACTATTTTGGTAAAAGTCCATTTCAGTTAATGTTCTTGAAAGTGTGGATTATCCAGTACAATAAAAATTACCTTTGTGAACCCATTTTAAATGAAATTCTCACATACTACTCTCCTTCTTCAAGTAGGTTTCTATTAAGCCTTGGGTGTACTTTCATTTCAGCACTAATTACATTATATGGACTTTTAGACAGATTCTATATCTCTGTATCCTTTCAGAAGATTACAAGCATTTCAAGGGCAGAGGATGGGAGAGGGAGAGATGGCTCAGTGATTAAGAACATGTGCTGTTCTTGCAGGGACCTGGATTTAGTTTCTAAAACCCACATAGTAGTGCACAACTGTCTGTGACTCCAGTTCTGGAGGATCTGACACCTTTTCTGACCTTTGCAGGCTCTGCATGCATAATATATATATATATATATATATATATATATATATATATATATATATATATATATATATACCTTAGGTACACATATGTACACATAAAATTTAAAAATTATATTTTAAAAATAGCAAGGTCTATGTCTTCTGTAAGTTAGCAATCTTTATATCTTTGTATGTTCTATCAGCTAATGTTCATTTCCATTGTGATGTTGTTTGTATATTGTAGGGCCCAGATTTTTCATAAATTATTATGCATAGACTTCATTGAGGCAGTTGCTAAAGAATTCGAAGTTGTGTGGCTCAGGTGAGGTTGTTTACTCAATTAATTTTCATATTTGCTTCTGAAAGCTGGGAACTGACCAACATAGAAGCTGCAATTTAGTCATCTCTCCATACGTGAATCAAAAACACTGGAGAAAATACTTGTGATCCTGCCAATTGTTTTGGCTCAAGATAAGAACAACTGTCTTTGATTCTAATCCATTAAATTGAACTCAAAGCCAGTGTTAGTTTAGGAATCCTGCAGAGATCCACCTGCTATGAGAAGTATTAAGATTGAGAAATCAAAACTTTGAGAAGTTATCGGTACTAACATCTAGAAAGGAGATGGCTGCATTTCATGTAGACTTTACCAAAAGCCACCATGAGACCCATCTCACACACCAATGTGAAGGGTTTCACACTAAGTCTTCATTAAGTTCCCAACATTGTTCTTTCTGACAAACAAATAAACCCCAAACACTGTTTCTGTCATCATGAGAATGTGCTTCTTACATTTGAGGTGGTATCTGAAGTCTGTGAATACTGTATTACTTTATCTGCTTTTTAAATTCAAATCCCCTAAATTTGCTAATCCCCCAGGAAATTAAATAGGCTTTGAATTTTTACAAAACATTCAACCTCCACCATTTATAGCAGAATCTCCAGCATGTTTTCTTAAATCCTTCCACTTGATTCCAAATTTATCCATGTCATGTCTTCCTGGTTGCTCTGGGTTTTCTGGTAATTAGTAGTGTAATTATTTGTAGGCAAAAAGCTTGAGAATAATTCATAATTTATATTTGTCAATATCCAGTTTATTTTTCAAGATTAAATCTTTTGTTATATTCTTATTTTTCTATTAAAAGATGTAGTCTTCATTTTTCTTTGTTGGCTGTTATTCCAGAGAATGTGGTTTACATACATATTTAATGATTTCAAGCTAATCTGTGTTCATTTCCTTTCCTGGAAGGCAGTAAATTTTCACCATATACCCAAAAATTTTGTGTACTCTCCTTGAAGAACAATGAGGCAGAGTATGATGTTTAAATATATCAATCTACTCTACACATTGCTTCCTGAATTTGAATATCTATATATTATTTTATTATGAAACATGAAGCATTTACCACAAAAATACTTTATAAGTTATTTCAACATGCTTTTTCCTATTATATTTGCTTGAAAATTTTCTCTGTAAACAATCATTGTTGTTTTGACTCATAATTTTATCACACATTGGTAAGAATTAAATTATTTGAAAGCAACATTTATGATTTAAACTCACATGTGTAATATGTAATATGTAATGATTTAATGGTGGAAGAGTTCTTGGTGTGTTAGAACTAAGGGGTGCCACAAAGTCACACTGTGCAACAGCTCACTGAGAGGTTTATGGGGAAGGGGTTGCAGAAGTGGCCTCTGAGGAGGAGGAGAAGAAAAAAAAAGTGGGGAGAGAAGGTGCTTGCTTTTTTCAAAGGGGATATAGAGCATGAGCATAGAGTGAGTGCATGGCTTGTGTTGGCAGTAGCTATAGTGTGACATCTTGGCTGCTCCTGCTGACTTGTCCAGCTGTCACTTGGTCCCTGAAGGCAGGTGGTATAAATGGCTTAATGCTTACATTATGAGTGCAATATAAACACAGAAATACACATGTGTACATATATCTAGCACTTTCCATATACTCTTATTCATTAACTAGAATAATCAAATTATAAAATCAGAGTGATATATGCTACATTACATAGGCATTATATGCAATTATATTTATTGTCTTTCATATCCATTTTCTATAAATAACTATAACTTGTGGATTTATTTTTCTTTTAACTGATCTTGAATTTATTTCTCTCAAAATGTATATAAAATGTGATCAAAGTTACATAACTCTTCATCAAAGTTATTAAATTTCTAATTGTCTATCTTTACTCTCCATTATGTTGCTAGTGATAAATAAGACAAAATATTTTTGCTCTTTTGGATGGCTTATTTGTAAAACTTTGTAAATAGAAGTAAAACAACATTGATGACCAAGTCCCTAAGAGCCAAGTTGCAGTGTTGGTAAGTCAAAAGTATGGAGTTGAGGGAAAGCAGCACTAAATGAAAACAAAGCAACAATGCAAGACCCCAGAAGCAAATCTCCTTCTATAGGAAAGGATCTATATAGGTCTGAAAAGTGTAATGCATTGACAGTAACCATAGAAACAAAAATCTCCATTTCAGTCAGATTGCAAACTATACTATTCAAATCATGGCCAGCAGCAAGGAAAAAAAAATCCATTTTCAGACATAGAAGTTATTTACCTATCTTAGTGTATTGGATAAGAACTGCAACTACCAACAGCAAATTAGATTAAAGCATTTAAATAAATAAATAAGAAAGAAAGAAAGAAAGAAAGAAAGAAAGAAAGAAAGAAAGAAAGGAGGGAGGGAGGGAGGGAGGGAGGGAGGGAGGGAGGAAGGAAGGAAGGAAGGAAGGAAGGAAGGAAGGAAGGAAGGAAGGAAGCCATGAAAAGCCAATACTACCAAGAAGGAAATCATAGAAGTTGTGATTATTTGATAATAATTATCATGCTGGTTTAAAATAAGTCAATACTCATAGGAGATAACATGTAACACATGGCAATATAGAATAATAGTATCAATAGAAGGGTGAGAGCTGTAAGATACAATCAAAGGAATCTACTAGGAATGCTGACAAAAGAAAACGAGCAGAGCCTTTCAAAGGGTCAGCAGGAGAATGGACATGGGAATAAAGAACCACTAATGCCCAAGTCCTATGAACAGAAGTGACCAAAGTGAAACAGAAATATTAAATAGTAGAATACAGCTGCAATTGGAATCATAAAAGCAGAAGAGGTAAATGAGACATCTGAAGAAATAACTGAAAGTATTTCCAATAGGCCTCAGAGGAAAGATCAGGAGACCGCAGAACATGAGAGTACCAAGACCACCATACACAGTTAGCTTTCAAATCATAGAAACAAAAAAATAAAAAATAAAAAATACTGAAGACAGTCACAAGAGTAAAACAAGAAGCATTCAAGGTTCAGTGAAACAAACATAAGAATTTCAGAAGAACTACTTAGAAATTCTTTCATGAAACCAATCACCTAAATAAAAACTGTTATGTTCAAAGTGATGAATAGGACAGAGTAGAAACCAAAACTGTATGTCAAACCAGAAATCTTTATCTAGAGAAAACATGCTTCAAAAAATGAAAGAGAACTGGACATTCTCCCATAGACAGCTGTTATTTCCTGGGGAGATATGAAGAAATGTCTGCTCTCCATAGATAAGAAACAAAGAATTTTACAAGCAAAGAAGTCCATATTTAATGGAGCATGAATAATGAGTTACTTGTAAGACATGGGTGATTAAAAGGCAGGTGGATCATAAGCCCACCTAAAGTGAGTAATGAGTCAGAAAAGTTGCATCCTTGGCCCTCCCTGCACAAGTACCAAGCAGTTTAACAGGTTGGAGAGTCTCCTCTCCCTGGAGTTCTTTCTGAATATTCAAGGTCCAGTCCCCTCTTTCCAGGCTGAGCAAAGTGTCCCTGTGTAAGCCCAAGGTTCCAAACAGCCAGCTCATGCACTAAGGACAGGTCCTGGTCCCACAGCCTGGGTGCCTCCCAAACAGTTCAAGCTATTCAATTGTCTCACTTATCCAGAGGGCCTGATGCAGCTGGGGGCTCCATAGCTTTTAGTTCAAAATTCATGTGCTTCAATTAGTTTGGTTATTTGTCCCTGTGCTTTTCCAGTCCTGGTCTCAATAATTCACACTCTTACAGTCCCTCCTCTTTCTTGACAATTCGACACCTGGAGCTCCACCTGGGGCCTGGCTGAGGGTCTCTGCATCCACTTCCATCAGTTATTGGATGAGAGTTCCAGCACGGCCATTAGGGTTTTTGGCCATCTGATCACCAGACTAGGTCAGATCAGGCTTTCTCTCGATCAGAAAATATTTCTATTTACAAAAGAAAGGAAGAACAGGACACTGGAACAAATGAAGACCAGGCAAAATAACATTTTTTTCTTCTTTTCCTGTTTTTAAACTGATTTAACCTAATAGTTTAAAAAAATATTTAAAATATAATTTAAAGTCTTTGAAAATCATAGCAGGAAGACTATGAAGTATGCATTATATAGTCAATAAATTAAATATGTACTATGTGTTAACTCTAAACAATCCTCTATAAAATATTTGGTCTCATTTTTCTAAAATGTTATTTATAATAGTAACTAATTATAAATATTATAATTCATCAAATGTTTTCCAGGACCTGAGTGCTAAAAACAGCAAAATTTAATAAAGGAAATGATATGTTTGGACCTTTGAGCTTTTGACAGAATTCAATCCCCTGCAATTGCACAACTGATATTTCTGTTTCTTTTGATCCTTGAACTCCATCTGACTTCCCCTCTGACTCATCACTTCTGCCTCCAAACAGATAAAATAAACCGTTTGTGACATGCTGTGATTATATTAGGCCTAACTCAAGAGATCTAGGATAGCTTTCCAATCTCAAATCTTTAAGTTGAATCATACCTATAAAGTACTTTTTGCAAGAAATATAACATTTATGGTAGCCCCTGAGTAAAAGTATTGGAAACATTGTACAGAGAGCATTACTCTTATAACTAAATGAAATAAGAGTGAAATAGAGATGTTAAAGGCTACATCTTTCTTCTGTCTATCTATGCACCATCTGTCTTCTACCTATATAGCTATCTAGTTTATATCTATCATCTGTACTTTTGTCAATTTATCATTTATAAAATACTCTAAGAAACTTTAAATTATCTTATCACAATAAAAGAGGTATTAGAAAATTTGAAAACAGATGACTACTATAAAATATTGAGAGAGAGAGAGAGAGAGAGAGAGAGAGAGAGAGAGAGAGAGAGAGAGAGAGAGGGAGGTGGGGGGAACACCTAAAATACTTGGACATTATATTTCCAATTCATGTGTTATTAACATCTTGGGCAGGACATTTTTGAGGAACTGTTTGAGATTCTGTTAGCCAAATTCTTTACAAACTAGTAAGTGAATCAGCAGCTTAGAAGCTCTCCAGATCCATGAATTAACAAAAGAAAAATAAAGAACAAAAAGTAAAGAATAAAGAAAAGTAAGTAATATGCAGGTACTTCATAGGCAAACTATTGAACCATAAAAGAAAAGTCCTGAATGAAGCAAGAGCAAAATTAAAGAATAGATATAGAAGGAGATATGGGGCCATCATAACATACTTCCTTCAGAAGTTAGCATAAGGCAAAACAAAGAAGCCACTTGTTTAAAATATTGAAAAGGAGAAAATGGAAGGAGTAGAAACTGCTCTGAGTAAACTTGTGTAAGAAGTAAAATTCAAAAATAAATCAAGGTAAGTTTTCAAAGAATCCAGCCTAAGACAGTCAATTTCCATCATGTCTGACAAGAAATATTCTGGAATTTTCTACAACCCTATAATCATTTTAATACTTGTATAAATATGCTTGAAACATCAGCATTTTCCTGTTAAAAAATTTCACCAACTTAAAAGATTTTCATAAGAAAAAATAATTGCTGTGAAAAGTGTCTACAGCCAGTGTACTGAAGAGTTAGTACTGGATGATTTCTCCCTCTGATTTAGAAAGATGCCTGCTCATCTCCACGTTCTTCTGTGCATCATTGTACATTATTCTTGAGCACTGACAGAAAGAAACTAACCTCATAAACAGTCTCACAAAACATATGAACAAATGCCAAAAATACTAAGTGCATTTAGATATAAAAATAAACCCATTCTGTCTATAAATAACGGACCTTTTCAACAGATATGTGAAAACTGAATACTACTCACATTTTTTTTTCATAATTTCTAGGTGTTCTTCATTCCTTCTGTCCAGACTATATTGTGGTATTTTGAGATTATATTTCATGAAAATAGAATCTGGCATAAAAATTAAGATCTATACTTTTTAAATATAGAGAAATCCTTCTTATGCAGTATTGATAGCATTTAGCAAACTTCTCTTCCAGAAGGCGTATATTTTATTCTTGCTGCCATTGGCAAAGCCTGCTTGTCAAATCCAATTCCATACCTTGTATTTATCTCCCTAGACTTCTCCTCCTGTGTTTTCTATTAGCATAGTCCTTGTAATGTAAAACAAGAGACAGTAAAGAGTTTCAAAGGCCTAGAGAGCCAGTCAGTGTCTCAGGTTTGTAGGCCCACAAGTCATAGTCTCTGTTAGGTTAAGCAAGCTCTGTTGTTTTAGTGCAAAGCAGATTTCAACAATATGTGTAAATATGAACGTAGCTATGTTCCAGTAAAATTTTATTTAAAAAACAGGTATAGGCTCCTTGAAAACAGTTTGACTATTTCTGATGTGAGTCCTATATTGAAAAATCATTTCAACTTCTATGCCAAATTAAATTCTGGATTTACATCAGCTATCATGTGATCTTCACTCAACACAGAGGAAGGCATAATCTAGCCTTGATCTATGTTTCTCAGATATAACAGCACACTTCCCATGTCCCAGCATAAAGAGCCTATTATGTGCTCTTTCATCTCACAATTTTCTAAGTCATTCTGATTATATTTATTGGCAAGCTTAGGAGGCATTCTTTCTTGATATCTCACAGATATTTACCTCCATGAAGAACATGTGACCATTGTTCAAATAGTAGCTATAAATAGATCTACAAAACAATAGAATACAAAACTCCTAAGTAGGTATAATTGTGGAAAGGTCCCACTATTTTTTCAAGAATGGTTTTCTTCTCTAGTATTGCTAGCACTGATTCAAAACATTGAAAAAAGTCATAATGCTACTGTGTGATCTTTCTATATATTACACACACACACACACACACACACTTACACACACATATATACATGCAGCAACAATTAGCACTTGTTCTAGCTGTGTATGGTTTTGGTAATATAATACGTGTCCCACAGACTTGCTTATGCTCTCTACAGGCATAGTTTTGTTTGAAATAAACCTGGAAGTCATAATACAAAGTGTTACTTTGTTCTTAATGAAGTCACCCAAGGCAAAATTGACCTTAATTTGTTCATAGATAATTTTAATTTAGCAAAAGCAGATGTGCTTTAGACTGAAAACCTAAGTTTTCATGTCTATTGTGAAATCTTGGAGTGGTAAATAAACTAAAAATGTTGCTTTGATCTGCTAAGATATTATACATCCTTGTGCTGCTTTTTCCCTGCTGATAGAGTATCAGAAATTGAAATTCCTAATACCATAAGTTCCGTACCTCATCTGCAACAAATTACATTGGTTCTTTTAATGGGCTTGCTTTAAGTAGTCATCACCTTCTCTTGCTCAAACAGTTCCATTTGAGAAAATTCCCTGTGGTTCTAAGTGACATTATGCATTAAATGTGGGCAGGGGGCCAATGCATTAATCAGATGAACATCAGTCCATCTGAAGAATGTCCTTTAACTTGAGTTTCTTTTTTTTTCCATTTTATCACACCCCCCCATCTCCTGAGCTATTTGTATTCATATTCTGGCTGGATGTTGGCATTAAATGTTATGTTGCAGTAGAAAAACTATTGAAATCATAGTTCACAAGGATTACTGTCTTCTTGGAGACAGTCACGGGGGTGGGGGGAGTGCAAGGTGGTAACAACAACAATATAACAAATAATATAGTTATTGTAAAACAATGAGAAGAGAAGGAACAATGAGTTTTTCTGAGAAGTGCTACATGGTTTCAGTAGAAGACCAAAGAACCTACGTGGATTTCTGATAGCTTGGGATGGAGGAGATATGACATGAAGTGCTTCTTAAAAGATGCTCAGTATTTAATGGATAATGAAGGAGAAAAGAGGTTTTTCCATAGTGTAGGAAGGGAAAATAGATAACAATGAATACAGGGTTTAAGATGATGGAGAGTTGAAAGGCGGCTTGAGAATGACTGTAAATTTAAGATTGGGAATGTAGCTCAGTACTAGCATACTTGCTCCCCTATGAGAAAATTAAAAAAGATAATACCGATCCAGATTGGTACTCCTGAGGGATTAAAATGCGGGTCTGAGATACAGAATCTCAAAGTGTTCCACCAGGTTTTGTTGGAAAGATAATGTCTTGATCCAGTAGACAGAACATATTGGTCTCTCTGGAACTCTCAGTTACACCAGACACTGCTAACAGAGCCCCTTCCACCTTTCCCCCAAGCCTCCCTTCTGAGGGCTTTTGTCTGGAATATGGACTTACTTCACCTAGGGTAAAAGAATGTTCAAAGCACACAGAGGCCAGAAGAAGCCTTTGTAAAAATGTGAAAATCTATGCAAAGAGCAGAGCAAGTGAAATAGATAAAAATATGTTAAAAGTCAGAGATTTACCTGTCTCTGCTCATCTCTTTAGTTGTGTCTCAAGGGACCACTCCTCTGCTCCGGAAAGATGAGCAGTACCTCTCTGGTAATCCCTGTGTGCAGCAGGATCAACCTACAAAGTATTGCTTTATAAAACATAGTTGCTGAAATGGGAACTGGCAGCCTCATTCATTTTAAATAAGACTAAAACACAAAATCACTTTTTTTTCAAAGTTTCAGACTGCATTTAATATTTCTCATGCTAAACCCAAGATTTCTTGAAAACCCTCATAGAAGATTAAACTGCTGTTCTTTCTCTTATACTCCTGTAACATTAGAAAAATAACATTTTGTCTTTCATTTTTCTTTCACCTAGGTTAGCGTCACAGACTTATAGGCCTTTGGATCTATGTTTACTGACACAGTGTCCTGGGTGCTCTGTGGACAGGATTAGGAACTAAATAATTTGGTTGACACTCTAGACAAATAGGACTGTGGTGAAGGGATGTTTGGTTTATCAGAAAGGCTCTCATGTGGCATAAAAGATCTGCATGCTGCTTTCTGGAATCATGAGCCTCTGGACCCTGTGTCTGAAGCATATGATATCTTCAGCAATTGAGACTTGTCTTCCACCTCTGCGGGAGAGCCAAGGGCAATAGCAAGAGCCTGTACTATTTTAGGAATCTGTTGAACAAAACTGTCCTACACTAAAAAGACATTTTTTCTTATGCCTGGTGTTGGGATTTTTGTAAGATACTCTATGGATCTTGTGAGATCACTGTTGGTCAAGATGAGAAAATTTCATTTAAACTATACATGCATATTTATACATGGACTTACATGAATTATAGATATTTAAGGTAAATATTTAATAGTATGACCCTTTATGAATTTTTCAAGGAGCCTTACCATTATTTGACCCTCCTTCCTTTCTCTTCTGTAATTATTTTCCTCTTATGCTCCATAACTAGAATCCCTCTCAACCCTAGACCAAGAGGTACAAACAACTAAGAAGTGTTGAGAGAAGGGGAAGTAGCCTTTCACAGAGAAGAACACACAAATTGGCTATCTAATACCAGAGGGTCAGCTCTAAAACCATATACAGTAACACTATACAGTCTGGGCAGGTTGGAAATATGTATGGATAGACACAGAAAAGCTTCCAGCTACAAATGGCATCCAACAGAATTTGTCTTTTTCTGTTATCTCTATGTAGGGCTGAGCATAGTGACATTGATTTATTATATTTGTCAAACTCTAGTTTAATTCACTCCTATATGAAATAACCTAGAAGGCCCTGTATACCATTGATTTTTGCCAGAAGGGAAGAGCAGGTTGGAAACACTGGTCAGATTGTATGCCAAATTTTATCGTTATGTTTGCAAGTATATGGTGTGCATGTGTATATGTATGTGTATGTGTGTACATGCATGCGTGTTGTATTTGTATGTGTGTGATCATATGTGTGGTTCAGGTCCATAACATATATACATACACACACACTCACACACACACACACACACACACACACACACACACACACACACACACATACCACACCACACACATACACACACATGTAGGACAGAGGTTGATTTATGTGTCCTCATTGATCACTCCCTACCTTACATTTTGAGGCAGGGTTTCTTACATGATCCATGCCTGCCAATTCAGCTAGTAGACAGTTGACTTGCTCTGTAAATTAGCCATCTCTATCTGCCAAGCACTGGTATTAACCATCCTGTTGCCACTCCTAAGTGACATTTGCATTGGTGTTGGGAATCTCAAACCCTGTCTTCATGCTTGTGAGGTCAGAATTTACCAAAGATCCTACTCTCCAGTCCCTATATACAGGTTTTCAGTAAGTTAATAAAACTATTTCAGCATTCATTGACTATTTTATTTTCATCTGTGAGATAAACTGTTGCTACATCATTGTGATTCTTAGAACACACCCTCCTTAATTTGTAAAGAAAAGATTAAAAAACAGCATACCTGGGTTCGGGATTTAGCTCAATGGTAGATCACTTGCCTAGCAAGTGCAAGGCCCTGGGTTCGATCCTCAGCTCAAAAAACAAAAACAAACAAAAAAATAGCATTCCTATTAAAACAGTAGAGGGACCAGACTTAGAATAACTAACATAAGGGCTTGGAGAGATGGCTCAGTGGTTAAGAGCACTGACTGCTCTTCCAAAGTTCCTGAGTTCAATTCCCAGCAACCACATGGTGGCTCACAACCATTTGTAATGAGATCTAGTGCCCTCTTCTGGCCTGCAGGCATTCATGCAGACAGAACACTGTATACATAATAAATAAATAAATCTTAAAAAAAATACTTTGAACTTAAAAAAAAAAAAGAAAAAAAAAAGAATAACTAACATAATAAAACTCTTAATTAGTAATTGGAGGAAAGGTGTGTCTGAATTCCTAGCCTAGGTATCAGGAAGATTTAAGATTATATGCAGCAACATCTAACTTTCAGTGTCCTTGTTTATTTTTGAAAGCCCAGTATCTGAGTTTCATTTACATATGTATTATTTCAGTTTACAGATATTTCAGTCATGGGGTTGAGAATTCATGTGGTCTCTATGAAAGACTTAGCATATTGTTTAGAATGTGGCACATGTCCAGTGAACAGTCCTGATGTTTTCACAGACATAAGTGAACAGCCCTTTATATTGTATTTTTGCTTTTTTCCTTAGAGGAGACTGGTGAGCCCATGCTGCAACAGTAGAAATATTGTTATCATCGGTTACTGAGAGCGTCTTTGTCTTGTTTATACACACATTTTTAGACTAAATAATTTTTATAGGTTTTCATTATCTCAGAATGTAATATGTTTTCTTTCTTTTCATTTCTTTAATATCATTTCTTTATTCTTCTTTACAAATATTGCAACACCTTATTGATTTCTGTGCTGAGACTATCCCTCTCTATAACATGGTTTCTGTTAAATATTTTTTTCTCATAGTCTTCACTAGCACCTTGTTTCTTTACATGCTTTGTAAATTTTTATTTTAAGCTAGAAATTTTGAAGATATGAAACATTTTAAACTCCAGATTTAATTATGTCTCTATGTAAAATATGTATCCCATGTGAAGAAATAAATCATTGGTTGTATACTTCTTGCTTTATAATTTGTTACAATTTCTTTATTTCTTTAGACTGGCCCTCAGCATTGTGATAAGCATTTAGTTCTGCTTCAGCCTGAATCTTTATTCCTCTGTGTGTTTGAATGGAGAGCGCATGGTGATTGTCATACAAGGGTGATTTTCACACCTGGCTTATTTGGTAGAATACAAGCTCTAAACTTCCTTAATTAACTTTGTGTTAGAGAACAACTGAGATTTCTACTCTCCCTTTTCAGCTATAGAGCTGCCAATTTCTGTTAGGTTATTTTCAGGCATGTGAAGCTGAGAGGTCAGCCATGGATATGACAGGATATGATATGCAAAGTTGGGGGCAGTAAACTATGCTTTTCTCTGTTTCAAGATTATTTTATTTCCAGCCAATTTGTCAGCTTCAGTCTGTTTCTTCTAGTACATCAAACCAACAAACATATAGTTTTCTATATGAGTTCCGACAGTTATACAGACAGTGATGTGAACTGACCCAATGATAATACTTATAAAACACACAGAGACAATTCCTTCCCTTAAAGGTCAGTCTCCAACTTTTGTCTGAATTTTGTTATTGCTGGATGCCTTCACAGATTATTCTCTCCATTTTTTCCAAAGTTTGAATTTGTTTTACTTACAATGAATCCATATAATACAAAGTTTTCTGGCATTAACCGGGCCAGAACTAATGCATTCTCTTTCAGTTTCTACCATTTTAAGAGGGCTCTGTCTTTCTTTCCTCTTGAGTCTCTTCATTCTTACATTCTAAGAGGCTGTACTTTAAATATTATTTTGGGACTGAAGATATGAGTTTGTGGTTCAAAGCTCTGACTGCTCTTGCAGAGCATGGAGATTTGGTTATGGAAATATACAAGACAGTTCAAACCACTTGCAGCTCCAGTTCCAGAGGATGTGAAGCCCTCTTCTGGCCTCAAAGAGCACTGCAATCACATGAAGCCAAAACATACATACCGGGAAAACACCCATACAAATAAAATAAAAATAATTAAATATTTAAAAGTATACCCAAGGAATGCTCAATCACACCACAAGGGCATTTGCTCAGCTATGTTCATATCAGCATTGATTGTAATAGCCAGAACCTGGAAACAACCTAGATGCCCTTCAACTGAAGAATGGATAAAGAAAATATGGTACATATACACATGGAGTACTACTCAGCAGAGTAAAACAATGACATCATGAGGTTTGCAGGCAAATGGATGGATCTAGAAAAAATCATCCTGAGTGAGGTAACCCAGACTCAGAAAGACAAACATGGTATGTACTCACTCATAGGAGGATATTAGATGTAAACCAAAGATGACTAGGCTACTACTCACAACTCCAGGGAGGCTACCTAGGAAACAGGACCCTAAGAAAGACACAGGGATCGCCCAATGACAAAGAAATGGATAAGATCTACATGAAGAACCTGGATGAGAGTGGGGGTAATGAAGGGCCAGTTTAGAGGGAAAGAGAGCTTAGGGGAGCAGGAGATCCCAGTTGGATCAAGAAGAGAAAGGTTTTTTGAGACAGGGTTTCTCTGTGTAGCTTTGTACCTTTCCTGGATCTCACTCTGTAGACCAGGCTGGCCTCAAACTCACAAAGATACACCTGGCTCTGGCTTTGGCTATCATTTTTAATTGAGATTGATTGAATGTCCTTAAGAGCTCTCCTTGACAAGGAACATCATAGTTGGAGAGGCACACAAATTCCAAAGGAGGGCCAGAATCACTTTTCAAGTTCATTAGGACATCATTATCAGGGATAATGGTAATAACATAACCTCCTAATGTGTTGTTTAGAGTCTAAGTTGTTATTCTTCCATATGATACTGGTTAACTATAAATGGAGTGTAGATTATCTGGTTTCACAAAACCCATAGTCAAATGCCATTGTAGATACATGTATTTTTTAATTAACTAGGCAATGTTTGTAAAAAATAGGAAATGAATATATGATTAAAAGCACTTTTTCTATCCTATATACCTATAAATTTATTGAGCACATATATTGGTTATTGCATATTTTTAATTTTTACAGTTGATTGAGCTGTGGTTGGCCTAATTGATGGGATCATGAATATATTATTTTTGAATCCAGAATTTATAACTGTGTATATTTCAATGTGACTTTCCATTTACTACTTAATTTATATTTAATAAATAACAAATTTAGGGAATATGATATTACTTGCAAAAATTAAAATTTTGTTAGAATGAAGAGGTCATCATAATATATAAGACATAAATGCTATCACATGGTTTCTCAAGTAAAGTGCTTTTCTCCTCACAGTTCTCACTTGGTTCAATTTTGTCAATAATGATTTTTTATCCTGCTGATTAAATTGCTACTACCTAAAGAATATTTAAAAAAAATATTTCTTATCATTTTGAGCCCAGTAGAAGACTGGAATTTGGGTAGTGAAATTCTCATTCTTCACACAGCCATTTAGAGTTTTCTGTTGGCCTTCAGATTGAGATGATACCAGTGGATATACTGCTCAAAGTTCAAAGGAAAGATTAGAGCTATATAGATGTAGAATTGTCTATACATATAAAAGCATAGAAGCCATGAGATGCAATGCAATTGGCTGGAAAGAGGTCAAAAAGTGAGATGAGATGCTTGTACCAAGCTTCAGACAAAAAATAACATTGCAAAGTAATCCCAAGTACTTGCTTAAGTTTTTATTTTTATATTATTATTAAGAGATTTTCTATTCATTTTACATACAAACCACAGATTCCCCTCTCCTCCCTTCTTCAGCGCCCCAGCCTTTTACCCCCCGTCTTCCTACCTCCTCCAAGGCAAGGTCTCCCATGGGGAATCAGCAGAGCCTGGTATATTCAGTTGACGCAGGTCCAAGTCCCTCCTCCCTGCACCAAGGATGAACAAAGTATTCCACCATAGGCACTTGGCTCCAAAAAGCCAGCTCATGCACCAGGGACAGGCTCTAATCCCAGTGCCTCGAGGTCCCCTAAATAGTTCAAACTAAACAACTCTCTCGCCTGTCCAGAGGGCCAGTACAGTACCATAGGGGGCTCCTCAGCTATTGGTCTATAGTTCATGTGTTTTTACTAGTTTGGCTGGCCATCTCTGTACACTTTCCCATCATGATCTTGATGTCCTTTGCTCATAGAATCCCTCCTCTTTCTCATCGATTAGACTCCTGGAGCTTGGCCTGGCGCCCGGCCATGGGTCTCTGCATTTGCTTTCATCAGTCACGGGATGAGGGCTCTATGATGACAGTTAGGGTATTCATCCATCTGATCACCTGAGTAGGCCAGTTCAGGCACCCTCTCGACGACTGCCAGTAGTCTAATGTAGGGTCATCCTTGTGGAATACTGGGAACTTCCCCAACACTCTCTTTCTCCCAATTTCCATGATATCTTCATTTATTATGGTATCTCTTTCCTTGCTCTCCCACTCTGTCCCTGTTCCAGGTCAAACCTCCCATTCCCCTACGTTCTTATCCTCCTTCCTTTGCCATCCATTACCCCCTCACACACACACACACACACACTCCCAGTTTTCTCATGTAGACCTTATCTATTCTCCTTCACTGGACAATCCATGCATCCCTCCCAGAGTTCTCACTGCCAGCTAGCCTCCCTGGAGCTGTGAGTTGCAGTCTGGTTATCCTTTGCTTAACATCTAGTATTCAAAGACCTCAACATAAATTCAATTACACTGAACTTGATAGAAGAGAAAGTAGGAAATAGTCTTGAATGCATTAGCACAGGAGAACAATTCTTAAATATAACACCAATAGCACAGACACTGAGAGCAACAATAAATAAGTGGGATCTCCTGAAACTGGGAAGCTTTTGTGGGGCAAAGGACACAGTCAATAAGGCAAAATGACAGCCTACACAATGGGAAAAGATATTCACCAATCCCACATCTGACAGAGGGCTGATCTCCAAAATACATTAAAAAAATTAAAAAAAAAACTATACATCAAAATACTTAACAATCCAATTAAAAAGTGGGCTGCAGAGCTAAACAGAATTCTCAATAGAAGAATCTCAAATGGCTGAAAGACATCTAAGGAATTGCTCAACAATCTTAGTCATCAGTGAAATGCAAATCAAAATGGTTCTGAGATACAATGTTACACCTGTCATAATGGCTAAGATCAAGAACACTGAAGACAGCTTATGTTGGAGTGGATGTGGAGCAAGGGGAATACTCCTACACTGTTGGTGGGAGTGCGAACTTATATAGCCACTTTGGAAATCAGTATGGCATTTTCTCAGAAAACTGAGAATCAAGACCCACCTATACCCAAGGAATTCCCAATCATACCACAAGGACACATGCTAGCTATGTTCATAGCAGCATTATTTGTAATAGCCAGAACCTGGAAACAACCTAAATGCCCTTAAACTGAAAAATGGATAAAGAAAATATGGTAAATATACACAATGGAGTACTACTCAGCAGAGGAAAAACAATGACATCATGAGGTTTACACCAATGGATGGAACTAGAAAAAATCATCCTGAGTGAGGTAACCCAGACTCAGAAGGACAAACATGGTATGTACTCACTCATAGGAGGATACTAGATGTAAAACAAAGATGACTAGACTGCTACACAACTCCAGGGAGGCTACCTAGAAAATGGGACCCTAGGAAAGACACAGGGATTGCCCAATGACAGAGAAATGGATGAGATCTACATGAACAACCTGGACGACAGTGGGAGTAATGAAGGACAAGGTTTGATGGAAAGAAAGCTTAGGGGAGCAGGAGATCCCAGCTGGATCAAGAACAGAAAGGGAGAACGAGGAATAACAGACCATGATAAATGAAGACCACATGAGAGCAGGAATAGGCAGAGTGCTCGAGAGGTCCCCAGTAATCGACCCTTTTATCCTATCATATCTGTATCATATCCCCCCTTTTCTTCTTTAGAAAGAGATTGCATTTATAATCAACCCCTCCTTAAATAAAAATAAACATTTTTAAACAATATTTTGGGAATTTGAGTGTAGCTTCTACTACTTCATGCTTGATAGGGAGTGCTGGTAATCTTATAGAGATCCTAAGAAAATTAGGAATTAAAATCACATCCTGACTGGAGTAGCCTGGTAGGCTACATTGTCTGAGTCAGTTCCCTTGAAGCTGTTCTGGATTTTGGAATATCTGGAGACCTCTCAGGGGATCTTCCTTGGTCAAACCATATTAGCCTGGAAGCAATCCACAGGTTCCCATCTTCTGTGGAAACAAAGCAGAACCTCTTTTCTAAAGCAACATATCCTTAGACATAAATTTTGAAGTCAAGATACCTTTGAAATATACATATTGGTTTAACTCAGCAGCTTTTATAATTAAATGTCTCTCTGCAGTTAAAAAATCCCAAAGGCAATATAATCCAGACTCTGTGTGATTTTCATCTTTATGTGGCTTAACTTTTATATTATTCTTATTGTCTCTTTAAAGACTTTATTTTTTAAAACTATTTTTTATATAACTGTATATACTCCTTTTCCGTTCTCTTCCAAGCCTACATACATTTTCACATACAATGTAAACTGTTTAGACTTTTATTTTACCTGAATCTGTCTCGTTGTGAATCTATTGCTTTAAACTTCAGAATGACTAGGACTGAAATGGAAGCTTTGGCTGCTGGCTCTGCCCACCTCAGCTTCCAAACATGGTGGAACTAACTTTACCATCAGCTCTGGGGGAACCATGTTCACTTCCGACTCTGGATAGCAGTAAGTCCATGCCTCCATCCACCAGCATGTAGCCCAGAAACTTTTTTTTTTCTGTACTAGCAGGGCTATATCCACCATGCACCATGCTGCCCAGCTTGCAGATGCCACTGTGTATAGTGGCAAGAATCTGCCATGCTGCACTAAAGCCTATATGCAGTGAACCCACCATACTGTAGCTCAAGCCCACATGTCACAGCATCTCTGTACCTTGGCATCTCTATATCTTGGCCCACATGAGCATCAAGTAGAAAGATTTTTTCATTCCATTATTGTGTGTTTAGAAACTCTTTTTAAGCTTTTTAGGCCTTAGGGAAATTTCAGAGCCCTGTGTTGGTATACCATTTATAGTCAGCGGTTTTTTCAGGTCTGGCCAAGCCCTAGCAGTCCCATAGCTTACTTATAGAATAATCACACAGCAGCTTAATATTATTTTTAACTGCTCAGCCATTAGCTCAGATTTTTACTTACTAGCTCTTACACTAAAATTAACCCATAATTCTTATTTATGTTTAGTCACATGGCTTGGTAGCTTTTCTAAGTTCTGCCTTGTCATCTTGCTTCCTCTGTGTCTGGCTAGCAGCTACACCCACCTCTTCCCAGAATTCTCCTCCCTGCTTGCCCCACCTATATTTCCTGTCTGGCTACTGGCCAATCAGCATTTTATTTGTCAACCAATCAGAGCAACACATATTCACAGAACACAGAATGATATCCCACAGCAAATAAGGTCTTACCATTTAGTTTTGGTGGGCAACTATAGTGAATGCCTGTGCTGTTTTAGAAGCCTCAGAGTCCTCTCTGATCAGTAATTTGTATGGAAGTAGCAAATCCCTATACTGTGATTTTATTTAATAATTTAAGTTTAAGAAGTTTCAAAAGATTAACAAGGATAAAAACGTAAACTGAATTTACATTCTGCTACTTCAAAAATATATCATCTCCATATATATTCTACATTTACATATATGTATATAAAGATAGCTATATATTGTATATCTCATATTAATATGTAATTAGTTATCTCTACATATAAGATGGATTGTAGCTGGAAGTTTTCTGTGTCCTGCCCAGCCACATGGTCCCTCAACTGCTTATAAAATAATTACTCAGAAGCTTATATTAATTATAACTGCTTGGCCATTACCTCAGGCTTCTTATTGACTAGCTCTTACACTTAAATTAACCCATAATTCTTATCTATGTTTAGCCACATGGCTTGGTACCTTTTCTTAGTTCTGCCTTGTCATATTGCTTCTTGTGTGTCTGGATGGTGACTCTTGACTCAACTCTTCCTCTTCCCAGAATTATCCTCTTCTCCTCACCCTGCCAATACTTCCTGCCTGGCTACTGGCCAATCATCATTTCATTTATCAACCAATCAGAGCAACACATATTCACAGCATACAGAATGACATCCCATAGCACTTCCCCTTTTCTGTCTAATCAAAAAGGAAGAGATTAACTTTAACATACTAAAATTGTATATAACAAAACAGTTATCAAGTAAGAATTAGAGTTATACTATCTAGTTTATTTGTATTTGGCAAAATTAAAAAAAATATTTTATCCTATATTTGTGAGTCTAAAGTTTCACATCTAATTTGTCTTTTATCATAACCAAGGAAAACTATAACTATCTAGTCTTGGACTATATCAAAGACTCCCAAAGTATATAATACACCTAAGTAAACAGGAAGAACATTGTAAGCAAATTCCAAAAATCTAGAATGATAGAGACAGCTGGCTGCCTGGACAGTCATCCAAAATTCCTCTGTAACATTATGGCATCCATCTTTAGCCAATAGATCTAGAGTTTTTCACTTGTTTCTTCCTGTGTCCTGTAAAATATTTGGCACTCTCCTCTGTGAAGCAGGAACCTTAAGAACCATCTTGTCTTGCAAAGTTCAGTGGTCACCTTCCTATGGGCCCTACATGTCCATTTTATGCAACATACTGTCAAGCAGGTGATGCAAGGGCAATATTTTGCCCAGTGACTAACTTTTGCCACAAAGAAAGCAAACTCCATAGTGAGTTTCTTCAATGCCTATTGGCTTCTTTAAAGAAGACTGGTCCTGCCAGTAACAGACATGTCTCAATGTCCAGAAAGTCAAAGTCCTTAAAACATTTTAAATGCCTTATTCTGTAAGTCTTTAAAGTATTTGAAGATTATCTACCTAATTGAATTATATCTATGTACATCAAAAAACTTAACTAACATGACTGCAAGTTTGATTATCATAGATGATTAACTATTAATCTGTATTTCTTAATGATACATTATAATTTTAAATTTAAATGTATAAATATAATACCATAAACAAGAGTAAAAATGTACATAGAGTATAACAAAATTAACTTTAAATTTGTAATAAACTAAAATCTAATAGCAATTTAAAACATTTTATACAAGTTATTGCTCTTTAAAAGTAGATTCAATAATTTACCCTTTTATCCTGTCATACTATATTCTATCCCCTTTTTTTAATTTAGAAAGATATTGACTATGACCAATAACAATTTATAACAAATCTCTAAACATAGACAATATCCATAATCCATTTTTTGGGAATGTGGGGGTAGTGTTCTAGGCTACTTTCTGCTGATAGGGAAAACTGGTAGTCTTATGGGAATCTTGAGAAAATTCAAGATAATGGTCAAATCTTAGGAAGACTGGCTATAACGTTTGTTGATAGGTACCATCTGTTAAGGTTCAGGAGGTCTGGCTTGATCAAATCTGATCCATCTCAACCTGGCACAAGTCCATAGTCCCTTGCTTCCTGTGGAAACAAGAGCAGAGGTTCCTTTCCAAAGCAACATATCCTTAGATCCAAGTTTTGAAGTCAAGATACCTTTAATTCAGCAGCTTTTATAAACAGTTAAGAGCAGTTAAAACTCCCAAAGACAATATAATCCAATGTGATTTCTATTTTTATGTGGTTTAGATTTTATATTACTTTTACTGTCTCTTTAAAGACTTTATTTTTTAAAACTTTTTATTTCTTTATATAAATGTCTATATTCTTTTTCCTCTCTCTTCCAAGCCTATGTATATTTTTATATATATTGGAAACCCTTTAGAGGTTTATTTCATCTGAATCTGTCTTATTGTGAACTTATTGCTTTAAACTGTAGTATTACTAGGATTGAAATGGCAGCTTTGGCTGCTGGCTCCACCCACCTCAGCTTTCCCAATATGAAAGCGGTATGTTTACAGCCAGCTCTGGATGCCATGCTCTTTGCTGACTTTGTGAGGCAGTGGGTCAATGCCTCCATCCAGCAGCATATAGCTTATAAACCTTGTGTGTGTGTGTGTGTGTGTGTGTGTGTGTGTGTGTGTGTGTGTGCTAGCAAAAGCTAAATCCACTACACAGTGTGCTGAATGGCTTGGAGATGTCACTGTATACTAGCAGTGGGAATCTGCAATGCTGCTTAGCTTATGGTGGCTGGTGGCCAGCTTCATCTCACAAGCAGCTGTTGAGAGTCTCTATGTTGCTTCTGGCATGAGACTGTGAGTCTAGGAAGCCTTTTGTGGCTCCATTTCTGTGTGTTCAGAATATTTAAGCTTTTTTAGGTCTATGTGGATCAATGCCTAATGGTGAGTGCCAAGTGTAGTCAGAAGTTTTCCTTTGCCCCTCCCAGTCTGCAGCTGCTCAGACCCAAATAAACACACAGAGGCTTATATTAATTATAACTGCTCAGTCGTTTGCTCAGGCTTATTACTGACTAACTCATACACTTAAATTAACCCATAATTCTTATCTATTTTTAGCGATGTGTCTTGGTACCTTTTCCTAGTTCTGCCTTGTCATATTGCTTCCTCTGGGTCTGGCTGGCAACTCCTGACTCAGCTCTTCCTCTTTGGAGAATTCTTCTCTTTTCCTTACCTATAGTTCCTGCCTGGCTACTGGCCAATCAGCATTTTATTTATCAACTAATCAGAGCAACACATATTTACAGTGTACAGAATGACATCCCACAGTAATGAATATTTAATAAAATTAAAGAATGATTACAATAGGAAAACTTATTCAGATTTGTTTACTTGTTTTTGGACTAGTATTTCTTTAAATTCTTGATTACTTTTTAAAATTGTTTTATGAATGTGCACCCATGTGTACATGTATGTGTAGGCATACATGAACTTACATATGACTCAGTGTATGTGATGAGCATCCTATATGTTCTAGGGATTGAACAGAGGCTGTCAGGCTCAGCAGCAGGCACCTTTATCCACTTAGCCATGTTGCTGGACTCTCAAAATGCTGTTTCTCATGGCTAACATGAGGGGTGACAGAGAGGGGAAAGTCTGGAAGTATTTGTTAAATGATGGTATTCCTGTGATATGGAACAGCAAAGGACACAGTGTAAAGAAGTCTTCATAAAGGAAAGAAAACTTAAAATCCTTATTGAGAACAGGACAGTTGTTATAGGACTTAGTCAGGAAATGATCTTTTTTTTTTTTTTTGAATGGACCAAAATTAGCAACAACAATGAGGTGGGAAAGCTGACATTTTTTGAATAACAGTGGAATTGTCTTAATACATTAAAATGTCAATAAAATGTCAATAATAATTGATTGCTAAAATAATTAAGTGAGAAATAGCAAATAGCAGAACTCTGTGAATATTTTTGTTACATTGAGTTTTATTCCAACTAAACGTCACTTCACTTTAGGAACCATAAATGTGATGGTTGGTCATTTGTTTTTCAACTTGACTAGATGAGGTAAAGGCAAGCTGCTTGACATACTTTTGAGTGATTTTCATGATCAACTTACTGGAAGCTGGAAGACCCACCCAAAATATGGGTAGCATCTCCCGGTGACTTTGGCCAATTGCCATAGTTTGTTGTTGCTGACAAATGCATCCATTCTGCTGCTGCTGAGTCTTCCTAACACTTCACTGATTATAATCTGCCTTCTTTGGTCTTCCAATGTCAATGGAAGCCCATCAGATCTTCTGGAATCTGAATATGCATTATATTATATATATAAAAACCTTTGTTCAAGTACTATTTCTTACAAATGTAAATGGGTTTCTCATTCTGCTGCAGCACATTCCTCTTTAACATTTCTCTCCAGGAAAACAGTCCGAGAGGCCCCCTTGATAGCAGTCATATATGGTAATAACAGTTTGAAATGTTTTATATAAGAGAGTTGTTTGACATATATTTTGAAATATTAGAACAATTTAATATCTTTTAGAAAATAAGGAGACAGGGATTAAATTTGGGAATAGAAATGTAGACTCCCTCCATCCCTGAAAAGAACCCTTCACATAAGATTATTGAATTTTGGGTGACTGAATTTGGTAGATTTGTGTCTATGCAATAAAGCAAACATTTGTTCTATGGAGAAGGCTAGTCAGAAACAGGAGAGTATATCCTACCCTAGACACAGAAGTACCCTGTTCATATTTCCTAGTGAATACTACCTATCACTCAGAGAAAGACCTAGAAGCTAACAGGCAACTTCAAAGCAGCCATTTTTCCTTTCTTATTCTCAGCTCTACATGATTTTTTCAATTTTAGCAGATGATTATATGTCTTTCACTTTATATATGCTTCCTAATAACTTTGTAAAATACTAGAGATGAGAGGCTTCTTTCAGGAGAAGAAGAGAATACAGAATTCTACAGGAAAAAGAATATGAAGGGCTGAAATTGAAATCACAGTTCAGTCTACTGGCTCTCGATCATTGTGACCAATATTTATTAGTACTTTCTCTTACAGTAATGTGTTGAATGGGTGAGAACCTAATTCTATTCATCACCCCTGACACACACTGAGAACTTGATCTGTGTTGTTGATTATAACAAATAAAACCTTACCTTTGTTCCTAATGCCTGTAAAATGATAAGAAAAGGAGGTGATGGGACTGCAACTCAAGGTTCAATATGTAAGGCAAGAACCACACAGCTAGGTTTGTCAGGAGAATGACCACCTCAGCACTCACAGGATCCAAGTGTGTTATTTCCATTTTCTAGATAAAGTGGTAGAGGTATAAAAAAAAGTTAATATCACTTCCTAAAGAAACAAAAATAACTCATTAGCATACAGAATTTAATAAGTGGTAAAGTTATTTGTATACCAAAGACTTTTTTATAAATACATTTCTTTGTGATTTATTATTTTAAAAAATCCTCCTCACTGGTAAAAGAAGATAAAAAAAATTCCATAATATGCTTCTTACTTCTTTATTTCACATTATTTTTCAAAAAAGTACAAAAATATAAAAACTTACAAAATGCATACCACAATCAGATCAAATTTTATTGGTGAATTTTAACAAGGCAAAATTACTGCAGCAAAACTAGAAAATTAAAAACTTTAAAATTAAGGATTAATTTCACCACATTGCTCATAGGATTCAAGTGTGTTATCTCTACTTTCTAGACAAAGTGGTAATACAAACTTTCCTCCTTTCAGATTTTATACTGTTCTATGTTTTAGCCAGAAGGGACAATGAACTGTTTTATGAGGAAAAGTGATCTGTTCACAATGTATGGGTCATCCCTTAGTGCCTTCTCAGAGATCTTCACATCTCAGGAAATCAGATATACACATTTTCTTAATTCTACACTTGGTGAAACTGATCAGCTTTGAAGAAATATAAACATTTTAGAGCCCTATAATATCCTCAGTTCATTTTGATAACAGGTATCAAGCACAACTGAGAAAAACAATCTGCCAAGCACAACTAATTTGTGGCCTGGGGGCTTTATCCATCCCAGCATAGCTATGAGTATGATCTCATACATTAGTAGGTTTTACTGTTATAACACAATCAAAACGTTGGGAAGCCTGGTTCTGAATCTACCTCCCCATTATCTAGTCCCTTTGTGAAAAGGGACCATAATGACATGATGAATAGGCATTCTGTATAAGTATCTATGTATAGTATTTCATAGTTCTAGACACACAAACACATAACAATGTGCACGTGTGTGTGTGTGTGTGTGTGTGTGTGTGTGTGTGTGTGTGTGTGTGTGTGTGTGTGTGTGGTGGAGAGAAAGAAAGAACATGAAAAATGATAGAAGAGGGCACTGTTCAGTAGTAAACAATGTCAGAGCCCCTTAGGGATAAAGAACAAATTCTTTCTTTTTGAGCCCCCAGTACCCTGTATTTTGAGTTAACTAAGTGAATATTGAATAAATGAACAAATGGTCCAAAACAAACTTGATGTTTATTCATTAGTTCAACAAATATGAATTGAACTATGCTAAAGTTGATGTAAAGAAACTGTAATAGTAGAAGATAGGGTTTATATTCTGGGCTAGACTTATATTTGATAACTTGACCACAATGTTTTGGAAGACATAGAAATAGGCTAAGAAGAGGCACACATGGGATGGAAAGAGGGATTGAATTCCATAATGCAGAACAAGCCACTTTATGTGCAGTTTTGTACAAAGGAACACAAGCATCTTTTTACCTAGAAAGGATGTGAGCTCTCTTGATGCTGCAAACCCTTTTTACATTTGTTTCTACATTAAGATGTTATAGTTAGTCTTTTCACATGTTGAACTTCATTTTATGGCATAGCATGGATAGACCTTACTTTGTATTTTAAAAATTTATTTGCTTACAAAACTATTTTTTATAGGGATGGTATATCCTTATCCCCCCAAAGAAATAATTCCTCTCTAAAAACCTTCAACCAAAAAACTAACTTCCTTCCTTCCTTCCTCCCTCTCTCCCTTCCTCCCTCCCTCCCTCCCTTCCTTCCTTCTTTTTTTTTTGGTAGTACTGGAAACCAAACCTAGGTCTTCACACATGCTGGCAGATACTCTGTTGCTAAGCTCCTCCCCCAGCCCACTCCACATTCTATTTATTAATTTATCACTTGATGGATATATGAATGATTTCTACATTTTGGCTCCTGTGAATGACAGGCTGCTTAAGGTATGGGGTGGCCTGAGAGGAAGGCTTATAAGGATGTTCATAAATAGAAATGGATTTCAGTTCATGTCAGTGTACTCTACTGCAGAATTCACCACAGTTACACCAAAGTGGAGCTGTGGCTTTTTGTGAATATTATCAAGGAATTGGTAGTCTCAGAATTAATAGTAATAACAGCCTCCTGTTGAAAAGCTTAAATGAATTTGGTAACAATGACCCCAAAGGTAGGAGAACAGTCTTAATTTAACCAACTGAAGGTAATTTTGGCTTCAGGTTCAAACATGTGAATCTTCTGAATTGTGTAACCTGTCTTCAACCAAGTATAAAAGGTAAAATGTGGCTCAGAACAAATCATTCAAGAGCAATTACATGTGAAGGATGCTCACATCCCCTGTGATGTATATGGAGATAGTATTAATACCTCTATGGCCCAGAAACATTGCCAGTGATTGGGTAATCAAAAATAAATATGTTTAAATGTTTTGATTAAAAAAACCATGTTATTCTACCATATTTGTTTGAACTTCTTTATTAGTCATACTGTTCATGCTTCTTTCTTCATAAATAACTCATATTTCTGCTCCAGTTATTTGGGGCTCTGATTTAATTCCCCATTCTAGCCAAAGATCAGTGAGTTCAAATGAGAAAGCAAGAAAATTCAATTGAAAAAAAAAATCTACTACATACATCTGCAAACTGCAGCTCTCTCATTTTTCTTCCATTGCCCATACTTTAGTCCTTATTGACATCAGTGGAGGAGTACACTTTTACTATTGCCTGGCTCTCTTTATTTGGTAGCCCTGACTAAATATTTGGTTCTCTCTAGAAATACACTTCTGGGTCTCTAAAACTGTCTTGTTGCTTTGATGAAAGACCATGACCAAAAAGCAAGATGGGAAGGAAAAGATTTATTTGGCTCATACTTCCATATTGCTGTTCTTCACCAAAGGAAGTCAGGACAGGGAACTCAAACAGTGCAGTATCATGAAGGCAGGAGCTGATGCAGAGACCATGGAGGATGCTGTTTACTGGCTTGAATCCCCTGGTTTTCTCAGCCTTCATTCTTATAGAACTCAGAACCACCATCCCAGGGAAGCTACCACCCACCATGGGCTGAGACCTCCTCTATTAAACACTCATTGAGAAAATGCCTTACACTCTGGTCTTATGGAGGCATTTCCTCAACTGAGGTGCCTTCCTCTCTGATGACTCTAGCTTGTGTGGAGTTGACACATAAACCAGCTAGTACATAAACCAGTCTAGATCAGGAGTCTGTCATACCTTACCAACCTGTGTGAATTTCACAATGTCCACATTTTAGCCATAGCTGGGTCTAAGGTCCAAATCATAATGCTAAAACTCTCTCATGCCTTTCTCCTCCTCTTCTTTCTTCTCCTCCTCCTCCTCCTTCTTCTTCTTCTTCTTCTCTCTCTCTCTCTCTCTCTCTCTCTCTCTCTCTCTCTCTCTCTTCTCTCTTTAACTCTTCTGTATTAAAAAAAAATCATCCTTAAATTCCAAGCTCTGACATATCATCCATAAAGGGAATTGTGTTCACTAGAAATTGCTTTCACAAAAACAAAAGTCTAAGATATCATTGACTAAGACTGGAGTTGTATGCATACACTTATAACTCATTAGCTAAACTATAGAAACAAAGACATACAGTAAAAAAAGGATAACTTCTCACAATGACAGAAAGTAAATACAATTGTCTAAAAAAATAACTTAAGCAACCAGAGGGAGAATTGATGGATTGAAGTCATGATGACTGAAATAACTAGATGTAATTAACACACATACACAAAGAGATGGGGCATAGGGATGCTGATATCATTATTATTTAAAAAATGGAGGACCCATCTTGTCTTGTAGTGCTGTTTACTTGTCAACGACACAACATATTTGCTAAAATAATGGATGTGAAATTTGTCTTTGTATCTGCTCAGAGGTAAAATAGAGTACAGGTAAGTACACATGAATAGTGCTTTGATCCAAGAATTGGTACAGGATTGGAGAGACAGTATCTCAGTTTCCCAACTCAGCATTCTATATCATCCTTATCTCAGGTTTACAGAGGAAAAACAAACAAAAACAGTATTTTCTATGTGAGTAATAGAGAGTGAATGGCCAGAAGAGGTACTGAGCCTGGGTCTGCTCTTGAGCTTTTGATGACTCAGGCTTATTACCCTGTACCCCAGGAGATGATTTTCATGTCTTCTCTTTGATTTGTTGGCACATTCTCAACTTTGCATTTGGTAATCCAACATATCTCCATGCTGTTATTTCTGACTAGAAAATTAGTGCTGAAAATGAGCCATTTTTTTTTTTTTTGTCCTCAGAAATTCCCACTCCCTGAACACCAACTAAATGTGTGACAAAACCTATACAATGGTATTTGAAATTGCAAATGTTGCAGACTCAGACTGTGGTCTTCCAAGGAGAACTGATATAGAGTTCACATAAACACATACCCTGTTCTTACACAGAAGGGAGACTTTATTACCAAGTGTGATGATAATGATATGGTGATTTTTTTTAACAGAATAGTGCCTATTTATGTGAAATGTTGACTATTTGTGTGTGATTTTCCTAGTGCTGAATTGGGAATAAATAGAATAAGATTCATCTGCACTGGTCATAAACAAAAAATGAACTTTTCAAAATTGATCAGATGAAAACAAATCAACCTGAACTACTTCTTTAGATAAAAATTACTTGAGGGAAAGAAAAGTGATTGATGAAAGAATCAGCTAATATGTAAAACTTGTTTATTCACTGTCATTTAAGATAGAGCAAAAATAACCGAAAGAAAGGAAATGATATTCACAATGAATTATAATCACAAATGAGTTCATATAATATTTATCTACAGAAGAGTAGATTTGATATTATTAGATGACTAATACATTCAAATACAAAACACAGAAGCCAACATTCTATTTTTAAACTCATTTCTTTTAATTTTTTATTGATATGAGCTATTGATTTATTTAGATCAATTGACTTAATAGGTACTTGCAAATTTCTTCATACTTCTATTGCTTTCTTTCCAAATGCCAACATCATAGCTATAAAGTGAAGTATATTGAGGTCTCTCATGATTACTCAGCTTGTAATCATCATAAGACTGACTACATTCAACTAATTTTAAAATAACAAATCTAAGACTAATTGCACTATTTACATTTTTTATTTTATTTTTTGAAGCAAAAGGAACAGTAAAAGATCTGCCTTAAGTTGCATGTAAGGCTGCGTGAGGGGACTAAAATGGGATTATGATGGTGACTGTCCTACATCCAAGTCTCAGTTAAAGTTAGGTACCTATACTGAACAGTACAGCACAGGACAGAGTCCAGTGCTCTAAGACTCAAGGTGCATCCCTGCTTCATTAAGTCACACATTTATAACTCTATAAAGACAAGGAGAGGGAGAAAGAAAGGTGAGGATCTGATGCAAGATAGATGTCTCATATACAGTGGGTTTATACATATGATGAGTATTGTTGTAGAGTGTAGCATGAATCTTAAAGAGTCTTATTAATAAAAGCAAACCAAGGGCCAGTTGTTGGGGTGAATGCTGGAAGATCAAAGAAACAGAACAAGCCACAGCCACCTCACCTTGCTAGTTCCTCAGCTGATCTTGTTTCTCCAGACTGGATGCCTCTTAGATGAACTGTGCTGCTCAAAAACCTAAAAGCTTAACCAGGCTATTTCCTGGTCCTCACACGTTATATACCTTTCTGCTTGCTGCCATCACTCCCTGGGATTAAAAGCTCACTTCCTAGGATTAAAGGTGTGAGTCACCATGCCTGGCTGTTTCCAGTGTGGCTTTAAACTCACAGAGATCCAGCTGGATCTCTGCCTCCCAAGTGATAGGATTAAAGGCATGTGTGCCACCATTTTCTGGCTTCTATATCTAATGGTTGTTCTGTTCTCTGACCCAAGATAAGTTTATTAGGGTGCATAATATTTTGGGGAACACAATATCACCACAGTAGAGTATTATTTTAACTGTGTAAAGATGTGTTACATTTCTTTCTGCTGTTTTTGTTAATGATACAAAGATGTGTTACATTTGTTTGATTACATAAAATTAACATGAGTTAGATAGAATAAAAGGGTAGATTATTGAATCTACTCTGAAAAGAGGAGAAGGTGGATATAAGATAAAAAGGTAATTATTGAATCTACTTTTAAAAAGCGACTACTAGTTTTAAATATTAACACTGGATTGAATTTTTGTATATTGTATACAAATTTTGTATACTGATACAAATTTGAGATTAATTTTGTTATACTGTATATTTACTTTTAATCTTGTTCAGGTTAATGTACCTATACTGTTCATTTAACACTGTAAATTTAAAATGTTTTAAAAACTTAGACTTTCTGGACAATGAGACATGTCTGTTCCTGAAAGCACCAATTTACTTCAAAGAGAAAGATGGGCATTGAAGACACTCCATATGGAGTTTATCTTCTTCTTTGCAAAAATAGTCATTTGGGTAAGAAACTATTCTTGCCTGGACTGACTGACAAATTTTTGTATCAGCTGGACATGGAGGACCCATAGGAAGGTAACCACTGAACTTTGCAAGGCAAAATGGTCCTTCTGGTTCCTGCTTCACAGAGGAAACTGCCAGACATTCTATAGGACACAGAGAGAAATGACTGAAAGACTCTGTCCTGTGGGCTGAAGATGGATACCCCAACATTGCAGAAGAACTTTGGGTGATTGTCTCTGTCATTCTAGATTTTTTGAAGCTGCTTACAGTGCTCTTCCTGTTTACTTAGGTAATATTATATTCTTTTGGGGTCTTTGATGTAGTTAAAGACTAGATATTTATAACTTTCCTTTTTCTTATGATAAAAGATAAATTAGATATAAAACTTTAGACTCACAAATATAGGATAGATAGAATTTTTTTTTAAATTTTGCCAAATACAAATAGACTAGATATTGTAACTGTAATTCTTGCTTGATAACTTTTTGTTAAATGTAATTTTACTATGTTAAAGTTAAAACCTTCCTTTTTTAATCAAACAGAAAAGGGGGCCTGCAGTGGGATAATGCTTTTGTACACTGGTTTAATAAAATGCTGATTGGCCAGTAGCCAGGCAGGAAGTATAGGAGGGATAAGCAGACAAGGAAAATTCTGTAAAGAGAAAGGCAGGAGATGCCAGCCTGGTACCCAGGTAGCAGCATGTAATGGTACACAGGTAAGGCCACAGAACACATGGTGACATATAGATTAACAAAAATGACCTGAGTTTAAGTGTAAGAGCTAGTCAGTAGTTGGTTTGAGCTAATGGCCAGGCAGTTTTGATTAATGTAAACCTCTGTGTGTTTACTTGGGTCTGAGTGGCTGTGGACAGGGTAGGACATAGGAAAACTCCAACTATAATGTAATTCAAATTGCTAGTCCTTGAAAGTTATTATTACCAACTAATTAGGATATAAAGAAATGAAAGTATTTAGTTATTACAATCAAACTTGTAGTCATATTAGGTATGTTTTCAAGTTCAAACAGACATATTTTAGATGTATAGGTAATCTTCAAACACTTCAGAGATCTTCAGAATATGGCATTTAAGATGTTGGAACAATATAGTTTCTTTTAAATGACTATGAGACATGTCTGTTCCTGGCAGCACCAATCTACTTCAGAGAAGATGACGGACATTGAAGAAACACTGTACGAAATTTACTTTCATTGTGGCAAAAGCTAGTCACTGGGCAAGAAAATTACCTTGCCTCAACTGCTGACAGTGTGCTGTACCAATTGGACAAGTAGGACACAAAAGAAAGGACTGCTGAACTTTGCCAAGACAAAGTAGGACAGCCTGTCAGAAAATCCTACTTCACAGAAAAGCCTGTCAGGTATGCTAGACCTTTAGGCTGAAGTTGGATGCCCCAACATTAGAGAGGAACCCTGGGTGACTGTACAGGAAGCTAGCTGTTTCTGTCACTTCTCACATTTTTTAGAAAGTTGCTTGCCTGTGCTTTCTGTTTACTTAGATAACATTATATCCTTCTTGGGTCTCTGACAAAATTGAAGATTAGATAGTTATAGTTTTCCCTGTTAACAAATTCAGAAAAGAAACTCACTAAATAGGTGTAAAGTGTATAAGTTTGAAAGAAACCAAAAGATAGTTTTTGGTTGGTAATGCAAGTTAAGATAGAAAATGAATTAGGTACAACACTTTGGACTCACCAAAATAGGATAAATAATGGAGTATTTTCTCTGAATCTGACAAATGTTAATGGTCTAGACATGCTCATTGTATATAGTTTTTCTTATATTAGTTATAACCTTCTTTTATTACTTTAGACAAAAGGGGAAATGTGGTGATATGTTGTATACCCTAATAAACTTTGCCTGAAGATCAGAGGACAGAACAAGACTTTAGATCAAACATAGAGGCCAGGCAGTGGTGGCATACACATTTAATTCTAGCACTCAGGAGGCAGAGATCTGTCTGGATCTCTGTGAGTTCAAAGCCACCCTGGAATACATGAGATTTACTCACTCTAGGAGAGAAACAGGGCCAGGCAGTTGTGGCACACACCTTTAATCTCTATATTTGGAAGCATACACACCATTAATCCTAGCACTAGGATAGAAGTGATGGCTGGTCAGAGAAAGTCATATAAGGCAAGAGGAGACAGGAACTGAGCCCTTTTCAGGCTAGAGGTAAGACATGATAGTGGCTTGTTCATTAATCTCTCTGATCTTTCAGCATTTACTCTGGCTTTGGGTTTTTTATTAATAAGACCATTTAGGAATTCCCGCAACATGAGGTCAGGAGGCTAAGTCACCAACTAGCTGACAAGAAGTGGTAGAGAGGAATTAAATATGGGAGTTCTTTTGTGGGGACTGAGCAGAAGGATGACCCCCTTTTCATGAGACACACACAAGCAAGGAGAGGTTAGCTATTGCTATTCAGCCTCTCTGAGCAAGCAGGATTTGACCTCTACCTTTGAATCATGAATTCTATAGAAGGATAGACATTTAGGTAAAGTTTCCTTTAGTGGCTGTGATAGAGCTGGTGCCTGATGGAACAGATTCCTACCTGGCTGTAGCCTGACCCTTGAACTGCTGCTGATAGCTGAGATTTGCAATTGCTGGTTAGGATAGCAGCTGCTTAAGAGGAAGCAACAATGCCAAATCCAAAACAACAGAGTATCATATCTCATATGATTTTCACTGACACTGGGACAGACTCTTTCCAGGTCCCTGGCTCCCTTTGATAGAGTTGTAGTAGTTAAGAATGACAGACACATTGGTATTTGTCTATTTTATGGGAGTCAATAACATCAATTTTTGCATTCTTTATAAACCGAACTTAAACAAAACCTCAGCATTATTCCTACAACACCTGTTAACAGTGAAGCTTAATCTCATTCAGTACCTGAGAAGGCTTTACCTGGCCCATGCTGACAAAAATCTTGATTGTAGCTCAGAAAAGGAGCTGTAATAAATACATAAACAAACAAATAAATAAATAAAGCCTATAACTTGATGAAGACTATCCAAAAGAAGACAATGATTGACTGATAATTTCTTATAGTATCTACTGACACTCATTAAGCCAGAATGGTGATTCATAAGATGTTAAAGTTATTTCATTTTTCAGTTGATTAGTACAAATGCTACATTAATGCAAGTTCATGTTTAGATAGACTCATCTATAAAATGACAATAAGATTTATTTATGTAAAATGGAGTGGGAGGGAGGGAATATTCAGAGACTATCAGTTCACAGTTTTCCCTGATGAGTTGGGAAATGTTGTGAAATGAATTCCTTAGTTAGAAGGTTGATTAATTCTCAATGCAAACAATTACCAGACTAATGTAAGGTTTGCCTGTAATGAATGGGAGTTCATATGTAGCCTCTAGTTATATTCTTTGGTTTGAACAGGATATGAGGGGAAAACAACTTTGCCATATTGTTTCTCCAAGAAAATACTTAGCACAATGGAAAGAATCAATGTTCTTCGATGAGAAACTAAAATAAAAGAAGAGTTATCAAATAATCTGTGTCACTTAATTTTTCTGAATGTTGGTAAATTCATTAATTAAAATTTCTTTTCCCCACTCTTAGCATAGCTCTTCAAGGTTGTTTTTTTTTTTTTAATTTACTACCACAAAATCAAAGATTAGAGTAAGAAAAAAAATCAGATACTTACTAAATTCCATTGTAAAGTGGGCAATTAAAGATCTTTTCAGACTATACCCATTTACAAAGTTCTGGATTGTTTACATGTTGTATCATGTGGCATGTCCTATAGTTTTCCTGAGCTACAGTATGATATACCAGTTTACAGCACCCATTGTTTGTGGTATGGCTGAACCAATTCTACATTTTCTCTTCTAGGTGTTTTGTATGTAAACTTTGAGAGAGAAGGAGAGAGAGAGAGAGAGAGAGAGAGAGAGAGAGAGAGAGAGAGAGAGAGAGAGATCTTGTTTTCAGAAAAGTTTTGATTATTCAGGGCTTGCTTCCTCCAAACTTTGGAGTTCTGGCTGAAGATTTAGTCTGAAAGACAGGTCAGTTGAATCTAATGGAGTTAAGGATGAAAGGAGTTATTTGCCTAATTCATTATTTATTTTTACTGAAAATAGATTCTTCTCTCATACAATACATCCTGACCATAGTTCTTCCTCTTTGCAGATCCCTCCATTCTCCCCTCTCCTTCAAATCTACTCTTCCTACATTCTCGCTTCAGGAAAGAGCAGGACACCAAGACACAACAGCTAAACCTACAAAATAAGATACAATATGAGGAGACAAAAGCCCTCATATTGAGTCTGGACAAGGGAACCTAATAAGAAGGAAAGAGTCTCATGTGGAGTCAAAAGAGTCAGAGATACAATCCCTCCCACTGTTAGGAGTCCCACAAAAACACCAAGCTAACAGCCATAAAATATAGGCAGAGGACTTGGTGCAGACCCCACCATACCCCTTTATTTCCATTTCAGTCTCTATGAGCTGGGTTGGTGTCCAGGTTTCTCTTTCCATAGCCTACAGAGTACTTTCTTATGCTAAAGAGTCTAGAACATAGTGGTGAAGGCACCATACTGGCAACAGCTTGACCTCTTAACATTCAATGAGCTTTGTGGATGTTGTTCTCAGAAATGGGGACCTGGTGTGAGTTTTGAGAGAGTGACCTTCTGTGGTAGCATCAGTTAGGGTTGCTTAGAGATCTCCACTGGACCCCCTGGCCAACAATTCAACCAAAAGCAACCTGGTCCCACTACTGGAAGCTTTGCCTGGTTACAAAAGATGGCAGTTCAAACTCTGTATCTTTCATTATTAAGAGTTCTTTTCAAAAAAAATATTTTATTTAATTAACATTTTTTCATTTATTTTACATACCACCACAGTTTCCCTTTCCTCCTCTTCTCCTGTTCCCCCATCCTTGACTCCCATCTACCCCCATCCCATCTACTCTCCTCCCCATCCACTCCTCCTCATCTCCATTCAGAAAGGGGCAGGCCTCCTATGAGCTTGAACAAAGCATGGTACATCAAATTGAGGTAGGATTAAGCTCCTCCCTTTAAGTGATTCATGCCTTCCCACCACCACTGGTTACTGTCTCCTATTCTCTATCCCAACCAAACCTCCAAATGATTATTCAGGAACTGACAGGTGGGAGAAAAACTTCCATTTACACCCTCCCCACATACACACACATTGCAAAAAGGGTGAGTGAGGTAATCCAGCATGGGTAACAGGTTCCCCAAAAGCCAGCAAAGTGCCAGGCACAGGTCCTTATCTCACTGCTAGGATACTTACAAACAGACCAAGCTACACATCTGTCACACACATGCAGAGAGCCTTGGTTGGTTTCATGCAGGCTCCCTAACTGTTGGTCCAGAATCCACATATTTGTCTGTTTCATGGTGTCTTTTGGCTTACAGAAACTTCAGATTCATGAGATCCCATTTATTAATTGTTGATCTTAGTGTCTGCACTATTAGTGTTCTGTTCAGAAAGCTGTTTCCTGTGACAATTTCAAAGAAATCCCTCACTTCTCTTCTATCAGGTTCATTGTGTTTAATTTGATGCTGAGGTCTTTGATACACTTGAACTTGAGTTTTGGTGAAGGGTGATAAATGAGAATATATGGGAATGGATTCTTCCACATAACAGATATCCAATTGATTAGCACCATTTGTTGAAGATCCTTTTTCTACCTCAGTGTGCCTTTCTGGCTTCTTTATCCAAAATAAGTTGTCCATAGGTATATGAATTTATTGGATTCAACCTGTCTGTTTTTATGGCAATACCATGTGGTTTTCATAACTATATCTCTGTAGTACAAATTGAGATCAGGAATGGTGATACCTCCAGCAAGCAGTTCTTTCATTGTTCAGGATTGTTTTAGCTATCGTGGGGTTTTGTTTGTTTATTTGTTCTTTCACATGAAGTTGAGAATTGTCCTTTCAAGTTCTGTAAAGAATTGTGTTGGAATTTTGATATGGATTACATTGAATCTGTAGATTGCTTTTGATAGACTTGCCATTTTTACTATGTTAATCCTAAAGATACATAACCATGGGAGATCTTTCTCTCTTCTTGTATCTTCTTTAATTTCTTTCTTCAAAGACTTGAAGATTTTTCATACAAGTCTTTCACTTTTTTAAATTTAAGTTACTCCAAGATATTTTATAATATTTGAGATTATTGCAAAGGGGTTTGTTTCCCTAATTTCTTAGTCTATTTGTGGCTTGTATAAAATACACTACTAGTTATTTTTTGTAAAGTTAATCTTGTATCCAGTCAAGTTGCTGAAAGTATTTATCAGCTTATAGGAATTTTCTAATGTAATGTTAGGGTCACTTGTGCTTACTATCATATCATCTGCAAATAAGATACTTTTAACTTCTTGTTTTCCAATTTTTATGCTTTTGTTCTCCTTCAGCTTTCTTATTGTTCTAACTAAAACTTTAAGTACTATTTATTTATATGGTGAATTACTTTTGCTGATTTTCATTTGTTGAACAATATCTGCATCTCTGAGATGAAGCCTACTTGATGATGGTAGATGATCTTTGATGGGTCCTTAGATTCAGTTTGCAAGAATTTTATTGAGTAATTGCACCCATGTTCATGAGGGTAATTTGGTATGTAATTCCCCTTCTTTGTTGAGTCTTTATGTGGTTTCGGTGCCAGGGTAATTATGGCCTCATAAAATGAATTGGGCAATGTTCTTTCTGTTTCAATTTTGTGCAATAATTTGAGGAGTATTGGAGTTAACTCTGCTGTGGATATTGTTCTGTGTAAATAAAATGCTGATTGGCCAGTAGCCAGGCAGGAAAGATAGGTGGAACAAGCAGAGAAGAGAATTTGGGGAACAGGAAGGCAGAGAGAGAGAGAGAGAGAGAGAGAGAGAGAGAGAGAGAGAGAAAGAGAGAGAGAGAGAGCTGCCAGCCACCACCATGACAAGTGAGATGGAAGGTTCAGGTGAGCCATGAGGCATGTGGCAAGTTATAGATTGATAGAAATGGGTTAATTTAAGATAGAAGAAGTAGAAAGCAAGAAGCCTGCCACGGCCATACAGTTTGTAAGCAATATAAGTTTCTATGTGTTTACTTGGTTGGGTCTGAGAGTCTATGGGCCTGGCTGGTGAGAGAGATTTGTCCTGACTGTGGGCCAGGCAGGAAAACTCTAGCTACATAACTCTTCTTTGAAAGTCTGGTAGAATGATATGCTAAAACTGGTTGGCCCTGGGCTTCTTATTTTTGTTGTTTTTGGGAGACTTTTAATCACTCCTTCTATTTCATTGAGGTTATATGTCTATTCAAATTATTTGTATTGCTCTTTTTGTTTCTGTTGTAGTTATTTTAGCCCCCTGTTTGTGTGTTTTCCCTCTACTCCTCTTGGGTGTGCTTGCTTTTTTTTGTTGTTCTAAAACTTTCAGGTGTGCTGTTAAGTTGCTAGTATGAGACCTCTCCATTTTTTTTTTTAATGTAGGCACTTAGCACTATGAAAATCCCCTTAGTACCAATTTTGTTGTGTTCCATAAGTTTGGGTATGTTATTTTCTTTACTTTCTTTAGGGGATTTATTCATTTCTTCCAGTTGTCTGTTTGTGTTTTACTGTATTTCTTTAAAAGATTTATTCATTACCTCTCTAAGGACCTCTATCATCACAATATAGATAGTTTTAAGGTAATTTTCTTCTAATTCAGCTCTCTTGCAACATTCAGGATGTGTTGTGGTAGTATAGATGGTCTCTGGTAGAGACACATTGCCCTGGATATTATTGATATGGTTCTTATGGTGAAGTCTAGGCTTCTGGGTTTGCTGTGATATTGTAGGTTTAGGTACTGACTTCTGGGTTTGTCTTTGTTGGATGGATGTTTTGTTACTTGGTTTATGTTTCCTGTCTGTATTGTCAGAGAATGTGTTAGCTAGGTGTTGCTTGTTTTACTAGCTTGCTTGGCTGATGTGTTCAGGGGAATGCCTCCTGGTGAGGGAAGGCTAAAGAAATGATAGAGCAGGGGGAGATTGTTTGTTACAGGTCTAGTGGGGAACCTGAGAATTGAGTCTGGGGAAACAGAAAGTTGGGGAAAGTCCATGGGCAGCTTACCTGGTCATCTGACAGTCTTGGCCTGTTGTTGAAAACTAGGTGTCTACCAGAGTTATGGGCTATGACAAAGCAATAAGGCAAGGGAGAGAAAACTGTGGAGTTTAGTTTGAGGGATCCACAGGACAGGTGGACACATGGAGAAGGTCTGCTGGCAAACTACCTGATCTTCTGGCAGGTGTGGTCTGTCACTATTTCATTTTTAAAGCTTTTCTTTCTTTCTTTCTTTCTTTCTTTCTTTCTTTCTTTCTTTCTTTCTTTCTTCCTTCCTTTCTTTGCTTCTTTCTTTCTTTCCCTTTTCATTTCTTTGTTTCTTTCCTTTTTATTGCAAGACAATAACATATAAGTATTAAGAGTTGTGGACTCTAAACCCTGACCATTTTGTTTTGCATTTTTCCCCATCTTCTATCTTTAGATATAAATCCACTTTTAACAAATTATTTCCACAAACCCTCAAAGAACAAATCAAATGAGTTCATCACCATCTAATCAGTGGCTACTATTCATTCCCCTGATCACACATCATTAGTTTGTCTATTTTAAATCACAGAAGAGCATGAGCTGCACACATATATTTTTGTATGTCCTATTTCATTAACTCATTCTTCTTCATAATTAAGCTAATTTTTTATGTCTACATGCGTAATACTCCAAGGATCCCCAGTCTTGGGCAATAAACAAGAATCCATCTCCCAGTCCCAAGAAGAAGTAACTATTTTAATTGACGTTGTAATAACCTCCATCATTTGACTGTCATACACTTATGCTCCAAATTGTCACCTTTTAGCATATGTTTCATTCTTATTTTTGCTGTTTTTAGTCTTCCATTCAAGCTTATACAAATCAGATTGCTGAAGGACTGACTCACGGCCTGCAAGCCTTACTTCACTCTCTTTCTAGGCATGCCTCTTCCTTGATAACACATTGATTTGTTCATTCTCATCATCAATCTCATTATCTCCTCCTTTCTTTCTCTTCCTTCCTTTTCATGAATTGATCTCAAAAGAAATGGAGAAGAGCATATTCCTTGTTATATTTTCTTCTCAGAGACATTCCTTATTTCTGTAATAAACAATAAACTCTTAAGGACATACTTAGGGCTTACCACAATTTAATCTCTCCTGTCAATCCCTGAAGAGACACAGCTTTGGTTACTACTTGGTATTTTATTTTATTTTATTGGTATACTTTTATTATTTAATGGCCTTAATTCCTAATCTTTGTCAACTCTGTCATCAAAAAGCTTTGTTACTAGCTAATCTGTTTTTTTTTTTTTCTGAGTGCCTTGCTATTTCAGTCCTTTGTCTTTAAACATTAGCACTTATTGAGGTAAGTAGGTGAACATTTTACCCTACATGAAAGACATTCATATTTACTGCAGAACTTTTCTCCTGTGAGGACTCTTCCGGCTTCTCTATTTCTGAGAACTTGACAACAGATCTGGTCATAAGCTAGGACCTCACCATGCTGACCCAGTTCACACCCACATAATGATGGCTGTTTCAGAACCATCATATTCACAAGAAATTGTGTGTAGGTATTGTAAACTTTGTCACAGCTCAGCTTCAGTATACATGCCTTATAAGAAAGTTTTTTTGTTTTATGATTTCTGAGACCCCTGTGTAGTTACTGCTTATAAACATTGAAATATTTTTGAAGAACAACCTAACGTTATACTTTTTATAAACTGAAATTTCCCTTCTGTCTATAAGCTAAACCAACTTTTATTAGTATGAGTTATGGTTAAGAATAAAAATAGTTAATGAACAAAAGTTATTTGGATTTAAGATGTAATTGCAGGTACATCACTTGTTTTTGTTTTTGTTTGAGATGAGAAGTTGAAAAATGCCATGGGGTGAATATATGAAAATACTTCATATATACCTCCCAGAGGATAATTTCATAGGTAAACTCTAATTTATCCAGTTCAGAGTCAGGAAATTTCCTTTATAAGTCAAAATGTAATGAGAAAGTGAGGGGTGGAGAAAGTACTGCCAGCTGGCATCCAGACTCAGTGAATGGCTGTTGAAAGGACAGGAGAGATGGGGTAATAAAGGAAAAGGAGTTGGTTCTTGAAAAGGGTAATAAGTTAAATTACTCCTATAATGGAGAAAAAAAGTCATGCATGATAAATCAATGATGTTTTATTACTGAAAATGCACCTTTCCAAGCTTCTATTATACTTTAATATGTATATGAATAAGGTAAAGTAGACCAACACTCATTTTGGATGTTTGGATTTACCTATTTTAGAGACCACAAAGCCTTTTCCCCTCTATGCAATCAAAACTATCAAATTCTCTTTCCTAGAGAAGAGCTGTAATTACTCTCATACTTTGGTGAAGCCTGTATCATCTGTCTCTGATTCTTGGTTTTATAGGAACTACTCATATTTTTTTCACAGCATGATTCTGATCTATGGCTGGTGGTAATACCCTGACTACCATTAGCTTCATTCCTAAGTGGTCCTCAACATTAATAAGTATAGAGATTGTGAGCCATGACAATCTTCCTGAGAGTTATGATTAACTAAACTGCACCGTTTCATCGTAGAGATAAGAAATGTAGAACACTCCTGAATAAACAACTATTACAGTTCATGGTAGACCATAGAAGAGATATTTGAAAGTTCACAAGGTAAGAGGAAAGAAAACAATACAAATCCCTGATGCACTGTATTCTAGAGTCTTCTTTATACATTAACTTCAGTTCAGTCCTTCTGATCTTTATCCTATTATTCCTCCTTATTATGAGTATGTGATATACAAAGAGGATCTTTATGTGCTTGGTTTCAGGACACTTCCCCCCATTCCAGAATGTTTTTGTAGTGGTCCTTGCTGTCAAGCCTTTTCCAGACCTCATGCTATGATTTGAACATGGCTTGTTTCCTGAAGTCTGATACAGAGATGGTGTAACCTTTAAGAAATGAGGTCTATAGTCCGGTGATCAGATGGCTAAACACCCTAACTGTTGTGCTGGAACTCTCATCCAATAACTGATGGAAGTGGATGCAGAGATCCTCAGCCAGGCCCCAGGTGGAGCTCCAGGACTCCAGTTGTCGAGAAAGAGGAGGGATTGTAAGAGTGTGAATTGTTGAGACCAAGATTGGAAAAAGCACAGGGACAAATAGCCAAACAAATGGAAGCACATGGATTATGAACCAAATTCTGTGGAGCCCCCAGCTGGATCAGGCCCTCTGGATAAGTGAGACAATTGAATAGCTTGATCTGCTTAGGAGACACCCAGTCTGTGGGACCAGGACCTGTCCTTAGTGCATGAGCTGGCTGTTTGGAATCTTGGGCTTACACAGGGACACTTTGCTCAGTCTGAAAGGTAGTGACAGGACCTGACTGTACTGAATCCACCAGGTTTAAATGAATCCCCAGGGGTGCCTTGATCCTGGAGGACATGGGAATGGAGGGAAGGGGCTGGGGGCAGGAGTGGGGAGGACAGGGGAACCCATGGCTGATGTATAAAATTTAAAACACATAATAATAAAGAAAAAAAAAAGAAGTGAGGTCTAATGGGAGGTCCTTGAGACTCTAAATTCATGAATGGATTTCTTCTTACCAAGTTGTTGGGGTCTCATAAGACCAAATTAATTTCAACAGGAGTGAGTTTCTACTAAAACAATGAAACCAGCTCTGTATGAGATCACTTGCTTCCTGTCTTGTCATAAGAATATGTTACATTTCAAATAGTTCAAAGCATTTTATGTGACATAATGATGCAGCCAAGGGCCCTCCCATAACATGCTTTGACCTTTTTCACTACAATAATCATGAGTCAGGAAAAGTCATCTTCCTTTGTATAATGTGCAGCATCTAGGATTCCTCTACAGCAACAAATGGTGGACTTAAGCACCTTCATTAAATTTAAATGTCTAAAAAAAAATCTTTCTTCTCAGAAAGAGTGTGATTTAGTTATCATTGTAATGTGCAGTTTTGTGTATAAAGCATAACAATTTGTTTTGTTTGCTACAATTCATGTCAACCCTAGTTTTCCCATGAACTAGACATTCTGTCTATTATCAACTGCACCAACCAAGATTTGTACTACATGCTCTGATTATCTAGTTAAAGAGTGTGTTTTGAACCAATCATTTCATAAATCTTCAAATGAAGATAATAATTTTGACTTCCTAGAATTATTTTGAAATGGTCATTAAATCATTTACTATTCAGTAGATAGACAGTTAATAAGCCATACATACACACATCTATCTATGCACAGCAGATCATTGGACATCAGGGATTTAAGGACAGAAGACAAGTGTTCAGCTGTGTATATGCACTTAGTGATTCTATCATGTATTCTGTTTTTGTTATGTCATGATAATATATGATGATAAGATAGAATTATGGCCAGTACACACATTTTTTAAAAGTTCATTCTTAAAAATGAAGGGACATCTGTGAATTCCATTCAACTTTAGAAAATGGGTGTCAAGTTACAGAATATTTGCAGCCAAATGAAATTAATTTGGTCAAGTTTGTATAAAATTTTTTCAGAACTCTTCTTTCAACACCAGTCCTGAAGGATAATTCAGCATTTGCCCATTTGACTACTTGCTTCCTTTATCATTTAGAGATACTTGTAAGAAAGGATCAGCTTTATGTTTTTGCAAATAAATAAACTGAAGTAGTAATTCTGGCTCATTTCTACTCTTGGAAGTTCAATGAAAATTTAAAAGTCAGCAAGTATTATTCTACTTTGTAAGTTGAGAACATCAACATACTAATCACCTTATACTTAATTCTCTGTGAATTACTAAATAATTTAGGACTTCATAAAATTCATATGATCTCAGGTTCATAAAAATGATATGCATAGTTATACACATGTATTACATAAACAGATTTGACAAGATATTGAGTACCTATTCATACTAACAAAACAGGCATTAATCACATTAATTAGTTTTGTAAGATGTATTGAGATAGGAAAGACTATAAGTGGGAAGAATTGTTTCTTTTGGATTGGTATATAGAAGAAAGAAATAGTCATTGGTTATTCTTTTATTTTTATTTTATTTTTTATTTTTTTATTTCTTTATTTTAGGTGTATGAGTGCAGGACTGGATATATGTCTGTGCCCATATAAATCAGAAAAGGACAGTGGATTCTCTAGAACTGGAGTCAGACCATTATGAACCATGATATGGGTGCTGTGAATGGAAATGAAGCCAAGTTTCACTGGAGGAGTAGTAAGTGCTCATAAGTGTACCTCCAGAGCCATCTCTCCAGTTCCATCTGTCTGTATGTCTATCTATCTATCTATCTATCTATCTATCTATCTATCTATCAACTATTCATTTTTAACTATAGCCTCAAAAAGGAATAGAACTTAGTGTTTTAAACTGAGACAAATTACTTGGCAATTTCAGATTTTTCTGCTGGTAGGATCCTGCACAAGCTCTAGCTAAGTCTTAAGTTATCATTTGCTATTTCAGTTTACATGTGAAGATAACAGCACTATCTTACAAATATATAATAGAATAATTACATAAAATAGTATATGATTCACATATCACAAGTATTGCATATAACAATGATGACAAAAATGATTCATGATATTGAAACTAAAATATGGCACATAATTAACATATGTTTATGTATTAATGAGCATATAAGTATGGCAAATTATACAGAATACAAAATCTAAGAAGCCACTGGTGTTCAGAATTGACAAAGAAATTCTAAGAGCTGTAGTTGATCATCAAGCGCTTGTCAGTATATATATAAGACTCCTCATTCTCTATCCGGTGATATATATATATATATATATATCCATAAACATTTACCTCCTCACTAAATACTGTAAGAGGTTTGCTTAATAGAGTTGGACAAGTGACATAAGATAATACACATAAGTTATTTATTGTACACACACTACACACATACACAGTATGTGCAGTGACTTTCAATTTCTCTTTTCCATCACTAAAGGTGGAATTGTTGTCCCTTCTTTGAACTCTGCATTTTTCCTAAAACAATTCAGCAGAAGTGACAATGTGCCAGTTCTGAGCCTTGTCCTCAAGAAGCCTTTCCAAATTCTGTTTTAAATCTCTGACCTCTAAATCTTGCCTGAGAGTAAGTCTGAGCTGGTCTACTGCATGAGGAGGGAGAGGGATTACATAAAGAAAAACAGTTATTGCATAATGACAATTCTACCCCAGTTATTCAAGACCAAGGAGCCTTCACATTTACTGCATACTGCTCAATTTTGAAGTATGTGCCATTGTGTGTCCAGCTCCAAAGCCATTCTTTTCTTAGAATCATTGTTTTAGAAAAAAATATAAATTGTTTCTTCATGGCTTTGAGCTTTTAAAGAGTCCCTTACCAATTTTAGAATTTAATATTGACATTCACAAGGACCTAGAAGCCTTTTCAAATGAAATTATCAAAGAAAACAGATTCCTTAGTTCCCAGTGTCTACAGTAGAAGCTGAATTTTTATGACACCAACTTCCAAATCTCCCTTTTGTCATAAGGGCTAAGAGGTGTGCTTTCATTCTTGTCAAAGCTAAACAGCAGACAGGGATGATCTATGACTTCCTCTTAACTTCCAGCTTTTGCAGCTAGCTTGCTAGAGGATTTAAAGTGCCTCCTAAGTTTTGTTTATGTAAAGTTGAGTTCAGACTGAGTTAATACCTCTCCTCTATCACCTTATTATTGAATAAACTTTTCCTTGTCCATTATGCATTTTACGACAGTGAATAATTTTTTTTTTGGCTCTGGCAACCTCTACTAGGTACACTATCTAATGGCACAGCAAAGACAAGTGGAGACCAAATTATGTCAGGTGAGCCTGACCTAAATCAGCAAAGCTGCCCAAACAACCTACAGCTGCATGAGTAATAAGTGATTTTTGTTTTAAAACACTACATTTTAAGGTGATTTGTTATTCAGAAATAATTAACTGGCACAGAAATTGGCAGATATGTGTGTGATTCTTCTAAAAGTACAGAGCATTAGCTTTGAGACCAATAAACAAAAGAACTAGAGATACAATGAGGAACACGGTGTAAGTGCCTGGAAAAATGTCAATTCATGTTTTACTGTACTGGAAACTATTGGTAAGCCAACCATGTGCAACAAATAAGCAGACAGAAAATATATTGACCAATTGTGTGGATAGGAGTAAGGAAATGTGGGGGAAAGTATAAAACAATAAATTTCAGGACAATGATGAGCCATGAAAGGATAAGTTAACTTACAAATAGAGTTTCAAGGCAATACAGAGATGCTAATATGCTTTGGAAACATATTTACTTCTGCATTCTCCAACATTTTTACTTGGCAAAATGGTCTCTAAGTGAAGTGAATCCATAAGGGAGCACAAATAAGAAATTTAGCATATGGTTAAAAAGTTATTCATCAAGACGTCCCAATGAATAGGCAGGGCATATTCCCTAACAAAAGCCTGCAAGAATTAAGGTTATATGTTAGTTTTTCTAGGCCAATCTGCTCAAATAAGGTGTGTGTGTATGTGTGTGTGTGTGTGTGTGTGTGTGTGTGAGAGAGAGAGAGAGAGAGAGAGAGAGAGTTAGTTCTATTAGCTACTTCAAGGGTATAGACTCAATGAACAGAAGATCTCTATCAAGTTCAATTTTATTTTATTTTTTGATTGAGTGTGGGTTTTCTGGTATGCATATATAATATGCAGGTATATATTCATGTTTTCACATGTATGGGTTCATGTCTATGTACATGAGCTTGTGTTCATATGCATACAGAAAGCATATTTGATGTCGAATGTCTTCCTCAAATGATCTCCAAATTAAAGATTGAGGCAAAGTCTATCATTTATATACAGTGCTTGCAATAATGCTAGTCAAGATAGCCAGCTGTCTCCAGGGTCCCAGGCTCTGGAATTACAGGAAGGCTGTCATATTCACCAGCATTTACATGGATGATGGAACTTAAAATCTAGTCTTCTTCATGGGCACATTTACTAATTGCACCATGTTCGCGGCTTGCCATCTTTAACTGCCTCTCAACAGTATCAGGCTGAAGACTAAACCTTACATTCATGGCCTTTGGAGAGCAATTAATATCCAAGCTACAGCATTTGACTTCATAAGCAACTAAAGAAGGTAAATAAGGAAAAATACCACAAAGGTAGAGCTAAGGACAGTGGATGGCAAGGGGCTGGTTATTGTTTTGAAGAAGAACTAACATCTGGCCAGCAATATTCCCAGGCATAAAGCATCCAAGTTTCTAGCAACATGTATCCAATACAATTTGAAATTACTGTGAATTGGAAACTACTGTCTGCCTCACTTTCTCCTCCTTAAATGTCCGTGGTATCCTTCATTATTATCTAGTGCATTTATATTGACATGGGAGTGGAAAATGTGGTCTTTTGATTAATAGCTCTTCAAATCGGGAGATGTTACACTCAAACATAAAGTAGATTAAAAGATGCTGACTGGAGTCAAAAGAGTCAAATGATTTAGCCTCACTGAGATACACTGGGTGAAGAACAGTTGCTGCTAGAGAACCACTCAATCAAGTTTCAAAAAATAATCACACACACACACACACACACACACACACACACACACGCACATACACACGGTAAGTTTTGTGTTGTTCTGCCTTTAAAGCTATTCTTGGGCCACATCTTATTAGATTTTGGATAATATTAAGAAACAAAAAATACATACATGTACATGTATATATAGACACAAACACCATATATATATGGTGTGTGTGTGTGTGTGTGTGTGTGTGTGTGTGTGTGTGTGTGTTGTGCACATGAGATAAGGTATCCACAAAGGCTAGAGTGATGGATCCTCTGGAGCAGGGATTATAATCCATTGTGAGGCACCTGACATGGGTGATAGAGATAGATTGCTATATAGCTCATATATAGAGATAGATGTATAGCTCATCTTAACCAATGAGCTATATATCCAACCCCAAAGATGGCTGCATTGTTAATGTGAAAGGATATACCTAAAGTGGATTTATAGCTACTGTTCTGCATATTGCCAACTTCTCTTTCTGAGCATGCTCTCTGTCATGACATTGTAGATCATTTTTTAAGATTTGAATTTGTGGCAGAGTTTGTGTCTGATTAGGAGGAGCATATGCATGTGAGTGCACATACCCACAGAGGCCAAAGTTCTCTGATTGATTGGAGTTGGAGTTATTGGTGGTTATGAGGACTCAATGTGGGTGCAGGTCCTCTGTAAGGACAATTTGAGTACTTAAATGCTGAGGCATATTTATAGCCACAGCTCTGCATGTTCTTGTAGTAAGTAGTGTATTCTTTTTTCCCATATTAAGTGCATTGTTTGCATTGACTTTTGGTTTTTGAAGGATTCTAGAATATGGAAGATATTACTGCAACCACAGGCTATGCATGCTTCTTGTATTTTACTTGTCTGTCTACTTCCACCATGAGAAAAATGACGTATCTTTTCTGCTTAGGGATGGAAATCAGACTCATATAGCTAAGTTACCTTTCTAGCAATCATACATGATTTCACACTCTTTAATTAACTCAGTAGATGACTACAGACACATCAATGAATCCAGCTATTATTTTCCAAGCTTGGCTCATACTAGGGTAACATTTTAAATCATGTTACTGAAAAAAAGGCACAAGTGGCTTCCATCATTAGCAACTGGTTTTAGGAAGATTTATTGCATAGCTGTAGCTAACATATCCAAGCAGATATCATATTTTTGATGGCTAACATTGATTATTATATTGTCAGTTTCTAGATTCACCTGTGAGACAAACCTCTGGGCATGTCTGTAAGACAGTTTCTAGATTAGGTTAATTGAGATGGAAAAACACAACCTAAGTATAGACATGACTATTTTGTGGGCCAAAGTCTCAGAACTAATCAAAGGAAGAAGTGAGTGAACTGGGAAATAGCAATAATCTCTGCTTCCTGGTTGCAGACATGATGTGACCAGCTGCCTTCTGTTATTGCCACCATATCTTCCTAGATTTGGTGGAGTGCATCTCCTTGACCTATAAGCCACTTCCTTCTTGCCTGCTCTTGCTAGCTATCTTTGTCACAACAATAAAACAAATAATGGATATGTTTCAGCAATGGAAAGTCTAGACAGAAGACATCCATAGCTGTCTCTCAGACTAGGCATATACTCATTCATGAGGATTACCTTGCTTTCCTACAACACACTGTTACAGGACCTGGTCAGTCCAACACATTTTAAACATTAAGTCAAGGCAGAAAGCTAAAGTTTATTGTAATTCAGCTGATATTAATTGATCAGGGATGAAGAATAGATTTGGAGCTGAACTGAAACCTGAGCCCAAATGTTACAGAGCTTTAAGCATTAAAAACTACAAACATCTCTGCCAAGTTACAATTACATTTTCACCAATTAGGATTCAGAGATTAGGAACTTTCCTGTGTGACATGTTTGTCTTATTCCTATTGGTTGCTTTACTCAAAAGTGGCTGGGCAATTTATCCAACATAAATGCCTCTCCTTGCCAAACAGGATGTCAATTACCCAGGGAGACCTTGGGAACTTAAACTTTATTTGACCCCAATTCAAAATGGAAACTCTATTTAAAATGGCTTGTTGTTTTCCTTCAGATAGTACCAGCAGAACCACCACTTGGCCCTTGCTTATGTTTTGTATAAACACAATTTCTTCACATTCTTCTGAAGTTTTCACAAGTGTTTCTAGCTTATTGAAACATACTACTGAAAGTCACTTCCCCTCTAGATTCTGTGTTTTATGTTCCTCCATAGTTCATATCTCTCCTGAAGATTTACCCTGAGGCATGGGGTCATGTTCCTAAATGAATATGTCAAGAGGTCAGGGATTTTCAGGAATGTAATTTATAGTAGTGTGTGTGATAAATATCAACATAAATAAATAAATAAAGGGAAACAAGTAAAATAAAAAAGGAAGACAAGAAAATGTAGTAATGAAGAAAAGGGAAAGAGAAACAAAGGACAAAAGTCATTTTAACAGAAGAAAGGCCATTAACAGCATGTAACAGCAAGACTTAATTTATGAGTTTTTACATTAAATAAAATAAACCTTGTTTATCTGAAGTGCAGTTTTTATATAAGTGTGGTTCGCACCTCTCACCAAAGAAGATTCTTTTGTAACTTCGGAGATCATCATAGAAAGCCACTAGTGGTCAAAATTTAAAGAACAACTGAACACAGGCTGCACATCCCTAGTTGATATTCTACATAAAAGACAACTTCACTACAAAGGCTCAGAGAATATCACAGAGGAGGATATAGAAAGAGTGTAAAAGTCAGAAGATGCTTACAGTATGGCAGCTGCAAGATGGTGTGCTTGAAATATGAAAGGAAAGATGAGCCTAGGAAATCTTAACAACATGGTTACTAAACAAGACCTGCTCAATGACAACACTAATTAACACTGCAATCTGGATGGGGGACCCTAACAAGTCCTCACCCAGAAAGGAAGAGCAGCATACATTCAGAGGTTGTTGAGAAAGGGAATATCAGTCCTCTCAACGATACCCTGTTATGCTATTCAATCGCAGCAGTCCTCCCTAAGCATATATAAATATGAGCAACAATAAATGGACTCCTCATGGTGAATTTATAATATATTTTTGTCTCATCTATAGATTGATGATAGATAGATAGATAGACAGATAGATATCCCAAAATTAATTAAAATGTCACAGAATTCAGATAGATGGGGAATGGGGAACATTGGAGGAGTTGGAGAAAGAGATTGATGAGAAGGGTGGAAATACTGTAAATATATAAAGTTATCACATATAAAATTCTCAAAATAAAAGGGATGTTAAAAGAAAAAGTAAGCAAGTGCTCATTTATAGATTATATGCATATACCAACTTCCATAGCCCCTCAAAGGCTCAGGGAACATCATACAAGAGGAGATAAATATGAGAGCTAGTTCATGGGGAGAAATGCACTAAAATGCTCTCTTCTGTAAAAGGAATGGCTGTTTCACACATGAACTCATAGCAACTGTGATTATCTGTAAAAGACCTTCATGAGACCAAGAAGGTCCAGCATGGATATAGGATGGGTTACTATGTCCTATACCTAGCTGAAGGATGTGGGTGAGAGGGCCCCACATAGCTATAGTACCAATTGGACTCAGTAGGCTACATTCTTTTTAAAAAATACAGCACATGAAGTTAAGAGTAAGATATGTTGGGGAGCCCCAGCTCCCAGCTCCCTGGGAACTCCCATCTGGACCAGAGGTGAGTGCCCGGGGTTATAGTCAGAGAGGCAACTGCCCCTGATTCCCACCCCTGGGCACCAGCCATCTCAGGAGGACACGCCCAACTTGGCCTCAGTTTCCAGCCATTCAGCTGGCCCTTCAGGAAGGCTCCTATTTTCCAAGACAGCAGGCAGACCCAGCAGTCTCCACACCCTGCCCCCACACCCATTTGCACGAGACCCCAGCCACTTCCTGAGACTCAGAGACCAGCCCCCAGCTCCCATCAGCCCCAGAACTCCCATCTGGACCAGAGAGACCCTCTGGTGGACACTACAACCTCAACGCCTTGCCCACACACCCATCTGCCAGAGACCCAGCCACTTCCAGAGACTTAGAGACTAGCATCCAGCATTCCATCCTGCCCCAGAACTCCCATATGGACAAGATAAGGAGACCCCAGGGACTTCCAAAGACTCAGAGTCCAGCTCCCCAGCTCCTATCCGGCCAGCACTCTGATCTGGACCACAGCTCCCATCTGGCCCAGAGCTTCCATCTGGCCCAGAGAGAAGCTCCCTAAATATGTCAGCTCTGTCTGGACCAAGTACACCGATAAGACCAAGAACAAATCCACAAGGAGATGGGCAGATGTCAAGGCAGAAGTACATACAACAAAATAAAGAGCAATACAGCATCATCAGAAACTAGCCCTTCTCCAACAGCTAGACCTAAACATCACAGAATGGAAGAAGCAGAAGAAAACAACCTTATAAGTAAAATCATGAAGAGGTTAGACCCTTATATAAAAGAAATCAAAAATAAAGTGGAGGAACAGACAAACAAAAAATGGGAAGAACACTATAAAAAACTAGAGGAAAGGACAAATAAAGCAGAAGAAAACAATAAGTCCCTGAAAGAAAATCATGAAAAACAACAAAAACAGATGAGGGAAACAGTCCAAGATATGAAGAGGGAAATAGAAAAAATGAAGAAGACACTAGCAGAAGGAATGCAGGAAATAGAAAATCTGAGTAAACGAACAGGAACTTCAGATGCAAGTATAACCAGCAGAATGCAAGAGATGGAAGAGAGGATATCTGGTATTGAAGATACATTAGAAGAAATAGATTCATCAGTCAAAGAAAACACTAAAACCAACAAAGTCATGACCCAAATTGTCCAAGAAATTTGGGACACCATGAAAAGACCAAAAATACAAATAATAGGGATAAAGGAAGAAGAAGAACACCAATTCAAAGGCACAGAAAATATATTTAACAAGATCATAGAAGAAAACATTCCCAACTTAAAGAAGGAAATGCCTATGAAGATACAAGAAGCATATAGAACACCAAACAGACTAGACCCCCCAAAAAGCCCCTAGCCACATAATAATTAAACAACTAAACATACAGAATAAAGAAAGAATATTAAGGGCAGCAAAGGAAAAAGGCCAAGTGACTTATAAAGGCAAACCCATCAGAATAACACCCGATTTCTCAATGGAGACTTTGAAAGCCAGAAGGACCTGGACAGATATAATGCAGACACTAAGAGAGTATGGATGCCAGCCTAGACTAATATAACCAGCAAAACTTTCAGTCATCATAGATGGAGTGAACAAGAACTTCCAAGACAAAACCAGATTTAAGCAATACTTATCCACAAACCCAGCCCTACAGAAAGCACTGGAAGGAAAATTACAGCCTAAGGAAGTCAGATACACCCTTGAAAACACAGGCAATAGATAACACCACAGCAGTAAACCCCAAAGAAGAGAAGTACACACAGACTACCACCAAAAAATAAAAGTAATAACAGGAACAAACAATCACTGGTCATTAATATCCCTTAATATCAATGGACTTAATTCACCTATAAAAAGACACAGACTAACAGAATGGATATGAAGACAGGACCCATCTTTCTGCTGCATACAAGAAACACACCTCAAATTCAAAGATAGATACCTCCTAAGAATAAAAGGCTGGGAAAAGACTTTCCAATCAAATGGTCTTAAGAAGCAAGCTGGTGTAGCCATCCTAATATCCAGCAAAATAGACTTCAAACTAAAATCAATGATAAGAGATGATGAAGGACATTACATACTCATTGCAGGAAAGATCCACCAAGATGAAGTCTCAATTCTGAACATTTATGCCCCAAACACAAGGGCACCCACTGTAGTGGATAGCCATCCCAGCATTGGCCGGGAAGTTCCAACCCCCATTGAGGCTTCGGTAATGGTCACGCCCACAAGGCAGGGTGGAGAAGGAAACGGAAGACAAAAGACGGAGGATCGAGAGGAGGTCTTGGGCTTGGTTCCGGGACCCTGGATGCTGGAGGGAGACCGAGCAGAGTTCTCCAGAGAACACTGCCATACTGCACTATACCTTTGCCAGACCCTGCAACCTACCCCTTCATTGTAAGTTACCCCACAAAATAAACCTCCCTTTTAACTACATGGAGTGGCCTAAATAATTTCACCAATAACCCACAAATGTAAAAGAAACATTACTAACACTTAAATCACATATAAAACCCCACACATTAATAGTGGGAGACTTCAACACCCTACTTTTAACTCTGGACAGATCAGCCAAATTGAAACTTAACAGGGACATAATGGTCTTAACTGATGTTATGGCTCAAAGGGACTTTATCGATATCTACAGAACATTCCACCCAAACAAAAAAGAATATACCTTCTTCTCAGCTCCCCATGGAACCTTCTCTAAAACTGACCACGTACTTTGCCACAAAGCAAATCTCAATAGATAAAAAACAATTGGAATAACCTCCTGTGTTCTATTGGACCAGCATGGTTTAAAGTTAGATTTCAACAACAACAATAACAACAACAACAACAACAAAAAAAACTACAGAAATCCTACAATCTCATGGAAACTGAATAAAGCTCAACTGAATCACCAATGGGTTAAGGAAGAAATAAAGAAAGAAATTAAAGACTTCCTAGAGATCAATGAAAATGAATACACCACATACCCAAACTTATGGGATACTATGAAAGCAGTGCTAAGAGGGAAATTCATAGCACCAAATGCCTACATAAAGAAGCTGGAGAAATCTCACACTAGTGACTTGACAGCACACCTGAAAGCTCTTGAACAGGAAGAAGCAAAGTCTCCCAGGAGGAACAGACGCCAGGAAATTATCAAATTGAGAGATGAAATCAATAAAATTAAAATAAAGAGAGCAATACAAAGGATTAATGAAAGAAAGAGTTGGTTCTTTGAGAAGATCAACAAGATAGACAAACCCTTATCAAAACTAATGAAAAGACAGAGAGAGAGCATCCAAATTCACAAAATCAGAAATGAATAGGGGGACATAACAACAGACAATGAGGAAATCCAGAGAATCATCAGGTCATACTTCAAAAACCTCTACTCCAGAAAACTGGAAAATCTAAAAGAAATGGATAATTTTTCTGGATAGGTACCACATACCTAAGTTAAATCAAGACCAGATAAACCATTTAAATAGTCAAATAACCCCTAAGGAAATAGAATCAGTCATTAAAAGTCTCCCAACCAAAAATATGCGAGGATCAGATGGTTTCACTGCAGAATTCTACCAGATCTTTAAAGAAGACTTAATACCAATACTCTTTAAATTGTTCCACACAATAGAAGCACAAGGAATATTACCAAACTCCTTCTATGAGGCTGAAATTACCCTGATTCCTAAACCAAACAAAGATGCAACAAAGAAAGAGAACTACAGACCAATCTCCCTCATGAACATTGATGCAAAAATACTAAATAAAACACTGGCAAACAGACTCCAAGAACACAGCAAAACAATTATCCACCATGATCAAGTAGGCTTCATCCCAGGGATGCAGGGGTGGTTCAACATATGAAAGTCCATCAATGTAATACACCATATAAACAAACTCAAAGGAAAAAAAAAAACAAACACATGATCATCTCACTAGATGCAGAAAAGGCATTTGAAAAAATCCAACACCCCTTCACGATAAAGGTCTGGGAGCAATCAGGAATTCAGGGAACATACCTAAACATAATGAAGGCAATCTACAGTAAGCCAACAGCCTACATCAAATTAAATGGAGAGAAACTCAAAGCAATACCACTAAATCAGGAACAAGGCAAGGCTGTCCCCTCTCCCCATACTTATTCAATATATAGTACTTGAAGTGTGAGCCAGAGCTATAAGACAACATAAGGGGATTAAGGGGATACAAATTGGAAAGGAAGAAGTCAAGCTTTCCCTATTTGCAGATGACATGATAGTGTACATGAGTGACCCCAAAAATTCAACCAAGGAACTGATACAGTTTATAAAAACCTTCAGCAACATAGCAGGATACAAGATCAATTCAAAAAAGTCGGTAGCCCTCCTATATACAATAGACAAACAGGCTGAGAAGGAAATCAGAGATACATCACCCTTTACAATAGCCACAAATGATATAAAATACCTTGAGGTTACTCTAACTAAGCATGTGAAGGACCTAAATGACAAGAACTTTAAGTCCCTGAAAAAAGAAATTAAAGAAGATGTCAGAAAATGGAAAGCTCTCCCATGCTCATGGATAGGCAGGATTAACATAGTAAAAATGGTGATCTTAACAAAAGCAATCCACAGATTCAACACAATCCCCATCAAATTACCAACACAATTCTTCACATACTTGGAAAGAATAATACTCAACTTCATATGGAAAAATTAAAAAAAAACCTAGGAAAGCCAAAAGAATCTTGTACAATAAAACAACCTCTGGAGGCATCACGATCCCCGACCTCAAGCTCTACTATAGAGCTATCATAATAAAAACAGCTTGGTACTGGCATCAAAACTGACAATGGAATCAAATTGAAGACCCTGACATTATCCTGCACACCTATGAACATATAATTTTTGACAAATAAGCCAAAAATGTACAATGGAAAAAGAAAGCATCTTCAACAAATGGTGCTGGCATAACTGGATATCATCCTGTAGAAGACTGCAAATAATCCATATCTGTCACTGTGCACAAAACTTAACTCCCAGTGGATCAAAGACCTCAACATAAATCCAGTTACTCTGAACCTGATAGAAGAGAAAGTAGGAAGTAGTCTTGAACACATTGGCACCAGAGATCACTTCCTACATATAACAGCAATAGCACAGACACTAAGAGAAACAATTAATAAATGCAAATCAAAAAAACTCTGAGATACCACCTTTAACCTGTCAGAATGGCTAAGATCAAAAACACCAAAGACAGCTTATGCTGGAGAGGATGTTGAGAAAGGGGAACTCTCCTCCACTGCTGATGGGAATGCAAGCTTGTACAGCCACTTTGGAAATCAATATGGCGCTTCCTTAGAAAATTGGGAATCCATCTCCCCCAAGACCCAGCTGTAGCACTCTTGGGCATATACCCAAGGAATGCTCAATCATACCACAAGGGCATTTGCTCAGCTATATTCATATCAGCATTGTTGTAATAGCCAGAACCTGGAAACAACCTAGATGCCCTTCAACTGAAGAATGGATAAAGAAAATATGGTACATATACATAATGGAGTACTACTCAGCAGAGAAAAACAATGACATCATGAGGTTTGCAGGCAAATGGATGGATCTAGAAAAAAATCATCCTGAGTGAGGTAACCCAGACTCTGAAGGACAAACATGGTATGTACTCACTCATAGGAGGTTACTAGATGTAAAACAAAGATGACTAGACTGCTACACAACTCCAGGGAGGCTACCTAGAAAACGGGACCCTAGGAAAGACACAGGGATCACCCAATGACAGAAAAATGGATGAGATCTACATGAACAACCTGGATGATAGTGGGAGTAATGAAGGGCAAGGTTTGATGGAAAGAAAGCTTAGGGGAGCAGGAGATCCCAGCTGGATCAAGAACAGAAAGGGAGAACAAGGAATAACTGACCATGATAAATGAAGACCACATGAGAACAGGAATAGGCAGAGTGCTTGAGAGGTCCCCAGAAATCCACAAGGATACATCCTCTATAGACTGCTGGCAATGGTCGAGAGAAAGCCTAATCTGACCTAGTCTGGTGATCAGATGGCCAAACACCCTAACAGTCATGCTGGAACTCCCATCCAATAACTGGTGGAAGTGGATGTAGAGATCCTCACCAGGCCTCAGGTAGAGCACCAGGAGTCCAATTGTCCAGAAAGAGGAGGGACTGTAACAGTGTGAATTGTTGACACCAAGATTGGAGAGGCACAGGGACAAATAGCCAAACAAATGGAAGCACATGAATTATGAACCAAAGGCTGTGGAGCCCCCCGCTGGATCAGGCCCTCTGGATAAGTGAGACAATTGAATAGCTTGAACTGTTTGGGAGCACCATCATCCAGGCTATGGGACCTGGACCTGTCCTTAGTGCATGAGCTGGCTGTTTGGAACTTTGGGCTTACACAGGGACACTTTGCTCAGCCTAGAAGGAGGGGACTGGACCTGCCTGTATTGAATCCACCTGGTTTAAAATGAATCCCCAGGGGAGTCTTGGTCCTGGAGGAGATGTGAATAGAGGGGAGGGGATGGGAGGGAGGTGGGGCTGGGGGCAGGAGTGGGGAGGACAGGGGAACCCATGGCTGATGTGTAAAATTAAAACACAAATATACTAAAAAATAAATAAATAAATAAATAAAAAGAGTAAGATGTGTTGGGTATTTCCAAGGGGAGCTGGTGGGTAGGTGGGAATTAGACATAATCTAGACACACACACCCTCACACACACACACACACACACACACACACACACACACACACACAGAAACACATATGTGAAATTTCCAAAGAATAAATTAAAATACTGTTTTAAGAAATAGTCATTCAAATACCATCAAAGTGAAACTATTCAGAGACACTTTTATGAAAGTCACAAAATACATGGCTAAAATCTATCAGAAGTGTGCAAGGTAATGTTTAATTAAATTACAAAATTTGATACTATTTGGTATAATATATCATTTCAGCTGAAGCAAAAATCACTTGTAAAATTAGAAGACTGTCAATGAACACAGCATATTTGGAAACTACCCAGAGGAGCCATGGTTGTGATGTCAGTCTGGAACAAATTTGTAAACCTATATTACATGGCTAGATATGAAGATGTGATGGGTAGATAATGTTTAGCCAAGAAAAAACAATGATTGCAGAAATGCAACATTTGATCCTCTTTAAATACCAAATAAAGTTTGCAGCATAATCCTGTGTTCTGGAATAAGTACTCCCAGACATATAGAAATAGCTTGAAGTGTTATAAAAAAAAAAAGCTATCATAATTCTTTTGACAAATAATACAAGTTAAAAAAGTTCTAAATCAAGCTCTAAAGAAACCATGAAAAACTCTTGTAAGACTTTTTGGAATCCATTTTCTTGCTATGATGCAAGAGGAATGTAGGCTCTGGTCAAGCCTCAGTAGTACCTTGTCTACCTACCTACCCATGCATGAACCATGATATAATTTGTACTAGTTTCTTACTTTTAAAGATGCCACCCCTGAGCTCAACATAAATAAGTAAAAACCCTAAAGTCCCCTCTCCCATTGGGTAAGTCCTTATGCACAAACATAGATTTGCTTTTTCCATCTGTCACCTGTGACAAAGTGAGGACACTATGTGAACTAACTGGAGAAATTTAAGTAGCAGCTTAAGACCAGGGAGCCCAGTTAATTAGGCCACCTATGAACTAAACCTTTTTCTAGAGACTCTGTTCTTGGCATGAACTATGACAACTTTATAGGAAATGCAGAGCCAGTAGTTTTCAATTCTTTTCATGTAAGAAGAGGAGACATCCCTGATTTAGATGAGAATATCTGATTAACAGAATGGACAGAGATGACACCTCATCTGCAGATTAAAGGTAGAATTGTAACATGAAGTCTCAAAACGTAACTTCATTTTCCAGTCTCACCCCAGTCTAGTAAACATAAAAACCAGGAGTTTCTGCTGATATTTTTTAGCAATGTGACTTTTCTACTAGCTTCATCTCCTTTATTATGCTACTAGGTGTGTCCTGTTAGTTCCATGATGAATTAAGCAGTCAGCAACCTCAGCTGGCTCCTATGTTTATTGTGGAGATGGCATTTGATAACATACATCAGTGAAGTTCTGATAACCTTAGTAGACTTATTTGCAGCTTGAATGTCCAGCAGTGCACAAAGTAGAACAAGAGAATAATGACAGAGTGAGTCACTATCATCAATGATATTCCTATCAATAGAGGAAGAAGTTCATAGAGAGTTCTGGAAACAAGCCATTAGATATTAGAGAATCCCCACACTGGAGCATTCAAATTCTTCTTCACAACTACTGAAAAAGCAAACATCCGTTTTTTTCCCACTTGAGACTGTTTTTTTTTTTTTTTTTTTAAGGCCATCATACACAGGGCATTTTCTAAGTGAAGGTACCATAGAAATAAGCAGAGCAGAAACAAGCCATATGACCAATGACTGATAATATGACCCAAATCCTTGGACCCAGCTTGCTTAACTTTATCAGTTAATTTAGCTGATGATTCGCCTTATATGTTTAAAGTAATTTAGATTAGATTATTTCTGCTTCTTGCAGTCAGAGTTCTGACTTAAGCAAAGTATTGAGGAATTGATGTTAGGTTAGACAAACCTCTAACTTCCATACATTCTGTGTGGCTGTGTGCAGATGGGTTATTCTGGAAATTATCTTGAAAATCAGAGTGCAAAAGGAAAGAGGGGAACTCTAACAGTGTAGATTATCAATACCATAAACAAATATATCTAGAACACTCAAGGATTTTTTTGAGAAGCTATGTAGTTTTGCTTGCATGAGTAAGGGATGATAAAAGAGAATATTATTTTTAGCTTCTGTGTCCTTTGGGTGATGGGTTGATCCACAGGGTTTTAGCTTCTTTCCCATTGGAATGCATGCAGGTGGAAGAAATGACTGAGAGGGTTCTTATGGAGATCTGTTAGACAGGAAACAAGAAACACCTAGTATAGGTGATTGCTTGGGTTATTCCTGTGCTCTTGTGTTCCTTAAGTAGGATCTATAAGAAATCCCTTAGAATGTTACAAAAAAATATTTAGTGTCTTGAACTTGAATGAATACATCAGAATGAGGGGAATTGTTTATGGTAGCATTGCCTCTTGAAGATGTAAGTGAAACAGTAGTTTGAGTCAACATTCTCTGAGTAGGGCAATACTAATTGAAGCCAACATTTATTACATAGTGTTATGTGTATGTGAATGTGATATCAGAGGGTTAAATATGGATTTGGATGTAACTCCCAGCTCAGCAAATCACTTTGGGACATTTGTGTATCCTGAATCTATAGAAACAAATATATTTCCTTTATTAGCATTATTGTTATGTGTGTGTGTGTGTGTTCATCCATGCATGCATGCATGACACAGGATGTGTAGAGGTTGGAAGGAAACTCTCATGAATTGTTTCTTCCAGTGTTGCTGGATCCTAAGGACTAGGCATCCTAACAGATCTCTCCAGGGAGGGGGTAAGAAGGCACAGCATCAACTGCACAGACAGTGAGAGTCAGCTGAAGGTGAATAGCAGACTCAGTTTTTTTTTTTTTTTTTTTTGAGCTGAGGATTGAACCCAGGGCCTTGTGTTTGCTAGGCAAGCACTCTACCACTGAGCTAAATCCCCAACCCCAGACTCATTTAATCAATAATAAGGAAAGACTTATATACCCTCCTCCTCCCATCATCCAAGCTGTGTCCCAATCCCTCATTGGTTGGACATGATCAGGAACTCTGATCATGATCAGGAACTCTGACATTGCCTGTTGCTAGGCCCTCAGACAGACTCTAGGTTGGCTCATAAGAAAGTACATTATGTGCATGCCTTGGCAGCTGGTTTGAGCCAATGTCCTTGACCCTATGGGCCTGTCCTACTACAGTTGGGCATCTTCAGAAATGGACTTGGGTCTTCAGTCTTTGTAGTAGGTATTTTTATCTATTGAACCATCTCACTGGTCCAAGATATTTCTTGACGGAATCAGTTATGGAATAATCAGTTTGTACATTGTGAGGATGTGTCTTTGCCAAGTCAACTTCTCATTGGATTAATAAAAAGCCAATGGCCAATAGCTAGGCAGGAAGAGGTTTGGTAGGACAGGGAAAAATAGAGTGTAGAAGAAGAAGGAGGTAGTCACCAGCCAGATGCAAAGGAAGCAGATGAATATGGCATTCGTAAAAAAGGTACTCCCATGTAGTAGATTGTAGATAAGAAACATGGATTAATTTATGATGTAAGAAGTAGTTAACAACAAGCTTAAGCTAGTGGGTGAGCATTTTTTTAAAAAATAAGTCTCTGTGTGGTTATTTGGGAGCAGGCTGGTAGAGCTAACTGGCAGAACAGAGAAAGTCTGCCTACAAATGGTATTCCAATATGGGGCAAAGCCACATATGTCCACATAAAAGCTAAAAAAACTTAAGAAAAGGTTCTAAACACACAAAAACAGGATGAAACATAGTCCCCTAGTCCTTCATTCTCTTACATAGGCCATGGTATAGAGATATAGAGAGGCATCTCCTGACAATTGCCTCCTGGCTTGAGCCATGCCAGCATGCCATGAGCTAAGCCACATGGCAGATTTCAGATTTTGCTCATGCAGACAGAAAAGATTACAGATGTGCAATAAAGACAGAAGATTCAGATGAAAAAAATCTCTAAATGGGTTATAGTATGTATATATATATATATATATATATATATATGCTTGAAAAGGAAAAGATAAAGAGTATATACAGTCATAGGATAAAAATATGATAAAGTCCTTAAAAATAAAGTAATATAAAAGAAAAAGCCACATAAAGATGGATAATACACAGGGAGTCTAGATCCTATATGTGATTGTATTGTCTTTAAATTTTTTGGTTGGGGTAAATAAAATAAGCAGAGGTTTTAGATTCAAAGATCTTTTTCTTAAGGAAAAAAGGAGAATATAATTTAGAAAGGATGAGATAAAATGGTAGATTATTGAATCAACTTTAATCCAATCAGCAGCTATTAATCTTAAATATTTTACATTAGTTTGGATTTTGGTTTATTGATTCAAACATAGTGTTAGTTTTGTTATAATGTATTTGTGTTTCTATTCTTGTTTGGGATATTGTGCTTATGCAACTCATTTAAAAGTATATATATAAATTAAGAGGTACAGGTTGATAGTTACCTATAAAAGTCAAACTTATATGTTGCCAGACATTTCTTTGTCCTGTAGCCATTCTCAAATAATCACTCAGAGACTGAATACGAATTATAAATACTCAGCTGATAGCTCAGTCTTGTTACTAACTAGCTCTTACACTTAAATTACCCCATAATTCTTATCTATGTCTAGGTACATGGCTTGGTACCATTTTTCAGTACAATATTCTCATCTTGCTTCCTCTGTGTCTGACTGGGGACTCCTGACTCTGTCCTTCTCCTTCCCATTATCCTTAGTTTGGTCACCCCACCTATACTGCTGGCCTGGCTACTGGCCAATCAACATTTTATTAAACCAATATGCATGACAAAAGCTAGCCATTTGGACAATAACTGCCCTTGGCCTCATCTTCTGACAGTAAACTGGACCAGCAGGACACACCAAAAAGTAATTGCTGAACTTTGCCAAGACAGGGTAAGATAATCCTTCAAAATTCCTGCTTCACAGAAATATCTGTCAGATATACTAGGCATATAGGTTGAAAATAGATGCCCCAATGTTACAGAAGAACTTTGGGTGACTGTCCAGGCAGCCAGATGTCCCTGTCATTAGTAACATTATACTCTTTTAGTCTTTAACTTTGATGGCGTTAAAGACTCAATGATTAGACTTAATGTTTTCCTTAAGTATAAAACTTTAGATTCACAAGGTAAGATAGATTATAGAGTATTTTCTTTACTTTTGCTGAATACAAATATACTGGATATTGCAACTGTAATTCTTACTTGATAACTGTTTTTGTTATATATAGTTTTACTATTTTAAAGCTAAAACTTTCTTTTTTAATTAGACAAAAGGGGAAATGTTATCAAATAGTCTTTTTGTACATTGTGAATTTGCATGTTTGCCAAGTTACTTTCTCGTTGGATTAATAAAAAGCTAATGACAACAGCTAGGCAGGAAGAGGTCAAGTGAGACTTTTGGACAGGTAAAAAGAGAATGTGGGAGAAGAAGGAGGGAGTCACCAGCCAGATGCAGAGGAAGCAGGAGATGAATATGCCATGCTGAAAAAAAAAAATACCGCCTCATGTTAGAGCATAGATAAGAAATATGGATTAATTTAAGATGTAAGAGCTAGTTAGCAACAAGACCAAGATATTGGCCAAGTGTTTGTAATCAATAGTAAGTCTCTGTGTGGTTATTTGTGAGCAAGCTGGTGGGACGGAGCTGACTAGAAGAACAGAGAAAGTACATTTACAAATAGGTTTTCAAAGCGTGGTACGAGCAACTTGTCCTAGAGCTATCTAGGTTTTAAAATGAAAAATCATATTATACAGAATGTCCTTCATTCCTAAGCAAATTGGGATGGTTGGTGACCACAAACAGTGGGCATAACATAACTTTTGTAGCCTTAGAAACTACAGTTAAAGTTGGTCACTTCCATCTTCTTGGTAGGAATTGACCAGAAAAGATAGAATTATTCATTTAAAATTATACTTCACCATCATCATCAAAAAGGAGGTACTACTTCATTGTCAGGATGTAGAAAAAATTCATATCCTAGGTTGTGTGTATATATTTTACTGCCTATGTTAATAGTAAATAAGTGAGTTCAGCAATAATTGCTTATTGAATATATATGATGAAAATCCCATATTACTCTTTGAAAAATATGTGTTCTTTGCAGTTTTATATTTCCGATGTAATATAACCCAACATGCCATATATATGTGGGCTTACTTTTCTTTTTCTTTCTTTTGTTTTAATAAATAATTTTTTTCTTTATTATTATGTGTTTTAAATTTTATACATCAGCCATGGGTTCCCCTATGTATCCCAATAAAGTTTCTCTGGGGATCAAAGGACAAAGCTACCCACTAGCTTTCTTCTATGAAACCCTAAGCCTTAAAAGAGAGTTCCTGTTTCCTCACACCTTATATACCTTTCTATAACCTGCCATATAACTTCCTAAGATTAAAGGCATGTGTTATCACTGCCTGGTTCTGTTTCTCTCATGTAGCTCAGTATGACCTTGAACTCACAGAGATCTAGATGGACCTCTGCCTCCTGAGTGATGAGATTAAGTGTGTGTGCCACCACTGCCTAACCTCTATGTCTGCTTTAGTGGCTGGCTTTGTCCTCTGATCCCCAGGAAAGTTTTATTGGGGTACTCAATAGACCACCATTTTGACTTATATTGGAAATCTCCCTAAGATAGCATTTGACACCCTCAGAGTGCCTTCTTTCAGCAGCACTTAGATCAATCTCCCACCCAGCATTATATCTAGCCTTGTTGGTCCCATGTCATCATATTTATTCCAGCTTATAATGTGTTTGTTTTCTTTCAATAAATAAAAACATACTGCAATATTTGAAAGAGGAGGGTATAATACATTTTTCCTTACAGTAATGCATTCTATTTATCTGCTTGAACTATGCTAAAAAGTAAAAGAAGTTACCAGTATGGATGCAATGAGGGGATGTGTGGTTAATATTTAGCAGATCAAATGGTAATTTATTAGGGATCTAATTGAAGGAACTGTCAGCTATATCCCAAGGTCACTACATACAAGGCTTTTACTTCTAGCATTATGGATTTAGGGGGCTATAAAACACTCACTTTACTTTTACTGATGAGTGCGGATGCCTCCTTCTCAGTGTCAGGGTTCCTTGCACTTGTTTTTTCCACAATACTAAAGGTGTGTATCAAATGCATTAAACTTTTGCATTTCTCAACTTTGGAGCTAAGCTAGTGATAGCTGCTAGTTTTAAATTCCCAGCTTAATATTCAGCACAACCACAGAATCAAGTATCTATTTAAGCACTTTCCAATAGTCATTCTAACTCCCATGTTATGCCTTAAGTTGACAGTGGCTAACTCCGTGTGTGCCGTGTTCATATTTTGTGGCTTCTGTAGCTGTCAGACAAGTTGATAACATTAATAACTCAATTGCCCACATAGCGCTTAAATATCATTATTCTTTATGTGGTAATACTTATCCATCCTGCTTTATCTTATTCTAATTCCTTACTAGTTACAAGTCCATGTAGCTCTTACAGTCCCAGTTCTACTTCCATACATAGCCAGCATTAGGAGGTGAGCTGGTGATGAACTGGTGATGTAACTTGTGGTCCAATTACAAAACCCCACTTCTAAAATTAGATTTCCAGAGCATTAATTATTCTATTAAATGCATTACATTTTCTCTTTTCTCCACTTTAAAGTAGTCATTCTAAAGATTTTTTCTTTTCTTTCCTTTTTTTCCCTAAAGAGGAAGTGTTCCCAAGGGTTGGAAATTGGTATTTCTTAGAAAGTGGAAATACAGTTATATGAAGGAGGAGTTATTGATTTACATCTCAGATGTTATTCAACCAAAATTGATCCTGTAGGTATTATGTAAAATAGGAATTTTCTGTCTAATATCTAGGAGAGAAAAACTACCCACTTTCTTGCTTTCCCATTGATTATAGTTTCTCACCAGAATATGAAATTTCTTCTGTATCCAGATGTTTGTAGAAATCAAACTGGCTGATTAGGTTTCTACAAGGATCTGATTCAGAGTTAGAAGAGAATGTTAACAGCCTATATGTGCAGTAACTGTTTGATGAACCAGTGGTAGAAAAGATGGTGAATGGACCAAGAAGAAATGAGTTGAAATAAAAATTGTGTCTGATATCTCATTGAGCATACCACCTCCCATTGTCAGTGAAGTCTTGTAAGCAGAGCTATTTCTTCATAAATGAAAATCCCAAGGGCCTCTTTTGTGAATGAATTTATATTAGTTGAAGCAAAATTTTTTTCTACACTGTAGAATGAAATTCTTATTTCACTTCCTCAGAATGTAAACCTTCTTCAAATAATTGGTGTTTTAAGAGCTAGTATACCTCTGTGCATTAGTAATAACTTTAAGCAGTTACCTATGGTAAATATTTTATTTATTTATTTTTGTAATAGAGATTTTCTGTTCATTTTACAAATCAACCACAGATTCCACTGTCCTCCCTCCTCCCACCTCCCCAGCCTTCACCCCTTATTCACTCCCCCATTCCCACCTCCTCCAAGGCAAGTTCTCCCATGGGGAGTCAGCAGAGCCTGCTACATTCAATTGAGGCAGGTCCAAGCCCATCCTCCCTGTACCAAGGCTTTGCAAAGTGTCTCAACCTATGGAAAAATCTTTAATATATATCAACACTGAGATAATCCAGTGATACCCATAGATACAGTTCATTTTTGCATTGAGTTGAATCAAAACAGAATCTAGTCATATTTGTCTCATTTGGAATTCTAGAAAATAGAACTGCATCTCTGAGTGAGAAGATATGACTACAGGGTTTGAGGTATGAAAAAGCAAAATAGAGCGTAGCAGGAATCTTAACAAGCACTTATTAATAAGAACAAACCTGGGGCCAGGTATTGGGATGAATGCTGGGAGATCAGAGAAGCAGAACACGCCACAGCTACCTCACTGTGCCAGTTCCTCAGCTGGTCTTGTTTCCTCAGACTGCAAGCTTCTGAGTCCTCATCCAAATGAATCTCAGCTGAACTGTGCTTCTCCAAAGCCTAAAAGCTTAACCAGCCAAATGCTAAACCAGCCAAATGCTAAACCAGCCAAATGCTTCTAGTTTCTGGTCTTCATGCCTTATATAATCTTTTTACTTTCTACCATCACTTCCTAGGATTAAAGGCTGGATTTCTGGGATTAAAGGCATGTGTCACCATGCCTGGCTGTTTTTAATGTAATGTGACTCAGAGATCCATAGATATTTCTGTCTCTGGAATGCTAGAATTAAAGGCGTGTGCTACCACTGCCTATCTGCATGTTTAATATCATGGCTGTCCTTTTCTCTGACCCCAGATAAGTTTATTTCGGGGAACACACAATATTTGGGGAACACAATACCACCACAATAGAGTCAAATCCTTGTTCAGATTCTCAGTACAGTAACTTGATCAATTTTAGGCTAAAATTTTGGAGACACTTCTGAGAAATTGGAGAAAATTTTCCAAGTATTGATGATGAACCAATTCTGAATTCAACAATGTATGACGTTTTTGAGAGTAGAAGTGTATACGTTATTCTAAGTCAGAGAATAAATGATTTTGTATTATTTCTTCCATTGATATTGATATTGGAAGTGTAAACTCTTATCAATTCCTTTGAAAACTCAATGTTTTGCTAATATTAACATGGTTAATAATCTGAACTTAATACTATGTGACAGAGAAATCTGAGTATACATAACTAATATTTGACAAAGTGGATGAAATGTACATTTGATAAAATAAAACATTTTTAACAGATACCTCTGGAAAACTGGGAGTCCATACATAGGAGAGTGAAATCAGAGCCTTTGGTAGTTTCAAAAATAGGTCCACAAAGTTAATGACATTATTAAGAGGTGTAACTTTGTTGGAGTAGGTTTGGCCTTTTTGGGAGAAGTGTGTAACTGTGGATCGTGGATTTGAGGTATAATATATGCTCAAGCTACACTCAGTGTATCAGACCTCTTCTTGTTGCCTGTGCAAGATGTAGAATTCTCAGTTATCTCTTTCGCATCATGTCTGTCTGCATGACACCATGTCCTACTGTGATGATAATGGACTGTGTCTCTGAGCTGTAAGCCACCTGATTAAATGTTTTTTCTTTATAAGAGTTGTTGTAGACATGCAATAGAAACCCTTCACAGCAATAGAAACCCTAAGATACAGACATATCTAAAACCTTTCTCAAAGTTTACTCCATGTGTTTTGAATGCTTCAACTTGAAACCTGAAATGCTGAAACTACCAGAAGAAAACACAAACAGTACCCTCCAAGACAGAGGTGCAGGACAAAGATTTTCTCAGTAGGACTCTATTCGTCCAGGAATTAATACAAAAATATTTTAAATTTATTTATCTTTTCCCATATATCACTTCCTGACTTCAGTTTACTCTCCTTCCACTCCTCCCAGTCTCTCCTCCTCACCTACTTTCCCTCAGATCCACTCCTCCTTCATTTCCCTTCAGAAAAGAGTAGGCTTCCCAAGGATCTTCACTGAACATGGCATAACAAGTTACAATAAGACTAAGCATATACCCCATATCAAGGCTGGACAAGGCAGCCCAGTTGAAGGAAAAGAGTCCAAAGAGCATGCAAAAGAGTCAGAGATACCCAAAATCCCACTGTCAGGAGTATCACAAGAACACCAAGCTGTACAAACATGACATATATTCAGAGGACCTAGCTCAGACCAATACAGGCTACCCGATTGTTGTTTCAGTCTCTGTGATCCCCTATGAGCCCTGCTTATTTGATTCTGTGAGCCATTTTCTTATGGTGTCCTCAACCATTTTGGCTTCTACAATACTTCCTCCCCTTCTTCTGTGGGTTTCTCTGAGGCATGCCTAATATTTTGCTGTGGTTCTCTGAATCTGCTCCCATCACTTGCTGGATGAAGTCTTTCTGATGACATTGGGCTACATTTCAGTCTATGAGTGTAGTAGAGTAAAATAGTGAATCATTTCATTGCCTTTTATTTTTTTGGCTAGGCTTGCTTGGTTTTTCCCTAGGTCTCTGGGCTCTCCAGTCTCTGGCTCCTAACCTCCAAGTAGTGTCAGGCATGAGGTACCTCTCCTGGTGTCAGCCTCAAGTTGGACTTCTAATTAGCAAATGGACCCTGAAAAACTAAAAAGTTTCTGTACATTATAGGAAACATTCATTCAAATTAAGAGAAACTCCACAGAGTGAAAACAAATCTTTACAAGCTATACATCTGACAGTGGACTAGTATCTAAGTATATAAAGACCTCAAAAATGGAAGAGTCAAGAAAACAAATAATCCACTTAAAAATGGACTAAGGGTATGACCAGAGAGTTCTTAGAAGAAGAAAAAATGACAAAAAAACCCACCTTAAAATGTCTACATCACTCTAGGGGAAGTAAGTTAAAATAATTTTGAGATCTAATCTCACCCAAGTCAGAAATTTAATACTAAATACCAATAATTGACTCATAATAAATAAAACCAATTTTAAAAATGAAATTATATGTTACCTGTCAACCTCAGTGAAATAGAACCATCATTAAAAGTTAATAATTGTAATTCACCTCACTCCATAAAATGTTTTTTTTCTCCACTTCCATTAATTTTCTTCTTAAATGCATTTTTCTTTACATTTAATTCTATTGTATAATGTGTCACATTTTGATTATCCAATAATTCATTGATGAACATCTAAGCTGATTTAATGCCATGCTATGATGAAAGGGGCAATAATAAACATGACCACATTAAGTTTCTCTGTACTGTACATTTTTTCTAATACAGGGATTCTGCTCTCTCAGAATTCAACATGTATCCAGTAGAAGTAAACATGAGTAAAAGCCAGGAAGTCAGAAAGGGGCCTGAGAAACTGGGGGAACGTTTTTCAAAGGTAGAAGATAAGAAAGACTATATAACAAAGCAGAAGGGGGATTCAGTGGGTATAGAGGGAGACATGGAGCAGAGAGGTAAGGTAAAGTGGGTATGGGTGGAGAACCCATCAAAATGAAATAGTTATAAATATTGTGAATTAGAACCTGTTACTTTCTAAGCTAATTTGAATAACAAAAGTCAAATACTTTAAAAGAGTGAGTGATTCTAGGACACATTGTGAGAATTTTTTTCATATGGTTTTAGTTTCTTGTTCTGGTAAGGGAATATGAGAACTTACTTTCTAAGCTACTGATCCATTGGTCAAGAATAGCTTTTATTTCATGGAATGTCTCAACTGTGTTCATACAAATGCCAAATAAGTCTACATCATCTATCAGGCCATCACTTTATGAAGGAAAGTGTGGGCAGTTATGGCAGTCTGGATTTGAACTGGAAATTTTCTGGTTAAAGTCTAGCTTGAGTTGCAGATCAGTTTCCTGAAATCAAATAAATGGTGAAAAAGATGATGATGTGATAGAAATATATAATACACTTATCCGACAATACTCTTTTTACTCTGTTTTTTAAAACATGAGTGCACCAAAACTCAAGTCCAAGTGGATCAAAGACATCAATGTAAATCCAATTACACTGAACCTGATAGAAAAGAAAATACGAAATAGCTTTTAATATACTGGTACAGCAGACAACTTCCTGAAAAGAGCATGGGTAGCAAAGAAACTAAGATTTGTAATGAATACATGGGACCTCATAAAACTAAAAAGTTTCTTTAAGACAAAGGACACTGCCAATAGGACAAAATGGCAGCCCACAGAATGGGAAAAGATATTCACTGACCCTTCATTCTTGACAGAGGGATGATCTCCAAAATATATAAAGAACTCAAAGCATTAGACATCAAAAAACCAAATAATCCAATTAAAATGATGCACAGACCTAAACAGAGAATTCTCAGCGGAGGAATCTCAAATGGCAAAAAACAAACAAACAAACAAACAAACAAACAAAAACAACAACAACAACAACAAAAAACACTTAAAAAATGTTCAACATCCTTAGCCATCTGGGACATGCAAATCAAAAGAACCTGTCAGATGGCTAAAATCAAAAACACAAATGACAGCTTATGCTGAAGAGAATATGGAGCAAGGGAAACATTTCTTCATTACTTTTGGGAGTACATCCACTCTGGAAATCAATAGGGGAGTTTCTCAGAAAATTAAGAATCAATCTACTACAAGGCCTAATTATACCATTCTTAGGCATATATCCAAAAATGGTCAATCATAACATAAGGATACTAGCAGCTTTATTTGTTGTAACCCGATCCTAGAAGCAACCTAGATGCCCTTCTACTGAAGAATGAATATGTGGTACATTTGCATTATGGAGTATTACTCTGGTGTTAAAAACAATGACATCAGAAAATTTAAAGGTAAATGGATGGAACTAGAAAAAAATCATCTTGAGTGAGATAACCCTGACTGATAAAGACAAAAATGGTATGTACTCACTCATGAATTGATATTAGCTATAAAGTAAAGGATAATGCTATGATCCACTGACCCAGATGGCTAGGTAACAAGGAGTACCCGAGGTTGGATACTTGGATCTCCCTGAGGACAGGAAATAAAAGAGTTCTGGGTGGACTGGGAGTAGTGGGGATGGGAACCTGCTGAGTCAGTTTAGTGGGAGGATGGAGGAGGAGAGTATTGAAAGAAATGACTGGAAACAGGATAGGGGGTGTGTGCTTTTTTTTTCAGACAAAAAACTGATGCAAAGGAAACTCCAAGGAATCTATAAAGATGATCTCAGTTAAGACCATTAGCAACAGTGGATACATAGCCTGAACTTGCCAACTCCTGTGATCAGATTGGTTACTACCCTAATTGTCATCATAGAGCTTCATCCAGTAACTGATTGAAACAGATGCAGACATTCTAGCCAAACATTAGGCTGACATTAGGGAATCCCGGTGAAGAAAGAGAGGAAGAATTTGAGGAGCAAGGTCAAGGAGTCTGAACTAACAACCAGAGAGCCTGCATGGGACTGACCTAGGTCCTCTACATATATGTGACAGTTCTGTAGCTGGGTCTATTTGTGGGACTCCTAGCAATGGGGGCAGGGGCTGTTCTTAACACTTTGGCTGCTCTTGGGACTTATTCTTCATACTGGGTTGCCTTACCCAGCCTTAACACAAAGGGAGGTGCTTAGTCTTACTGCAACTTGATATGCCACTGTTTGTTGATACCCATGGGAGGCCTGCCCCTTTCTGAACAGAAACAAAGGAGGAGTGGAGGGGAGGGGAAGAGGAGTGGGAGAAGAGGAGGGAGGGGAAACTGAGGTCATGATGTAAAATAAACAAACAAATAAATAAATAAAAATAAATGAATAAATAAAAAAATTGCATGTGCATGTAAGTGTGTTTGTGTCTGTGTTTGTATGTGTGTGTGTGTGTGTGTCGTGTGTGCATGCATGTGCGCGTGCGCACGCGCATGTGTATCACCTGCAAAGTAGAGAAGAGGGTGCTGGATTGCCTAGAAATGAAGTTACAGAGGTTGTAAACCACCCAACATTTGTGCTGGGAAATCCACCTCAGGTTCTCTGCAAAAGCAGCAAGTGTTTTAAACTGTGGGGTCGTCTTTCCAGCCTCACTGTTTGTATTATTATTTTCTGAAAAAGTCTGTGCTGATATTATGAATAAAATTCAACCCAAACTTACTAATCTGAGGGAGTAGGCATAAAAAAATTGTGACATTTCTAGGTATCATGCTGCTTGGATCTGTCAAGTTCATGTTCAATTCTTCAGTGGTAAATCATGCTGATCAAAATGAAGGCTCATGTTACAAAGGCAACAGTGGCAATGAAATAAAATTAACAATGCAGCATGCTAATAAAATGGGGGAAACCCTAGTATTAGCTATTAGTCTGACCTATATTTAGTACTCTCTTCTGCAAAAACTAGATTTCCCAGAAGATATTGAGAAGCACACCAACAGTAATGAAGCAGAAAAATGATAGATGTTAAGAAATTAAGGTGCCCCAAAATGGGTAATAAACCTGTACTTCTTTGTTGCCCATGCACTTTCGATGAGCTTGCAAAGTTTTAGACCTTTTTAATTTAAGATGGTCCATTTTATTTCTTTCGGCTACAGTGGAAATAATTTCCTTATCTATCATTAGAATGGTTTAGTACTTTCATTAATCTACACATCATAAAGCAGAGAGTGATTTTTATACCTACTACAATCAGTCATTGTTCCTGCTTCATAAGGGAAATGGTTGTTTTCTGCTGATTCCAAAGACAGTCTTAAGGCCAGCATTCTGAGCCGTCACAAATATAAGGACCAAATGAATGCATGGAAATACTATTGTTACCATCACTCCCTCGATATAATTTGGTTTATTATAGTGAATGACATATGTCTGTAAATGTAAAAGAGACCCTTGACATCACGGAAGAGGTTAGGAGTGGGATATCAGGAGAGGCACCAGGGCTGCCTGTAGGGGGAAACAAACTGTGAGGTTTTCCATCTCATGTTGAACTCATATTCTTGATTCATAGCCAAGAAGGTCAGCCAGACTTGAAATCAGATGAGCATGTCATTGCACAGTATGTTCAAGCCACTGTACTAAGATAAACTCATGTGCCCTTATTTAATTAATCTGAACATTTCATATGCTCTCCAACTTTCTCCCTAGAAACCCTGGTCTCCCATTCAAAAACTGTGCTGTAAGAGAAAAAGAATATTTATTAAATTTGTGACATTTGTCAGTTCTCAATGATATGATCTGAGGTGGACTCATGAAGCACTTACAGTGTTAGAATTTAAGAGTGTGCCCTGGAGTAAAGGATGTGGGAGTACTTGTGGGCAGACTGGTCAGAATTCACAACAGTGGGGGTTAAAATAGTGAGACATGAATTTCCCTAATGAAGTCCTTAGTGTGAGACTTTCAGTCTTCTTAGAGTTGATGGTTGGTTTTCAGATTAAGTTAAATGACACTCCAATTTCTTGTCAAGTGCTAACATTTGGCATTCCTCAGGAAGTTTTTTTTTTTTTTTTTTCCAAGAGTCTTGAGAGAGTTGGTGTACAGTAGGCAAATTGGATTGTGAAATTAGGAAACATAATATTCCAAAGCTACTCATAATGTATTGTACTATGTTTCTTCTAGATCGTGTAGGTGATTCTGAATTACACATTGTTAAGTATGATATATGGTAACCAGGGGGAGCACAATCTAAGTTCACAGTGTAGTTACTACTGAATGATTGTCACTTTTGCACTCTTATACCATCAAAAACCAATACCCTGAGCTGGGATCAGGTGTGATCTGTATTAATAGTAGGGAAATAATTACCCATGTTGTGCTACAGAAAAAAATAGGTTTGCAACTAAAAGAAAATGGAAAATTATGGGAAAAAAGTGTTTTTAAAGCTCTTTCCTAGAGAGAAGTTAGGGGAGATGAGATCTCTGGTATGCTGAATTCTTGGGTATAACCTCTTTGGATCTGAAAGGAGCAGTAGTTAATCCAATAATTTAGAATCCACTCTTAAAAATATGCTAGACCATTCTGTAAAAATGCAAGATGATCTGAGCCTCCAACACTATAGTTTAGCACTGACACTCAATTATGTTTTTGCTTACTTGTAAGGAATGACCATAAATGTTACAAGGCACAGGGCAATGACTGGCCTTGTTAAAACTATGCAATGAGTTGCTTGCAGGCATACATGGTATAGCTCTGACTTATACTTTTTCATTTGTGCATTTACTAGGGTTCCTGATGTCAAGAAGAAAATAGTGTTGATATTTATGTTACTCTTTTTAATACTCAAAATTGACTTGAACTGTTACATTCAAATTTCTTGATACTTGTTTTCTATGGAAAGAAAAATAGAAAGTAATAATTAATTCCAATTTGAATACATAATTCAATAAAGACTTCCTTTGATCAAGTTCCCCCAGCTTGTCTCAGTGGGAATAATTGGTCTGGGAGACACTGTGGAATCTGCCATTTTTTCTAGTCTTTAACTTTAGCATTGGTTTAAGCTTGATGGATGCCTTCTGTGTTAGTTGCTTTCTTCTCCATTATTTCTAGGGATGATAGAGTGACTTATAACATAATGAAATAGGAGACTAGATGACTCCTTCCCTAAGAAAAAATATTTGAGATGCTAATTTGGTTGGTTTATTCATTAGTGAGACAGATATTTATCTCTATATTACAAAATAAACTTAAAATCTACAAAAGATTAGAAAAATTGACCTTTCCACAGTACAAAGAGATGAAGGGCATAGGAAAGAAATATGAAATGAGATCTGAGTAGTAGATAAACTCCTTTTTTTGTCATATCTATCTTTAAAGTTATACACTACCTAAACACAGTTGTATTGATCAGCCAGTATTCAAGAAGTAGTGTTAGGTTAAGGAAAGCCAGGCTCAGAATACTACTTTATATGTAAAACACACACACACACACACACACACACACACACACACACACACACAAACACACTCACACACACAAGATGGAGAAAAAAGAAGGGAGAGAGATGTTATATTCTCCCTTTTAGTAAATTCAAGTTTTAACCCATCTTTCTTAACATGGTAGACAAAGGCACTCACCACTATTCTCATCACCTCTCATTTCTTGTATTTATTTCCTTAAATTTCATCCTCCAAAGTTACCTGTACCAGTGTACTATCTGTAATTAACTAGAAAACTGTTAAAATAACAGAAGTATTTATGTGGCCATATCTCATTTCAGAGTAATTTTATACTCACTTTATGTAATGTTTTGTTGTGCTGGAATTGTGGTTAAGACTTTCAAAATGCAAGTCTGAATTTTATTTCTAGTCACTATTATGCTATATCAGATAGATATAAAGATTGAGATTTGGCTGGAAGAAGGGGAAAGGGAGTAGTGTGTTTATCAGTTGATTAAAAGGTAGATATTCCCTAGAAGTTCTCTTCTTTGATCTTTGTTCCAGGTGACAAAACCCCGCACTTTCAAATAAATGAACATGTGTAGCTCGAGTTTTCCTGTTTGGCCCATGATCAGGACAAATCTCTCTCACCTGCCAGGCCCACAGCTGCTCACACCCAACCAAGTAAACATACAGAGACTTATATTTCTTATAAACTATATGGCCACAGCAGGCTTCTTGCTATCTAGTTCTTATATCTTAAATTAACCCATTTCTATTAATCTATAAGTTGCCATGTGGCTTGTTGCTTACCAGTACCTTACATGTCCCTTGTCTTGTTGGTGGCTGGCAGTGTCTCTCTGCCTCAGCCTTCCACTTCCCAGAATTCTCTTCTCTGCTTGTTCTGACTATACTTTGTGCCTGGCTACTGGCCAATCAGTGTTTTAGTTATTAACCAATCAGAACAACACATTTGACATAATGAACATCCCACAGCACTTCCCCATTTCTTTTTTTCAAAAAGGAAGGTTTTAACTTTCACGTGGTAAAATTACAGATAACAAAACAATTATCAAGCAAGAATTATAGTTACACTCTTTAGTCTATTTATAATATCTAGTCTATTTGTATTTGGCAAAATTAAAGAAGATATCCTATCTATCCTATATTTGTGAGTCTAAGGTTTCATATCTAACTTACCTTTTATCATAACTGAGGAAATTATAACTGTCTAGTCTTCAACTACATCAAAGACCACACAAGGATATACTATTACCTGAGAAATGGGAAAAGGATGCAAGCAATTTTTGGGAGTCTTGCAAGAGTAGACAGAGACAGCTGGCAGCCTGGACAGTCATCCAAAATTCCTTTGTAATGTTGGGGCATCTGTCTGCAGCCCACATGTTTAGAGTCTCTTAGTCACTTCTCTCAGTGTCCTGTAGAATGTCTGGCAGTTTTCTCTGTGAAGCAGGAACCTGAAGGACCATTTTGCCAAGCAAGTTCAGTGGTCACCTTTCTATGGGTCCTGCATGTCCAGTTGACCAAGCAGTCCAGGCAAGAACAGTTTCTTGCCCAAATGGCTATTTTTGCCAAGGTGAAGATAAACTCCATATAGATAGAGTGTCTTTGATGCCCATCCTCCTCTCTGAAGTAAATCGGTGCTGCCAGGAGCAGACATGTCTTACTGTCCAGAAAGTGTAAATTTTTAAAACATCGTAAATGCCATATTCTGTAGTTTTTGGAGTATTTGAAGATTACCTATCTATCTGAAATATATCTATGTATACCTAGAAAACTTAACTAACATGTTACAAGTTTGACTATCATAGAAGACTAATTAATCTGTATTTTTAAATTATCCATTACAATCTAAATGAGTTACATAAACATAATACCTCAAACAAGAGTAGAAATATATATAAACAGTATAACAAAATTAAGTTTAAACTTGTATCAATAAACTAAAATTTATATCAATGTAAAACATTTCATACAAGTTTTGCTCTTTAAATGTAGGTTCATTAATCTACCCTTTTATCCTATCATATCTAAACTATCCCCTTTTCTTCTTTAGAAAGAGATTGCATTTATAATCAACCAATTTTAAATAAAAATATTGGTTTTTCTCTGTCCCACACCAGAGGGCTCTTCTGATTTAGGATACAAGACTCTCTTAACCTTTTCTTTTACCAATATGCCTGGGTTTAGAGTAGGAGTGAGCCAATTCCATCTCCAAAGCCAGCTTGGTATATCTGGAATTTGGGCAAAGCTTCTCTTACTACTTCCTGCTGGAGGGGGGCACTGTATCTTATGGGGACACAAAGAAAATTTTAGAATTATGGAGTAGTCCTTGAGGGTGTATTGTATGAGCCAATTGCCTTGAAACAATTCTGAATGTTGGATCATCTGGGCCATGGTGTCATCAGAGACCTTTCAGGTGGTCTTGTTTGGTCAAACTCAATGCATCTTAATCTGGAACAAATCCATAGCCTCTGGCTGTCTGTGGAAACAAAAGCAGAACTTCCTTTCCAAAGCAACCTATCCTTATATCCAAATTTTGAAGTCAAGGTATCTTTAAAATATACATATTGGCTTAACTCAACAGCTTTTACAGTCAAATGTTTTTCTGCAGTTAAGAATATCAAAGACAAGCTGGGCGGTGGTGGCTCATGCCTTTAATCCCAGCACTCGAGAGGCAGAGCCAGGTGGATCTCTGTGAGTTCCAGGCCAGCCTGGGCTACCAAATGAGTTCTAGGAAAGGTGCAAAGCTACACAGAGAAACCCTGTCTCTAAAAAACAAAACAAAAACAAACCAAACAAAACAAAACCAAAGAATATCAAAGACAACATAATCCAGATTCTCTGTGTCTTATCTATCATTACATGGCTTATTTTTTATACTACCTTTACTGTAAAGATTTTATTTTTAAGAACTATTTTTATGTAACTGTATATATCACCTTTTTTTGTCTCTTTCAAGCTTACACATATTTTACACACATTGTAAATTCTTACATCTGAATCTGTCTTAATGTGTAACAACTATTGCTTTAAACTGCAGCATTTGTAAGACCAAAATGGCCACTGTGGCTGGTGGCTCCACCCACCTCAGTTTCCCAGTAGGGTGGAGGTATGTTTATCACCAGCTCTAGAAGCCATCAACCCTTAGAAACAGTGGGTCTATGCTTTTATCAAAGCAGCATGTAGCCCAGAAACCTCTTTTTTTTTTTTTTTTATACTAGCAAAGACTAAATCCACCATGCAGCGTAATGTGCCCCTTGCAGATGCCTCATTCCCGCCATACTGCTAGTCAAACATACACACCAGGAGCCTGTCAACTTGAGAGTGACAATTAGGAAGCTGTTTTTAGTCTGTTTTGAATTGCTTATCAAATATTCTCAGGTTAAAGGTGGAAACTCGAGACATTGAGAGCCATTTATAGCTCAAGTTTTCCCCAGTCCTGCTTGGCCCATGGTCAGGACAAATCTCTCTCACCTGCCAGGCCCACAGCTGCTCAAACCCAACCAAGTAAACATACAGAGACTTATATTTCTTATAAACTGTATGGCCATGGCAGGCTTCTAGTTATCTAATTCTTATATCTCAAATTAACCCATTTCTATTAATCTATAAGTTGCCACGTGGTTTGTGGCTTACCAGTACCTTACATGTCCCTTGTCTTGGTGGTGACTGGCAGTGTCTCTCTACCTCAGCCTTCTACTTCCCAGAATTCTCTCCTCTGCTCATCCTGTCCTGCCTATACTTCCTGCCTGGCTACTGCCCAATCAGTGTTTTATTTATTAACCAATCAGAGCAACACATTTGACATACAGAACATCCCACAGCAAACATGAGTGAATGTGTGTTTATGTGTGTATGCTTACTTCACAACAGCCTAAAGTGGCAGTTCTCAACCTGTGGGTTGAGTCTCCTTTGGTAGTTGAAGGATTCTTCCACAGGGATTGCCTAAGACCATCAGAAAATATAGATATTTATATTGTAATTCCTAACAGTAGCAAAGTACAGTTATGAAGTAACAATGAAAATAAATTTATGATTGGGGGGGTCACCACAACATGAGGAGCTCAATTAAAAGGTTGTAGCATAAGGAAGATTGAGAACTACTAAAGAGACACTAGAAGAAATACTAAAAGAGAAGTCTGCTCATCTGTCATTTGCATTTGGCTGGTCTTTGCTTCAGTTATGTTGAATTCTTTTTTTTCTCTTACTTTATCCATTCAACACACTGTACACTGTGTTTTTCAATTTGTTTCTCTAACACTTGGGAATATTTAGGTTCCCTCTTTGCCCACCCATTTCACAGTGAATAATGTCATTTCATTCTTGATGACTCCATTTAAAGCAGAGGGGCTTTTCCTATGGTCTTAGTTTGGTTCCTCCTCTGGACCTGGGAGACTAGGAGTGGGACAGACTCCCAGGTAGGTAGGCAGATAGGTGTAAATGGCCATTTCCTGTTCTGACCACCTGTCCCAAATAAGCACACAGAGGCTTGTATGAATTACAAATGCTCAGCCAATAGGTCAGGCTTATTACTAACTAGCTCTTACATTTTAAGTTAACCCATATTCCTTATTTATGCTCTGCCACATGGCAGTACCTTTAGTAGCATGGGATGTTTATCTCCTACTCTGCATCTGGCTGTGACTCCTGACTCTGCCCTTCTCCATCCTGTCATCTACAGTTTGGCTCTCCTGCCTAACCTTATCCTGTTCAGCTATTGGCCAGTCAGCTTGTTTATTAAACCAATCACAGTGACAAATCTCCACAGTGTACAAAAGGATTTTCCACAGCAGACAGGGAGAGGGACCATGTCGAGGTAACAAAGGTGGCAAATCTCCAAGATGGCCACCTTCATCTCAAACTTGAGAGAAAAGCCTGGCAGCTTTAATCCCCCACCAGCAGCCCCCTGCTGATGGATCTGCTCTAGGAGTTCAATGCTGGAACAGGTCATACCACACAGTTCTGGGTAACCCACTCACCCTATCTTTCTTCAAACTGACCAACCTTAAAGCAGGTAAGACAAATTCTTAAAATCCCTAAGCTCTTGAAAAGAGACTGACTTTTTTTTGAAGGGGGTGCTTTCTAAGTCCCCCCAGCCCTTGGCTTTGCAGAGGGTCCTTTTTACTGTGTGTTTGCTACCTGTGTGTGTTTCTTCACCTCCAGTAAATGCCTTTCTACAACTGCTGGTCCTAACTGCGGTTTTATTGCTGTCTGAGGCACAGCCAGTTTTGGGGGAGCATCTTTATTTCTTAGCTTTAGTACTTCACCAAAATAATTAAAATATTAATGTTACATTTGAGTTCAAATATTTTAAACTAAAAGAGAACATGCCAGTAAACTGAAAGTGTGCTTTTGTGGTGTGTACTGACAATGAAATTCTTGGTGCATTCTTTGCAGAAATTGTACATAAAGTAAATTCTGTGCAGAGGGCAATAGGGATCTCTAACTTTGTTTGTGTTATTGCATTCTATGTTTATCTCCATCAAAAAAAGATATAAAATAGCAACAAATAACACCTATTTTACTAAACTTAGTCTTGCCATGTTCCACTATGTATGCGTGCTGTTTTGTTTGCCTGGAGTACAAACCATAAATTTCTCTTTCAGTAAAAATTGTAGTTTATGAAATTACCTCCAAATTTTGTTGTTGAAAGTTCCATTTTTCTTGTGCCTATGGATTCTGCCTTAGAAATGTGCTTTATTACTCATTGAGTTATGCTATCTCCATTTCATATTGTCTATGTCTCAGAGATGTAAGCTGCCAAGTGACAGAATTATTGAAGGGATAATTCATTTATGTATGTGGAACTTGGATGAAATGACTCAAAGATCTGTTATTGCCAATCTTAAATTGGTGGTGGCTTTTCTTCAAAGCATGTGTATTCTTGGTAGTTAGATGCTTTACAGTTCTTTTAGCCCCATAAGTTTTAAAAAGCAACGGTTTTCTTCATGCAAATCTCTACTCATTCCTCTAGATTTGAGCATCATATATTAAAGAAATAAATTATTCATCTTTGCATCATAATAAATACTGGAAAAACCAAGTTACTGGTCTGTTTGAGACTCTTCCATTTATAAACTGGGCAAATGGGAGGCACCTAGTTCTCTCATGTTGATAAGTTTGCATCTCCCTCACTCTCTGTACTCTTCTCTAATATTTAGTCTGAAGTTATCAAGTCTAGACTTTCTGGATAGTATTTTGATACCTTTCTTTCTCTGCTTGAGAAGTAAAGTAATGTGGAGAGTGGCTGAAGCTTATAGAGAGATAGTACTGATGAACATATTTCTAGTTGTAGTGTGAGTCCTTTGGCTTAATCCAGTTATACTAAAGTTTCTAAGTACTCTATTCCTGGAAACAACTTGGTCACCCTGCTGTCCACAGAGGCCTCATGCACCAGAGGCATGGGACTTGCTCAAAATTTTGTGAAGAAACTGGGAAAAGTAAAGAGAAAGTATTTTCTGGAATGAAAAAAAATTCTCTTAACATATTGTGTGTGTGTGTTTTTTTTTTTTTTTTTTTTTTGTGTGTGTGTGTGTGTGTGTGTGTGTGTGTTCCATGTATGTTAGGCTGTTTGGGTTTCTTTAAGAAAATACTTTAAATTCTGTGCCATATGAGGAAAGCACATTTAATTTTGTAGATCAGAAAGTTGGAAAACACAAACTGCACTGGCAGTTAGTCTGTCTGGTGAGAAACCACATTCCAGTTCATACAGGGCTAACCATCTTCTCACTGTGGTTAGAAAACTGTCTATTGAGAAAATTCTAAAGGACAGCTGTGGGATGATGGAGGCGTCATGAATCTTTGCCATAATAGTCACCAATCTCAGGATTATCTTGTGATCTAGTCACTTCTTAAACACTCCAATTCCATGTATTCTCACATTTGATTTTGAAGGGGCCAGAAGTGTTCAGTCTATAGCAATATATATATATATATCATGCTGGATAATGCCTAGTGCAATGCTTCATGAAGCAGTAAATAGTATAATTGATGACTGTCTCAACATATACCACCTTTTCTATCTTTGTGCCTTAGTTTAAGATGTATTTAAATTTGCTCTAAGATTAGAACTGAAATATAGATATAAATATAATTCACATATGGTAACTTTATAATTATCTAATGGTTGACTGTCAGTGACATGTGTGATAAAACCATAGACAGTCAGCAACACTAAGTATAGAAGTGATAACATCATTGTGGACTGTTTATAATATAACAAAGAAAGTTCCATGATGAGAATAGTATTAAGATTATGAGAACTCACACTCCAAATCAAGTTCAGTAATTCAAGGAAAGACTTTGGTTAGTATCAAATGTTCTTTGATTAAAAAATGAATCAATTCAAATCACATTAACATGCCTTAAATCATTAAATACAACACAACTGAAAAACTGTACCATACTTCATCAAATTAAAAAACAAAACAAAACAACAAATCATCATACTTCAAAAAAATAAAATTTACCTCAGAGGAACATCTTACCAAAATATCATACCATAAATATGTTTCATCTCATGATCATCGCTGAAAGCATGACACAGTGTAGGAAACAAAAGGGGATGCAGGTGGTACCTGTTCCTAAGTCTCAGATTCTTATTGATGATAAAAGGACCCAGGCTTTCCCCTGAAGTTGCTCTGGTTTCATTTTTGCTGCAGAAACTTCTATGAAGTTTTGTCCTAGGTTTTCATATTATTCCCATTTAATATTTCTTTTCTTCTGCCCTCAAATATTCAACTGAATGAAGTAGTTAAGAGTTCTGAAATTAGCCATCTTCATATCTGAAGTCATTTCTCTGTTATTCACTCCTTTCATTCACCTGTTCTCTTATTATCAAAAGAGCGAATAAGGGCCTATTAAAAATGAAGTTATATAGCAGATATTAGGTATGTAACAGGAAAAAATGACAGAACTTTACTTCAAAGGCATCCAGGCTTAGAAGAATATATTTATATGAGTTTCTCTTGATGTGAATGAATTTAATCATTTTCTGCATGTCATTTATGTATTTAGCTGTCTGTAATCTATCATTTACCTGTCATTGGCATATCTGTTTATCATGCACCTACCTACTATCTATCAGATGACTAATAGAGATAGATGATAGATAGAAAGATAGATATATAGATCAGTAGCTGTATATAGACAGAGCTGATAGGTAGACACATGATGTAAGTAAGATAGGTAATACATAGAGTGACAATCATAAAGATAGACAATAGATTGTATGGGATATATATGATAGATGAGGATAACAATAGATAGATAATAGGTAGGTAGATAGACAGATAGATGATAGGAAGACACATAATAGAGGATAGGCAATACATAGAGTGATAAACATAAAGATGATAGATTATGTTAATATGTATATATATATGATAGAAAATGGTGATAGATGATAGATAAATTGAAGATTGGTAATAAGTAGCAGATCATCTATCCTATTGTTGATCAATTAGAATTTATTCTCTTTTCTATTTGTTTTCTTATTCTCTTGTTTTTTATTAATTTTATCTGGTGTAAATTTACCTTTATACATTTGTTTCTTTCAGTACTTTATTTGTAGCTCCATGAGGGCCTTTGCAATTTGTAAACTCCAATCATTTCATGGATTCTTCTAACAATGCACCTGGAAACAGGACCTGAGCAGTATTTACATCAAGCATTTCATTATTAAAATGTAATTATAATGCATCAATATATATTAAAAACAATATATATATAGAATAAATATTTCAAGTAGGAGCATTTTGATTGAAGTTTTAAAGCATATCATTATTTTAGAAATGAAATTTCTTAGGTCTGAGTAAGAATACATTCATATTAAAATGTACTCATAAGATAGAACAATGAAACCAATGAAGTTTTATCTGACTTAAAACATTTAATAGGAATAAATTGCTTCTGACTTCTTAGTTGTGGTTTAGAGCATATACATTGTGTTACAGAGGCAGTAACAGAGTTTGAAATTCACCGAGTACAAAATTAAACCCAGTTCTTTCTGCTACCTATTTCAATCATCATAAAAAAGCAAAGTTTAGTTTTCTAAATTTAGGTTTTTTTTTTTTTTTTTTTTTTTTTTTTTAATAATGACAGAAGTTTCTGACTTACCTTGTAGGGAAACTTGTGTATTTTATACTGGAAATGTGACATCATAGGAAGCATTTGGGTTAAAGAGTTTGAAAAATACTAAATAAAGTTAAAATCTCTAATGATATTCAGCAACACCACTAGCCTTATTAGTTTCATGATACTTAAAACAAAGTCTTTTGAGCATAATGTGAAAATGGAAAGAATGAGAGGGAGAGATGGAATTGGAAAAGGCGAGAAAGTCAGAGACATGGACAGACAGACTAATAGAAAATGACACATAAGCACAGAAACTGAAGAAAAGCTAAAAAAAAATGTAATTCTTCATGCCTATGACTATGCTGCTAAATTTAATAGTACTGAGAACAAAGTCCTGCATGTGATAACAACATGAAGTAGCTATGAAGAAGCTGTCCTGAATGTTATGAGCTCAACCAAGATGACTAATAGAATCTGAATGAGAATAAGCAAAATTAGAGAGAATTTGAAAACAAAAGTGTTAATTTTGTACTGAGCACCATATGTGGTGAAGAGGAGTGACATAATGTATTCAGGAATTGTCAAGCAGTATAGTGAGAACCTCAAAGAAGCAAAGGCCAGTGTGAATTCATAGACATTACTCCCCATGAGCACAATGGTAATCAGGACTTTTGCTCTGAGTTTGAGGCCAGCCTGTTCTACAGAGCGAGATCCAGGACAGGCAAAACTACACAGAGAAACCCTGTCTTGAAAAAAAAAAATCAAAAAACAAAACAAAAATCCTTTGTGATCATAATGCTATCAGATCTCTCAATAGTATCTCAGGATGATAAAAAAGGAAAGTTAATATTTCTGATAATAGTATAAATAAAATAATTGAAAATATAATTATACATGCCATCAAAATACCAAACAACTTCAAAGCTGGAAGAAAGGAATTTTGAACCTTATTAGCCTCATGCTTGGTATTTTCTCTGGAATGTTCTTTGTACTTGTTCCTGGGAATGAATGTCTATAAAAGAAGAATGATCGATAATTCAAGAAAGTAAGAGACAAGATTTGGGAAGCAGTGAATTTGAAAGAGGGAAATGATCAGCTCATCTATGGACAGTGCAAGCTCTACTTGGGAAGATTCTTGTGAAACTAAAGGAAACACAGTTTTAAATGCCTTAATTATAACTCAGAAATGTTTAGCTCTGTTAAGAGGCAACAGTAAAACAAAAAACAAAGCTTCCATCAACACCCTGATAATATAAATAGATATAAACTATAACAACATCTCAGACAGTACAAGTGAGAGGGATCAGTACTAACTCTAAGAAATTTAACAAATGTCAAGTAAATGAGCAGCTTATTATATAGCCATTTCCCCAGGACTAAAACATTCCTTCCTAGAGGGTGACAAGAGACTCATATAACTTGGGATTTTAAGGACATTTTCCAGGCTCAGGAACTTAAAAGGTAAAGAAGCTCAGAAAGTAACAAATCTCATAAAGTTTGTCTCTCCAGTTCTATGAACAATAGTTACTCGCTGAAGGAGAGAGCTCTCTTCAGTGAAACTGCCTGTAAGTTGTTTGAGGAAGCAGCAGCAGTGATGCTGTTTTTGCAAGCAGCTGTTTTTGAGTCATGCATGCTCTTACACACAACTTCAATAAACGTATTGCTTTACAAAACTAAAGTTGGAGGCAATCATTTCTTGGTCTGTTACTGGTGAACTATCTGGGGTGTTTGTTCATGCTTCTTCAGGAAAAGTAATACAAACAGTCCCAGAACCATTAAAACTATTGATCCAGTAATAACCATGAAATAAATAACTATACAGGTATCTGCTTAATGAGCAAGAGATGAAAATACAAATATATATAATAAATAGTAATTATATATTTTATAAAACTACATGAAATATAGAAAGAACTGATGATGCTTTCCAGAGATTAATTCTGCAAACAATGTTAATATGAAATAATGAAAACTGGAGAAACTAAGAAAAAATACAAAGCAGTGTAAATGTATTATCAAGAAACTTCAAGATAAATATTCATAAGAATAGATACAAAGGGTTTTCTGAGAATAGATTTGGAAATTAATAATTATTAGGTTAGCTATTTTACATTTTGTTCTAAGCATTTTTATTTTTTTAGTTTTAACCTTAAAATAAAAAGGCATTTCAAAATTTCTAAATTAAATGAGGGGGACATTAAAGATCGTACGAGCAGAGAAAGCTTCTGAGGTCATACATGATCTTCAATCCTAGGGCTTGATCTATGAATCTCTCAAAGATGAAGAATATCGCAATATAGAAAAAAAAGTTTGCATCCCTGATGATTTCACAAAACAGCTTGTTTAACGTCCACCCCTCAAAAATGTGCTAATGGAAGTAGACTTGAGCAGCTTAGATCAATGAAATAGGGATATATGCCAGCAAAACTATTATAAGCATGCATCTTATCCAAGCCAAGGTATAGTGATATTTTATTTGTACTGAAATGTGATTTTATTTGTATATCAATAAAGTTGCCTTGGGGTCAGAGCAAGCCATAGCAGAAGCCGGGCAGTGGTAGTGCACACATTTAATACCAGCACTTGGGAGGCAGAGCTAGGCAGGATCTCTGTGTGTTCAAAGATACAGCTAGCATGGTGACACATGCCTTTAATCTCAATACCAACCATAGAAGTTCTGGAGGTCTGTACAGATAGGCAGTGATGAGGAGGTCATGTGGTTGTGTTTATAACCAATGAGAAAGCAGAACAGAAAGTCTATAAAAAAAACACAGGAAGTAGCTCTCAGGCAGAGAGGAAAGACAGAGCAGCAGTGAAGGGTAAGGTTTTCAGCTCTCAGCTATTGCTCTGACCTCTTGGCTTTTAACTCTGCAATTGGCTCTGTGTTTGTTATTTAACAAGATGGTTACATCTACACCAAGTTTCTGAGTTTGTGTACTGTGCTCATGTTGCATTTAATGTTTGCTCAGGTCTTCCTGGGATTGTGCAGTGTCCCAAATCTGAGAACCTTTCTACACCATTGCTCACTCATGATTTTAGTTCCTCAGATTCTGGAGACCACATTGACCTGTCTTGGGCTATTGTTACATAGTAGTTTCTTTCTTAGGAAACATTCCCTCCAGGAGGCACAGGGATGGGAGACTCATAAGCCCCACACCTGGGAAAGTAGAGACTGGCAAACTTCTTAAAGGTTCCTCTGCAGCTTCTCAGAGGTAGTCAGGAACATCTAGGGGAGGAGACACTTTCCAACTGCACTGTGTATGTAGAGATTTCCCAGACCTTGTAGAGTTGTTTACAAATTGTAGAAAGGGTTCAGAGTTGCAGTTTTCATGGGTTGTCACCTATGTTGCAGGGCGGGGGGATTTTTGCAGTGATGCAGTAGTTTTCCTGTCACCCCTGTAAGTGCCGTCTCAGACACACTGCTATTGAAACCTGTCAGGTCCAAAGGAAACTTGAATCCCCAAACTCCAAAAGGCAGTCCAAATATCCAGAAATGAACTCAACTTGCATTTTAGGAGGATTTCTAGTGGTTATACAAAACCCAGAATTCTTCAGGTACTTGTGAAACTGGTCCCCCTTTACCAAATTTACCTATCAGCATGTTAAAGCAGATGAATGGCTCACATGTACTGGTTACACATTTCAAAGTCCATGCTAGCATCCTAGCCATTCTAACCTCCTTCTCTATCCTAAACACCTCCAGCTTACTGAGAAGACCCAGCAGATGCCATAACAGGCTGCTCAGTCCTCTCTCAGAAATCAGGCCTCAATTTCAATTTTCTGAGACTGAGTAATCAATTTCTGGAAAAGCCATCAATAAAGGAGAATCAATTTTTTTCTCCTTTTTTATGTATTATATTTGTGTTTTAATTTTAGACATCAGCCATGGGTTCCCCTGTCCTCCCCCCTCCCACCCCAGCCCCCATCTTCCCCCCAGCTCCTCCCCTCCATCCCCATCTCCTCCAGGGCCAAGACTCCCCTGGGGATTCAATTCAACCTGGTGGATTCAGTACAGGCAGGTCCAGTCCCCTCCTTACAGGCTGAGCAAAGTGTCCCTGTGTAAGCCCAAGGTTCCAAATAGACAGCTCGTGCACTAAGGACAGGACCAGGTCCCACTGCCTGGGTGCCTCCCAAACAGTTCAAGCTATTCAATTGTCTCACTTATCCAGAGGGCCTGATTCAGCTGGGGGCTCCACAGGTTTTGGTTCATAGTTTATGTGTTTCCATTAGTTTGGCTATTTGTCCCTGTGCCTCTCCAATCTTGGTCTCAACAATTCACACTCTTACAGTCCCTCCTCTTTCTCGACAACTGGACTCCTGGAGTTCCACCTGGGGCCTGGGCAAGGATCTCTGCATCCACTTCCATCAGTTATTGGATGAGAGTTCCAGCATGCTGGTTAGGGTGTTTGGCCATCTGATCACCAGACTAGGTCAGATCAGGCTTTCTCTCGACCATTGCCAGCAGTCTACAGAGGATGTATCATTGTTGATTTCTGGGGACTTCTCTAGCACTTTGCTCAACATCCCTAATTATCCAGGAAATGCAAATCAAAATGACTCTGAGATACCACCTTACACCTGCCAGAATGGCTAAGATCAAAAACACAGAAGACAGCTTATCCTAGAGGATGTGGAGCAAGGGGAACTCTCCTCCACTGCTGGTGGGAATGCAAGCTTGTACAGCCACTTTGGAAATCAATATGGTGCTTCCTTAGAAAATTGGGAATCCATCTCCCCCAAGACCCAGCTGTAGCACTCTTGGGCATATACTCAAGGAATGCTCAATCATACCACAAGGGCATTTGCTTAGCTATGTTCATATCAGCATTGTTTGTATTAGCCAGGACCTGGAAACAACCTAGATGCCCTTCAACTGAAGAATGGATAAAGAAAATATGGTACATACACACAATGGAATACTACTCAGCAAAGAAAAACAATGACATCATGAGGTTTGCAGGCAAATGGATGGATCTAGAAAAAATCATCCTGAGGACAATCAATCTTAAGCACCCCCAGCAGCAAAGATGAAGAGCCCGGGTATGTGCAGTACCAACCCAATATGATAACCAAATAAGAATAAAGCCTGGGACTTGTTCAGACCTCATCAAAAATGGAAAAGCTGTAGCCCTGACCAACCCCTGACTAGTTCTGGTTAATTAGAATATACTAATATGATTGCTACTCGCTTAAGCCTATCATATCTAAAAAATGACCTAATTGCTCTAGGAACTCACCTTGGCTGTGCTTAAAAGGAGCCCACATGTCACCATGAGGTTTTTGCCATCTTGCCTTTCTGTGGGATGACAAGCCCCAGCATGCTAGAATAATAAACACTCCTGCAGATTGCATATGTGGATGATGGTCTTTTGTGGGACTTCTCCAGGACCCTAACACTTATAGACTTCCCTCCTAGGCTACTCATTCTCCTTAGAAGCACCCCCTCTTCTTTTTCCTCTCTCTCTCTCTCTCTCTCTCTCTCTCTCTCTCTCTCTCTCTCTCTGTGTGTGTGTGTGTGTGTGTGTGTGTGAGTGAGAGAGAGAGAGAGAGAGAGAGAGAGAGAGAGAGAGAGAGATTGAGATTCTGCTCCTCTCACTGTGATTTCTTTATTTTCTATCCTTTGTTATCCTCTGTGTTTTGCAGATAGCCCTAGTAGCCAGGTCCTGTCTACTGACCTTAGTCTATTTTTTCTCTCTTTATCTACTCTGGACACTTTCAAATGCCTCTGGCTGTTCTTTCTCTCATATCTACAATAAAAATCTCTTTAACCATACCAACACTATGGTCATCAGTTTATACAAAACCCAAATTAAAACTTCATTGCTTTGCCAATTTGGAATTTGCAGAAATCATTACTTAGGTCTATTGTGGGTTCCATATCTAGACTGAATAGATTTGTGTGTGTGTGTGTGTGTGTGTGTGTGTGTGTGTGTGTGTGTGTATCTCCCAAGAATGGTCTCTTCACAAAAGCTTAACTTCTTGGATGATCATGATGATATCCCACAGGATGGATGTTTTATTACATGACCTGAGAGAATGTGGGAAGATATTATAAGTATTTACAACTTTGTGGGTGAAAGGTATACCTATAGGTAGGTAATTTTCATTAAATCAGATGATTGTGTTTCCACTATGCTCAAATACAATTTTTAAATTAAATTAATTTATTTATTTTACACCCTGACCTCTATTTCCTCTCCCTCCTCTCCTCCCAATTCCTCTCTTCCCTATCCATTCACCTAAATCTATTCCTTCTCTGTTTTTGTTCAGAAAGGGGCAGGCCTCCTGTGGCTGTGCTTCTTCCTAGGGATTGTTGGCTCTATTGGTCCATGAAAGTGGAGGAAGAAGAAGCAAGGAACATGGTTCTGACAGCTGTGAGTACAATAGAGACAGCCCTCTGGGATATGACTTCAGTGAATCAGCTTGTTAGGGCCCACAAGAAGTCCTGTAAAAGAAGACCACCAAACACTTATGCAATCAACAAGATCATTTAATTCTAGAGAACAAAAAAATCCAGCATGCAGAGGTCAAACCATTTGACAAAGTGGAAAAATGGTAACTCTGAGGGAAGCTTGCAGTCCTTTTAAGCACAGCTAGGGGAATTCCAGCTGTGGTTAAGTGTACTTTGAAGTGAGTGTGTAGACCCTTACTAGCAGGGGAATCCTTTTATAATTGACTCATGACATTTGGTCATCATCTGTGGTTGCAGTGTCAGGAGTCTGCTTGACTGACAACATCGAGAACAGTTCCTGCTTGTGGCCACGTAGGATCCTGATTAGCTATCAGATTGGACATACTCCCTGAGGATCTGATTGAAACCAGAAATGAGTGAACCTAGGATGGTGGGAATATTAGGGTTCACAGAACACCCCACAAAACTAAGAAAACTACTCACATATACAATCAACAAGAACATCATTTATTCCAGCATTCAAGCTTCAGCCAGCCAGACAACAAAATAACTGGGACCTGAAGGGAGCCCGCAAGCTCATTTTATAGGTAGCTAGGAGGGGGATGAGATCATCCTGAACATGATTGACTAGGGCTCCTTTCCCTGCTTTACCTAGGTACAGAACCCTAAACTGAAACAGAAACAGAAACCTAACAGGGTGCAGAGACAGAAAGTGAAACTAAATTAAAGCTCAGGCCTAGTGGAGGCTCTGTCTAGGTGAAACCTAGCCCTGGTGCTGCTGTGGGCCCTCAGGGTAATATGGGGGCAGAGGTCTTAGCAAACTGGCTGCTGGAAAAAAAGAACAAACAAACAAACAAACAAACCTGGTCCTGTTAGGGTCAGTCCTGTTATAAGAAGAGAAAGCCACTTCAAGCTCAGCTTTATTCCAGAGTATAGGAAATACATTGGACTGGGGAGCCTGGGGACAAACCCTAATTTGCATTAAGTGGCACAGTCCTATCAAGGCTTCATGTGGCAGCAGGATCCTATATATAGCAAAGCTCCTAGTACAAATCTCATTTATCATATGTTCAGCATGGGAGGGTTCTAGAAGGAAACTATGCCAAGGATCACCCTAAAGACAGATCATGCATCCAGGCCTAGAGACAGATTTCAGATAAGGTCAGTCCCCTGGGTCCAGGGACATTCTCCAGATAATGGCAGGTAGAGAGCAGGAAGTCTCACTAGGAGGTGGGGGGGGGGGAGGAAGGAGTCCCTATGTTATCCAGCTTTGGGAAAAACTGTCAGGTCATGATAAACTGCAACATCTGACTAGCAAAGCCTCCAACAGCCTCCCATGGGTATCAACAAAGCATGGCATATCAAATAGTAGTAGAACTAAGTACCTCCCCTCATATTAAGGCTGGACAAGGCTACCCAGTATGAGGAATAGGTTCCCGAATGCCAGCCAAAGCATTAGTGATAGCCCCTGCTCCCACTGTTAGTAGTTCCACAAGTGAAGCAAGCTACACAGCTGTAACATATATGCAGAGGGCCTAGGTTAGTCCTATGCAGGCTCCCTGGCTGTTGGTTCAGTCTCTGTGAGCTCCTTTGAGCCCAGGTTAGTTGATTCTGTGGGTTTTCTTGTGGTATCCTTGACGCCTCTGGCTCTTACAGTCTTCCTCCGAATCTTCAGCAGAATTCCCCAAGCTCTGATATCAGCTTAATATTTGGCTGTGGGTCTCTGCATCTGTTTCTATCAGTTACTAGATGAAAGTTTTCTGATGACAATTGAGGTAGTCACCAATCTATGAGTATAGCAGAATGTTGTTAGGCATGATTACATTGACATTTTATTTTTCTCAGATCGTGTTTGGTTCTATCCTAAATCTCTTGGACATCTAGCCTCTGGGTTCTGTCACTCCATGCTGTGTCAGGGGTGGGCTCACTCTTGTGGCATGAGTCACAGGTTGTACCAGTCATTGGTTGGCCACTCCTACACTCTGAATCACCCTTACCCCAGCACATCTCATAAGCAGGACAGACTGTAAGTCAAAGGTTGTATGTCTGGTTCATGTCCCAATCTCTCCATTGGGAGTCTTGTCTGGTTACAAGTACAGGGCACATATCTGCTATTGCTAGGAGTCTTAGCTGGAGTCACCCTTGTATATTCCTAGGAATTTCCTTTGTACTAGGTTTCTATCTGACCCAGAAGTGCTCTCCATTTAAGTCATCTCTTTAGGTATTCTCCTCCTTTATCCAGCCCCCAACCCGAACCCTCATGTTCCCATCCCTACCTGCCTCAAATCCACACATAAAATCTCTTCTATTTCCTTTTCCCAATGAGATCCATGCATCCCTCCTTGAGCTCTCCTTGTTACATAGCCCCTCTGGTTCTGTGGCTTATAGCATGGTTAGCCTTCACTTTGCAGCTAATATCTGCTTATAAGTGAGTATACACCATGTTTTTCTTTCTGAGTCGGGGTTATCTCAGGGTGATTTTTTTTTCTAGTTCCATCCATTTGGAACTAGAAATTTCAAATTTCCTGATATCATTGTTTCTAACAGCTGAATAATACCTCATTGTGTAAATGTACATTTTCTTTATCTGCTCTTCAGTTGAGGGGTGTTTAGGTTGTTTCCAGTTTCTGGCTATTACAAATAAAGCTGCTATGAATCAAATACAATTTATAATCTGGTATTCTGTTCAAAACATTGATGGGTTCTTCTTTGAAATGGATTTGTTTTATATGTGTATTTTGACTGTACCACTTGTGTATGTTCATATACCACTTTCATGCCTGGTGCCCAGGAAGGTCAGAAGTCACTAGAATAAACTCCAGTTACTTATGGTTTTGAGCCACCAAATATGTGTTCATAGAACTGAATCTGGGTCCCCTGCTGGAGCAATAAGTACTCTCAATCACTGAGAAATTTTTCCAACTCATGATAGAAACTAAGAAACAAGAACAGTCTTATTTTGTAGGGTCAGATCTACTGTAGTAGAGAGAGAATAAACAGATAATATGTTCCCTACACCAACTATATTAGGGATACCTCAAGGCTTATATACTGTTTTACTTAGAAAGCAGCTTTGGTAAAAAGGGAAGTCTATATCTGAGTAAATAAAAAAAAACCCTGCCCTTCAGAGAGGAGTGAAATTAATTTTTTTAAAGAGAAAGTACATGTGAAAAAAATTGATAACCTGTGATTAAAATTTTCTAAATAAGATTATCAGATCTCTCTTAAGCAGCTCAAGAAAAACCAATGGTTTTAAGACCCAATGGTCAGCTGTATTTCATAGTGTTATAAAACTACTATAATGTGAGAATAGAGTAACAAACATTAGAAGGTAAGAGAAATGAATCATAAGGACTTTGGATTGTATCAGTCTCCTTTGCTTCCTTTGTACTTCATGTTTCCTGGTGGAAGACCAAATGTTGACTCATATGTGGTCCATGCAACTTCTGAAAAGGAGCCAAGTGTTCATATACAAGGCCCTGCTGCTCCATAGAATGCAGAGTATAGTGAGTTATTTTTCATATAGGTGTTATGAATAAATCCCATTTATTCTTGCTTCTTCCCATTATTGCATTCTCAAAAACCCCTAAATGTAGGGTACAATGTCCTATAAAACTTCAAAGTCCTTCTTGAAACAGGTCAGTTAAAATCTGCTTACCTCTCTATTATAGAAAAATGTCCACTTGCCACAATTTTTATTAGTGTCTCGGTGACTTTTTTTATGTCCTTGTAATTCTCTTACTTTCGTTTAACACATTAATACCCATCTATAGTGATATTTTATTTGTATTGAAATGTGATTTTATTTGTATGTCAATAAAGTTGCCTTGAGGTCAGAGCAAGCCAGAGCAGAAGCCGAGCAGTAGTGGGGCACGCCCTTAATCCCAGCACTTGGGAGGCAGAGCTAGGCGGATCTCTGTGTGTTCAAGGACACAGCCAGCATAGCAGACACACGCCTTTAATTTCAATACCAACCATAGAAGACCTGGAGGTCTGTACAAACAGGCAGTGACGAGGAGGTCATGTGGCTGGGTTACAACCAATGAGGGAGGAGAACAGAAAGTCTTTAAATAGACAGGACGCACAGAAGTAGGTCTCTTGTGGAGAGGAGGAACCGCAGAAGCAGTGGAGGGTAAGGTTTTCTGCTTTGGCTCTGACCTCGTGGTTTTTAACTCTGCAACTGGCTCTGTGTTTCTTATTTAACAAGCAGGATACATCTACACCCATCCTGTCCTGTCAATCCCTGATAAGTATTAATACGTTTGTTTTGTTTGTTTATATGGGTTCATTTATAATTGTTTCATTTAATGGGGGCAAATAACTGTTTTCTTCTTTTGAAATGGATCCAGCGGGCTGGAGAGATGGCTCAGCCGTTAAAGGCTAGGCTCACAACCAAAAATATAAGAGATCCCCAAACAGCATCATGTTTCTGAGATTGTCGCTTGTTTTTTGACTATCATACAAATAATTATTTTACTTTTGTCTCCCTGCCTGTGCAGACAAAGCTGTGTGTGAGAAAAAGACACTGTAAGACATTATCAGGTGCTTAGAATTACACCCAGGGGAGAATTTTGGCCCATTTATGAATTCAAAGCCTTCTCTGTAGAATAAAATCAAAAGAGCCGAAGAAGAATTAGACATCACAGGTTATCAGTGAAGCTTGGTGAGTTTTATATGGAATACTTTTCATAGTTTGATATGACAACTAATGCTGTAATTCAATAATTATAAAGTGACTATAATTAAATTTCCTACATAGGAAAAAGAATGGTAAAGAAGGGTAAGAGGCAAAATTCAGTAACGAAAATGTTCTTTGTGGAATAATTAATAAAAACTATCAAAAAACTATGAACTCTTAAGAAATGTCTACATGACTGTCATTAACTGCAGGGAGAAAGATGAGCTCCCAGTGGGCAAGTATACAGCAAATGCTTCTACTGTCAGTACAGAGAATGCTTTGTGAAAAATGAAGAACACAACTGAAATCACACAGGTTGTCATGCACGCATTTTGTAACACCACAGGTTGCAAAGCTTCCTATTGGCACTGTTTGGATTGTTTTGATAATTGCTGTAATTTCTTGACTATTACTGTGCATCCTTTGTAAACATTGTCTTTGCCCGTTCAGTCCTCACAAGAACTCTACAGGGTGGATGTTCTGCCTCCAGTTTGGGGAATAAGGAAATTGAGGCTCACAAACATTTACTGTCCTATTTCTTATACCAGGAATGTAAATGCAAAGGTACATTCCTTCTGTGCATGCTCTTTGAACTATAGCTTTGGAAAATAAGCATATTATAATGGTGCTCTGAGAGGAAGGGACTGGAAGACTGGGGCTAATGAGTCAGCTGGCCAGATGACTTTGCCAGCACCTTGATTATCTGAACTTGTTCCTCATCATCTCCAGGTTTACTTGGCATGCAGCAGTCTGGCCTTCATGCTTAACTTCTCATTTATCCATTAAAAATAAGCCAGTTTCAGCATGCTTAATTTACTCACTATTTAATTTGATTAAATGAACTCCGTGTTCATTCATTTTCCCTTCATCAACATTTTCTCACGTTATCCTTGCTGCTTTACCAAGTGAGCAGTGTTTCCCTTTTTGTCTTTGACATGCGTGAACTTTCAAGTGCCAGAGGGCAAAGCTGGCAGATGAAACCCTGCAGTCGTCCTTCTCTGTACCCTCAGATGCTTGCTGACAGTTGCATTAGTCAGCACAGAGCAGGAGGAAGTCACTCTAATAACCCTACATACTATCGTATAAGTGAAGGGAAGCAGGCAGCTGGAGAGTGTCAAGGGCTGGAATCATTCTTTGAAGCTTCCACAGTGCAGGACTGGGTGGTAACTATGGATGGGACACATCTTTAATGCTGAGGCAGAGCTGTGTCCAGATACTTCAGTAAATACCAGAGATGCCACTCCCTCACTGATACCAATCTGAGCACCAAATCAAGAGCAAGACACTTCCTGTGTTCAGAGTGGGGCACTTGGTTCTATTGAATAAAATCAGGAAGGAAGGGATATATCAGACTATCAGAGAAAGGCTAAAATTGGGGAAGTTCAAAGAATTCTCTGCAGTGACTTTTTTTTTTTTAAAGAAATTTTCTGTTCATTTTACATACCAAACATAGCTTGCCCTCTCTTCCCTCCTCCTGTTGCTCCCCGCTCCCCCCTCAACCCATCCCCCATATTTCCCTTCTCAGACAAGGCAAGGTCTCCCATGATGAGTCAGCAGAGCCTGGTCCATTCAGTAGAGGCAGGTCCAAGCCCCTCCCTATGAATCAAGGCTATGCAAGGTGTCCCACAACAGGTAGTGGGCTCCAAAATGCCAGCTTATGCACCAAGGATGCATCTACTGATCCTATTGACAGTGGCCCATTTAAGCAGATCAAGCTACATAGCTGTCTCAATTATGCAGAGGGCCTAGTTCAGTTTGGTAGAGGCTCCATGGCTATTGGTCTAAAGTTGATGAGTTCCCACTAGTTAGGTTTGGTTGTCTCTGTAGGTTTCCCCATTATGATCTTGATGCTCTTTATCATAGGATCCCTCTTCTCTCTCTTTGACTGGACTCCATGAGCTCGGCCTTGTATTTGACTGTGGATCTCTGAATCTGCTTCCACCATTTACTGGATGAAGGCTCTATGATGACAGTTAGGGTATTCACCAATCGGATTATTGGGGTAAGCTAGTTCAGGCACCCTCTCCACTATTGCTAGTAGTCTAAGCTGGGTCATCCTTGTGGATTCCTGGGAACTTCCCCAGCAGCCAGTTTCTCCCTATCCCCATAATGTCTCCCTCTATCATGGTATCTCTTTCATTGTTCTTCCACTCTTTCCCTGTTCCAGCTCAACCATCCCATTCCCTTATGTTCTCCTCCCTTATCCCCTAACCTTTATTGCCCCCACCCCCTTCCCAGTTTACTCATGGAGATTTTATCTATTTCCCCTTCCCAGAGATATCCATGTGTCCCTCTTAGGGTCCTCCTTGTTAGCCAGCCTCCCTGGAGCTGTGGGTTGTAGTCTGGTTATACTTTGCTTTCCATCTAGTATCCACTTATGACTGAGTACATACTATGTTTGTCCTTCTGGGTCTGGGTTACCTCATTCAGGATGATATTTTCTAGTTCCATCAATTTGTCTGCAAATTTCATGATGTCATAGTGCATAGTGGGTTTTTTGTTTGTTTGTTTGTTTGTTTGTTTTGTTTTTTAACTGCAAAGTAGTACTCCACTGTGTATATGTACCGTATTTTCTTTATTCATTCTTTGGTTGAGGAGCATCTAGGTTGTTTCCAGGTTCTGGATATTATGAATAATGCCGCTATGAACATAGTTGAGCATGTATCCTTGTGGTATGATAGAGCATGCCTTGGGTATATGCCCAAGAGTGCTATAGCTGAGTCTTGAGGAAGATTCATTCCCAGTTTTGTGAGAAACCACCATACTGATTTCCAAAATGGCTGTGTAAGTTTACTCTCTCACCAACAGTGGAGGAGTGTTCCCCTTGCTCTGAATCCTCTCCAACATAAGCTATTGTCAGTGTTTTTGATCTTAGCCATTCTGATAGGTGTAAGATGTTATCTCAGAGTTGTTTTGATTTGCATTTCCCTGATGACTAAGGATGTTGAACAATTTCTTAAATATTGTTTGGCCATTTGAGATTCTTCTGTTTAGAATTCTCTGTTTAGCACTATAGCCTGTTTTTTAATAGGATTGTTCAGTATTTTGATGTCTGGTTTCTTGAATTCTTTATATATTTTGGAGATCAGTCCTCTGTCAGATGTGGGGTTGGTGAAGATATTTTCCCACTATGTAGGATATTGTTTTGTCTTATTTACTGTGTCCTTTGCCTTACAGAAGTGTCTCATTTTCAGGGGCCCCCATTTATTAATTATTGTTCTCAGGGTCTGTGCTACTGGTGTTATATTTAGGAAGTAGTTTCCTGTGCCAATGTGTTCAAGACTACTTCCTACATTTTGTCTATCAGGTTCAGTGTAACTGGATTTATGTTGAGGTCTTTGGTTCACTTGGACTTGAATTTTGTGCATGACAATAGATATGGATCTATTTGTAATCTACATGTTGACATCCAGTTATGCCAGCACCATTTGTTAAAGATACTTTCCTTTTTCCACTGTACAGTTATTTTTTGTCAAAAATCAAGTGTTCATAGGTGTATGGATTAATGTCAGGGTCTTTAATTTGATTCCCTTGGTCCACATATTGGTTTTTATGCCAATACCAAGCTGTTTTTATTACTATAGCTGTATAGCAGAGCTTGAGGTCAGTGATTGTGATGCCTCCAGAGGTTGCTTTGTTGTACAGGATTGTTTTAGCTATTCTGGGTTTTTTTGTTTTCCCATATGAAATTGAATATTGTTCTTTTCAGGTTTGTGAAAAATTGTGTTGAGATTTTGATGGGGATTGCTTTTAGTAAGATTGCCATTTTTACTGTGTTAATCCTACCTATCCATGAGCATGGGAGATCTTTCCATTTTCTGATCCTTCTTCAATTTCTTTCTTCAGACACTGAAAGTTCCCATCATACAGGTCTTTCATTTGCTAGTTAGAGTTACCCCATGGTATTTTATATTGTTTGTGGCTATTGTTAAAGGTTATGTTTCTGTGATTTCTTTCTCAGCCCCTTTATCATTTGTATTTAGGAGGGCTACCAATTTTTTTTTTTTGAGTTAATCTTGTATCCTGCCACATTACTGAAGGTGTTTATCAGCTATAGGAGTTCCCTGGTAGAATTTTTGGGGTCACTTATATATATTATCATATCATCCACTGCAGTTACTTTACTAAATTGACTGAGTCAACCTTTTGATGCAAAATAATAAAATAAGCAAATTAGAACTCAAATAAACAAATTCTAATCTTTCAAATGCCTCTACTTGGCAGATGCCATAATTGAAGACTATTTTGACATTTCAGTGGCCCCCGTTTATTAATTATTGGTCTCAGTGTCTGTGTTACTGGTGTTATATTTAGGAAGTAGTTTCCTGTGCCAATGTGTTCAAGGCTACTTCCTACTTTCTTGTCTATCAGGTTCAGTGTAACTGGATTTATGTTGAGGTCTTTGGTTCACTTGGACTTGAGTTTTATGCATGGCGATAGATATGGATCTATATGTAATTTTCTACATGTTGACATCTAGTGATGGCAGCAACATTTGTTAATGATGCTTTCCCTTTTCCATTATACAATTTGGGTGTTTTTGTGTGTGTGTGTCAAAATCAAGTGTTCATAGGTGTGTGGATTAATGTCAGGCTCTTTAATTCAATTCCCTTGGTCCACATGTTGGTTTTACCTGTCTCACACACTGTACTTTGGTGGTAAGATCTCCATTTCACCCCACTTTCCTCTACTTCTCCCTGCTGTAGAGTTCACAAAAGGCACAGCCTCAAATTATTATTATTATTATTATTATTATTATTATTATTATTATTATTAGTTTTTTCAAGACAGGGTTTCTCTGTGAAGCTTTTGAGCCTATCCTAGACCTCACTCTGTAGACCAGGCTGGTCTCAAACTCACAGAGATCTGCCTGCCTCTGCCTCCTGAGTTCTAGGATTAAAGGCATGCGCCACCTCTACCCTGCTACAGCCTCAAATTATTAAGCTTACTTGTGGTAGTTTCACAGAGATGTCCCCCATGGTCTCACACATTTAAATGCCTGGTTCACAGTTGCTGATGCTGGTTGGGAGCCTTAGGCGGTGTGGCCTTCTTGGGGAAAGTGTGTCACTGGAAGATTTGAGATTTTAAAGACTCATGGCATTTCAATTTTGTTCTCTCTGCTTCCTGATTACAATTCAAGATGTAAGACCTCAGTTTGATGCTACAGCCTTTATGCCTATGAAGACAGCCTCCAATCCTGTGACTTTCCTATCATGACAGATTTTTATCCCTCTGGAACTTTAAGCCAAAATAAAGACTTCTCTCTATATGTTGCCTTGACCATAGTGTTTTTTTTCACAGCAACATAAAAAAGACTAATGTGTACTTAGAAAAAAGTCATAAGTCATACATATAGAAAGTTTTTGCCTCTGTACCTTTTTTGATGTCTTCTGCCTAACAGACAGTAGACATGAAGAGTGGACTATGGTAGTCATTGGCAAATAATGAGCAGGAATCATTAAGAAAAATGCACCAAAGAAGGCACATTAAAATGCAGAAGGGAGTTCATGGGATGCAGCTCATCCAAGTGTTATAGCACTTATGTGCCCTTGATTGCAAGGCCTTGGATGTGGTCTCCCAATCAATGTGAGGGAGGAAAAAAAGAGACAAGTTGCAGATGTCATTACTTAAAAGTTGGACCAGTTCTCTGCTTCTGAGATACTTCAGTGTACACAAAAATAGGTATCCACTAATATGAAATGTGTGCCAGTGTTGGTGTGCTCTATGAGGATGCACATAAGTCTGGGCCATGTGCTGATATGACGCAGGCTCAAATATGAGGCATACACAGCCTGTGATTCACATGAATATAGTAGATACATTTTTGAGACTGTATATGTGTTCACAAGAAATGTGTTGTAGTACAGGGAAAGTGTCAAAACAGTGTTTTACTAACATGTATTAAACTTGCATTGAATTATCCTAAGTGTAAAATCCAAGAAAAATACATTTAAATTCTTTATAATTGAGAGAAATTCTATGACTCAAAATATCCTTCTGGAAAAAATTTGAAAACTAAATATTCAGCTTCATATTTACAATCATTTTCCTTGTACAAGAATGTGGATGAGGGTACTTCAAGGTGCTGCTGAAGGGTATAGATTTCCTCAGAAGACAGACTTACTTTAGATTTCCTTTGTTCTCTCTCTCTCTCTCTCTCTCTCTCTCTCTCTCTCTCTCTCTCTCGGTGTGTGTGTGTGTGTGTGTGTGTGTGTGTGTGTGTGTGTGTGTGTTTCATACATGTGGATTTTCTGATACCTATGTATTCAGAGTCCACCACAAAGGCTAGGTTTTTTTTCTTTATTGTTTTCTGCCTTATGATCTTCAGACAGGGTTTGTCACTGAACCAGAGGTTTACCCCTACAGGTAAGCTGGCTGACTAGTATCTGGCTGTCTCCTACCCCCAAATGCAGGTGTTATATGTAGGTATGCCAGGCTTTTTACAAAGGTTCTAGGGATTCAGACTTGTGCCCTCAGCTTCTCAGGCTTGAAGAACAAGCACTCTTACCCACTGAGCCATCTTCTCAGTCCTTAATTCTTAAACCATCCTTTTCACTTTTTATTAACTAACTCAGCAGCTCCTGACCTGGGAGTTGCTACATCTCTAATTTTCAGCACAAAAAGCATATATTTTCATCATCACTGTACGTGAAACACATTTCTAGCTTATTTTCTAGAAAAAGAATTTGAGAATAGTAAGGGAAGAAAAATGTTAAGTAAATTTGTTAAATATTTCTATATAATTATTAACCAAGGGAAATGTATCTTTTATTTGGACTATAGTCAGCCTGGTACAAATACAATGTATTTGAATCATGAATAATTTTATTATTCAGTCAGACTGCTGACCAAAATAAGTTATAACATCCCTGCCCACATGTCTGCCACAGACTTTAACAATTGTATGAAGATGAACTAGATAAATAACAGCTGAATATTTTCCTCTGTTATTTTGCCAGGTAAGCAACCGTACTGAATTACTTTAAAATCAATCTTAACTAGGTTTTCTGTTATGTATTGCATGTTGCAACAAATAAGACTAATTTCTTTTATGCAAGTCGCTGAGCAGGTATTACTAAAATGAAATTGATTCTGAATCACTCCCATGGAGACTGTCTTCCTTTTTTCTTAAATTCTAAAATCAGTGTTAATGAAACCAGAGTCTTGCAACATTCAATTTAAGATTATTTTTCACCTGGAGAACTTTAGATTCTTATAAAAATTATTCTTTTCTGGAACATAGAAGTAGGAAATGATTTTTTAATAAAAATAATTTTATGAAATGAACAATCTAACAAGCATTTTGAAGCAAGAAAGACATTTCTTTGCTATTATACATAACATCCTTAAGGAATAGTCTGTAGACATTACTTGTGAAGGATCTCTAGATGACTATTTGTTCAAAATTATAATAAAATAGGAGAAATTGCTGAAAATACATTATTTTAAAAATTATTTTTTCATTTTTGTTTGTTCTTGAGACTTTCATATGTATGTATCTTAGTAAGTATGCATATGCATTTAGTGAAGGATGATCATGAACACCCACTTCTGCTATAGCTCCCACCTTGGACCCCTCAACACATCCACCTCAAAATGTCACATGTTCACTTGTTTTCCAATAACTCACCCTTGTTTGTCCGCTCATACATGCACGAGTGTGGGACATCTATTAGAGCATGAGAATTCTACCAATAGTCACGCTCTCAACCCAGAGTGAGTCTCCCTTCCCCTCCCCAACAGCAGCCAACAGTGTCCAATGAAATTTTATACCAAACCAAAGGCTCATACACTATAAAAGAAATTATTTATACTCATTACTGCCTTAATCATCTTACGGATATTTAGCTGGTACCATGATGTCCTCAATATTATACAGGTGCTGCTTAATCACCCTGTCTTGTTAACCCCTACCACTGTCTTATAAAATATAATTTAACTTATATACTAGTGTAATTTTATTAATATTATTTCCCAAACCAGATTCATGCTATGATTAATACAGAGGAGAAAAAAATAATAAAAATATATTGTATGTTATAGTTTTTTAAGTAAAAATTTCTTTTTAAAAAAGGCAGGCTGTGGTGGTACATGCCTTTAATCACAGCCTTCAGGGAGGCAGAGGAAGGTGGATCTCTATGAGTTCGAGGCCAGATTGGTTTACAAAGAGAGTTTCAGGACAGCCAGAACTACAGAGAGATACTCTGTCTTGAAAAACAAAATATATATTAAAAAGTAATTAAATTCTCTAAATGCATAGAGTACTTCTTTCTTTCACACACACACACACACACACACACACACACACACGAATATATATCCTGATTACATTTTACCTGCCCCTCTTACTCCTAGTTCCTTCCCCTCCTATCTGGATACACCCCCTTTTTGTCTCTCATTAGAAAAGAACAAGATTCCAAGAGATAATAATAAAACATATCAAAATAAAATAAGACATTTCTTCTTTATTCATGTCAAATAAGTTCTACATGTACACCTGAAGAAAAATCTGTTGGCCCTTAGGACTAGGTCAGTATGGGAACAGTCTAGCCATGAGAGCCGAGGACCTGTGTTTAATCTCTGTTGGTGCCTCTGTACATAATAAACCAGATTCTAGTGTATCTCTAATCCTGGCACTCATTAGAGTAGATGGAATATGCAGACAGGAGACTCCAAGTAATAATTTGTACTATACATTTGAGTTTGGTTTTTTAAGTTCTTAAGCTTGGACATTGTTCTAATTTAATTTTTACTGCTGTGATAAAATACCCTGATAAAAATTATTGTCCTAGAAAAGGGGCTTCTGTTTATAACTCCCAGTTATAATCCATTATTGTGAGGAAGTCAGGGCAGCTTCAAACAGCCAGTCATTTATGTGTGTGTGCATGTGTTTTTGCATGTGTGTGTGTGCACAAGTGTGGGTGCTTGTGTGAGCTTTGTGTACTTAGGACTATAGCTGTAGAATGGCTAATTCATCTTTGCATAATTTTAATATATTTTATTAAGAGATTTTCTATTCATTTTACATACCAACCATAGATTCCCCTGTCCTCCCTCCTCCTGCCTCCCAGCCTTCCCCCCAACCCCCTCCCCCTTCCCACCGCCTCCAAGGCAAGGTCTCCCATGAGGAGTTAGCAGAGCCTGGTACATTCAGCTGAGGCAGATCCAAGTCCCTTCTTCCTACACCAAGGCTGCACAAATTGTCTCAGCATAGGCCCTAGGTTCCAAAAAGCCTGCTCATGCACTAGGGAGAGGTCCCAATCTCACTGCCTGCCCCCCTCCCCCATATAGTTCAAGCTGAACAACTGTCTCGCTTAACCAGAAGGCCTAGTCCAGTACTATGGGGGCTCCTCAGCTATTGGTCCACAGTTCATGTGTTTCCACTAGTTTGGCCAGTTGTCTCTTTATTTTTCCAGTCATGGTCTTGATATCCCTTGCTCATAGAATCCTTCCTCTCTCTCATTGATTGGCCTCCTGGAGCTCCACCTGGGACCCGGTGTGGATCTCTACATCGGCTTCCATTAGTCACTAGATGAGGGTTCTATGATGACAGTTAGGGTATTCAGCCATCTGACCACCAGAGTATGGCAGCACAGGTACCCTCTCAACCATTGCCAGTAGTCTATGGTGGAGTCATCCTTGTGGATTCCTTGGAAACTCCCTAGCACTCTGTTTCTCCCTATTCCCATGGTGTCTTCATTTATCATGGTATCTATTTCCTTGCTTTCTCATTCTTCCTGTTCTACCTCAAACCTCCCGCTCCGCTAAGCTCTCATTCCCCCCATCCCTTGCCCTCAATTACCCCCTCACCTCCAGTTTGCTCATGTAGATCTCATCCATTTCTCTATCACTGGTTAATCCATATGTCCTTAGGATCCTCTTTATTAGCTAGCCTCTCTGGAGCTGTGGATTGCAGTCTGGTTATCCTTTGCTTTACATCTAGTATCTACTTATGAGTGAGTACATATCATGTTTGTTCTTCTGAATCTGGGTTATCATCTTTGAATCTTAAATCCAGAGCAAACATGTTGATCCTTATTCTTTAAGGATATGAAGTGGAAGCAGTTACCATTGCTTACAGAGTAGTTTGTAGTATACAAGATCTTCAGCAGAAACCTTAATTAATGGCAAGTATTTCTCTCCTGAGTGTGAAGATACCTGCATTCTCCATTTCACAACTGGTCAATTTGGGTATGGCAGACATTGTTCTCACAAATAAAATGGAAGATCGAATATATCTTTGTTAAATTAAATGTCCTCACACAATATACCCCCAGTGTTGAATCTGGGACACACTCAGTATCGAAATAAATCCATTGACTATCCACAAACTGATAAAAGTATGAACATGTTTCTACCCATCACTGACTCTTCACACTTCACACTTCTTCCTGGGAGATAGTTAATTCATTTGAATGCTGTGAAATGATTTAAGTTCCTGGTCTTTGTATAATCCATTAATGGCAGTATATGGGTCATGCCAGCTTAAAAAAAGTTCATATCTTTATCAGCTACCTTACAAAATTGTGAAGATCTTATTTATTAAAGTGCACAAAGACATATATCTTCATTCCATGACTTAGTAATCTTATTCCTTCAGCATATTAAGAAAGAGAAGACTGTCAAGTTCTCACTTGGCCTTGGAGTGAAGCAAATTAGTCTGTCATCGTTAATTTGAAAGAAGACACTTTGAAATCTACTGTTTGCTTTTTCACCTCAGCTCAACATGCTGATGAAAGCAATTAAGCAATGATATTTACCACACAGAAAGGAGCCAGCTCAGGGGACATAGCACATTTGTGGCCAACAATTCACTAACTACAGTTCCCATAATGTCTGCTGAACCAGATCGTAGTCTCAGAAATAAAATATACTTAAAAGTGTAATCCAATAACAGACCTGCCTCTCTACCTTCTTTCCCCTTCTTTCTCAGATCAAATAAAGGTAGAACAGCAGGGCTCCCAGAGGTCAGCTAGTATGAGGCAAATATATCTCCAAACACTTTGACAAAATAAGTAACACAATTTCTGCAGTTAGTATACCATCAAAGTGGTAGCAAGTAAGCAGCTTTTAGTTTTCTCTGTCCCCACAGCACCAGCTGCTTTCCTCCTTGCTATGCTGAAATATCCCAGTGAAGAAACTTGAAGCAGAGGGACTTACTTTGGCTCATGGCTTTAGGGTTTATACTCTGTCACTGAGAGGAAAGCATGGTGATTGAGGAGATCTGGTGTGCTGGGAGACCCCACTCCAGTTTGTTTTGTTGGTGGATCCCAAAGCTGAGAACTAGACTGGAAGTCAGCCCTCTTTAATCCTCTGGACCCATAGAATGGTTACGATCTGCCACTGCGGCTCCATGTCTGAAAGTTCTACAGTCTTCCAAAAGTGTAACATCTGCTGGCATCCACATTTTCAAACTTATAAATTGTGGGGAATATTTCTCATAGAAACCACAACATTTGAATAACTGAAGGTGTCTAGACACTTACCCTAAGGAAGAGATATGTTTATCTCAGGAAACTGGGAAGAGAAGCTACCATTTCCAGCTACTTAGTATATTATCTGCAAAGTGAAATTGGGGTCATGTAGTAGAATATTTTAAGATTTGTTGCTGTTGATTATGTTTCATTTGTTTAACTCTGTGAAGCTGTGTTACTGTGCCTGTCTAAAACAGCTGATGGTCTAATAAAGAACTAACCAGTAGCAAGGCAGGAGAAAGCATAGGTGGGACTGTCAGGTAGAGAGAATATATAGAGGGAGAAATCTGGAAAGAGAACAGATCAAGAAGGAGCCAGAGAAGGAGTAGGACTCCAGGGACCAACCACCCAGTAAGCCACAGAGTAAGAAACAAAGAAAGGTATACAGGAATAGCAAAGGAAAAGCCCAGAGGCAAAAGATAGTCAGGATAAGAAACGTTAAGAAAAGCTGACTAGAAACCAAGCCAAGCTAAGGCCAGGCATTCATAATTAAGAATAAACCTCCATGTGTGGTTTATTTGGGAGTTGGGTGGCGTCCCTCCCTCCAAAGAGCTAACAACAACTGGGTCATACAGGTAACTAAAGTGAAACAGAGCCCACAGTTCAGCTATGTGGCTGTAACTGTGTTAATGATGTTCTCAGTGCCTCCCAGAGCTGCTGCCCTGTACAAGAGGAGACAAATCCACTTCCTGATCTAACTGCATTTACATTAACCTCAGCCCACTCAGCAGACTAACTGCAGGCTTACAACCCACTGAAGTGAAATGTCAGGGTTCAATGAGATGCCCTCTCACTGGCCTGGCTTGTAACACATTACTTTGTAATAGTGTGCTTATGTTCTCTGGCTTCAGGACATGGTGTTTTCCAGCACAGCTTCTTCAAGGGCTGGTCATTTCCTTGATTTTATTTCCATGTTAACCAAATTGTGTGCAGTTTTATATAGTTGAGAAATAAACAAGTTCTGGCTCATATTTCAGAATGCAGATGCTCTGTGATCTTCTCAAGGCAGTTTCACTAAACACATCTAAAATTCTTTGTAATGCTTAGAAATTAAGGAGACTTTATGTTCTTTCTAGTTTGGTTGTGAAATAAAACATGGAACAAAAGACAAAGGACTAAAACCTCAGCAAGCATACACGAAGATCACATACACACAAATACACACACACACACACACACACACACACACACACACACGTATACAAAGAGGTGGGGAAAAATTAATGTAATTTCTCAATTTCAATGTCCTAGAGTAAGTATGCAGCCCTATTCCATAAGGATGGTGCAGAATGTCCTGTTTACCCATGAAGCATCATAAATTAAATAAATATTTCCATTCTTCTTCTTAGCCACAGACATTGTGTTAGTATCATTCTTCAGGTGTGTTCTCAGCAGATCAGAGCTGACTGCCACAGACAATTTGCCACTACATCCCCATATTCAAGGCAGGAAAGAGATTACCTTCTCTGTCCTGTATTCTCAAATTCTAGTCCAGTTCTGCCCTCTTACTGCCTTTCACAATTTATTCATCTTGTTTTGCTTCATACTTTCCCTGTTAGGTCTGTTCTCTACAGCAGGTTTCAGTTAACCACAAAGTAGGCTAGCAGAGGCAAAAAGCAAAAATGTACCTGATTTTAAATGACACAATCATCGATTTGTGAAGCTTTAACTAATTTTTCTTTATCAATAAAAAATTGGGAGTCAGATATTGGAGTAAGAGCCTGAAAGATCAGAAAAGCAGGGGAGCAGCCGCCAGTCACCTCCTACATGTTCTAGTCCTTCCTCTGAAAGGGTTGAGGTCCTCTCTCATCCCTGCCTTACTACTTTCTGCCTTCTACCTGTCTACAGTCCTCCTAACCTCTATGGTTAACTTTGGTCAGCTAGTGACTAGCTCTGCCCTCTGACTCCAAGCAAGCTTTGTTTGTCAGATAACAATCAAAATATCACACAACAGATTTTCAATCATTCAAACTCCAGAACTTTATGTACAGGATCCCATGCATGTGATGAGATAGAAGGAATGGGAAGAAGATGAATGTACAGTGGGGAGAATGTAAGGGTCCCCTTAAGATAAGCTTTCTCCTCAACATGGTTTTACTAAGGAGCAGAGAAAAAAAAAACAAAAAAAAAAAAACTTGGCCAAATTCAAGTATCTCCTTTGCTTGACAAGCCATGTGTGAAGCTGTGTATTGAACATTGCTTTAAAAAGCATTGAAAAGCTGTGTGTCTACTCAGTAGATGTATACTAAGCCTAGGTTTTTGTATAGTTGATGTCATATATGGTATATCCTGAGGGAGGTTTTGAGCATTCAAATGTAGAGGTGAACATTTGGCCATATAAAGTTGTGGATTATTAGAAAATACCTGTTTTCTGAAAAAAAAATGCTTATTTATTTCAAAGTCAGAAAATTTGTTTCCAAAGTTTTGGAGTTTCATCCTGATTACTATGGATTTATTTTTAAGCTTTCTTTTCTTTCATGAAGACTTGAGAATCATCTTAGAGTTTGAAAGTTACTCAATTTTAGAGCTTAGTCATGAGTATTTTTACTTAAGTTTTCATAGACTCATTGAATATCATCCAGGAAAAAGAATCATATTTAAATGCAGCACTTATGTTCCCAGAAATGGAGTCTGAAGTTTAGAGATGAGCACTGACTTGACACTTGATACTAAAATAGATGTGAAACTCAGAGCCGCTAGTCTTAGTGGCTCTTCAATTAATTCATTCCTTACAAGTCAGCTCATAGAGCACATGTTCTAAGTGGGCACATGCTCCACCTGGAGACATCAACCCATGTGTAAGAGTGTTTGGTGACCAGCCAATATGACTTTTAATTGTATCATCCAAGAAAGGTGGCTAGCACCGGAGGTGGGATTTCTGCTTCTAAATGGAAGGAAAGAACTCTAGTGATTCACAATATAATGAAATGGAATCTGTAAATCACAGGCAATGAGAAAATTTATTTTCCTGTAATAAATGTTTCATAGCAAATTTTACAACAAGCAGTCTAATGACTTTGTAAATGCCTCCCTCCTAGATAAAATAATAGAATGTTACCCAAGGACTTTAATATGAAATTTTTTCAGGTGATTATTTCATATGAATATATACACATATATAAAATTATTCTTATACATTTATTATATTCCAGTTGCAATGGAGTCAATATCTTCAAAGGCAGATTTTCCACTACCTTCAAGGTGGATGTAGAACTAACTACACCTGAACCTGTGCTGTAGTACAGCCAAGCAGAGACACATGAGAAAACATTAAGGCTTTTATTCCAGAGCAATTACAAATTTTATGCTAAGGAGCAGTTTTTGCTATAGTATAGGGAAACACAATATGCATTTATCAGAAATCCTGTCTATTTTTCTTAAGAGAAGTAAATTACTTTAAAGAGCAAGTTTTTAAGTGAGCAGTGTGGATAGATTAAGAAAGTGACACATAATAATTTGAAGTTTGGACTTAAGTTTATTCCTCCTGGTTCCAAAACCTATGGCTGTTTCTCTATCCATTACAAACTATTTCTTAGATCTTTTAAAAGCATTTTCTTTATGGGAGTGCTAGATTAATTTCAAATTATGTCTTATGGCACATATAGGTCCTTGTACAAGCTATGATATATATATATAAAAATATATATATATATATATGTGTGTGTGTGTGTGTGTGTGTGTATGTATGTATGTATGTATGTATGTATATACATATACTTGTTGCACAGTGACTTTAAATATTAAATAATTGAAAAGTGCTTGACTCATTACATGACACCACATATATTTTAGGCAAATGATAACTATGGTTACTCTTTATTTTGAAGAAGATTTTCTGACTACTTCAAAGCAGTTTTTCACAGTTTGAAATGTCTTCATGAGTGGGTGAGTTTTCTCATGATGAGAATCATGTGTTTGTCAGGTGGGAGTGATTATCTGTGAGTGCCAGTTGCTGTGGGAGCTTTGATAACATAACTGAAACTATGTTGGGCTTGTGGTATTTCTTGTAACACACACACACACACACACACACACACAATCTTTGGCTACAACTAGTGATCTTTGTGTATATGCCAGTGCATGAACATTGGTTAGTAAGGGCAAATCCTAGTTTTACTCATTCTTGATTCAGTTTAGAATCCACCCAGGCTGACTCAAGGATATGGTAAAAGACATGTATGTGTTCATTGTTTGTTTGTTTGTTTGTTTGTTTTTTCATTTTGAGATAGGGTTTCTCTGTGTAGCCTTGGCTGTCCTGGAACTAGTTCTGTAGACCAGACTGGCCTCAAGATATCTACCTGTCTCTGCCTCCTGAGTACTGGATTCAAGGCATGCACTACCCCTGCACAGCTTAATATGTGTTTATTCTTAAGAAAAGTTGCATCTAATGTCAAGCTTACAAGTTCCATTTAAAACTGGATCTTAAAGGACATTTTAACTGATGTGATAGTTGCAAAAATCTTTCATTCCTAGGCAACCTAAAAAAAAATTCATTCAAATAGTGAGTTTTTTTTCTTCTTTTCTTTTTTTTTTTTTTTTTTTTTTTATAAAGAAAGCTCCAGGGAGAACAATCTGAAGGCCATTTCTACAATTGTGCTTATCTCTCCAGGAAGTTGCTGTATGGAAAACCTGTTGCAGATTTTCCAATCTAGGTAGCCATAAAAATAAGTCTCAGTCAACCTAATGACATTTACAAGAAAGACTGAGAAACACATATTGCAAATGTCAACTTCTACAAACCCATGAGTCTTCCTTTTAGTCAAGCACAAATATTGAAGTGAAGAAGAGCTTAGGAATTAAAGAAGTTGAAATATCTTCTATGGGAAACAAAACCTCTGTATGTTCAAGTACAGCTGCAAGATACTTTGTAATATAATATTTTCATATTTTGCATTTCCTTTGGACTTTGAAAACACTTTAGAGGAGATTGAGATAATTTATTATATAAATCAGAATTGGAGATCATTGCTAGATTTTGTGTTGGTTCATAAAACAGGGAAAAAGAAGCCAAGTGAGTCAACACTACAAGAATTTCTTCCATAGATATGTCAGGGCTTGGTTCTGTCTTTCCTTTCCTAGAATCTTCCTTCTTCTATCTCTTGGAACACTCGGTAGTCATATCAGTCCTTGCTGTATTTCTTGAATGGCCCAAACTAAATCTTACTGAATGATTCTCCATCCCAGAACTGCCTTCTGTAAGGCCCATTTCATTTATTCTCATTCCTTGGGAAATAATCCATATATTCATTCATAATTTACTTGAAGTCCAATGTAAATTAAGATCACATACTATTTACTTCTACATTAGTCAGGATTCTCTAGAGAAACAGAAATGATAGAATTTATGTGGATATAATATACACATATAGGATTTATTAGAGTGGGTTACAGGTTGTGGTCCAAGGATTCCAACAATTTCTGTCTTGCAATGGAAAGTTCAAGAACCCAATAGTTGTTAGTCCAAGAGTTTAGATGTCTCACCTGGTCTTCAGTATATAGTTGACTCCTGAAGAAATAGACAGTGGTATCCAGGAAGGAATGCACTTGCCATCAAGAGTGAAGGAAACAGACAGAGAACAAATTCTTCATCCCTCCATCCTCTGGTAGAGGCTGCTACCAGAAGAAGTGGTACAGGTTTAAGATGGAACTTCTGATCTCAAAAGAACCGAATTGATGGTGGATCTTCTCACCTTGAATAATTCAATTAAGAAAAATTCCACACTGGTTCACCTAACTGCTTGGATTTGAGTTAATCCCTGATGTAGTCAAGTTGGCACCCAAGAAGAGTCAGCACATCTTCAACATTAGCAATAATATCTATGTGTAAAGAACTTGATAGTGTATTGTATGCGTGCTTATTTCTTTCCTGCTTTTTTTTTCCCCCGGAGCTGAGGATTGAACCCAGGTCCTTGTGCTTGCTAGGCAAGCGCTCTACCACTGAGCTAAATCCCCAACCCCTTTCCTACCTTCTTATATTAGCAGTTTTAGGATGGCAGAAGCCCTGTATGTTTGTTTGTTGTGGTTGTTGTTTTGTTTTGTTTTTGTTTTTGTTTTTCGAGACAGGGTTTCTCAGTGTAGCTTTGCGCCTTTCCTGGAACTCTCTTTGGAGACCAGGCTGGCCTCGAACTCACAGAGATCCTCCTGTATCTGCCTCACTGAGTGCTGGGATTAAAGGCGTGCACCACCAGCGCCGGGCTCCTGTATGTTTTAGATCATTATTTTTGTTTAAAGATCTAGCACTGTTCTCTGGTTGAAGAATCATTACCATTGGCTAAATCAGTGGAAGAATTGGGACACTTCTCCCTTTATTTATTAAAGCTCTACTTTATATGCCAATTTGCCAATTTTGTGTGGGCATCCTGTCAGCCCTAGCAAGTTGTTAATCGACCATAAAAGCAATACCATTTTGTGGCCTTTTGGAGACTACACTTTCTATGATCATATGAGAGAACATTGCATTTGAGAAGGTGTCCTGTAAATAAACCTTAAATATATATCTCAGAAAAAGAATATCACTATTATTGGGAACTCTTGCTCTGTTTAGGACACTATAACTTGAAGGCAGTAAAAAGCCTCCCAAACATTGTAGCCCAAATGAAATTTACAGAGACTGGGCCCCAATGTCAAGTAGGTCTGCTTGGATAATCTCCGAAGTGAAAGGAAAAAGAAAGGTACAGGAGGGCTGGAGAGATGGCTCAGTGGTTAAGAGCACTGACTGCTCTTCCAGAGGTCCTGAGTTCAATTCCCAGCAACCACATAGTGGCTCACAAACACTTGCAATTAGATCTGGTGCCCTCTTCTGGCCTGCAAGAACACATGCAGGCAGAGCACTGTATACATAATAAATAAATAAACCTTTAAAAAAATGTACAGGAGCAAAACCAGACATTAAGTACTCACTAAATGGTAATTAATTATTATCCAAATGGACTGGAGTTATAGCAGGATTAGGTAAGGAATAGAGACCAGGAGACTGTTAAATGCAAAATGGAGATCATTTGAGATTCCTCTATTGAGAATTCTTGGTTTAGATCTGTACCCCCTTTTTAAATTGGATTGTTGGTTTTTGATATCTAGTTTCTTAAATTCTTTATAGGTTTTGGATATTAGTCCTTTATCAGGTGTGGAGTTGGTGAAAATCTTTTCCCATTCTATAGGCTGTCATTTTTTCCTTTTAAAAGTATCCTTTGCCTTACAAAAGCTTTTCAGTTTCATGAGGTCCATTTATTAATTGTCAATCTTAGTGTTTGCACTATTGGTGTTTTGTTTAGGAAGCTGTCTCCAGTGCTGATGCATTCAAGGCAAAAGTAAATAGAGATACTTTCTTTTCTATCAGGTTCAAAAATGTGTCTGTTGAGGTGTCTTTGATTCACTTGGACTTGAGTTTTGTGCAGGGTGATAGATATGGATCTATTTGTATTCTTCTACATGCAGGCATCCAGTTAGACCTGCACCATTTGTTGAAGATGCTTGTTTTCCATTGTATACTTCTGTCTTCATTTTTAAAAATCATGTGTCCATAGGTGTGTGGATTTATGCCTGGGTCTTGGAATCCATTGATCAACACGTCTATTTTTATGCAAATACAACGTAGTTTTTATTTCTACAGTGCTGCAGTACAGCTTGAAATCAGGGATGGTGATACTCTGGAAGACTTTGTAGTTGTTTATCTTGGGGTGTTTGTGAAACTCCTAGAGAGTGGAAATGGGGTGTCTCTGACTCTTTTGAATGCTCTTGAGACCTTTTTCCTTCTACTCCATTGCCTTATCTAGCCTGGATATGAAGGTTTGTACCTAGTCTTATTGTATCATTTTATGCTGTGTTTGGTGGATATCTCTAGGAGGCTTGCTCTTTTCTGAAGGGAAATGGAGAAGTGATGGATCTGGAGGAGAGGGGAGGGGATATTAAGGCATAGAGGTGGTGAGGCTGCAGTAAGGATGTATTGTATGAGAGAAAAATAAATCAAAGGTAAAGAAAAATGGATATGAAATATAGTTATTCTAACCCTGTTACTCCCTGTTTTTCCTTTAATATCTGGCTGTCCCAACAGTGGCCCAGGCTATGTCCCTCCCCTATAATTTTATGTGATGGCACTTTCTAATTCGAAGTTCTATGAACTCTGTAATTTAAGGCTTCCCATCAATGTATAAAATTTTTAAAAAAAAGTCTAAATTTTTTTAAAATAATTTTTCATCTGGGACGTCTTCATTATCTCTTTTCTCAGGTGTAACTTGAGGAAGTATGGTTCTTCTCTTTTAGCAAGTATCATATGCACTTTGTCTTAGGTTTTCTATTGTTGTGATAAACACCATGGCCCAAAACCAGCTTGGGATAGAAAGGGTTTATTTTTCTTACTCTTCTGTAGCACAGTTCATTATCTAAGGATGAAGTTAGAGCATAAACCAGAAGGCAAAAGGGTGGTACTTACTGGTCTGCCTTCTTATAGCCTAGGCGATATCACCACCCACAATGGATTGCTCCCCTGCCCCAGTGATGACTAATTAAGAAAACGCCCTACAGACTCGCCTGTAGCCAGATATTATGGAGGTTCTATGACTCAGATCACCCTAACTAGTATCAAGTTTACATAAAACTAGCAGCATAAACTGCTGTCATCCATGTGTTGCTGATCTATAAAGATGATTGAGAGATAGGATAATATTTTATCAATATCTGTTCCATTCTTAAAATGTACTTTCTCATTGAGTAAATGGATTTATGAATTAATTATCATTGCTGTTTGGTCATCTGAACCTCCCATAGCATATCCTCATCTGAATGAAATCCCCCATCAGTGTGGTAGACATGGCTGGTTTCCTACATAATCTACTTTCTACTATTGTTTAAAAAACTATAACCTTATTATTGTTAGTGATGTTCCCATCAAATAAAAATTATTAATTTTTTGGATGAACTTGGAGATAAGAAGTAAAATGGCATATCCCATGCTAATATTTGCTAAAGATTCCTGTAAATAGTTAGTTTTCTTGATACAAGGACTGCAATTTTTTCTTGGTTCCTTGTTGTGATATTTTATTTGTGTACCCCAATAAAGCTTATCTGAGAATCAGAGGAAAAAACCAGCCACGGTATTAATCATACAGATCAGGCACATGCCTTTAATCCTAGCATTCAGGAGGCAGAGATTCATCCAGATTTCTGTGATTTCAAGGCCACACTGGAAACAGAGGCAGGTGTGGTGACATATGCCTTTAATCCTAGCAATAACTATAGAGGTCTAGAGGTCTGTACAGACAGACAGAAAGTAATAGAGCTAGGCAGAAAGAGGAAGTAATGTAGCTGGGCAGAGACAGGAAGTGAGATGGCAGGAACAGAAAGGATGAGGGCATGAGTATACAAGAAGTGGCTCTCTCTGGACACTGAGAGTTGGTAATTTGAGGATGGTTGTGGCTTGTCCTATTCCTCTGATCTCTCAGTTTTTACACCAATATCTGGCTCTGTTTGTTTTTTTTTAATTAATAAGACCATTTAGCAATTTATTTTACAGTTCCTACTGTTTTTCTGCCTGAAATGCTGACTGATCAAAGAATGGATGAAGCCTTCTTACAAGCAGAGAAGAAAACCATGTGCTAAAATACCAACAAGGGAAAAGAAGTCTAGATTTTTGTCCACGAAGTTCATATTCAGACTGGCAATTCTAATGATGCCTCTTTTGCATGGAATCTAATAAAAGGCAAAATTGTAGCATCTAAAACTACTTGAATTAATGTTCCAGAAAAGACAAATAATTGGTGTATATCTATAGTAGTAAGGAGGGCATTTTCTACTTTGGTCCTCCAACTTAATTACTATGGCCATAGGAAGCATTTCTAGAAGACTGTATTGTCTTGTCCTTTGCTGGTATTCAGTGTTCATCTGTGATGAATTATATGAGGCATGATACTTATCCAAATACTTCTAATAATCTCTTCAGGACCATATTTTTTAACAACAAATGAATCAAAACTGCATCTCAGCTCTTGCAAGATATTCAAGAAAGTATGTGTGAAAGAAGGTAGCCTTGAACCAGCACAACATCCCTTTCTTGCCACTTGCTATGGGGTGGTCTTTCTGTACGCTATGAATATGTGTTGCTGCCACAGATTAATAAAGAATCAGCTTTGACCTATGGTAAGACAGGTTATAGGCAGGTGGGAAATCCAAAAGTAAGACAGGGAGAAGAAAGACAGAGTCGACACAAACACTTAGAGCTCCCAGGGGAACAAGATGTAATGGATCACAGAGACATGGGGGGATACATAGATTATTAGAAATGGATTAATTTAAGATGAAAGAGATAGTTAGCAATAAGCCTGAGCAACAGACCAGACAATTTATAATTAATATAAGCTTCTATATATTTATTTGGGACCAAGAAGCTGTGGGACACAGGGAAGCTTCCGGCTATATGCCACCCAATGTTCAATTATATAACATGTTGAGTTTAAAAACCTGTTATTGAAGTTACAACCACCTGCCATGGACATTTACTTCAATTGCTAGCTAAGCCTGAAATAAAAATGTATCCCCACTTGCCCTTCTGTCTTCAGCCTACAAAGACCTGGGAATTGGCATGCATCTTAAAGAAACCCACACATCCCTTCACACTCTGAAAACCACTGTTAGCCACCCCTGCTTTCTCACAATTGTTCTCCAGAACTGCCTGTCTGAAACTGTCACCCTTATATGCACAACGCCCCCACAGAGCCTAGATCAAGGCACACATCTCCCAAGCTTGTTCACCAGAAAGCTGAGCTGAAGGCTTAAGAAGTTGAGTTTCCAGGATGGAAAGCACAGGATGTTTCCAGGCTGTCCTTCTGAGAAGACTTGCAGGGGGTAGCACAGACTTGCTAGCCTCCTGCTGAGGAGTAAAGCTTCCTAGATGAAGGAGCCCCAGCAAAGTCAGCAGGTGCCTAGGGCTATTGTCCTCACTGATGCTTAGAAAGCAGTAAAATCTCTACTCCACCACCATATGGAGAGCTTACATGCGTGCTCTCATCTAATATCAGCTGTAAATGCCTTGAAAATTACAGTGCAATTCAGATGGTTGCTATAGATTCTGACCCTCAAATATGGAAAAACACTGCCTGAAGGGCTGGATACTCACCATACTGTGGCCTGTGGGAGTCCACAGCTCCTCCCCAGAACACTCTGAATTCCCATGATGCTTCAGAATTTCTTTGACTCTCGTGATTTGTGAACTAGACAAAAATTGCATGTTTTAATCTCCTTAACCTCTTACTTCATTAATTGTGGGGGGAAAACACACACACACACACACACACACACACACACACAGAAAGAAGGAGAGAGAGAGAGAGAGAGAGAGAGAGAGAGAAAACCATCTGATAAGTAATGTGTTGAACTTCATCACACATCTATCCTGTTGAAGCCCTCTAACAATTTTGCTACTAAGAGTCCAGACCAAATATCTGTTCTGCTGACTTCTCTTTTTTTAATAGATTTTTTTGAGATTATAATTACATGATTCCCCCCTCCCCTTACTTCCTCCACTCTCCCATTCCACCTTGCTTCCTTTCAAATTCATAGACTCATATTCTTTCCCTATTACATACACTTCCTTTCTGTTGAGCTTTCCGCCCTGCTTTGTAGTCAGCACAAGACTCTCTCAGCAAGATGTGCTACAACTACATAGCACCAAATTCTGGAACAGATTCCAGGTCTCTTCCTCCCACACTCTCTTCTATGTTTCAGATGTGCCTATGAGTTTTTCTCCATTTATCATAGCATGTGAGTTTAGAAGTCACAACCAAAAAGATTCCAGACACTGGAATATTTCCACATCTAAGCATATCTTTTAGATTGACTTTCACTTCTGGATGACATCAAAGTCTGTCACCTTGATGACCAAGGCCTTACATTGTTCAGATCATCAAAACCTTCACAAAGCTCAGATCATCACAAAGTTCCTGTCAAGATGCTTCCACATCAAGTTACTATTCAGATACAAGGTTGAGGGTATTTGTTTTGCTATATTTATTGTGTGTTAAAGATCATATAAATTTATATGACTATAATAGTGGGATCATGTGTTTCATAATTAAGACAAACAATTTTGGGAACTATTTTATGTCAGAAACTTTTAAAATCATTACATGTTTATTTACTTAAGTCTTACAGTACACTGCCATACACATATTTATCATACTCATGTTTCAGTTGAGAAATCCAAGGTTCAGAGAAAATATGTCAAAGGTCCAAATGCATCAGGCTAAAACGTCTAAAACAGGTTTTTAATTTCTTTTCTTTTTTTTTATGAATCTGTAGCCTATCCGTAACATTTCTAAGATGTATTTTGCATGGATCTTTCAAGCAAAGAACTATTGACTGAAGATATTCCAAATTATCAGGCATGAAGGTCATAGAAGTGAATAATAAATAGGGTTAGTATATGAATTATATAGTTTCAAACAAAGCCAGCACATACTTCCAAGTAGAATACCATTCATTGTATCAAATTCTTGTCAACCATGGAATTACATAGACCAGGTGGATTCCTCATCTGTCTTGAAAATGACAGTATCAAAACTTACATGATTTGTGAATTTTAGATTTAAACTTTTTCAGCCACCCCATCCACATCCCTGCCCACCAACTACTCTACTTTGACAAAGATGTTTTTAGAATATGAATATTCAATTGCCCACATCAGAATAAAGAAACACTCTACTCTTAACCCTATTCGTGGTTCTTTGTGAATTTAAATATATCATAAATGATGGCCTTTGATATTTCTTCAAATCTTTCTGGCATTTGTAGTTGCAAAATATATAAAATAGAAATTAATATATGTCATTATCATCAACATCTCAGACACATGCATGTTAGTTAGGAAACACATGTGGATTTCCTAGTCTGGCTCTGTTTGAGAGTGCCTGACAAACACAGCATATCTGGATGGTAACAGATCACATTCCAAGGTGACCAGCTCCCATTTTCCAGAAATTACAACCCATGCACACCAATTCTTGGCTGTCCTTTGTTGGGTGAATATACTTCCATTTTTGAGTTCTCTGGGGAATAGGAATTTTGTAGGGGTAGATTTTTTTGAAATAAAACTTACAAAATGTTTCATTAATGAGATAATATATTTATTGTGATACTAAACACAGCTGTAAAACAGACCATAAAGAAATAGAAGACTTGCAGAATTTTGTGCCCAATGTGTCAACAGTAATTGAGAAATAAATTAAATGATCCATCTGCTTCCCATCATCTACTCTTTTATGTTTGTCAGTATCCATGGTTTTTAGAACCACTCAGAATTATTTATACTAATTACTAGCAAAAAAAAATCCATGTAGAAATTGAATGACTTTGTAATGCAATTTTCTGAACCTCTGACAGACGCTGCTTCTTCCCAATGCACTCAGATCTAATGACTATGAGGAACTCCTTCTCCTTATTAATTGTTTTCACTCTGTCATGCCAATAATATTGAATCTCTTTATTAGTGTCTTACAGGCATGACTAAAATAATGCATCATACCAAAGACTTAACTATGTCCTAATCTATTCCCCTGCTAGTGTTTGCTGAGGAAAACAATATGATCACAAGCTGAACACAGGGTAAGCAAGGCAACAAAGACTGCCTCACACAGGTTACAGCAGGAGCCAATCTGACCACTAATCATATTCAGAGGTGAGGGTTAATGCAACCAACCACAACAGGAACTAATTAAATATAACTCTATTTTGAATTTTGGTTTTTCACTGGTTTAATTATCCCATTGACAAGCCACATGCCAGTGCATGGGGAACAGCAAGAAAGCCTTTACTTTCTCACACAATTTCACATTCATGCTCCCATGCTCTGGACATTGTGTTTGTTTTCTCAAAGGCCCAGAGGCATCATATAAGACAGTCCTGTGAAATATTTGCAGTATTTGCTGTGATGTGGGCCTGGAGATATGAAGGCAGTTTATTGACATAACTTTAATAGCAAATTAAATTAATGTTCATTATAAAAGAAAAAAGAAATGGGAATAGAGTTTATCTATACATATGTTTACAACTTTTAACTTGTAATATCATGGATGGTTTGGTAACTTATTTTCCTCAATGGTCAGGATAGTGCCTCTTTCTCCTGTAGATATAGATGAATATAATCACTAAAATGATTACTTAGGTACTTCATTTCAACAGCTTTCTGTTGTTGTATATTTACCTATGCTGACGAAGGATTTAACAAAATTGCCTTCAATAGGTGTGTGGTGGTTGATTGAGGGAAAATGAAATTAAAGCCCCATTCCACGTGAATACAGATGGTAAGGTAAATCGTAACCTTTGTTAAACCATAATGTCAAAATTGTTGGGGGTGTTTAATAATTTTTTTGAGAACTTTATACATAAGCATTCCATCAGCATCATTCTCACATCTTCTTCCCTTCCAGTGCCTCCTTGTGTCCCTCTTCCCTTAGGCATGTGCTCTTCTTTAATTACTGTATTAACATGGACATTCATATGTATGTATATATGTCTATCTGTGAAAATATATGCATATATGTGGGTATACATATAAACATAAAATCTCGTGGGTAAATTTAGTTTTACTCATATGTACACATGTACAGGACTGATCCCTTCTAATTAGACACCTTACATGTGATCTCATTGCTGGAGGGGACTGTTTCTCCTTCACTAAGTAGCCACTGACCACCTGTGGGTATTCCTCTCGTTGTGAGACCAGGTGAGATTTCCTGTTTTAAATGTCACTTTTCCAGAGTCTTGATTTTGAGATTTTTACTTTCCAGAAGAATCTATATATTGGAAATAAGTTCTATTATTTTATTTAAAAAATCCTGTCTCATTTATACTTCATGAGTACTTTAAATTTAGCATAGAAAATTGAAATCTCAGTAGTTTATCCATGTGAAATATATATTATATATTCATATATATTACACATATACATATATGATGAATAATTCAATTCTCTCTATATAACGAGTATATCTATTCAGTGAGTATGTACTGTCATATCATACATATTTGTCACAAGAAAAAGTCTGTGACAGTCTTACCTAAATTCTTTGTATCAAATAATCACTGAGCATACTTCATAATTTATATTATACCACAGCTGAATAGTTTGCAAGTCACTTATGGCCTCATTATAATAATTTCTTCCTTTTCAGACTCTAGTAATAACTTCCTCCAGTCTTGCCATCCATCATCAGTCATTTGCCTGAGTCCTGTCTGAAAAGATAATCTACTTCTCATTCCAATTGCAGGTTCATATTCTTAATTTTTCTATTTTATTTAGAAGTTATTTTTTTCTAGACATGTGTGTTAGTCAAGACTGTGGCTTAGAAAACTTTTTTCTGCATCTTTTTTTAAAAAAAAAAATCAATGTTTGATATTTTCATATATTTATATAATGAATTTTAGTTATGTTCAGCCCCATTTCCATCCCTTATCCTTCTTCTACTCCTGCTGGAATCCTCAACAAGTTCCTTAATTACTTTCCTGTTTCCTTTCTGTGTGTGGCCTACTGAAAGTAAGTATAATTTATAGCCCTTTTGTGGTGTCAGGTTATTTACTGGATAAAGGGCAGCTTATCAGTGGCTACACGCTTGCATATGATGAAATGTCAGTGGGACCAATCTTGTGAATATCTTGTGCAGAAATCCAGAGCTGCAGTGAGTCATGAGTGCAGTTCTTTATCGTGTCCTGGAGATACTGTTTTCCACCATTCTCTGGCTTTTACATCATTTTCACCTCTTTTTCTGTAATGTTTGTTCCTTTAGTCTCTGAAGAATCTCTGTATCTCCCTTTCAGTTAAAACATTTACTGGCTTCATAAACAGGAAATTCTTGAATTATTTTAATATGAAAAGGTACTAGAAGTAGAATAATAAATCTTACCTCAAACCATAAGAGAACTGAGATACTTATCCATAATTGTATCCACATAGCATTTTGTCTCTGATACATAGTTGTATGTAGAGAAAATTAATATGAATCATTGAACAATGATAGCATCTAGTTTCCCTATGCTTTTTGCAATGCAAAAATCACTATAATGCTTCTCTGATTGAGAAACAATAATGGCAAATCTCCATGATCCATTGCTTCCATTTGATTGGAATGGCCAGAGGAGAAGTGCTGATTGATATCAAGTGCAGTTTGAGCAACCTACAAACCTGTTAAGTAAGGATAGGAGTTGAGAGAAAAAACAAGTCTTGCCAGTCACACAAACAGCTTGTCTGTGGTGGGTATTTTTCCCCAACACAGAGAATAGCTGTGGCTTTCTGGGAAAAATCACTGGAATTTATGTCACTAGTTGGTAATCTTTGATAATGCAGATTCAATGTTGTCAATAAAACTGTGAACTCTGAATAAGACTAGTCCCAAAAGGCTTTAAAATGGGAGTTGAGCTTTAATGTGTATGCTACAGAGTCTATTGAAGAATCACAATAAAAGAGGATAGGATCAATATGTAGAATTTTGCTCTTTATCAATTTACAGACGAGCTAGAAAAGATTAATGTTGGAAATCTTTTAACAAGCACTATTTCCTGATATCCTAAGAATTTAACAAAAATGATAGGAAATTACATAACAAAAATACTGTGGTGGTAGGCCAAAAAACAAAAAAAACAAAAAAAAAACTTGAACATAAACCATTGTATTAAAAATTGATTGTAGCCGGGCAGTGGTGGCACATGCCTTTAATCCCAGCATTCAGGAGGCAGAGCCAGGTGGATCTCTATGAGTCTGAGGCCAGCCTGGTCTACAGAGTGAGATCCAGGACAGGCACCAAAACTATACAGAGAAACCCTGTCTCGGAAAAACAACAACAACAACAACAAAAAATTGATTGTAAAATATTTTCCTTTCAACTGAGGTTAATGCTGAAAAATATACTTTAATTACCTCCATTTTAGCAGTGCATATTGAATACAAGTTTGCATTCAATACTGTACCCCATAATATATATATATATATATATATATATATATATATATATATATATAACACATTACATTCATACATAGAATTCACTTTTTGTGAATCTCAGCCAATTCATTGGTAAATAGAGATCAATCGTAGAATCATCTTGATCATAGATGTATGACTGAAGTAGATGGTATTATAATTTTCAAAAGATGTCCAATATTTGCCTTGTATTGTAAGATGAAGTGTTAAACAATCTTATTAATAAAATACCTGGAGCCAGATATTGGGGTTAAAACAGAGATCATAAAAGCAGAAGGAAGCCAGCCACATTCTCACCACTTGGAGATCCTTAGCCAAAGAGACCTACATCCTGTTTACCTACACCTATGTACCTTTCTGTTCTGCCGTCTCACTTCCTCTCTCAGTCTAGCTACATCACTTCTTCCTGCCCAGCTCTGTCACTTCCTGTCTGTTTATACAGACCTCCAGACCTTTATGGTTAGTGCTGGGATTAAAGGCATGTACACTACGCCTGGCTCTGTTTCCAGTGTGGCCTTGAACTCACAGAGATCCATTTGCCTTCCAAGTGATAGCTTTAAAAGCATGTGCTACCATTCCCTGAACTCTGTGTTTACTATAGTGGCTGACTTTTCCTCTGATCCTCAGATAAACTTTACTGAGGTATACAGATAAAATATCACCACATTGTACATTGTATCATATACAATTATTACTATAGCAAAGCCCATGCTTTACTAATGCATAGTATTTCCTTTTGTCCTTTTTTTTTCATGGCAGTATGAATGATTGTGCTTACAGCTTCTCACATGATTATGGAAATGTTAAACCATCAATGCTACCTGCAGACCTTTATTGCTTTCTTAACATATCTACTTAAATTATTGTATGTTGTTACAAAGTATGTGTTTATATGTGTATGTGTGTATATGAGCATCCCTGTGTGAATGTAGAATCACATGCCATGGCACACATGGAGATCAGAATCAAAATCAAGTATTGATCCTCATCTTCTACTTTGACTGAAACAGGGTCTCTTTGTATACCACTGTGTATACAAGACTAGCTGGCCTGTGAGAGTCTTGGAATTTTCCCATCTCTACCTTCCATATCACTACAGAGATTATATAGAGTACAGAAGCATACTACAACATCCAGTTTTATATGTGTTCCCAGGACCTGAATTCATGCCTTCATGCTTATGTAGCAAGTACTTTATGCACTGAGCTATCTCTCTAGCTGCATTATTTTCGATTTTGAGACAGGTCACGTTAAATTATCCAGACTTAGCCTAAACTAGCATTTATTTTTTCTCTCAAAAGAAGGTTTCTCTGTGCAGCTTTGGTGCCTGTCTTGGAACTCACTCTGTACACGAGGCTGACCTTGAACTCACAGAGATCCACCTGCTCCTGCCTCCTGAGTGCTGGGATTAAAGGCATGCACCACCACCACCTGGTGGAGGCAGGGACAGAGGGATCAGGAATTCAAGGCTAGCCTGGGCTAAACTACCTTTGTAGCATAAGCAAGACTTCCATTTGTAATCCACATACCTCACATTCGTAAAAACTGGGATTAAGGCCTGAACCACCATATCCACATGCATCATGTTTTATGAAACATTTTTTTTTTTTTTAGAAATCTATTTTTCTAATTTTACACAATTTGTTTGTCACATACTGCTTTTTTCTTTTTTAAATCTCCTTTAAGGGTAAATTAAATATATGTAAGGTTTATGGTGGCAGTCTGAGAAGACTACTACCCAGAAACTAAAGACCTACATTTTCACCTCAACTCTACCAGTTTCAAGCCCTGTGATTTGGACATTATTTTGAGGTTTAAATGACTTATAAAAAAAGAGTAACAAAGTTCACCTCATTCTATGCCTTTGTCTTATCTACAAAAACAGTGGGCATGCTCTTGCTTCTTGTAAGGCACCAAGTAAGACATCAATTTACATTGTATTCACCATTTTAAGCAAAGAAAGATCTTCTTTAAAAGGTTAACTTTCAAATTATGTAGTCAAACCAAGAGTGCATTCTCTATAACATAGTAGGTATTCTATAAATATTAGCCTAAGTCATAATTGGCATAATTAGCAACTGTTAATTACCCTTTGACAATGTAGGCAAACCTTTGAGTGTTCATTATCACCATCCTCTTTATGAGATTTAAGATATCAATTAAAGCTTTGTAATTTATTACAATTTTAATGATTTTTAGCAACTTAATCATTTTTCCAATTAGTAGGAGTGATTATAGAAACCTTTCCTATGATGCTGAAATCTGACCTTTAAAGACCTCCCAAACCTAGAGGGATGAGCTGAGAAGGTCTTTAGACTGTGTCTTGTGTAATGAACTTGCTTTTAAAGAGCAATAACTTGTTTTAAATGTTTTACATTGGTATAGATTTTAGTTTATTGATACAAACTTAAAGTTAATTTTGTTATACTGTGTGTATATTTCTACTCTTGTTTAAGATATTATGTTTGTACAGATCATTTAAAATTATAATAGATAATTAAAAAGTAGATTAATAATTAGTCATCTATAATAATCATACTTGTAGCTATGTTAGTTAAGTCTTCTAGGTATACATAGATATATTTCAGATAGACAGGTAATATTCAAACACTTCAAAGATCTACAAAATATAACATTTAAAATATTTTTAAAAATGTAGACTTTCTGGATATTGAGACAAGTCTACTCCTGACAACACTGATTTACTTCAGAGAGGAGGATGGGCATCGAAGACACTTTATATAGAGTTTGTCTTTGCCTTGGCAAAAATAGCCATTTGGGTAAGAAACTGTTCTTGCCTGGACTGCTTGATCAACTAAACATACAGGACCCATAGGAAGGTGACCACTGAACTTTGCTTGACAAAATGGTCCTTCAGGTACCTGCTTAGCAGAGGAAACTGCCAAACATTCTACAGGACACTAAAAGAAGTGACCGAGAGACTCTGCTAAGCAGGTACCTGAAGGGGAAGTGCTGTGGATGATTGATTGGTAAATAAAACACTTATTGGTCAGTAGCCAGGCAGGGGTATAGGTGGGACTAAGAGAGAGGAGAATTGGGAGAACAGGAAGGCAGGAGGGACACTGCCAGCGGCCACCAGGACAAGAAAGATGTAAGGTACCAGTAAGCCACAAGCCATGTGGCAAAGTATAGATTAATAGAAATGGGCTGAATATAAGAATAAGAGCTAGACAATGGTAGGCCTGAATATCTATAATTTACCTACCCTAGCATTTCCCATTGTGCACATTATAGAACACTCTTACTTGAAACAAAGTTAAAAAAAAATATGAGTCAAACACTTCGATAGTAAGAGGTCCTTATCCTCAATTAATTTTTGGAGATTTTTCCTATACTAGTATTACATTGTAATACCATTGTACATAAATTTGTGGAGGATGATACCATATATACATAAATTTATCTTAACATATATTAAAATGCCATGTAATTTTGGATTCTAAAAACTGAACCCTACTAGTATGGAAAAAACACATTCAGAACAATACAGCTAAAGACAATAACAACAACAAAAACACTGCATCCAACATTATCATAAGAACATTGGAGAGATTTGTCAAATCAAACAGTTTATATTAAAATTCTAAATAGTCCAGGAAAGCAGCAAGATCTCTGTGATTGTGATAGGTTTTGTGATGCTAACTTGAGTTATTTCCATTCCTTTCTACAGGCAGAAGACAGTTTAGAAAAGAAGCCACTCAGGACCTTGATAGCTGCAAGTAAAACAAAACAAAGATGTACCATAGATGGGAGCAATAGAATGGGTTTGGCTAGCATATCTCATCCTCAAAAAAAGTGTCATCATAAGAAACCGTCAGTGCTGTGCTTGGCTTTTCTGGGAAATCCCTGGAATAATGCCATTTGCACAGCTTGTCTTATTTGACATGTCTTGTTTGTTCTGATACAGATCATTGCAGAAATCCCCATGCACAGTGTGCTTGCTGAAAACAACCAGTAGCAATTACTTAACACCACAGCTTCAGGAAGTGGATGACCAGGCTATGTCACACAGAAGCGAGATAATAAACTTGAAATGAAAATGTAAGAAAAGAGATATACAGAGAATTTGACAAAGTTCTGTGGATCAAGACAAGGAAGCAGATGAAGAGTGAGTCTGGCTCTTTTGCAGGAAGAACACAGGAAAGACTTTATTTTTACAGAGTTTTGCCTCTGGCTAATCTTGAAGTTTTACACAAAAAAGAATTTCATACCCTTGCAGAGAAGCAAACTACTCCTGGCATGTACCACACATAGATTCAGCCAAGAGGAAGGGATATGCTGCTTAAGAAACCTTCTGCTCATTGATTGGTTGACCACCAAGCTTACAAAGGAGACTTTGATGGCTTCATATGACAAGCATTGAAGACTTTAGCAAACTAGTCTAGAATATTTACTAAACTAATGTCTACAAACAACAAATCCTGAGGATGATATCTGACTTTAGAGAGCTGCATTAAAATAGTCTACAACATACAAAGTCACAATATAGTATATGAGCTATACACTGAAGAAAAAAATTAGCCCAAAGTGATATTCTGATCACCTTTAGAAATGTAAATCATAACAAAATTGAGTAGAAAATATCAGACATGTTTTCAAAGAACTAAAAGAAAAAAAATCCCTATTATATTCATAATATTTATTAGAATATTTAAATTTATATAATAAGAACTAAAAGAAGAAAGACAACAATAGAAACATGAAACAGTGGAAATAATAAAATGTATAGAAATACAAAAAATACTCAGAATACCACAACATTCTTCATATTACTGGTTATCAGAAGAGGAAGGATACATGGAAGTGAATTTGAAGAACAATTCCTAATGGAACATAACCAGAAATTTGAAACATTCCATAAGATTTTAATCTTGTCTGTTTTTAAAAGTTTGAAAGCAGTTTCTTAAAAACAAGAAAAAAGCAGTATAGAAATTAAACCTACAATTAAAAACAAAATCAAAGCAATCTTGAAGTTTAAAAATATTATACTGGAAATGACAATTTTAGTAGAGAGCTTTGACAAATTTGCAATAACAATAGAAATTAGAAAGCTTGATAAAAAAAAAAATGTAAGATCAGCTAGTATGAAGAAAAAGCACAAGGAATTGGAGAGAAACTCAAATCTTATGATACACTACCAAGAATACAAGTACACATTGGCTGGAAGACCCAACAGAGATGGGGGTAGGGATAATGAGAGAAAGAAGAGAGACAGAATTTAGTTTGTAATAGCAGTTCATTTAATATATGATGAAACGCACATCTACAGAATCACTAAACTTACCAAAATAAATGAGTCAAGTATAAATGCAAAAGTTCTCAAAAAGATCAAAGGCTAACTTCTGATAAATTGCATAATAAGGCAGAGGGCTTGGGATAATACATTTAACATGTTGAGAAGACAAATCCATTTAAGCGATGATTGATTCTATATTCAGCAAAACTAGCTTTCAACAGAAAAGATATCAAGACCTTCCAAGAAACAAAAGAACCGAGAGCGTTTTTCAATAGCAAAACTGTTATACAAGCTGTAAAATAGTTTTTTTTTTTAAAGTGGATGTGAAATTACACTCACTAATAACTTAAATTGATACCATCAAATAAATAGCACTATCCTAGGAAAGAATGTAAATGGATCTGGAAAAAGTATTAGTGTATTTTATAATATTTTCCTGTTATACAACTGTGTCTTTAAAATATAAATATATTATTAAAGTATATCAGTAAAATTGTAATTTTGAAGAGGTATATAAATGTTATATCAAAGGAGGGGAAGTTATCACATGACATTTCATCAAAACCACTGAGAGAAAAAAAATTAAAAAAAAAACCACTGAGACTGAGTTGGCATAAATATGTATGAGATTATTTTAATGAACATATTAATTAAAAATATAAGACAAAGACTAAAAGTAAAGGCTGAATATATTAGTGTAGCATGGATTCTAATTTGCCTTAATAATAAAAACCTGGAGTCAAATATCAAAGTGAAAACTGAAAGATCAGAGAAACAGAGCAGCCAGCCAATAGAAAGACTTCTTACCTCTAGGAATCCTCAGACTGAAAAGGGCAGAGCTCCTGTCTCCACCCTGCCTGCCTTATCACTTCCTCTCTCCACAGAACCATATCACTTCTTGTTTTTTTCCTCCCACATGCTGGAAATGCTGGGATTAAAGGCATGTGCCTCCTAAGCACTGGGATCAAAGGCATGTAGTCTCAAGTGCAGGGATAAAAGGTATATGCCAGCACTGCCTGGTCTCCAGTGGCTAGCTTCACACTCTGATCTCAAGGCAAGCTTTATTTGTTAGAACATAAACAAAATATCATCACATTCCCCCCTTTTTTGTCTAAAATAAAAAAGGTTATAACTAATATAAGAAAAACTATATACAATAAGTATAATAACTATATACAATATATACAGGCAATGATTACATCAACAGTGTCTAGTCCATAAACATTTGACAAATTTGGAGAAAATACTCCATTATATATCCTATTTTGGTGAGTCCAAAAGGTTGTACCTAATTCACTTTTTATTCCAAATTACATTATCAAAACTATCTTATAATGCCTTTCAACCTCATCCACTTTACAACTCTTTAGTGAATTTCTTTTATGAATCTGGTAACAAAGAAAACTATAACTATAAATTCTTCAATTCCATCAGAGTCCCAAGAAGGAAATAAAATTACTTGAGTAAGAAGGAAATGCAAGCAAGTGACTTCCAAAAATTGTGAGAAATGATGGAAGCAGCTGGCTGCCTAGACAGTCACACAAGGTTCCTCTGCAATGTTGGGGCGTCTATCTTCAGCCTACAGGCCAATAATATCTAATAGGCTTTTCTGTGAAGTAGGATTTTTGAGGGACTTCCCTACCTTGTCTTGGTAAGGTTCAGCAGTCACCCTCTTTTCTGCCCTCCTTGTCCAATTTGGACAGCATACTGTCAGCAGTCAAGGCAAGGGTACTTTCTTACCCAATGACTAACTTTTGCCACAAAGAAAGTAAACCCTATATGGAGTTTCTTCAATGCACATCATCTCCTCTGAAATAGATTGGTCCTTCTAGGAACAGACATGTCTCATTGTCATGAAAAAAGAACCTATGTTATAACATATTAAATTCCATATTCTTTAGAACTCTGAATTGTTTTGAAGATGACCTGTCTATCTAAAATATATCTGTTGGATCTTGATAACATACCTTATATGACTACAAATTTTATTGTAATAGGTAGCTACTAACCTGAATTTCTTTATTATCCTAAATAGTTGGCAATAATAACTTTCAAGTACTAGAAATTTGCATTACATTGTTAAATGAGCTGTATAGGTAAAATAACTGAAACAAAATTAAAAACATATATACAATATGTTCTAATAAAAATCATTTTAAATTTGTATCAATATATATAGATCCATATCAATGTAAAATATTTGAGACTATCAATCTACCTACTTTATCACTCCCTATTTCCTCATCCCAAATCCTGGTATTAAAGGCCTGTGCCATGAGATCTCAAGTTCCTGAGATTAAAGCTGTGTGCTACTAGTGCCTGGCTTTTAGTCACTAGCTCCACACTCTGATCTCCAAGACTAGCTTTATTTGTTAGAGCACCAACAAAATATCACCACATATTAGAATATACAACCAGAGATTCAATTGGTTTGCTGAACAATCTCCATTTGGTAGAAACAGAAAAGAAAGGGAAATGTAGTCAAAAATTTCCTGGCCTGCAGTCAGGACAAATCTTTTTCATCCACCAGTCGCACAGCTGCTTGGACACAAGTAAACACACAGAGATATATTATTGATGAGCTGTATTACCATTAGCTCAAGCTTATTACTGACTAGCACTTACACTTAAATCAACCCATAATTTTTACTGATGTTTAGCCACGTGCCTTCACATCTTGCTCCCTCTGTGTCTGGCTGGCAACTCCTGACTCTCCTGTTCCTCTTCCCAGAATTCTCCTTGTCTGCTAGGTCCGCCTACACTTCTTGCCTGGCTAGTGGCCAATCAGCATTTTATTTATCAACACACATTCACAGCAGATGGAACGATATTACTTGCCATTCCTTTTGTATAGAAAAAGAAAATGGGAAATGACTGGGAATATCTTTTTGTATACTGTGAAAATATGTTGCTCTGATTGGTTAATAAATAAAGCTGTTTGGCCAATGGTGAGTCAGAATAGGGTTAGATGGGACATTCTAACTAGAGAGGAGGAAGGAGAAAGACAGAACAGAGAGGATTCTGCCAGGCACCGCCGTGAGAAGTAAAATGTAAAGATACCGGTAAGCCATGAGCCACGTGGCAAAGTATAGATTTATAGAAATGAGTTAATTTAAGAGGTAGGATCTAGCTAGCAAGAAGCCTGAGCCAATAGTCCATACAGTTTGCAATTAATACAAGCCTCTGTGTGTCATTTAGGTCTGAGTGGCTATGTGACCATGAGGACATGTGAGCCAGGTGGGCACAGGAATACTTTCAGCTACACAACGTAGCAACAAACAATGAAAAAAAAAAAAAAACTATGGCAAACAGATATCTGTGTGAAAAGTGTACAATCTTAATTTTTATTAGTTACTTCCAATATATTGGCTAGAATACTCAAAAACACACACTATGAATTACATAAAAGCAAGGTTTAAAGTATTGTTATTAGAAGCAAGGTTTAACTCCAAAAGATAAATTAATTAGTTGTAAAGGAACAGAAAATGATTTAATATAGACACCAACAGAAAGCTGGAGGGGCTATGATTCCACCAAGAACAATTATCACTTAAGAAAAAGAAAAAAGTATTCTCTAATGATATAGGTGTAAATCTGTGTGGATGTATAACAATTGTGAACATGCATTTTCCATCTTTCATTGGAGTTTTAGGATGACAAAAAAAAAAGAAAAATTGCCATGAAACAATAGAGTAAGAAATCAGGAAATCCATATTATATTTAAGATTATTTGGAAAGTGTTTATTGAAATATCATTAAAGTCAAAGTCATTTGTTCTTTCCTTATTTACACCAAGTCTACTAGAGTGCTACTCAGAACATTATTCATTTTTGCCAGTGTATTCTCGAGTTCTCTCTGTCTCTCTGTCTCTGTCTCTCTCTCTCATTCTCTTTCTCTGTGTGTGCATGTATGTGTGTGTGTGTGTGTGTGTGTGCATGTGTGTGTGTGTGTGTGTGTGTGTGTGGTGTTTGTGGGTGTGCATGTGGAGTTAAGTCATGTGATTTGTCCTCCCTCCTTGTTGAGGCAGTGTTTCTCACTAAAACTAGACCTCATCTACTGGTTAGACTCTTTGGGACCCTACTGTTTCTTCTTCTCAAGCACTAGGATTAGTAGGACCTTCCTCTAAACTCAGCTCTTCTTTTTTAAGTTACCCGACTAGCACAGTATGTTTCCATGCATGCTAGTATTTGGAAGACACATCCTCATGCTCATAGTTTACCAATGTGACCATCTCTCTGGCCCATTACAGAGCTTTTCATTGCAGAAATGTATATTTGATTCTTTCTTAGATATTTGACTCTTGTGTATACTAACCATCCATTCTTCCACCATTCCTAATTATCTATCAAGGTGCAAGAAAATTCACTGTCTGAATAGTTCAGGATGCATACACATACTTCAGTCTGTTTCTTTTGCTTGCTTTGTCTCTTAAGATTATGTTATTTCAACTGTCCTTTAACAATCATTTTAACTCTATTTGGAATGCTGGGTACTGTATTTTGTGTAACAGAGACTAAAGAAGATAGACTATTAGTATGAGAACTTTTATCTGGCTTACATTGATACTATGTCTATGGTTTTCTATAGCTGTAGATACCCGAGACTTCAATTGTTTTTAGTGTTTTTTGTTTTTGTCTGCCTTATCATCTTTCAGTTTCTCCAGGTAGTCTTCCTTAAATATAATCTGAGATTTACTGTTTAGTTTAGTAAAAATCATGTAATATAAGTTACCAGTTGATGAGGCAGTAGGGTGATAGAGAAGAAGAATGGTTCTGTGGTTCTGTACTTTCCAAGTATTGCATGGATCTGTTTCCATGGGATGTGAACACTTTGATTCCCCTTAGCATTTCCCATCCTATCTTACACAAAGAAGTAAGGAATGATCATGTGTCCTTTGGTATATCCATTTCAGCACATGTTGTGTTTTTATGTAGTGGTCTCCAAGTGCTATAAAGAGAAGTAAGCTCCTTCCATAAGAGGTGAGAGCTTAACTTATCAGTAGGTGTAAGGAAAAATATTTAGAATGAGGTTAAAAATTATGTTGGTTTAGTAAAATGGTAATAGAAGGTCTTTAAAACCAATGACCTCACTAGCCCCAGGAAGTTGGGAAGGTTTTCAGTACCAGGCATGACTTCCCCTGCTAAGCTGGCCTTGAGTCCAATTAGTAAAAGGGGATTCAAGGCATTAAATGTTTGCATAAGAAGTAGAGATATAAAAATTAACAACCAAACTTTTACCTAAAAGACTGGAAAAATCAGATTAAAGGCAAAACAAGTGAGAGAAAAAATACAAAGTTTGACATGGGAGGGGAAGGAAATAGGAAATCAATGAAACTAAAAGGTATTTTTTGAAATTATCCCACTGACTGACACACCTCTGGTAGATTGATCAAGATACAGCAGAGCATCTGTATCACAAAAGCAGGATGCCTTTAGTATTCACCTTACAAAGTAAAAAAGAATGTTTGAAAGATATGCTAACAACTAAGTAAGGCCAGGAAAATAGAAAAAAAATGTGAGAAAAATGCCTACAAAATGCACATCTGATAAAAGACTGGTGTTCAATACACAGAAATAATGCTTAACATTCATCAATAAGAATTAAAATAAGATATCTTTTTGATTGTTCTTCCACTCTGTCCCTGTTCTAGCTAGATCATCCCATTCCCTTATGTTATCATCCCCATCCCCTACCCTTTATTGCCTTTCCTCACCCCAGTTTACTCCAGAGATCTCATCTATTTCCCCTTTCCAGGGTGATCCAGGCATCCCCTTTAGGGTCCTTCTTGTTAGCTAGCTTCTCTGGAGCTGTGAGTGGTAGTCCAGTTATCCTTTACTTTACATCCAGATGGCCTAGCTGGAACAGGGACAGAGTTGGAGAGCCATGAAAGAGATATATTGATAGAGGGAGGCATCATAGGGAGAAGAGTAACCTGGTGCTAGAGAAGATCCTAAGAATCCACAAGGATGACCCCAGCTTAGACTACTAGCAATAGAGGAGAGGGTGCCTGAACTGGCTTACCCCAGTAATCAGATCAGTGAATACCCTGTCTTCATCTCCTCGAGTCTTCATCCAGTAACTGATGGAAGCAGATGCAGAGATCCACAGGTAAGCACAAGATTGAGTTCCAGGAGTCCAATTAAAGAGAGAGAAAAGAGGGATTCTGTGAGCAAGAGACATCAAGTTCATTATGGGGAAACCTACAGACACAATCAAACTGAATTGTGGGAACTCATGAACTTTAGACCAACAGCTGCTGAGCCTCTATGGGACTGGACTAGGCCCTCTGCATAAGTAGCCTGATCTGCTTAAGGGGACCACTGGCAGTAGGATCAGGAACCATCCCTGGTGCATCAGTTAGCTTTTTGGAACTCATTACGTATGGAGGGACACCTTGCACAGCCTTGATGTAGGGAGAGGGGCTTGGACTTGCCTCAACTGAATGAACCAAACTCTGCTGATTCCCCATGGGAGGCCTTACTTTGTCTGAGAAGGGAAAGGGGGTGAGTTGGGGGTAGGAAGACTGGGGGCCAGGAAGAGGGAAGAGAGGGGGATCTATGATTGGTGTGTAAAATGAATAAAAACTTTCTTATTAAAAAAAAGAATTCAAATAAAAGACAATTGAAATTGGGTCCAAACACTAAACATACCTTAAGGAATGTATAATCACATAGCCACTTTGAATGGTGAGTCGATAGTTTTTTTTTATAAAATTAAATTATTACACAGTTTGGCAAAGCTTGCATTTTAGTGAGATGTATGGGAAAATTTTAAAATCTTAGCAAAGGCCACATATCAATGGCTACATCACTGAAGAAAACGACATGCTATCCCCTAGCACACATTACTTGACAATACTTCTTCTGGGATGGGTGGGCCATATGTTTCTCTCATCCATCTATAATGAAATAATGAAGAAAATAATATCATATAGGTCAAATGCAGATATCCACAGGTGCAGTTAATTCATGAGTGCAAAGGTCATGTTGAGTCAAGAAGATGTCCTTTTTCCACATATTTCCCATCTATGGCTCTTACATTCTTTCCTCTTCTTCTGCAATGTTTCCTAAGTCATGAAGGGGATGACATGGGTGCCATGAAAGTCTGGTTTTGACACTTATTCAAATGACATGAAAAATTACTTGGGAAAAATTATTTTTTATTCAATAGCTTGTTTCATAACTTTTAAAATTTGAAAAGATAGATGTACTTTATTAGGTGAATGTGTAATCAAACTTCAGTCCATTTATACAATGAGTTATCAGGCTAGATAAAGGCCTAGAGTAGTGGTTCTCAACATGTGGGTCACAACACCATTGGATCACCTATCAGATATCCTGTTTACCAGATTTTTATACTATAATTCATAACAATAGCAAAAATACAGTTATGAAGTAACAACAAAATAATTTTGTGGTTGGGATTACCACAACATGAGGATCTGAATTAAAGGGTCACAGCATTAGGAAGGTTGAGAACCACTTTAACTCTATTGTGATAATTCACAATGTTTCATTTAAAAATGCTTGCTTTCTATTGCTGGCTGCTCTAAGAATCCAAATACAGAAAGATATGATATCAGGATAGTGTTTATCATCAGAATATTTGCAAATATCAGTAGCATTTTATAATTATTATCATCACTGGGGAAATAGTATAAATTAACCAATTGACCCATTCAGTTAATTTCTTTATAGTGGTGTATTAATTATTTCTAATAGCATGTAGCTTTATCACTTTTATGTAATTATTATATTTATAATGTGAATTGGTGCCCTGGAAGACACAATTAACAATTGTTGATTAAATTTGGTATTTTGTTAGTATCTTAGAACATTTCACCTGTTTCTCTATTGATTTGGATAGCATGTCAGCTGTGTTTTGTCTTCTTTGCCCTGACTTTTCATTGATATTACCCACATGATGTTAGTCTGGGACTTGTCAGGGTTGTCCAAATTTAGAGAAATTGCAAGGTTGCTGCTGCCTTCTATGACTGTGTTAGAACAGGAGTTCATAGCTTTCCATTCTGAATCAAGAATATATGTATAACCTCAGCTCTCCTCTTGCAACAAAATTCAACTCACTCATCAGTAGCTTATTCCCTGATATGGGCACAATATAGTTCTTTTTCGGAAACAGCTATTTAAAACTAAATCCAAGGACTGTGTTCTGTCTTATTTTCATTTTCATCTTAAGTAAAGTTTTCCCCCCATTCAAAACCATTTATACCTTGAAGTAGTGCAGTTGGTAGCAGTAACTATAAGCCAATCTGAAATAGTTGTCTTGGACTGGTTGGAGCAAAGCATATTGCTGTGGATATCGCTCTGTGTAAATAAAATTCTGATTGGCCAGTGGCCAGGCAGGAAGTATAGGTGGGACAAGAGGAGAAGAGAATTCTGGGAATAGGCAGGCTGAGGGGAGAGACACAGCCAGCCACTGCCATGACAAGGAAGATGTAAGGTAATGGTAAGCCACGAGCCACGTGGCAAAGTATAGATAAATAGAAATGGGTTAATTTAAGATAGAAGAAGTAGATAACAAGAAGCCTGCCATGGCCATACAGTTTGTAAGCAATATAAGTTTCTGTGTGTTTACTTGGTTGGGTCTGAGCGTCTATGGGCCTGGCGGGTGAGAGAGATTTGTCCTGACTGTGGGCCAGGCAGGAAAACTCTAACTACAGCATATTGAATGTTAAATGATAATTTAGACAATTAAAAGGAAGCACAGAAAAATGGAGAGAGAGTGGGGGCTGCTTTCTGTCATATACAGTGTTTTCCTCAGAACAAGAACAACATTCAAGTTTTTGCCACTCAGAACAGTTTTCCTAAAGCAGGGTGGAATTTTGTCCAGCAGAAGGAGTGTCATGCTTAAAGTACTTGTCACTAAATTGAGTAAACTCTTTCTCATGCACACACTAAGTATTGAGAGACACAGCCGGAAGTGAGAAGCATGAATGTTTTCCTTCATGTTTTTATTAATAATAAATATAGAATTAATGAGATGGCTCAATGGGTTAAGGCTCTTGCCCCTGAGTCAAGCCAAGGAACTGAGCTCATTCCCAAGAACACACATAGTAGAAGAAAAGAACTAACTCAAACAAGTTATCCTCTGACCTCCATTTGTGTGCCCTGGCATATGTCCCCTCCCCACATCATAAATAAACACATGTAAAGTGAATCTAAGTTTGTCACCGTAACATTTCATTTCTGTATTACTTATATTTTCTTTTTATCTATTTATTTATTTTTCTTTATTAAGAAATTTTTTGTTCAATTGACATACCAACCAGAGATTCCCCCCTCATCCCTCCTCCAACTCTAACCCCCAGCCTTCCCTCCCAACCCACCTTTCCATCCCCTCTTCTGAAAAGGTCAGACCACTTACATATTCTATGTAACAAATCATGTTCAACTTATCACCTTACAACAAACTTGTAGTCATAGGCAAAGGTGTGAGTAAAGTAGCTCCTCCATGTGAACTCAGCTGGGCTTATTGCCTGGCACCTGGATTACCTAGTCTGAGTAATTATTCTGAGTCTGACATTTGTCAGGTTGTCAGTTCTGCTAAAATAGGGACAGACAAGTTTCAGATTCTACTTACCGGTACAGGGATCTAAAGAGCAGCAACAGACAAAGCCATAAAACATCACAAACCTGAAGGTCACCTGTACCACAGACAGGTCAACACTCCAGGACAGTGTGGCCTTTTTATCACCAATGTAAATCGCATATTTTAATCAAAAGCACTGTAAACTATTTTTTACAGTTGACTATAGCCTCTCTGTAACAGATCTTTCAGAAAGCTGAAACCATTATTTTCTACTAATTGTTGTTTCTGTTTCCTCTCACAAACTGATATTTTTAAATTAAGGAAATATAAAAATAGTGAATTCTGCTTTGCAGAGCAATATGTGCATGAAAGATTAAGTGAATAAACCAATACCCAAATGACACACAATCATTTCCAGGAAGATTAACAAAACCTCAGCAGGTGCTATTTTTAAAACCAATGTGTTCTTCTGTGGGGACAAGTGATACTGCTTTCAGAAAAGAATATCTCCACCAGGAAAAAAATAAAAAGGAATATCAGCTGGTGGTTCTTTGTCTGAAGAAAAGATGCTGCTAGAGCTAGAGAGCCTGAAGACAACCATGTTGCTTGCTTTTGGTTAGTATTGTTAAGGAGCCCATAAAGCAAAGAATACACAAGTACAACATGACATTTGCATGCCAATTGAGCCAATATTTTAAGACATTTCATAGCTTAAGTTTTATTGATTATATGTAGCTTCCTTATGGGACATGTTTCTCCTAAGAACTTCGTGATAGTTCCCCTCTAGAAACATTTTATTTTTCATCTCTCTCTCTCTCTCTCTCTCTCTCTCTCTCTCTCTCTCTCTCTCTCTCTCTCTCTGTGTGTGTGTGTGTGTGTGTGTGTGTGTGTGTAGAGTGAGAGAGAGAGAAAGAGAGAGAGAGAGAGAGAGAGAGAGAGAGAGAGAGAGAGAGAGATTCCAGGAGAGCAGTCCTCAATGGTCACATCAGGAAGGAGAATGAAGGGAAGGAATATCACTGCCTTCACATCATCATAGCAGGTTCCTCTCATAGTCCCAGTGTAATAATTCAAGTTCTCTCTCTAGCCTAAAGATGCTTTTTTTGAGAAATTCTCTGTAAATATTAGAATAGATTTACTAAAAATATCTGTAAATATTAGGAAAATTGGCACATAATTTCAACAGACATCTAAAAATCATGGTCACAAATGGAAAATATAACACGTAATTCACTATTACAGGGGCCAAACTGTGTAGTAATTTACTGAGATCCAATACAATTGCAATAGTATGGGGCTCTCATGTTGGACATTTCTAAATATTCCCTTATAAACTAACATAACTAAAATGTCCACTCTTCAGCATTCATTCTTCTCCCAAGAACACTATGAAGATGAAAAAGGGATAAGTGAATTTTACCCTATTGAAACAAGAACCTATTATGAGATAAAACTGAAACTGTTCGATCATAAGAACATTTGTTATTGTGAATAATATTGTTTTGAATTAGATTTTACTTAATGTTCTGGAGTGAAACTCAAATACCAAATATAAAAAGTCTATGTTTCCTCTTGTGGAACATATTCCAGAAGGAATGTGAAGATCATTGCCAAATCTCATTCATAATCTAAAGAAATTATTTGACATTTCCTTATTTATTTATTAATACAGAAATAAATATCTTGATCAATGACTATGTGCAAGCTCCTGACACATAAAAATCATATTGTAGACACAGTTTTTGCCATTGCAAATTATCTTACCAATTTTTCTTGCATGTGCAATTTCTGCTTTGAAGAACTCTTACTCAAATCTCTCTTCATCTTTTTAGGGTAATAATGAAAATCAATACAATGCTACACATTATTTTTGATTAGTGGTCCTTAACATCAGATAAATTTTACTTTGTATGTGATGTTTAGCTGTCCACAGGCATTTTAATATTCTCAAAACTGTAGGGAAAACAAAACAATATCTAGAACCGAAGGGTCACCTCCCAGAGCATAGTGGGATGAGATATCTCTACGTCAATAGTGCTATGGTTGAGAGACACTTTGAAGTACTTCTTACATAAAATACACATGACACAAGCTCTATTTTAAGGAGTAGTTTGTTTTGTAAATGCAGAACCAAATGATTATCTTTCCTACTTAGGGAAGAATGATTTCTTTACCAAACTCTTTCAAAAACTAGAACTAGAGAGACTACCTTAAAGATGCTTATAATGAACCAATAGATTACCTTGACAGAAGACCCAGGAAATGACTTCAAGAAGAGGAATTGCAGGCCATGTCCTTTTTCATCATAGAAATAAAAGTCTTCAACACAGTAGAAAACTTCAGAGTAAGTTTTTGTCAAACAAACAGACAAATAAATAAACATAAATGCCCTCATTACCTGGGCATCCCCTGACAAGACAGCAATGCCTGTGGGTTGGTAGAAAGTGCTGAGATAGACTACTCTGGAGACAGTTTCAGGGAACACAGTTTCAGGGCACAGCATCTGCTTTATTGCATGTGAGCAACTACTTGTATAGTGGAAACATTGACTGTGATTGTTAGCATGTTACCTCAGATTTTATAGTAAGCACTCATACCACCAAGGTCTCTATGTGAAAGGAGCACATTAAGGGAGATGTGTAGAGTAAAGACTTGTCCACAAGCCAGCTACCCACTACTCATACTACTTCAGTGTTCTTTGTGGTGGTATTGTGTTCCCCCAAAATATCGTGCATGCTAATAAACTTATCTAGGGTCAGAGAAGAGAACAGCTACAATATTAAACACAGAGGTTAGGCAGTGGTAACACATGCCTTTAATCCTAGCATTCCAGAGGCAGAAATCCCTCTGGATCTATGTGAGTTCAAGGCCACATTGGAAACAGCCAGGCATGGTGACACGTGCCTTTAATCCCAAGAGGTGAGCCTTTAATCCCAGGGAGTGATGGCAGATAGCAGAAAGGTATATAAGGCATGAAGACCAGGAACTAGAAGCTTTTGGCTAGTTAAACTTTTAGGCTTTGAGCAGCACAGTTCAGCTGAGACCCATTTGGATGAGGACTCAGAGGCTTCCAGTCTGAGGAAACAAGATCAGCTGAGGAATTGGTGAGGTGAGGTTGGCTGTGGCTTGTTCTGCTTCCCTGGTCTTCCAGCATTCATCCCAATACCAGGCTCCAGGTTTGTTTTTATTAATAAGAATCTTTAAGATTAATGCTGCAGTTCTTACTTTGGAAGTATGTTGTATCATGCTTCTTATTTAGACGTGCACGTTCCAATTGGGCTGGTTACAAGGGTCCTGCCTGCATTTCCCTTTACAGACTAACAAAGGACTAACTACACAATATTAATGGGTGTCTTTGGAGGGTCACTTTCTTCACTGAACTGCTTTAAAAATTATTTTAGATAATACAAGGAAAATTTTACACAGTAAAATCCAGCATATCTTTTCTCAGCTCCTTCTGTTAAGATCTTTTATGGCTATAGTATATTGATTGTACCTAACTGATGTTGTTTTGCTAGTCTAGTGTGGAATCCTTATTGCCAAGGTGCATTTAATTATCATGATTACATAATAACCTTCAATTTATGTTGCTTTTTATAGGTTTCCTTGTTTCCTGACCTTAGCAGTTTGGGTAATTTCTAACAATTCTTGAATGCAGGTTTAAGCTAATGATACCCTATGTCTAGACTGTGTTTTGTGATATTTATTTAAAAACTAAAAACCGCATAAAATATAAAATGAGCTAATTGTATGATATATTACAAACAAAACGACAAAGTCATGTTAATTCCCTGCTAATGGTGCTCCCACTTTGGTCACTGGGATACTTTCAGGATGACTTCTGAGTCTTGCTGGGTTATCTACCCACTTCATTACCAGTGTTGATTTCTTTGTTTATTTGTTTTGTTTTTTCTTTATTTGTTTTGTTTAAGTTTGTTAGTTTTCAAGACAGGGTTTCTCTTTGTAAAAGTCATGACACTTGCTTTATAGACCAGGCTAGCCTTGAACTCACAATGTTCATTTTGCCTCTGCTGCTCAAGTGTTAGGATTAAAGGCATGAGCCGCCACCACAGGGCTCTGATGTTTTCTTTTTTTCTTTATTTTTATTTTTTTTTATAATTTAATTTGATTTTACATATCAGCCATGGGTTGCCCTGTCCTCCACCCTCCTGCCCCCACCTCTGCCTTCCCCCCAGCCCAACCCCCATTCCCATCTCCTCCAGGGCAAAGACTCCCCTGGGGATTCAGCTCAACCTGGTAGATTCAGTCCAGGCAGGTCCATTCCCCTCCTTCCAGGCTGAGCAAAGTGTCCCTGTGTAAGCCCAAGGTTACAAACAGCCAGCTCATGCACTAAGGACAGGTCTGGGTCCCATTGCCTGAGTGCCTCCCAAACAGTTCAAGCTATTCAACTGTCTCACTTATCCAGAGGGCCTGATCCAGTTGGAGGCTCCTCAGCTTTTGGTTGATATTTCATGTGTTTCAATTAGTTAGGCTAGTTGCCCCTGTGCTTTTTCTAATCTTGATCTCAACAATTCTCGCTCATATAACCCTGAACATGCCTGATCTCGTCTGATGTTGATTTCTTAAATGAGGTGATATCCACATGGTGTTTTAAATTATTTTACATACTTCTCTAGAGTCATACCCCCATTTTCATACTATATTTAAGGAGAGTGAATCAAAAGGTCAAATCCACAATCAGAACAAAGTAAGTTAAAGTTTATTGTTAAATCTTCCCAATCAGGGCAGGAAATAGAGACTGAAGCCTTGGTTTTATTTATAGTCAGATGGATATACATCACATGCATCCAAGTTTCTCATTTGGTTTTTCCCTTTTTTTTTCCTAAAAGTAAAAAAAACAAAAAAACAAAAAAAAACTACTGAAGAAAAAAAAGGACAGAAGGTACTTCTATACATTTCTCTCAAATTTGAGCTTGGTCTGGAAAATAATAATCAGTTACCTCTCTTTCTATAAGCACACAAACACTGATTGATTGATTGATTAATTGATTGATGTGTGTGTGTGTGTGTGTGTGTGTGTGTGTGTGTGTGTATAGGCACACAGTGTGTAACTGAAATCAAAGGACAGACCCAAGGATCCATTCTTATCATACTTCAGGCAGAATCTGTTGTTTTGCTGCTGGGCTGTGTATAAGGAGGCATCCTTGGCCCTTATTTTATTGTTGCATGACTTGAACTCATTTAATTAGAAACATAAAACTTAACCAAATAACCTTGAAAAAATTAAATGCTTACTGTTTGACATGAAAAATAGATTGAGGTTTTATATATATATATATACACACACACACACACACACACACGTATATATACATATATATGTATATATATATATAATGTTAGTGATACTTAGCTTCTTTATTTTCTTCTTTTTTCATCTTTCTCAAAGCAGCTAATTTCATATTTTATGAATCACAGTGGTCAATTATAAATACTGTGCTCATGGTACTTTCTTAAGTGGTTGTTACACATGTAGACTGGCCTATAACAAAATTTAATTAAAAGATTCTTGTTTTTATACATATATGTGTGTGTATGTATGTATCAGTATATATATGTATACACACAGAGTTTTTAATGTAGCATATTTATACATCAGACATGACATGAATGTCATATATATGACATTATATGTCTTCAAATATTCTATCCCTATTCTGTTGCTGTGACAAAAGCAAACAACTTGGGGGAGGAAAGGGCTTACTTCACTTACACTTCTAGGTTACAACCTATCACTGAATAAAGTCAAGGAAGACTCTCATGTCAAGTGCCTGGAGGCAGATACTATAGAGGAATATTGCTTGCTGGTTTATTCTTGGCTGACTCACAGGGTTATGCTTAGCTAGCTTTGTTCTATAGTTCAAGCCCACCTACAAAGGATTGGTGCTACCTACCATGGACTAGGCACTCCAGCATCAATTAACAGTGATAGCAATCCCTTGTAGGATGCATACAGGCCTGTCTGACCTAGACACTCTTGGCTTTACTTTCAGATAAATCTAGGCTGTGTCATGATGCCGTTAAAGTTAACTGTGACACTGACATAATCTATCTCCCATACAATGAATAAGAGCAGGACAGAAAGAAAGATAGAAGAAATGGAGGAAAGATTGAGGAAGTCCCCCACAGGTTCATGCATTTGAATACTTGGCTCCCAGTTGTTGATACTGTTTCAGTAGGTCTACAAGGTGTGTATTTGATAGAGAAAATATGTTACTGGGGACAAGACTTGAGGTTTCAAACTGTGTTCACTTTCTCTCTCTACTTTATGCTTGTAGTTTAATAAGTGAGCACTCAGCATTCTGATCCAACTGCTATGCCTGCCTGCTTTCTTCCATGCTTTCTCACCATGATGGACTTGTATTCTTCTAGAACCATAACTCAACAAACCTTTCTTCTGTAAGTTTCCTTCTCTATGGTGCTTTAACACTCTAACAGCAAAGCTATTAGTACAGAGACCAAGAAGAGATAACATCAGGTTATGAGGAAGGACAGAATGCAAGAAGAAGGAGACATTAATCATGAAAGAGAATATAAACCAAACTGATTTATGATTTTAAGCCTTCCTTAGTTTATTGTTTGTTACAGTGTATAAGTAAACAAAACTGTAATTGAGAGTGAAAATGTAAAAACTTAAGCAAAGTACCACCTGAAGTGAACAACTGCATAAAACACTCTGATGTCCTGCTCTAATATTATATAACTTCTTAGTGGTTAGCTTTAAGCTCCACAAAAATTAAAAAAAAAAAAAAGTCTTAGTATAATTCACCATCCTCCCACCTGGAATCTTTTCCCCACTGTTTGGTTGAGTTATTTGGAGCAAGGCCAGCAAACAATGCCAGAACACCAGGTTCTTGGAAGGAATCAAGCATGCCCTTCTAGAAATCTAGCAGCTCATAAAGTCAGGGGGAAATGATTGAAGGAAGTTGCAATGATTATAAATGGTGAGTGGAATGAAGGGGGGCAGATTCCTTGCCACACACTCAGGGCCAGGACATCAGTCATCCTGCATATTTCCTCAGAAGCTTGGCTAGCAGGCAGGTTACCTTTCCTCAACCACTAACATGATGTATGATCTAATTTCAACTTTAGAATAGAGCTTTCTTCAGAGTAGACAAGTCACAACAGTTATAGCTAACCCCTTTAGTCTTCTTGGCTGTTTGGTAAGGTTGAAATGCAGAGTACTGGGGAGGAGATGAATATGACTTATGAACTGTACAGTAGCCAAAAGACAAAAGGGATAGAAAAAACATACCAGCAGCTTTTGTTCTCTCCTCTTCCTCTTTTCTTTGACTCTATAATTATTTCCCACTCCTTCTTATTTTTCTTTGTACATTAAAAATATTCTAAGATTCTAAAGTTGGATATGCTTGAAACTCATAATGAAACACCTATACTTATTTGAGGTTTTATAGTTTGTATAATGAGAAAAAGTTTGAACTTCATAATTTCCTGAAATAAATTTCCTGATAGGAGCAAATGTCTAATACATAGTCAAAGAGAGTAGGAATATTTTACAAGCATCTTGATTTCCATAAAAGGACAGAAACAAATCAGGAGACAAACATGAAAGTATAGCAATAGGCAGTGTATTTAATGAAGCTGAAAGGCATGACTTAGTGTGAGCAAGTATATTAAACCAACCATGAATCCACGCAGCAGTCAGCACACAGACCATTTCTGTCACCAGATACTAAAATGACATAGGAGAATAACAGGAAAAATAGGTGAAACCCTCAGCCTACTAAATTAAATAAAGATTTGTGACAAACCCATTATCACTATGCATCATGATTCATCCTAATTAAGGAATTAGTGGACATAAAAATAAAATTGTAGCTTTGTTTTCAGTGTTTAAAGACCTTTCATTATCTTTTAGATTTTCATACATGTACATAATGCAGTGTGAATGTATGTCCATCCCTCCCTTCCCAATTTTCTGCCTCAGCACTTTGACCAGTTATGCATCTCTCCACTGAGTGTCATTCACTGCAAAAAGAAGCTTCTGTGACCTAGGAATGGCCCTGTTTTGTGGGTATAAACATAAATATTTAGAAGACAATATGAGAAGGTAACCACTTAGCAAAATAACAACAGCAGGCTTTGCACATAAGCCTCCTACTTACCTAGCCATGGGCTTTTGAAGAGCACTACTGTACTAGGCGTAAAGTAGCCTCCTGTGAAACAGGGTGAACATAACTCAGAATTCTGCTATAATGTTATATTTTATCCTATAAAAGCAGAAGTTCCTCATATTTTATTATAATCTACTTTGAACATATGGGAAACACATTTCTCTTTCACAATAGAAATATAATTAGAATTCTTAATTAATTTCTAAATGCTTCTCTTTTTCCTAAGTCATCTGTGTAGTGAATGAGCTTTTGTGTTTGTTTCAATCTATGTCACTGACCTGGAACTTATGTGGCCCAGGGTAACTTCAAAATCATGCCAATTCTCCTGCAATAGCCTCCTAAGTAATGGTATTATATACACAAGCCACTATGACTGGTTTAAATGTTCTTCTTGATCACAAGTTTGGACAGTTATACCAGTAGCTTCAACATTTGGAAACTTGAATTAGAGATGAATTGGATTGTATATCATTTAACAAGTTGCTGAAGATTGCCTAAATTGCGCTATTTCAGAGCACAAAATCAAACACATTCACTGAAAAATAGCTTGCACATCTTCCATACCCTTAGTGAATAAAAATTTCAACTTGGATGACTAACAATGCACACAATTCATATTTTAAAGCATAACTTATTGTCTTTTTCATAAATCATCATTATAAAGAAGTCAACTGTATTATTGGCTTGTTTTCTTTGAAGCTTAATGAGTATACTTAATATCACTATTTAATCATATTTTTGGCTTAGTTTGTATTAATTCACTCTAATAGGGAAAGCCAAGGGTGTTAATAATACTAAACCCCTAGAAAGTCATTAAAATCTTAAATACATTGCTTTACTTTACAATGCTATAGCCTGAGAAATTATAAAGAATATATTTATTTTGGCTCATACTTCTGACTCAAGATCAAAGGGCCATATCTTATAATGGCCGCATTGCTGCCAAAGTCCAAGGTAGTTCAGAACATCCCATGGTGGGAAGCAGTGGTCATGCCAGAGCATGTCCAGAAGACCCACTCTTCAATAACCCATTAATGAGAGCAGAGTTCTAGTCGTTCATTAAAGTTCCAACTTTTAGTAACAAGTGATGAAAATTAAATTTCATCGTACAATTCAGAGCATCCTAACCACACTTAAACTGAACAATAAGCAAAGGGCCACACTCATTCCTGAGGTCATTATACTTGAGCTTTTAAGCTTTTTCTTTTAATTACTGAAACATGTGAGTACTGGGTCCTATTTTCTTTATTTTGTTGAGAAAATAAAATCAAAACGTGGCAGTGATGACTGTCTCTCATGTTTAGAGTGGCAGAGTATCCCTGGACACAGTGAGGCTGTCCACTTCTACTGTCAGTCTTGAGGCTGCTCACTTCTTCACAGAGTCTAATATCAATAAGAATCTCACTGAATTTTCAAAAATGCATACTATCTAAATACTCTTGGGATACTAAACTCCCATTAATACATAGCTTATTTCTTTACTGTGCATACAAAGTTTTGATATACTATCAAAAGTATATGTGTTTATACGGACAGTTTAATTTTATAAGTGTAAATACTGACATCAAAAGCAAAAAAACAAACAAAAATGAAAAACAAAACAGACTTGAACAGGCATGTTAATAACATACACATAGACATTATTTGCTTTGAGAATATTGTGGTATGGGAAATGCTTCAAGATCAGGCTAGTTTTCTTCAACTTTGCTTTATCTAACAGAACACCTGATAAATAACTGGAACAAGGCAGACATGACTGGATATCACCATAAAAAAGGAGAGAAGGAAAAGGGGATAGAAGAGAAACAGAGGCTCCACTGATACAATGGAATGCCTCTGGGAATTATTTTCTCAATGCCTATTTCACTGTTATTTCAACTCTCCAAATCAGAAAGCTATTTAAATGCCTATAAGCATTAAATACACACACACACACACACACAAACACACAGACACACACAGACACAGACACATACACACACACACATACACACACAGACACATACATACACATACACACACACACACACATACACACACACACATACACACACACATACACACACAGACACATACATACACACACACACACACACACACACACACACACACACATACACACACACACACAGAGACACAGACACATACACACACACATAAACACACACACACATACACACACAGACACATACATACACATACACACACACACACACACACACACACACACACACACACACACATACACACGTAGAAGAAGAAGATAAATCTTTTTAAAAGATCCTCACTACGCAAAGTAAACAAAAACACAACAATAACACATATTTGAGCAGTAGCTTTTTGAACCATGGATATTGGTACAACAGAATACTTGAAGAAAATCATTTGAGCATAAACAGACAAAAATTGCTGATAGAAAGCCGTGGTAGTTATGAAGAATGTTACCAATAGACAAGATCTATTGTAATAATGAGCTACCAATAGTGATTATGTATAGTTAGAGTTTTCCTGCCTGGCCCAGTCAGGACAAATCTCTCTTACCCACCAGTCCCACAGTCACTCAGACCCAACCAAGAAAGCACTCAGAAACTTACATTGTTTAGAAACTATATGGCTGTGGCAGGCTTCTTGTTATCTACTTCTTCTATCTTAAATTAACCCATTTCTGTTCGTCTATACTTTGCCACATGGCTTATGGCTTACCAGTGTCTTTACATGTTGCTTTTCATGATGTCTCCCTCCAGCCTTCTACTTCCCAGAATTCTCTTCTCTCTTGTCCCACCTATACTTCCTGCCTGGCCACTGGCCAAATCAGAACTTTATTTACATAGAGCGATATCCACAGCAATTATGTTCATACAAGTCTCTTATTTCTCCTTTTACTGTCTGTGGGGAGCAGCCATTCTAGGATGGCGCTGACTTCCTGACAGCTTTGCTGTAAACAACTCCATATTTGGCTGTGCTTGCCGGGCTGCGCTCCTCGAGGCTTGCGCATGCACGTATATGGTAATTTGGCCTTATGTCCTCAGCCTATCCCATGGCTCCCCGTGCTTGCATTCTGGCGGGATCCAATCACAGACTGACCCGTTCGCTTGGTTCCCTATATAAGCAGCTGCCTTTTGGTTCTTGGGGCCCCTCACGTCCTGCTCTCCCTCAATCAAGAGGCGCTCCAATAAAGTGTGATCTGAGAAGAATCCTTGAATGGTGGTCATTCTTCCTCGCTGGTCGAGGAGCTCGCCGCAACTGTCCTTTTCCCAATGATGAGATTGCAAAGTGGAACATAAGGAGCTAGAGAAAGACATGACCGGTAATGGAGAAAAGGTAGAAAACCAGGTACAGATAATACTCATTGGAAAAGGATGACTGGATAGAAGCATGGTTGATTGTGAATGAAGATCTTTCTGCCTATTGGCTGTGCATTTTCTCTACAGACCCTCACTTTGGGCCACATACCATTGTAGAGTCTTTCTCTTGCCTTTTTGGACATAGAATTTTTAAAAGGCTCTTTCCAGTTTTTTTTTTTTTTTTTTTTTTAACCCAGAAGTGTCTTTGTCAAGGACTAGAGAACTATCACTTTGAAATATAATGTTGAAAGAGGTTAATATCCTACTTTTCAGTTTCTGAAGGCAGCTAGGAGGCCAGTTTCCAAGGTGCACCTTGCCACAAGTTGTAAACTAACAACCTTTAGAAGTTAGTTTCTATTTCCTTTTATTAACATCAATTAGTAAAAAGAAACCCAAATTCTTAAAACTTCATTGTTCCCTCTTTTAACGGAGTTAAGATTAAATTTCTGAGCTGCTTTCCTTGTAGGGATGCCATGTGTGTTTGTGTGTGTGTGTGTATGTGTGTGTGTGTGTATGTGTGTGTGTGTGTGTGTGTGTGTGTGTGTGTGTAAAATCATCATTTAATGGTATTCAGGTCAGTTTATATTGATATATGCAATTAAAAAAACCTGTACCTTTTTCCTATTTTGTCTTAACACACTGAAGAATGGAGGGGCTTTGAACACATAGAATTAGCATTTGCTTTGTAACATTTCAGATGTTTTCCTAGGTACCTTGTGTCTTCTTTTAATTTAGAACATGAGCTATGATGTATGGCTATTATAGGACAAATACAAATTACAGCAACAAAACAATCAGTCTCCATGTTTTATTCAACATTTGTGTGTGTGTGTGTGTGTGTGTGTGTGTGTGTGTGCTCTAAGGTATAAGCTATGAATGTAATCATTCTTAAATATCTTTTGGTAGTGGTAAGATGGATGAGAAAAATTCTGATAATGGAGATTAATTGGAAAAAATGCAAGCTTTCTGGACTTGGGGCATCAGCAGTGATGAGGTAGATTATATTGTGCGATCATAATTGCACCAAACAATTATAAAGAGGAGTCACATGTCAGCTCCAAATAAAATTGACCTTCTCTCTATTTTCTAGTTGGTGCTATATTTTACTTTGACCATAAAAATGATGAACATTCACTGGGTCACATATTATTATATATGTATAAATATTCACTTTTAGGATTCTGTATATTTATATCTGTATTATGTAATATGCATTTAGAATATAAAATCTAATATAAATAAATTTGGTATGAAATTGGTCCCTTAACTAGTATGCTAAGTTTCCACAAAGTAACTATCTCCATATTTAACAGGTGTAACTCTAATGTCTAATATCACTCATTAAGAAATGAGTGAAATGAAGTGGACATTAAACTCCAACATTATTTTTGTGTCCTTATTTTTTTTTTTTATTTATACTAGGCTGCTTCCTAAGTACAATTAATTCTAGGTAATTGTAGAAAAATATTTTCATTCTAGAACACAAGGCTATCACATGGTAATTATTCAGGATTGTGATGGCAAGTTCACAGAATAGATGTAGCTATGATATTTATTTGCATAATATTATTTAAACATAGTGAACTAATGTTTCCTGGAAATAAAAATCCCTCTGTTGAAGATTCTGGAAACAATAGCTTATATGAACTGTGTGATTTATAGAAGGAATATCACACATGGAAGGCACTAAATTATCTTTAGTTTTTAATAGCCATTTACTACTCACCTCTGTACCTAGGCATCCATCTCTTTGACTAATAGGTAAATACCTGTGGAATATACTTTTAGCACACCACTGGATACTACCAAATGTAAAGCAAGGAATGTCAAAATATCTCATCAGAAAGCTATAGTAAGGGTTTTGCTATTTTGTCTTAACCCTTCTATTATCTGTGTTAGGTAAATACGTTGATTTTTGAATATCTTTGTTCTGTGACTGTAAAAATTCATTTCAGGTTGGAGAGATTGCTCAATGTATAAAGTTTATGCCTGATGACTTTGAATTTAAGTATCAAAACCCATGTAAGGCTGGACATGGAAGCACATGTCTCTAACATTACTACTATTAGAGATAAAGGAGGAGGGGGGAATCCCTTGAAACTTGTAGGCCTGCTAGCCTAACCTATACATAGGTGAATTTGTCTCAAACAACCGAAAGGATTAAGATGCAAGGAAGTCATTGATGCTTAAATCTACAAACATGTACTACATACATCTGTATGCACACATAGATAGACATCTGCCCTCCATTCGAGCTTTGTACCAAAGAAGGAAAAAATATCATACAACCAGTTCTAAAATATAGAATCCCATTCAAGGCAGCCTGAATCAATGTTTCCAAGTCATAGCTACTCATACTTTGCTCAGATCAAACAATCTCTTATTCCCATTGTAGTGAGTTGAAGTGAGCATTACATTCACAATGCTTACTATTAAAAAATTATGTTCAGAGTAGACACACTTTCATTTGACCACCAGATTAATACTAGGAGCAAATATGCCTATCAGACTATAAACGAGTCTGTGTCTGGCTTTCATGCTGAGAGGCTTTGAAATCAGCTGGAAATTATCAGGGAGAAAACATTACAGCCTTTCAACTGACTCTGGATGTGATTTACGTACAAGCTGCAATATGAGAGAAAGAGTTAAAATATGCAGATGTGACATAGTAACTGTTTTTTTTTTTAAATAAAATCACTTGGTGAATGATAACTTTAGAATTGGCTATTATTTCCTTATACACAGCAAACTGTGAAGTTTTTTGTAGGTGGAATTTTTTGACAGGGCTGCTGGCTCCCAACTATGTAGAGACTTATTATTAACTATAAATGTTCTGCCAATAGCTAAGGCTTGTTGCTAACTAGCTCTTTCATCTTAAATTAAGCCATATTTCTTATCTGTGCCCTACTACATGGCAGTGCCTTTATTCAGCATTCTATACTCATTTCCTGTTTGCTCTGCAACTGCTGGCCAGTCCCCAGGACTCCTCCCTTCTTCTTCCTAGTGTTCTCTTAGTTTGGCTCTGCTGCCTAACCTCTTCTTGCCTAGCTATTGGCCAGTCATCATTTTATTAAACTTACAAGATGGCACCTTTGCAAAGATACATCTTTACAGTGTACAATATATATATATATTCCATAGCAAAGTTTCAATGGGATGGATGCTTTGTTCTTACCAAGACTGTAAAACATTCTTGATCACCAAAGACTGGTAAACTGGGACAGTAGTGAATGGTAACAAATTCTTAAGTAACTTATCTACACTAGCTTTGCTGCTTCATATATGTTTTGTGGAAATATATCTACAGTTACTTAGTCTAGATAGCCATTTTGTAAGATATTTCAGAGGTTCCTCCATCTTGTAATCTTGCTGAGGCCATTTTAGTGTAAGTAGAATTTGATCACCTTGATGGAGAATCCCATAGGATGTTTCCCAACCCTGTTCTAAAATCCCAGGGTCAAGATGCCCTAGTTAACTTATTTTAGCTTCTGATAAATTGGTTGCTTTTACAAGACCTCCACCAGCAGCTGTAGAGCAGGCTAATGGGATGTGGTTCTTGTCTTTAAAAAACACTTACTCTCAACACTCAGCTCTACATGAGGGCCAAGGACACCTGAATGCAGTTCCAATCAGCTGAAATAAAGACCTCCAATTGGCTGTCAACTGTCTGAGTGGTCATCTCTAGTGGGTTCTCCAAAATTTGTCCTGACAGTCCTTCACACATGTTAAGGAAACAATTTTCTTTGTCTAAAATTGTATGTCTTTGGATTTTTTTCTAACAATATTCTATTAGGACAAATAATAATTAATGAATAAGTTAGGATGTTTATTCGTTTCTTTTGCTAATTGGCACTTGTACAGACTGGGTTCATAGCTTCAGCCAATAGAAGAACTATGTGATGGCAAAGAGGACTTTTCAGTTCCCCAGTTAGTGGCCATCCATCATTTCTTTGCCATGTCTCGTACTTGATAGTAAATACATCTGCATCTTGGTTTATGGTCCTAAACCAGATGCTACATACTGGAAATTAAAAAAAAAAATACATAAAACATGAATAAATGCAATGGAAGTTAAAAGGAAGCCTCTAGTGCACCTAAAGTTTATATTTATCATAATAATAAGTGTGCACTGGAGCTCTTTCCTACTGTCTTCTGTGAAGATTAAGCATTTTCAAAATGGGCACTGATAATATTTATCTCCTTTATTCTTTGTCTTGTTATTTCTTCGGGATTGAATTTTTGTTGACACCTCAGAAAGACAAGAGTAAATATATATAGCTACATATGATTAAATTTGTAATGAGGCAATCATTAACCGCACCTGTATGAAGGTGTCAGAATGGAGCAGGAGCTCTGTCCCCAGTGAATTACTCCATGGCCTTTCATGATATTGAACTAATGGAATGAACAAGTGACAGATCTAATTCTCTTCTGGTAGAGAAGTAAAGCTATATGGCTCACCTATCGACATCAATAGGCTGATTAAATGTCTCTTCCAGTGAAGAGGTAAAAATTAACTTTTCAAGGGGGAAAGAGAGATGGCTTAGCAGTTAAGAGCAGTTATTGCTCTTGTAGAGGACCCATTTTCAGTTTCCAGCAACCATATGGCTCATGGCAATCCATAACTTCAGTCCAAGTGAATCTCACACTTTTCTGTCTTTCACAGGCAGGGCACATACAGGATGCACATACATATAATTGGGAGACACTGTTATCTTTTGTAAAAAATAAAATACTTCTATTTATTTAAAATGAATTTTTAATGGACCTGTTCAGAGCTTCATACAATAATTCTATCAAGAGTCATTAATTCTTGAAATCATTTCTTCTCTCCTTCCTGCCCTTCCCTTCTTACTCTTTTTTGCCTTTATGTTTCCTTCTCTGTCATAAGGATAAATTCCAATCATATATCATGCAAATAATTCCAGGAAAAAGGCGCAAAAGCTACACAGAGAAACCCTGTCTTGAAAAACAATAATAATAATAATAATAATAATAATAATAATAATAATAATAATAAAATAATAATTCAGAAGAAGTGAAATACCCTGTTTCTATGATGGTCTTAGAGTAAAATGGTCTAGACAGGGAAAGCAAAGGATCCCGAAAGGCCTCCCTCTTACCAATGGCTAAGAGAGTCATCATTTTGAGAATAAGTACGGACTCTCAAGAAACTGGTCATGAAGTAGAATCAGACTTCAGGGTACCAACATACTCTTGAGAAATCTGTGCGCCCTGAGTCGCACACAGGAAGGCATCCCATACATAGGAACTGTGCAGAACGAAAACTTAAACTCACAGAGCTGGAGAGATCAATGCCAAACTGGTGGGAGCAGCATGAGTGTGGATCCTGCCTAGGAAGTCAACTCAGCAAGGAAGACAGAAATAGACCTGGCTATCCAGGACCCAGGCAGGGAGTCAATTCAGCAGGGGAGATGGAAATAGACTTGGCTATCCAAGCGGCTTCATATTATAATTGATTTGGAGTCCAGAAAGAAAAAAACAATAATAATGCTGCCTCACCCACAAAGTAAGGTGCAAACAACAAGCCTAGGATGTGGGAGACCCATACATTTTTCTTCAGCAGTGAAGGATGATTGGTAGATGGTTTATTATCCATTGCTGTTTTTAGGTTTTTTTTTTTTTAGTTTTATGTTGGTTTGAATTTCTTGATTTTACTGCAATGTGTTTGTCTTCATTATTAATTCTTATGAATTTATGTTATTTAATTTATTTTCATTCTTGTCTTGTCCACCCTAACCTTTTCTCTTTCTTATTTGCTATGTCTTTTTATTGCTTAACACCAGTTTCTTTTTTGTTTGTTTGTTTGTTTATTTGTTTCGTTTTATTTTTAATTTTTTGATTTTTCAAGACAGGGTTTCTCTGTGTAGCTTTGCGCCTTTGCTGGAACTTGCCTTGGAGACCAGACTGGCCTCGAACTCACAGAGATCCACCTGCCTCTGCCTCCCCAGTGCTGGGATTAAAGGTGTGCGCCACCACCACCTGGCAACACCAGTTTCATAACGTTTAAATTCTTAGTTTCTCCTATTAGCATCTTAACTCACTTGTTATTTAAGCTTATCCAGGGTATTCTCAAAGTTTCCAAAATTCTTTTTACAGTATTTTAATATATGATTTGTTTAAAAGTTTGTTTTTTTTTTGTTTTGTTTTGTTATTGCATTTTTTGCTCTGCTTTGTTTTTTTCCATTCTGAGTAGGAATGGGGATCATAAACTCAAGAGAGGAATAGCCACCTTAAAGACCAACATACAATAAAACATATTGGAAGAACAACAGAAATGAAATATCAAAATATTCATTCCTTAAGATACACAAGTTAAAAAAAGAAATGCAAGAAATATAAAAAAAGAAAAGCAATATTATTCCTTTGAAACCTCATATTATTGTCAAACATGGTATTGTAGTCTGTAGTACACTAAATTAGGTTCAAGCATCTACCCATATCTTAATTAGAATTTATGTTGCTATGGAGAGACCTTGACAACCTTTGTAAAGGAAACATTTAATTGGGGCTGGCTTATAGTTCAGAGCTTTAGTCTATTATCTTCATGGTCAGAAGTATGGCAACATGCAGGCAGATGTGGTCCTGTAGAGAAAACTGAGACTTCTACATCTCAATCTATAGGCAGCAGGAAGAGAGAATCACTTGGCCTAGCTTGATCATTAGAAACCTCAAAGCTGACTCCCAGTGACACACTTCTTCCAACAAGGCCACACTTATTCCTACAAGGCTGTACCTCCTAATAGTGCCACTTTCCATGAGCCTATGGGGCCATTTTCATTCAAACCACCACAGCCCATCATAAATCAAGCAGAGGAGGCAAACTGATAGACTGATGGTAAACAGACAGTGGAGTCATATTCATATGCCCACATGGGGAGGAGGGACAAACAGACACATTGATCCCTCTAGCCCATCTTTGGTGTACAATATGTGAAGTTAAATTTTAAATAGAAAACTGGATATATATATTCAATGCAGGAAAAAGTGTGGACTCATCTACAATTAATCCATCATTATCTCATTAAAACTGTAAATTCCTTTCCAGGAATAAAGCATTTGAGTTGAGATTCTATTCTGCCTGGCATAGGCTTTTTTTCCCCCCAGTATGAGATTCTTATGTGAATAGCAGTTTCTTGAGAACCACTATATTAATAGTCTTACAGCTAATCTGTCTCTTTGGAATATACATTTCTGCCAGGCTGGTTATACTAACTTCTCAAAAACTGACTCAAGATATAGTTAGTGAAATTGTTAGAATACTGAACAAAAACTTCTAAGGTTAACTTTGTTTAGAATTATTTATTTTATTTTATGTATATGAGTTCTTTGTCTACATGTATGCAGGTACATTCTCTCTCTCTCTCTCTCTCTCTCTCTCTCTCTCTCTCTCTCTCTCTCTGTGTGTGTGTGTGTGTGTGTGTGTGTGTGTGTGTGTGTGTTTGTATGTGTGTTTACAAGGTACCAGGTCACCTAAAACTGGAGCTATAGATGGTTTTAAGCCACCATGTGGGTGCTGGAAACTGAACTTATTTCCTCTGCAAAGCAGTGAATGCTTTTAACACTGAGCCATCTCTCCAGCTCCAAACAGTCCTATTTCCAGCAGCCAGTGACTTCAATGATAATCAAAATCTACTAAATAAAGTAGGGACACCACTTCAGGACCTGGACAAGATCATCAGTAAGACGAATAAAAAGTAATAGTAATAATAATGAATATTGTCTCCTTGTGTCCATCCATGAACAAGGATACTTACAGACTGATTTTCTTAAACAGGGTGTCTTCCTATAGGTTGTTAAGCTCTATGAATCTTTCATATGTAACATAAATTTTCATGAACATATTTATTTATTTATTTATTTATTGTGTGTGTGTGTGTGTGTGTGTGTGTGTGTGTGTGTGTGTGTGTTTGTATGTGTGTTTACAAGGTACCAGGTCACCTAAAACTGGAGCTATAGATGGTTGTAAGCCACCATGTGGGTGCTGGAAACTGAACTTATTTCCTCTGCAAAGCAGTGAATGCTTTTAACACTGAGCCATCTCTGCAGCTCCAAACAGTCCTATTTCCAGCAGCCAGTGACTTCAATGATAATCAAAATCTACTAAATAAAGTAGGGACACCACTTCAGGACCTGGACAAGATCATCAGTAAGATGAATAAAAAATAATAGTAATAATAATGAATATTGTCTCCTTGTGTCCATCCATGAACAAGGATACTTACAGACTGATTTTCTTAAACAGGGTGTCTTCCTATAGGATGTTAAGCTCTATGAATCTTTCATATGTAACATAAATTTTCATGAACATATTTATTTATTTATTTATTTATTTATTTATTTATTTATTTATTGTGTGTGTGTGTGTGTGTGTGTGTGTGTGTGTGTGTGTTGGTCAGATGCCAACCAAAGGAAGTCATTTTCTCTTCTTCTACCAGACTTAGCAGGAAGAACATTCACCTGCTGAACCATCTTATAAAACCTCCATAAATCTTTAATAATAACCATATTTAGCATATGCACAACTGAAATATCTACATTATAACTCCAGAGGCATTTTACAATAGTAACTATACTTCTGATAAAGGAATAAAAGGTGAGTTTAGGAAGATGGTGATCAATTCTAATTTGTATAAGGAATATTGCAAGTCATAGATACCAGGTTGGGAGATGACTTAGTAAATGAAATAAAATCTCCACAATATGCGAAGCCTTGTTTTGATCTCCAGTGCCCACTTACAGAGGCTGGTACCTGTAACTCAAGCACATAAGCAGAAACATGATCTCTATCCTAAAGCATAAATAGATAATTAACTACTGAAGAACAATTTTGGAGGATTACCTACATAAAGTAAGGCCAGTACTTTTTTAATGTTTATTGAGACAGATTTTCTCAGTGGAACTCTGGCTGTCCTGGAATTTGCTCTATAGACCAGTGTAGATGTAACTGTCTTGTTAAATAAGAAACATAGAGCCAATTGCAGAGTCAAAAGCCAAGAGGTCAGAGCAATAGCTGAGAGCTGAATACCTTACCCTTCACTGTTTCTGCTGTCTTTCCTCTCCACCAGAGGCCTACTTCCTGTGTCCTGTCTTTTATATAGACTTTCTGTTCTGCCTTCTCATTGGCTATAAACCCAGCCACATTACTTCCTCGTCATTGCCTGTCTGTACAGACCTCCAGGTCTATGGTTGGTATTGAGATTAAAGGCGTGTGTCACCATGCTAGCTGTATCCTTGAATACACAGAGATCTGCCTAGCTCTGCCTCCCAAGTGCTGGGGATTAAAGGCGTGCACCACCACTGCCCAGCTTCTGCTATGGCTTGCTCTGACCCCAAGGCAACTTTATTAATATATAAATAAAATCACATTTCAGTACAAATAAAATATCACTATAGACCAGGCTAGCCTATAACTCAGAGATCCACCTACCTCTGCCTCCTGAGTGCTGGGATTAAAGGTATGTGCCAACACCACTCTGCAAGACAAGTCCTTTTTTAGCTCTTATTTAATGAACATTTTGGAAACAGATGTAGTTATAATTTACAGAGAGAAACAGTTTTTTTTCCAGAAAGAAAATAGTCTGTATTTTTAATACACATACTCATTTCTGAGGCTTGTCAACCAAGCCCATGAAAATGATTAACACATAATTTATAATAGTTGAATAATCCTCAGTTAGATTTATCAGAACCTCAAAGTTTCTGAAGCCATAATTATTGTGATCTTAATGAACAACACATTACCAGAAAACAGGTACAGAGGAGACCCTTCTTAGTGAACCATTCATGACTATTTTCCATTTGCTATTTTATTATTACATTATAACCTGATTCCTAAGATTGAATGAAAGAACTTGTATTTTGAAAATGAGATAATTTCAAACTTATTTGCATTATTGTTATGGAGTTCATTGGTTGAAGGTTTTTTCACATCTGTATGTATTTCCTATGCTACAAATCCATTCTCAATCTTCCATGATATCAGAAGTAAAAGAAAGACATAATTATATCTTCCACTAAGAAGCACAGATACCTTGTAGATACATCCTGACCTGTGCAGCTTCAGTGTGAATGAGAATTGCTACTGGGGCCTGCACTCTCACTTGCTCATAAACCTTTACACTCTGATGTGATGACTCCATCCCAATCAGGCCTGCAAAGGAAGGGAAGAATAAGACTTTATTATGTTCTGAATTTTAAAGAAAACAAACACGTTCATATACCCAGACAAAAGTACCATGTGGAAAAACAAAAGGAACCTATTGAGGACAGATTATGGTGAGCACATCTTAGAGCCATTGGGTACTTGCTGTCCAATCAGAGAAGGAGCTCTGTACTGATCAGAATTGAGCCTCATTGCAATTAAAGAGATTTTGTACACCTCTTTCAATGAAAAAGAAACAGAGATGGTGGTGAGTCCCCTCCCTTTCTTTCTCTCTCTCTTGTTCTGCCCCTTTCCTTCAGGAACTGACAGGAACAGATCATTAGGAGCAGATAGGTGCTGCTTTGGACTTTCACCTCAGGATGATGTCTCCTCTTCCTGCCCTCACCCTTTCTGCACAGTGCTGTGGCAGAGGCACCCTGATGAAGGAAATTGGATTCACTGTTTGCACACAGCAACATATTTAGCTGTTGGCTGTGCGAGTCCAATTAACTCCCTTAACAATATGGGTGAACTGGGGTTATTGGATTAGGTTTGTAGCCAATTATAATTGTTTTGGTTGACTACCCCTTCTTCTAACCTTATTTACAGTTAAGAAAACTTCATCGGAAAATATTTCATAATGTGGAACAAAAAAGCCTGAGGAAAATTGGAAGAGCAATTTATTTTCTCTACATCATGAAATATGACCTTTTATTTATGTCTAGGCATAAAAGAAAGGTTCCTTTTTTCAGAAATGAAAATAAAAGTGTCAGACAAAAAGTATTTTGGAGATGTCTCATTATCATCATTATTGTTATTGTCTATGTCTCATCATGAGAGGAAGAAACAGTATGAGGCCAGTAGATTCAGTTTCCAGCCACCCTGAACCACAGGCTCTCTGAACTCACTGCCTTTCATCTAGATAGTGGAAATGAAAAGACCGTTATCACAACAATTTAGTGAAAGAATAGACATGTCAGAGGCAAAAGTCCTGCTACTGTTTAGGATTTAGGAAATATTTATTATTGAGTAATAGTTACTCCTTCTGCAGTTATTTTAATTACATTGCAAATAATGTACTTCTATGTCAACTTATCTTTGGAGAAGTGTGAAGAAATTGTTGTTAGTTAATCATTTTTCCTTCTTGTAAAAGTATGAATAAGTTTTCTAAAAGTGATGTAGAGTCCCATGATATTAGACTGGGAATATCACTAAAATCATGTGTTGCTGTAAAATGGCAATGTCAGTGCTAAAGATGAAGGAGATGAGTAAGTCTAGATACTCAGACTGCATTCACAATGCAAATTTCATTATTATTATGATGGAGGTAAGTCAACAAGTCAGGAGATAATTATCATAAAATAGTTAATTTGTGCAGGGGCCTTGCTAATCTCTGTATCGTTCCAATTTTAGTATATGTGCTGCGCCAAATGGAGGCATCATACTTGTTACACTGAGAGAATGACCAGGGAAAGTCAGGAAGGCAAGGGAGCAGGGAGAACAGATAGGACCCATTGTAAGAAGGCCCATAGCTATCCTCATGCAAGCAAAATCCAAGAATTGAATTTGTAAGCTCTATTTTATTCAGATCACGGCAGTCTGAGAAGATAGTGGATTAGTATCTTAAAGCTTTGTCTTAAAATCTCTTTAGTCAGGAGATTACATAGAAGGAGAAGGATGAAGGCTGTCAATAATTCCAAAATTTAGTCTTGTACCTTAGGTTTGATAGTTTGATAGTTGGTCTTCACTCTGATATTTATGGTGTTGCCTCTTTTCTCCTTATTATTTTCCCTCTTTAGCAGATAGAAAGATTGAAACACCAAAGTTCCTGACTCTCACATTCTTGAGCCTGTCATTTGGTTAACATCTAGATCTAGAGTTAATTCTGGGCAAGAAATTCAGAGAGAGAGAGAGAGAGAGAGAGAGAGAGAGAGAGAGAGAGAGAGAGAGAGAGAGGGAATTTGATTAATTCTCACAGACTAAAATGCAAATATTAGCCTATACTATAGAATATGCAGTGACATTATCATTGTGACCATGCCACATCTAGTTTTATTTCTGCAGGAAGGAATAGATAAGACAGAAGGAACAAGTTTATACTTGATGTGGTGTGACTTTTCCTTCGTCTAAATTCTTAGGAAAACATCTGCAAATGGGAATAGTCTTGAGAACAAACACAGTGAAAATGATCTGACAAATTGGTAGCTGTTGCATAGCCATTTCTTCTGGAATGCAACATTCAAATGTATCTGATTGTGTTTGCAGGTATGCCATAGCTATTTCCTCTGAATTGAGACATTGTTTCCTGGAGGAGGAGCAATCCTGATCATAAGGCTAAAGAAAATTCATAAAACATACAAGATTCATCCAGCAGCTGATGGAAACAGATGCAGACCCTCAGTCAGAATTGAGGAGGAATTTGGGGAATGATACAGAAGAGGAGTAGAAAGGATTTAGGTAGCCGGAAGGGTCAAGGACTCCACAAGAAAACTCACAAAATCGACTAATCTGGACTAATAGGGCCTCATAGAGATTGAACTGACAATCAGGAAGCCGGCATGGGGCTGACCTAAGAACTTTGCATATGTGTTACAGTTGTGTAGCTCGGCCCACTTATGGGAATCCTAACAGTGGAAACTGACTGCACTTTACTGGAGTTTGGGACTCTACTCCTCATATAGGTAGCCTTGCCCAACCTTAATATAATATATACAACTGCAACTTGATTTGCCATGTTTTCTTGATACTCACAGGAGGCCTGCCCTTTACTGAACAGAAATGGAGGGGGAGTCGATTCAGGGATTGGGAACAGAAAATGGTTGAGGGGAATTTTGGTTTTAAAGGAAAAATCATACAAGATTCAAAAAGCTCCTCCATAAATGTTTATAGGGATTAAACAATTTCTATGGGAGAGGAGACACCCTTTAAAAGTGCTAACTGCAATTTGGGCAGGATACTCCATGGTTATTTCCTTTATGAGTCATCACCCAGACTGAGGTGGGATTTTGGTCATGAAGCAGTATGACAGTCACACATGCTTCTTTTGGCAGCCTCAGCAAATTCATTAGTATAGTAACTGTTTTAAATAGGGTTAGTTTTAACTAGTTATGTATTTACCATTAAGAGTAATGTTATTTACATGGTCATTGAAAAGAGCCACTTTATAACAACCACAAGAGGAAAGATGTTTAGCATCATGATTTTTGGGGGGTGGGGGGGCTTTTTTATGCTCATATTAAATGTTCAGAAAAATACCACTTGATGCATGCTGTTCTCTCTATGCTTGCCACATTCTCCTCAGCCCATAGCTTCTCAGGGCAGTCTCATTTACCCATGTGATATACCCATAGTTAGGTACTTGATCCTAGGAGTTAAGGTCTGGATGTGAACTGATCCCTACGGTCTCATATGTTTGGATACGTGGTATCTATATGGCAGTACTGTTTTGCTAGTTTTGGGAACCTTTGAAGAGGGGGTTCTAGTATTCAAAAGTACGTCTCTTTGGTACAGGTCTTGTTATTTATAACAAGATCTTGCTCTCCCTTTAGGAAGATTGCTTCCTGCATGCTAAGATACTATAACTAGCTGTCTTATGCTCCTGTTTCTACAGCTTTGGGATGCTCCTAAAAAATGCTTTTCTGATCAAGATAGAGGCAAAATAAACTTTTCTTCCTTCAAGTTTCTTAATGAGACAAACAACTAATACAAATATAAACATTATTATTCAAACACTGGTAGTCTTGATAAAGTCTGTTATGAAAATGTCTATTGCCAAATTAATATACTTGATGAACATCATTTCTATTATTCTTCTGAGTATTTGGATGACAGTACAATTTATCATCCAAACGGACAGTTAAAATAGGCACTACCCAAATCTGTGCTTGGAAAAAAGGCAAAAAAAACCTGTTTTGAATAATGAAAGGGTGGGTTGTTCTAGATACTTATGGATGCATAGACTAAATTGTGCAAACACAGTTCAGCTGCCACATAGCCACTACAAAGCAAGAGTCTGGAGGCATCCCCTAAGGCTTTCCTATGGTCACTCCATTGTGCACTGACTCTCATTCCTCATAGTTGGCCAACAACAAACAAAAATACACATATGAACAATCTAAAATAGGGAAGATGAGTCCAAGAGAATAGGAAGATGACAGTATATTTCATGAACCATTAATGCAAAGACAAGAATTGTTTGTCGAATGATACATCATTATCCCTAAGTAAATGGGCATGATTGCCATACTCCTGACACATTACAGTCATTGAAAAAAAATAGAAGAAAAGAAAACCACAATAATCTATCACACAGTAAGCTATCACAGGTCTGCTCACTGAAGAACACAAGTGCTAAGAAAGCAACCTGGAAATTGGGATGCATTATATTGAAGTCCAGCTTTAAATGACTTTGAATATAACTCTGATATTCAGAGGCTCAGTTATCTTCATGCTTGACACAGGAATAGAATGTAACATGTCAAGCCGGGCAGTGGTGGTGCATGCCTTTAATCCCAGCACTCGGGAAGCAGAGCCGGGCAGATCTCTGTGAGTTCTACGCCAGCCTAGTCTACAGCACAAGATCCAGGACAGGAACCAAAACTACGCAGAGAAATCCTGTCTCGAAAACTAAGCCAAACCAAACCAAACCAAACAAACAAACAAAGAATGTAACATGTCTATGGACAGTTTTTTATTATGATCACAGTGTCATCACGGCTCTTAAATATAATACAAATAAATAAGATAAAAATAAGGAATAGCTGAAATCACCAATAGGCTTGCCAAAAAGGAACATGGGAAAGCCCACAAGCCCTCAACCCTACAAAGAGAACTAAGGGCAACTAAGGAATGATGAAAGCAGAATTATCTTCCCAGGTGAAAATAGTACCAATTGATTCTACAATACTAAATGGTCAGCCCTGAAAACATACATATAATTAACATTATATAGGCTTAGCAGGTAATATTTATAAATATATTATAAATGTATATATGTGCATTCAACAAAGATCATGGATTTGAGATAGAGAAAAGAGAGGTATATGGGAGGGATGCCAGGGAGGAAAGGGAATGGAAAGATGATGCAATTATAATAACAAAAATAAAAACAAAAACATAAGACAATTATATCAATTAATTTTAAACATAATTGATAATTTTCCCTCTAGTCTGTAGACCAGGAACCATATTTTTGTCAAACCAACAGAGCAGTGATTCATCTTTAAGATTAAAGTATCGAGGTTTACTTATCAGTATCAGAAAGATCACTGGATCAAGAGATTTGATGTGAGAATAGCACACTGGAATTTGTAATATTAACTCTGAACTTCTCTGGGTACAATTGCCAATGATATAGTTAAAACTGCAGCACCTCACCAAAGCATGGGGATAACAACCAAACCTGCCTGTGAGACTATGAAGGGAAACAAGTGGGAACATAAAAGTACATAAAGAGTTTAACACAGTATCTTATATTGATAACTTCTTTTATTAAGTTTTCAAGTTAAGTACAAAATTGGTATTACCCTGGGTTCATTAGCTTGGGTTTCTCTTGTTGTGATAAATGCACATGATCAAAAGCAACCTGGGGAGGAAAGGGTTCATTTCTGCTTAAAGACCACATCACAAATTGTCACTGAGGGAAGTCAGAATTGTGAGTAACTATTTTGGGAAGTGACAATGGCAAATTATATATATATTGTGTAAAGAACAAGATGGCATGGTCCTAGTGTACAGAGATAACTGTGATTTATTCTGATTTTTACATTTATTTGCTCAATGTATAACTATAGACTAGGGAGAAAATATCTTCCCACTAACTCCATACCTAAATGAACAGGAAAGAGGTTCAACTGCATATGCTTTGTATCATTTCATATTTACCATAGTTAAATATGAAACTTGTTTAGTGCTACATTGTATTCCAACTATGAAGATATTATGGCTTGCATAGATTTCTCCTAATTAATGAATATTCAATTACTAGATGTAGTCAATGATTCAAATGTGGTATGGAAAAGAATATTATTAGCTGGAAAGACAGGAAAAAATAACAGTTGTTCAAGACATTTTTGTCACAAAATTATATTTTCATTTTCAATACAATGTATGAAGATAATAACATCTATGAGCTTTAAACATGATGTCAATACACAAGAATATATTTTTCTTGAAACATACTGTAATTAAAAATGTGATACTTACATCTTGGAGGAGTGTGTATAATTCTTTAAATGAGATTGCTAGAAATATAATTTACCTTTATTTTTTGTTTTCATATAGTGACAGAAGCCTCTGAAACTGTTCAACTATTTTGATAACTGAGACAATATCTGGGAACTTATTCTTTGTAAGCATTGCAGCTTGGATGGAAAGGGATTCTGACAGCCAGGAGCCAAGGAATACCACAAAGTCACCATAAGCGTAACAGCTTATATCCCAGCTCCAGGGAAACATTTCCCCAATGTAATAACTCGGCTTTGTCAGAGAATGGTTTTCCCAACAAAGTTTTTACAGTACTGCTAGGGTCCACTAGAGTTTAACAACTTTGCTCCATGAGGGGAAGGTTTCCCTGTAAACTGTTGCAGTTCTGATCCTCTCTGCTCCAGCTCCCTGGAAAGTTGTTACTTCTCTGCTCCACTCCATTGCAGTGAAAGATGGTCTCACCCAAACCTCATTAAAGATAATTATTGAGAGGGAAGAATATGGGAGGCTGGCTGCCTTTTCCAGGGTGGAAAAGACAGCACCAAATCGAACAGGTACAGGGTTTATCTAGGGCTTCTTAGGGGTAGAATTTTTCCAGGGGAAGGTTTTCAGGGTGGGAATTGTTCAGGTTTCCATGGATTGGCTAGATTTCATGCTCAAGGATTGGTTGGTTTTCCTGATCAGGGGATGGCTTGCTTTAGTGCTGAGTTGGTCAGAGTGTATTTTTTTGGCTCTGGTTTCAGGGATGAAGTGTGTTTCTTTTACTGACCCCTTTTAAACTTTTGGTTTTAGGGCCATGATGTGTGTCTCCCCACCCCCACGCTGGCCCTTTTACCTTATACTCTCTCCTTAGAAACTTCTCCCAGTCTATGAATCACCTATCTATTTATCATCTATCCTTTACCTTATACTCTCTCCTTAGAAACTTCTCCCAATCTATGAATCACCTATCTATTTATCATCTATCTACCTAACATCATCAATCTATCTATTGACATATATTAACACTTTCCAGTTGTTAAGAAGAAAATGAAACTTAGACAGTGATTCTTCTCTGCCATTCTGTCTAGCTGGTACAAAGGCCTCTACTGTCATACATTTTATAGAAATAGTTTATGTTGAAGTTAATTATTTAACTTATTTTCTTTGGAAATATCAGTACACAAATTGGTCTTGACCACATTCTCATGAAGTTAAAAACGTTTGTAGAAAAAATGATTGTATATATAAATATACCTCAGATGCTATGGATTCAATATATATTGGCTATTTCAAATTAGATAAAATGTCAATTGTAGGGTTTGTAGAGAGATGCATTTTGTAGCAAGATTAGCTTCATAATTTAATTGACAACTCCATGTAGATGTCTGTTCAGAACACAAGATAGCTAGATTTACAAACTCAACCTATCAGGAATTAGATTACTTGGTGGCATGCCATAAAAAATCATGGATATGGAATCAATGCATTTAATAATTTTAAATTCAATTGATTAACTTCTTATATTGGTCCTATAAACTTTTATATTAGAAGGTATTGGCCTTGAAGTAGTGTCATCTCTAGATAATGGTTCCTTTCTTGGCTCCTTCTTCTTAGTGGTCCACCAACTTTATTTAACAAAGTACATAGTGATGATATTATATTAAAAATATAGCCAGTTTGTTGTCAGAAGTAGAGCTAAAATCTCTCAGCAAACTTCATTATTCTTGGGCTGATAATTTAAATATTTAAAAAACATCTAAAAGTCTTAGTTGTCCAATGACTGAAAGCATTCCAAAACGGTGCAGAAAAGGATGTGGGCAACCAAGGACCTGGAAGCCTCATCACAAAGCAGTTATTGCAGACAAAGGGGACAAAATCTAAGTAGAAACCAAAGCAGCCTTTTCTTTTGTGCAAGATGAATTTTTATTGCTCTGAAAATAGATGTGATTCTAATGGCTGCCTTAAAAAAAGCAAGTAGTAATTTAATCCCTGCAGAAACAAGGAGACATAGACATAACTTAAAGTTATACTAACCTTAAGCCAAGCTAGGAATCCATGAAATAAAGTGATACTAGAGACTAACTCTATATAGGCTTTGGGTTGCCATTAAAATTGGCCAACTCCAGGAGTAAAGTCACGATTCAAGACTGCCACTTCATGGAGGTAAACTGGTCTGGTAGATGTTGAGTCTCCCTGCTAATGTAAAGTTTAAAAGATCATTTTAAAGATGAAGAAAGAAAACCCTAAAAGAACAAAAGAGTAAAACAAACTGGGTCTGATGGAACACAAGGCCGTTTGAACATAGCTAAGCACAGCTGAAAAGCAAGGAAGTTATTGATGAAGGTTCATGCTCACATAGAGAAAACAGAGGTAAAATATCTCCCGCCCTCTCTCTCTCTCTCTCTCTCTCTCTCTCTCTGTGTGTGTGTCTGTCTGTTTCTCTTTCTCTCTCTCCTCTCTCTTTCTCTCTCATCTCACTCTTTATCTGTCTATCCCTCACAATATCTTCCTCTATATGAGGGAAAATATTTACAAAGACTATTTGATGAAATTTCACCTCTACTGTGACGTCGATAGCCACAGTAGATAAGCTTCTGAAGTGTTACACCTGATATACTTGGTTTAGGTTCCTAAATACTTTCTGCAGACTGCTTCTTCTTCTTGTGTTCTTGTTGTCTATAAACATCATGACTCTAAAAACCTAATAAGGAAAGCCATCAACCACCTCTTTTTCTCCTGATCATTCCCTCCACAAGTTTGCATTATTGCCTACCTTTTCCTTGGTTTTATTCTGTAATTTCTCCAGTGTGCAAGGAACCAGACTTGACTATCCCTGGACAAATCTAAATTTGGACATATATACTCATATGGAGTTTACTTTCCATGTAAATACATGCAGAAACTTATAATAGAAATTATTTGATTTATCATTATAAATTTGGATGTTGAATGTCTTCCAAATATCCAAGTGTTGAAAGGCTTGATCTTCAGGTGATGTAACCTTTAGAATATGAGGTCTATAAATATGGATGTTTATGAAAAACTTGGAGGGTGTCTTTGAAGGATGTCTTAGGGTTTCTATTGCTATGATAAAAATACCATGATCAAAAGCAATTTGTGGAGTAAAGGATTGATTTCAACATACAACTCTCAGACCACACTTTACTAATGAGGGAAGTAAGGGCAAGAAAGGCAGGAAAGGAGAGACCATAGGAAATTGCCTACTGGCATGTTCTCCATGACTTACCCAGCCAATTTTATTTGCAGTTTAGAATCATTGACCAGCAGCTGCACCACCCCTGTGGATGGGCCCAACCAATCAATCATTAATAAAAACTATACTCTGTAGAATTACATATAGGCCAATTTTATAGAGACATTTTCTCAATTAAAATTAACTTTTCTCAAGTTTGTCTAGTTTGGTATCAAGTTGCCAAAGACCAACCACAGAAATAGTATCATGTGAGCCCAATATGTACTTTATTTCTTGTCTCATGAATAAATAGATAGATTTATTTTGTGTTGCCAGTATGATGGTGAACAAACCTTTCTAGAATGTAAGAATTTTTTTTTTAACCTCAGGGCAAGATTTCTAAAATCCTGAGTACAAATAAACTTCATATATAATAAGTTGGTACATACCAAACACAACAACTAGTATGTGAATAGTAAATTAGTAAATTAAATAAGCTCTTCATGACTAATAATCTTAAAGAAGACAATCTTATCAGAATTGCACCACATTATTAAGAAATGACACCTATTGATTCAAATAAGATGAATAGGTAAAAAACCTGTTGGCCAAAGTAACATTTTTTTCTGGTTGAATTGTCAAATGTCCACAAATGCCTATTGATTATAGTTCTATGCAACAGTATTTTACCTCTGTGGCTTTGGGAAGGTGAGTGGATTGTGGGACTTTGACCATGTTATTGGATTAAGCCATTAATGGGTATTTCCATGGTGATATTTAGGGGACTGGCCTCAGTTAAAGGAAACAGATCAATGAGGGTGTGTTGCTGTGGGATGTTCTGTATGTCAAATGTGTTGCTCTGATTGGTTAAAATAAATAAAGTGCTGAATGGCCTAAAACCTGAGAAAAAAGATTCTAAAACGGAGCTAAAAACAGCTGCCTAGTTGTCGCTCTCAAGTTAGCAGCAGTTTGCTGGTTTGAGCTACTATGGCGGGTTCCTGGAGTGTGCATCTGACCTGCAGTGCGGCAGGAATGAGGAATCTACAAGCAGCACTTTACTCTGCTGCATGGTAGATTTAGCCTTTGCTAGTTAAACAAAACAAAACAAAAATTTCTGGGCTATGGACTGCTTTGATAGAACTGCTTCTGATAGTTGATGGTACACATGGCTCCTCCAGACCCAGAGCTGGCAGTAAACTGTACCACCACCATGGGTAAACTGTACCACCACCATGTTGTGAAGATCAGGTGGGCGGAGCCAGCAGCCACAGTGGAGTTTCAGTCTTACAAAGATGGATATTACACAGAGAATCTGGTTTATGTTGTCTTTGGGATTTTTAACTACAGAAAAAGATTTGATCGTAAAAGCTGTTGGGTTAAACAAATATGTAAATTTTAAAGGTACTTTGACTTCAAAATTTGGATATAAGGATATGTTGCTTTGAAAAGGAGTCTCTGCTTTTGTTTCCACAGAAAGACAGAGGCTATGGATTTGTTCCAGATTAAGATACATCAGGTCTCTGATGACACCATGGCCCAGATGATCCAGAATGGTTTCAAGGCAACTGGCTCAGAGGTTCACCCTCACAGACTACTCCATAATCCTAAAATTTTCTTTGTGTCCCCATAAGATACAGCGCCCCCCTCTGGCAGGAAGTAGTAAAAAAAAAAAAAGCCCAATTTCCCAAAATTATCAAGCTGGATTTGGAGATGGAATTGGCTCACTCCTTCTCTAAACCCAGACATATTGGAAAAAAAATAAAGGTTAAGAGATTTTTGTGTCCCAAATCAGAAGAGCCCTCTGGTATGGGACATAAAAAAAATTAAAATGGGGGGGCATATGATATGGATATAGGATGAAAGTATAGATTAATGAACTTTTAAAGAACAACAACTTGTTTAAAATTTCTTACATTGGTATAAATTTTAGTCTATTGATATAAACTTAAAGTTAATTTTGTTATACTATGAATATATTTCTACTCTTGTTTGAGGTATTATGTTTATGCAACTCATTTAGATTATAATGGAAAATTAAGAAATACAGATCAATTAGTCATCTATGATAATCATACTCGTAGCCATGTTAGTTAAGTCTTCTTGGTATACACAGAGATATTTCAGATAGATAGGTAATCTTCAAATACTTCAAAGACCTACAGAATATGGCATTTAAAATATCTTTAAAATTTAGACTTTCTGGACAATGAGACATGTCTTCTCCTGGCAACACCAATTTACTTCACAGAGGAGGATGGGCATTGAAGACACTTCATATCTTATCCTCACCTTGGCAAAAATAGCCATTTGGGCAAGAAACTGTTCTTGCCTGGACTGCTTGATTGACTGGACATGCAGGACCCATAGAAAGGTGACCACTAAACTTTATTTCACAAAGTTTACCTGCTTTGCAGAGGAAACTGCCAGACATTCAACAGGACACTGAAAAAAGTGACCAAGAGACTCCAGCCCTGTGGGCTGAAGACAAATGCCCCAACTTTACAAAGGAATGTTAGGTGACTGTCCAGGCTGCCAACAGTCTCTGTCTACCCTGCAAGACTCCCGAAAGTTGTTTGCATCCTTCTCCCATTTCTCAGGTAATATTATATCCTTCTGAGATCTTTGATGTGGTTAAAAACTAGATAGTTATAATTTCCTCATTTATGATAAAAGATAAGTTAGACATAAAACCTTAGACTCACAAATATAAGATAGATAGGATATCTTCTTTAATATTGTAACTGTAATTCTTGCTTGATAATTGTTCTATTATCTGAAATCTGAAATTTCACTATATAAAAGTTAAAACCTTGCTTTAAAGAAAAAAGAAAAGGGGAAGTGCTGTGGGATGTTCTGTACGTCAAATGTGTTGCTCTGATTGGTTAAAATAAATAAAGTCCTGATTGGCTAGTAGCCAGGCAGGAAGGATAGGGTAGGCGGGACAAGGAAGATTAGAAAGCTGGGAACAGGAAGGCAGAGGGGGAGACATTGCCAGCTGTGGCCATGACAAGATGTAAGGTACTGGTAAACCACAAGCCAAGTGGCAAAGTATAGATTAATAGAAATAGGCTGAATATAAGATTAAGAGCTAGACAATGGTAGGCCTGAGCTAACAGCCAAGCAGTTTAAATAATGTAAGTGTCCATATGATTATTTTATATGTGGGTTGTGGGACCGCGGGGGCTTTGTGGCACCTGGAGAGAAGCTCTCCAACTACAGTGTGTACTAGAAGAGGATGTCTTATCACTCATCTGTAGCCAGAAGGTTTCTCCAGTTTTGCCTGGTCCCATGGTCACACAGCTGCTTACAAAATAATCATTCAGAGGCTTAATACTATTTACAAACTGTATAGCCTCTTGCAGGCATCTTGCTAGCTAGCTCTTAAAAATCTTAAATTAATCCATTTCTATTAATCTATATTTTACCACATGTTCTGTGGCTTTACCAATCTGCTGGCATGTTGCTCCTTGGACAGCAGGCTGGTATCTCCCAGACTTCATCTTTCTCTTTCCTGTCTCTCTCCTTGGATTTTCTGCCTGCCTCTAAGCTGCCTTGCCATAGGCCAAAGCAGCTTATTTATTAACCAAAGGGAAAAGCATATATTCATAACATACAGAAAGTTATCCCCTAATACTTCCCCTATTCTATCTAACCAAAAAGGAAATTTTTACTTTAAATATAATAAAATTATATATAACAAACAGTTATCAAGGAAGAATTATAGTTAACAATATCTAGTCTATTTGTATTTGGCAAAATTAAAAAAAATATTTTATCATCTATCCTATATTTGTGAGTATAAAGTTTCATATCTAATTTATCTTTTATCATTATCTTTTATCATAATTTTATCTTTTATCATTTTATAATTTATCATAACATGGAAAACTATAACAATCTAGTCTTCAACTACATCAAAGAGCCCAGAAGGATACAATATTACCTAATTAAACAGAAAGAATATTGTAAGCAACTTGCAAACATCTAGAATGACAGAGACAGCTGGCTGCCTGGACAGTCATCCAAATTTCCTCTGCAATATTGGGGCATCCATCTTCAGCCTACAGGCCTAGAGCCTCTTAGTCATTTTCCCCTGTGTCCTGTAGAATGTTTGTCATTCTCCTCTGTGAAGCAGAAAGCTGAAGGACCATCTCTCCTTGTTTTGACAGAATTTAGTGGTCATTTTTCCATGAGTCCTGCATTTCCATTCAATACAACATTTTTCAAGCAGTCCAGGCAAGAATAGTTTCTTGCACAAATGGATAATTTTTCCATAAAGAAAGCAAACTCCATATGGAGTTTTTTTGATGCCCATTATCTGCTTTGAAGTAAATTTGTACTGCCAGGAGCAGATGTGTCTCATTGTCCAGCAAGTCTATATATTTAAAATAATTTAGATGCCATATTCTGTAGGTCTTTGAAGTGTTTGAAGATTGCCTACTTAATTGAAATATATTTATGTATACCTAGAAAACTTAACTAAAATGACTATAAGTGTGATTATCATAGATGACTAATTATTAATCTGTGTTTCTTAATTATACATTACAATTATAAATGAGTTGCATAAACATAATATCTTAAACAAGAGTAGAAATATATATAGTATAGCAAAATTTACTTTAAATTTGTATCAATAAACTGAAATCCATAGCAATGTAAAACACTTTAAACAAGTTGTTGCTCTTTAAAAGTAGAATCAATAATCTATCCATTTATTCTATCATATCTATATCATATTCCCCTTTTTTAGAAAGATATTATTTTATAATCAACCCCCTTTAAACAAAAATAAACATAAGCAATATTTTGGGAATTTGGGCATAGCTTTTCCTACTACTTCCTGCTGAGTTGGATTGCTGGTAATTTTATGGGGAGTCTGAGAAAATTAAGAATTACAGTTAAATCTTGGCTGTAGTAGTCTGTAAGAGATGGATCATTTCAGCTGCTTCGAAGTTGACTTTGGTTGTTAGATCATGTGGGCCATGGTGTCATTGGAGATCTTTCAGAAAGTCTTGGCTGATCAAACCATATTAGGAAATAATCCACAGGTTCTCACCTTCTGTGGAAACAAAAGCAGAACCTCTTTTCCAAAGTGATGTTTCCTTAGACACAAATTTTGAAATCAAGATACCTTTAAAATATACATACTGATTTAATGTAGTGTCCTTCAGATCCAAATGTCTTTCTGCACTTAACAATCCCAAAGACAACATAATCCAGACTCTATGTGTGATTTCCATCTTTACATGGCTTATTTTCTATATTACTTTTACTGTCTCTTCAAAGACTTTATTTTTAAAATTATCTATTTCTTTATATAACTATCTATCCTACTTTTCCTTTCTCTCCCAAGCCTATGTATATTTTTACACAAAATGTAAACCATTTAGAGGTTTATTCCATCTGAATTTGTCTTTTGATTTTTAAAAATATTTTTATTTTATAATTATTTTAATTTTATATATCAGCCACAGATTCCCCTGTTCTCCCTTCTCACATCCCTCAGCACCCCCCCCCAATCCACCCCCCATTCCCACCTCCTCCAAGGCAAGGTCTCCCCTGGGGAGACAGTCCAGCCTGGTAAATTCAGTTAAGGCAGGTGCAGTCCCCTCCTCCCTACACCAGGGCTGAGAAAAGTGTCTCAGCATAGGCCCTAGGATCCAAAAAGCCAGCTCATGCACCAAGGACAGGTCCTGGTCCCACTGCCTGGGGGCCTCACAAACAGTTCAAGCTAATCAACTGTTTCACTTATCCAGAGAGCCTGGCCCTGTTTCATGGGGGCTCCTCAGCTATTGGTTCATAGTTCATGTGTTTCCACTAATTTGGCTATTTGTCCCTGTTCTTTTTTTCAATATTGGTCTCAATATCTCTTGCTCATATAATCCCTCCTCTCTCTCACCAATTAGACTACTGGAGCTCCACCTGGGGCTTTTTTGTGGATCTCTGCACGTGCTTCCATCAGTCACTGGATGAGCATTCTATCATGTCAGGTAGGGTGATTGGCCATCCAATCACCTGAGTAGGTCAGCTAAGGCAGTCTCTCAACCATTGCCAGTAGTCTATAGTGGAGATATCTTTGTGGGTTTCTGGGGACCTCTCTATCACTCTGCTTCTTCCTTTTCCCATGGTGTCTTCATTTATCATGGTATCTTTTTTCTTGTTCTCCCACTCTGTTCTTGATCCAGCTGGGATCTCCTGCTCCCCTAAGCTCTCTTTCCCCTGACCCTTGCCCACTCTTACTCCCTCTCACCCCCAGCATTCTCATGTAGATCTCAAAGATTTCTCTGTTGGTGGGCAATCTCTGTGTCTTTCTTAGTGTCCTCTTTACTAGGTAGCCTCCCTGGAGTTGTGAGTAGCAGTCTGGTTATACTTTCCTAGTATAATATATGAGTGAGTACATACCATGTTAGTCTTTCTGAGTCTGGTTTACTTCACTCAGAATGATATTTTTTAGTTCCATCCATTTTCCTGCAAACCTAATGATGTCTTTGTTTTTCTCTGCTGAGTAGTACTCCATTTTGTATATGTACTACATTTTATTTATCCATTCTTTAGTTGAAGTGTATCTAGGTTGTTTCCAGGTTCTGGCTATTACAAATAATGCTGCTATGAACATAGTTAAGCATGTGTCCTTGTGGTATGATTGAGCATTTCTTGAATATATGCCCAAGAGTGGTATAGCTGGGTCTTGAGGGAGGATGATTCCCAATTTTCTAAGAAAGCACCATATTGATTTTCACAGTGGCTGTACAAGTTTACATTCCCACTAAGAGTGTAGGAGTGTTCCCCTTGCTCCACATCCACTCCAAATAAGCTGTCTTCAGTGTTTTTGATTTTAGCCATTCTGATGGTTATAAGATGATATCTCAGAGTCGTTTTGATTTGCATTTCCCTGATGACTAAGGATGATAAGCAGTTTCTTAGATGTCTTTCAGCCATTTGAGATTCTTCTGTTGATGATTCTGTTTAGCTCTATAGACCATTTTTAAATTGGACTGTTGGGTATTTTGATGTCTAATTACTTGAGTTCTTTGTATGTTCTGGATATCATCCCTTTGCCAGATATGGGGTTGGTGAAGATATTTTTCCATTCTGTAGGCTGTCATTTTGAAAGATTTCCCATGCTCATGGATAAGTAGGATTAACATAGTAAAAATGGCAATTTTACCAAAAGCAATCTACAGATTCAATGCAATCTCCATTAAAATCCCAACATAATTCTTCACTGACCTGGAAAGAACAATACTCAACTTCATATGGAAAAACAAAAAACCTAGGATAGGTAAAAGAATCCTGTACAATAAAGCAACTTCTGGAGGCATCTCAATCCCTGACTTCAAGCTCTGCTATAGAGCTACAGTAACAAAAACAGCTTGGTACTGGCATGAAAACTGACATGTGGACACCTACAAATATATGATTTTTGACAAAGAAGCCAAAACTGTACAGTGGAAAAAAGAAACCATCTTCAACAAATGGTGCTGGCATAACTGGATGTCAATATGTAGAAGGCTTCAAATAGATCTATATCTGTCACCATGCACAAAACTTAAGTCCAAGTGGATCAAAGACCTCAACATAAATCCAGTTACTCTGAACCTGATAGAAGAGAAAGTAGGAAGTACTCTTGAACACGTTGGCACCAGAGATCACGTCCTAAATATAACACCAATAGCACAGACACTAAGAGAAACAATTAATAAATGGGACCTCTTGAAACTGAGAAGCTTTTGTAGGACAAAGGACATGGTCAACAAGACAAATGAATCTGTCTTTTGTGTATTTATAATCCTTTTCTGATTGTTGCAAATTACAGTGTGGCTAAGATTGAAGTGACAGCCCTGGCGGAGGGATGTTTACCACCAGCTCTGGGATCCATGCTCACCCCCGAGAATGGGAAGCAGTGGGTCCATGCTTCGATTCAGCAGCATGTAGCCCAGAAAACTTTTTTTTTTTTTTTTTTAGTGTACTAGTAAAAGCAAAATCCACCATGCAGTGCACGACATGGCTTGGAGACACCTCTGTGTACTTCAGCAGGAATCTACCATGCTGAAGATCAATCCCACATGCTTTAAACCTGCTATATTCTAGCTCATGCCTTGCCAGAGAGACACAACTAGGGAGCTGTTTTTAGCTCCATTTAAAAATCTTTTTAAAAAAGCTTTCTCAGGTTTTTGGTGGAAATTCTTACTACCATATCTGGGCTCCAAATGTAGCCATAAGTTTTCTCCAGACCCACCTGGCCCTGTGGTCCCAGCCCCACAGCTGATTATAAAATAACCATTCAGAGATGTATTTATAAACTGTATGACCTATAGCAGGCCTCTTGCTAGCTAGCTCTTAAATCTTAACTAACTCCATACTCATCACAGGAAAGATCCACCAAGATGAAGTTTCAATCATGAACATTTATGCCCCAAACACAAGGGCACCCACATATGTAAAAGAAATATTACTAAAGCTTAAATCACATATAAAACCCCACACATTAATAGTGGGAGACTTCAACACCCCACTTTAACCTCTGGATAGATCTGCCAAATTGAAACTTAACAGAGAAATAAGGACTTATATTATGACTCTAATGGACTTAATATCTATAGAACATTCCATCTGAACAAAAAAGAATATACCTTCTTTTCAGTGCCATTAACCCATTTTGTTTGTTTGTTGTTTTGGTTTTTTCAAGACAGTGTTTTTCTGTGTAGCTTTGGTTCCTTTCCATGTATCTTGCTCTGTAGACCAGGCTGGCTTTGAACTCACAGAGATCCACCTGCCTCTGTCTCCTTAGTGCTGGAATTAAAGGCATGCACAACAAATGCCAGGTGAATTAACCCATTTCTATTAATCTATGTTTTGCCACATTTCCTGTGGCTTTACTGATCTTCTAACATGTTGCCCCTTGGACAGCAGGCTGGCATTTCCCAAACTCCATCTTTCTCTTTCCTGTCTTTGTCCTTGAACTTCCTGCCTGTTTCTAAGCTCCCTTACCATAGACTAAAGCAGATTATTTATTAACCAATAAGAACAACATATATTCACAGAGTACAGAAAGACGTCTCCCAGCACTCATCCTATCTATTTCTGCATCCTAGGTAACATAAGATGAAACATATAATTTTATGTCATGCATTCTAATATAATATTCTACCTTAGTTCATGCATCAATGAAATGCAGTAAACTAATCATGGATTAAAAACTATGAATCAAGTAGCCTAAATAAACTTACACTCATTGAATGATATTTATCTCACAGGAAGAGGAAAGAATAATCCAAAGCATTTACATGCCAAGTAAGCACTATAAACTAGCTAAATTGTCTTAGATTGTCTCCTATCATATTAATTTATAAATGATAGCCTGTTATCAGTGATAACTCCAAAATGGTTCAGGATCTTGAAATTTAATTTTCACTATCCCTAATAAATTACCCTCCTGCCCCATTGAATCAGTATGACTTTTTTTAATCATCCGAGACAGGACATTGTAGAAACATTATTATTTTTATTGAATGCTACTTGTAGAAATTATAAGGGAGTAATAGTGACCACAGTTTTCCAAACTTCACAATGACGTGTTGCTTAAAGCAGAACATTATACGGTTCAATTTTCATGACCTTACCATTATTTTTTCCAGTTGTGACTCCATCTCCACCCTGACAAATAGAATCTAGAAACACAAACATTGTTGTGTCATATTTGTTTCTTCTCAGTTAATGAGTTTATTTTCTATTATTTCTTTTAACCATAACACAGATAATATCAACTGCCCTCAGATGTCATTTTCTCTCTATTTCTGTTTAATTCATGGAGTGAGACTTGAAAATGTAAAATATGTATTTGTTGTTCCTCTATCTAGTCAGTAACGAGTATAAAACAGGCCAGTAATCAGTTCTCTAAAGGATTGAGAGATAGAGTGAATGAAGAAACATTGAATCAGTAATGTTTAATGATAAAGCAAAATTACAAATTTAAATCACTGGCATCCATGAGAAAATGTTGCACACCTATTGATAAAGACAATTAAATAGTGTTATGCATGAACTGAACCTATTTCAGAGCTACTCTTGTTCCTTTTTCTTGGAAGAACAGAGGGTATTTGTATTAAAAAAAAAAATGATTCCATTGACTTGCAAAAGACAATTTCTCTTTGAATAACGTTTAGTTGGTTTAGTGGATGTACACTGATGCTTAGCTACTACTGGGGGATGACAGGAAGGAATATGGTGGCTGGATTTCATCTACTAGCTGCAAATCTTGGAAAACATGTAACAGCTCTGAAGTCAAGTTTTCTCATCTCTGAAATATTAATTACAACACCTGTCTTCATTTGTCTAAACTATAAATGAAATGACCATATTAAGTCACCACATGGTATATATAAATCTCATCCTATTCTTTCTCCTAGGTGGAGGAGAGCAAAGCCAATATGAAATAAATTAAAGCAAAACTAAATATAAAACAAAAATCTATGACTGGCTCTTTTATGTCCCATGCTGCTGCTTATTAATTGGATACACTGATAAATTGAACATTATATTTAAATAATAGTAAGTGAAGTGATTATGAACATTGTTAAATCCTGAACTTTATACCAAAAATTCCTATTAATGCTGTGTTAAACTTAATAAACATGTCAATGTTATAAATGTATCTTCTAGTTACTTTGTGAGATTTTTCTCCCTCATTAGGAAACTTGTGTAGCAGAAATCTTAAAAGTTCTTATTAATAAAAACAAACCTGGGGCCAGGTATTGGGGTGAATGCTGGAAGATCAGAGAAGCAGAACAAGTCACAGCTACCTCACCTTGCCAGTTCTTCAGCTGATCCTGTTTCCTCAGACTGGAAGACTCTCAGTCCTCATCCTGAATGAATCTCAGCTGAACTGTGCTGCTCAAAAGCCTAAAAGCTTAGCCACCTAAAAGCTTCTAGTTCTGGTCTTCATAACTTATATACCTTTCTGCTTTCTGCCGTCACTCCCTGGAATTAAAAGCTTGCTTTCTGGGATTAAAGGCATGAGTCACCATGCCTGGCGGTTTCTAATGTGGCCTTGAACTCACAGAGATCCAGAGGGATTTCTGTCTATGGAATGCTAGGATTAAAGGTGTGTGCTACCACTGCCTATCCTCTATGTTTAATATTGTGGCTGGTCTTTCCTGTGACCCCAGATAAGTTTATTAGCATGCACAATATTTCAGGGAACACAATACCAAACTTGTTTATTTTCTATTTTGGATATTAATTTCCTTGGCTCAATGTTTAACTCTAGGGGTCATATCAAAAATGACCTTTGTTTCAAGGAAAAATAAAACACAAAACAAAACAGTATAATGGGTTTTCAATTATAAAAATATATGACACAAATAAAATGTTTTCAATTTATTTCAAAGGATAGAAATGAAAAGAAAGCTGTCATTATCATTAAAATCCAAGGAAATGCAAAGCAAAGATATGAAATATTATTTTTAAGATGTGTTACATTATTTATGCAATGGAATATTAGTTTAATGATGCAAAGATAAGTTGCATTCTTCTATGTTGTATTTGTTAACTCCATGAAGCTCTGTTACTTTGCCTGTCTAATACACCTGATTGGTCTAATAAAGAGCTGAACATCCAATTGCAAGGCAGTAGAGAGTAGTAGGTGGGCCTGGCAGACAGAAAGAATATATAGAAGGAGAAGAACATTAGAAGATCTAGGAGTGAGAGAAGAAGACTAGGACTCCAGGGACCAGCCACCCAGCTACATAGCAATCCAGAGAGTAAGAACTAAAATAAAGAAAGGTAGATAGGATAAAGGAAAAAGCTCAGAAGCAGAAGATGGATGGGATAATTTAAGCTAAGAAAAGCTGACTAGAAACATGCCAAGCTATTGCTGGACATTCATAAGAATATAAATTTTTGTGATACATTTAGGAGTTGGGTGTTGGGCCCCCAAAAAAGCCAAAATCATAACAAACAAAACAGCCAAGGACACAAAGAGATGGAGTATCTCCATAGTTCTCTGTATTCCCTGGGCTGTCATACACACTTTCACAGCTAAAATGATGCAGATAGAAATTATTTTTCTTTGTTTTGGGACCAACACCCATCTGTGGCCAGGGTTGGCTCCTTCTGGCAACACATGGAAGAACTTATTCCAGACTATGTTGTCACTTGCAGACAGAGGTCCTGTCCTTGTCTTCATATTTTATTTTATTTTTTTAACCTATGGACACATCTTTGCCCACATTTTCTGTTATAAAGACAGTAAGAAGTGTTTTAGGGCCTATTCTTGGTCACCTCAAATTCACTTAATTAGGTCCATAAATATCTTATTTATAAATATTGCTGCATTTTGAGATGCTTAAGACAAACAACCTCAACATGAGTTGAGTTGACATATTCTGTCTTTTGAAAACAACAAGAAAACACATTATGAGAATACCCCCAAATGCTGCTTTTAATGGCTTGTCTCTTGATGTCGGTTTTAGTCTACTACATTTATGTTCTTGAATAAAAATGTAAGTGGATGAACTGCATACTTTTGAAAGAATAATTTTTATGTCAAGTTAAACTTCAAATTATGATGTAACAAATTTAATTCTAACTTAATAGATAACTCAAGTATTAAAATTAAGGTAAGTATTCTCTTTAGGTTAGATTCTTCACAGAATTACTTTTTGGGAATTATTTCATTTGATTTTATGACCACAGTAACCATGTAAAATAATCAGATTTGTTGGAAGCTTCCTGGTCTATATAAGTAGGGTGTAAAAATGGGAAACAAAGCCCCTTGTAGATTACTAACACTATAAGTAGGACCATTGCTCCATCCGTATCCTGACTTCTACATCTTTAATGGAAAGAGTAATTTTTAAGATTTAAATAATACATTCTTTGCCCTTTTATTGAAAATAGATTTTTTTCCCTCACATAATATATCTTGATTAAGCTTTTCCCTCTCTCTACTCCTCCCAGGTCTTCCCCTCCTCCCCTCTCTTACTTGCCCACCCCTTTTTGGTCTTTCATCAGAAAACAAACAGGCAATTGGATATTAGCTGTTCAGTAAAGGATAACCATCCTACAATCCACAGACCTGGAGAGGCTAAGTAACAAGGGGGGCTCAAGGGAGGATGTATGGATCTCCCTGGGAAGGGGAAATAGATAAAGCACTAGAGGCAGAGGGTGGAAATGGGAACAGGAGTCATCAGGCTGAAAGTGGGGAAAAATAAAGGGATGGAGGGAGATAGTACTGAGAGAGACAACTGGAAATGGGAGGGGGAATGGGGCCATCTGGAAACCAAGTGCAATGGAAACTCTCTGTAATCTATGAGGGAGGGTGACCCTGGCAAAAACTCCTAGTAATGGGAGATATGAAGGATGAACTAGTCATCTTCTGTAACCAGCCAAGGCTTCCAGTGACGAGAATGAGATATCAATCCAGCCACAAAACTTTTGACCTACTGTTTGTCCTGCCTTCAAGCTGTGTTGAGATAATGGTGGCATAGAACTTGTGAAAATGGCCAACCAATGGCTAGTCCAACCTGAGGCCCATGCCACAAGAAGGAGTCCACACCTGACACTGCCTGGATGAGCTGGAACCAGAATCTAGATAGCCCAGAGACCTAGTATAGTACCAAACACACCTGGCCAAAAAAAAATCAGTGAAATTATTCTTAATGATATTCCGCTATACTCATAGACCAGAACCTAACATAATCATCATTGGTGAGGCTTCATTCATCAACTGATGGGAGCAGATACAGAGACTCACAACCATATTCTAGGCAGAATTTGGGGAATGAGAAGAGAGAGGGAGCTGGAGTAGTTGAAGACACCACAGTAACAGGGCTCACAGAAAACCAGGTCTCATAGCTTTATGTGTCTAAGCTACATCCTCTGAATATATACTATGATTGTGTAGCTTGGTGTTTTTGTGGGACTCCTAACAGCGGGGTTGTCTCTGACACTTTGGCCTGCTTTTGGGATACTTTTCCTCTTACTACCTCATTCAGCCTTGAAACTTGTTATGCTACGTTCAGTGGATGTTCTTGGGAGGCATGTTCTTTTCTGAAGGGAAATGGAGAAATGAGAAGGAGTGGATCTGTGGAAGAAATTTAAATAAAAAGGAACCTCAAAGACACTACTGAGTTCATTTGTTGTTGCCATCTGTTGCTGAGCATGCCACATACCCTTAAGAGTAATTTATTTCACATGTGTATTTATTTTAGGAAGCTTCTACTGTATTACATTTCCATATTACCCCCCAAAGCACCTTAATTTTTACTATATCTCCTTCCATATTCCCAATGAAAACATTCTAAGAACTAAAGAGGATGGAGGACATCAAGAAAACAACACCCTCTAACTCAACAGGATTGACACACATATGAATGCAGAGAGACTGAGGCATCATGTACAGGGTCTGCATGGTCTGTACCAGATGGGGTCCTAGAACTGAAAGGAGAAGCAGACACATGCCCCCATCTCTAACCCACAAGAAATCTCCAATTAATAACCACTTGCAAATGAAAATTCAGTTTTCTCCAGTGGAATCTCACTTGAAAAATAAACTGCCCTTAGAGTCACATGCTTATTAGTAAATGATCAATGGAAAACTAACTCAATGACATTTTTGAAGGTTCTTCATCTCATAATGACATTTCAGGGCTTTTACTTTTTTTTCAATTTTATCTTAATATTATATATAACATAAATTAATATACTATGTATATATTATATATAATAAGGTCCAAGCAAAAATGTATTTCTTTACATCTCTCTTTTTATCTTCAGGTCCTTTTGGTATATATTATGGCTTCTACTTGTGTGATTTCATGAAATTTCTGAGTGTGTGAATGGATGGGTCTCTGCACCCATATCTGTTATTTTTGTGCCTTTACTTTGGATCTTTTCTTTATGTTTGTTTTGTCCTATTTAGGTATGTAAGTTTTTGTTTTAACTTATTTTATTATATATTACATAATAATAACAACAATAATACCTTATTATTATATCCCAGAAGCCTATTTGTTTTCTAATAAGAGATAGAAAGGGAGTGGATCTGAATGAAAGGGGAGGTAGAGAGGAGCTGGGAGGAGTAATGGGAAGGGAAATATTAATAAGGATATATTATATGAAAAATATTTTCAATGGAATGAAAATAAAAGTAGTTTGTTTCCTGAGTGAGACTCTCTTGGAGAAAACTAAATTTTCATTACATTTCATGGAAGAACATGAACAGCACCTAACTACAAACCCTTTTTTTGATCAGCAATGGTGGTTTGCCTACAAGATAGGCCACTGCAATGGTGGCACAAGGTTGTAGGTGTAACCAACCAATATCTGATTTTACTTAAGCCCTACTCCATGAAGTGGATCACATACTCAGTGCTGCTTGGGTGACCAAGAAGCAAATTATAAATAGCACAGGGTCCTAGCATTAGACCAGATACTATTATTCTAACAAAAATCAAAACAAAACAAAACAAAAATTGTAGCAATAAAATGACTTCTTGTGACATTCTTACTATGCACATAGATCAGTGTCTTGCTCAGCCATCAGGAGAGCAAGATTCCTCTTGCAGCAGATGAGAACAAATACAGAAAAATACAGAGACCCACAGCTAGACATTATGCAAAGAGTGACAGATCTTGATTTCTACCTTTTTATCTTTAGAATTTAGGGAGCTCACATAATAATATGGTCTTTGTTCCATGAATTTTTAGCATAACTCTCCTTGCAAAATTCCAAAGTTAGGGACCACAAACCATATATAGATTTGTGCTAAATCTAATCAAGATGAACAAGATAAATGCATGTTTTTCCAGGATGGAAGGAATCCATTATTAATAAATTTACCATCAATGGAATGGCCTTTCTCCCTGAGGGATGTCACAAGAAACAAATGTTCATTATTTGTTTCTGTTGCAGACTGGGAATTACAGCAATAACTACATAAGGTTTGATGAATACTGGGTAAGATATTGTTAGGCCATTGCCAAGTTTATGTTCTTGACATTTCAACTACTCCATCTACATGTACTTTATACCAGCATTAATGTGAAAAAGCTACAAAATTAATTCTCTGCTTTATTAGTGGTCTTTCTATATTAAATGCATTCCAATGCACATTAGCATCTGCCAGAATCATTATCTTATTTCTTGTCTGTTCCAGAAAGTGTATTTTAGGCCTTTTCTCCATATTATTATCCTTGATTTCCCATTTTCTACCCTTCAAAGTACCTGAATAACCAGTCAAAATAAGCTTTCTGTGAGTCCATAACCCATGTTTATAGGCTTATATTTTCATCAACAGTCTATTATAAATTATTTCATTTGGGAATTTTCCAGCTAGAAGGACTTTCTGCTTGCTGCTATCTTGAAGGGTAATAACTTTGGGTCTATAATATATCTACTGTTTATCCTCAGCACTCACCAACTATTTATACTAATGTGCCTATGAATCAAATTCATTACTTTTCTCTGTAACAGATTGTGGTAGGATTAGCAGAGAAGAGATACTATACAAAAGCGACAAATGGAAAGGTAGCTGGATAGGCTATCACCTATCATTTACACTGTTCTTATTCAGTCCTAGATTTTCATTTCTACCTCCTGATGTCCAAGTTTGTGAATTGAGAAATCAACTCAGAAGTAATTAGGACTAGGCATGGAGTCATGAACTAGCCTAAGAAATATATAAAGAATATAGACAATCTAAATTCTTAATGTTTTGATTAAAGTAATCATGAAAATAAAGTATTCTCACTTATCAAAGGTAAATATAAATATTAGGACTTATAGGTAAAATGAGTCAAATATTTAATTTATTTCACAATCTCGGTATTCTCTAGGGCTTACTCAGGCAAGTAGCATTTTGGGTGACTTCATAATAGGTTGAAATAATTGTAGTGATTGATTAATTCTGTCAAATTGTGATGCAGTTGGTGCTGGCATCAAGTGTTCTTTGTACCAATTGATTACCCTAGACTGCTAATCCTCATGCCTCTATTTTCAGAAATTCACTACCATGATGTTTGTATTTTATTGGGAATCAGACTCAGAGCATTGTTTATGCTAGGAAAGCAAATAAGGTACACTCCCATCCTTCAAGTGAATTTGTTAATAGTAAAATATGCAGCCTAGAAGCAGATGTGCACATTGAGATGGGTAAAAGTTGATTTGTATTTTATTAGAAGCAGGTAGCCTGTAATATTCAGACATTTAAACCTCTGAAAACTCTACTTTTGTTTCTACTCTGAAATATTTGGAAGATCTTAGTACTTTGAATGGGACTATTGAGATTACCCAAGCCTTCCAATATATTTGCTGCATATTACTCATTTGTTCTGATTAACATAATTTTGTTGATATAGTGAAACAATATGATAATATGCAGAAGTTCTTGACAATCATTTTAGGCTCAGTGAATAGGAAACAAACATTGTCATGGATCATGAATGTATATTGTGAAAGAGGTTTCCTTTGCTAAAATATATTTCCTGATTTTCACTTCATGTCATAGCAAACATCTATGTTCTGATGAAAGAAAGTATGTAAAATAAGAAAGAAAATATGGAGAAAAGGAGAATAGAGTAGAGGAATAGAAATAATTTACACTCATTTACTTCCATTATCAATCAGCTTATTAGACACATTAAATATGTATTCAGGAAGTGGATGCAGAGATCCTTTGCCAGGCCCCAGGTAGAGTTCCACGAGTCCAATTGTCAAGAAAGAGGAGGGACTGTAAGAGTGTGAATTGTATGAGAGTTCCAGCACGACCTTTAGAGGGTTTGGCCATATCCGATCACCAGATTAGGTCAGATCAGGCTTTCTCTCAACCATTGCCAGTAGTCTATAGTGGAGGTATCATTGTGGATTTCTGGTGACCTCTCTAGCATTTTGCTTCTTCCTGTTCTCACGTAGTCTTCATTTATCATGGTCTATTATTCCTTGTTCTCCCTTTCTGTTCTTGATCCAGATGGGATCTCCTGCTCCCCTAAGCTCTCTTTCCCTCAAAACTTGCCCTTCATTACCCCCCCCCCACATCCAGTTTGTTCATGTAGATCTCATCCATTTCTCTGTCATTGGGTTATCCCTGTGTCTTTCTTATCCCTGTGTCTTTCTTAAGGTCCTGTTTTCTAGGTAGCCTACCTGGAGCTGTAAGTAGCAGTCTAGTCTAGTTTTACATCTAGTATCCTCCTATGAGTGAGTACATACCATGTTTGTCTTTTTGAGTCTGGGTTACCTCATTCATGATGATTTTTTCTAGATCCATCAATTTGCCTGCAAACCTCATGATGTCATTGTTTTTCTCTGCTGAGTAGTACTCCATTGTGTATATGTACCATATTTTATTTATCCATTCTTCTGTTGAAGGGCATCTAGGTTGTTTCCAGGTTCTGGCTATTACAAACAATGCTAATATGAACATAGCTGAACAAATGCCCTTGTGGTATGATTGAGCATTCCTTGGGTATATGCCCAAGAGTGCTACATCTGGGTCTTGGGGGAGATGGATTCCCAATTTTCTAAGAAAGTGCCATATTGATTTCCAAAGTGGCTGTACAAGTTTGCATTCCCACCAGCAGTGGAGGAGAGTTCCCCTTGCTCCACATACTCTCCAGCATAAGCTGTCTTCTGTGTTTTTGATTTTAGCCATTCTGACAGGTGTAAGGTGATATCTCAGAGTCATTTTGATTTGCATTTCCTGGATAATTAGGGATGTTGAACAATTCCTTAAATGTCTTGCAGCCATTTGAACTTCCTCTGTGGAGAACTCTCTGTTTAGTTCTATAGCCCATTTCTTAATTGGACTGTTGGGCATTTTGATGTCTAATTTCTTGAGTTCTTTATATATTCTGGATATCAGCCCTCTGTCAGATGTGGGGCTGGTGAAGACCTTTTCCTATTCTGTAGGCTATCGCTTTGTTGACTGTGTCCTTTGCTCTACAAAAGCTTCTCAGTTTCAACAGGTCCCATTGATTGATTGTTTCTCTCAGTGTCTGTGCTACTGGTGTTATATTTAGAAAGTGATCTCCAGAAGTGGATGCTGAGATCCTCCACCAGGCCCCAGTTAGAGCTCCAGGACTCCAATTGTAGAGAAAGAGGAGGGACTGTAACAGTGTAAATCGTTGAGACCAAGATTGGAAAAGCACAGGGACAAATAGCCATACTAATGGAAGCACATGAATTATGAACCAAACGCTGTGGAGCCCCCAAGTGGATCACGCTCTCTGGATAAGTGAGACAATTGAACAGCTTGAACTGTTTGGGAGGCACCCAGGCTGTGGGACCAAGACCTGTCCTTAGTGCATGAGCTGGCTGTTTGGAACCTTGGGCTTACACAGGTACACTTTGCTCAGAGTGGGAGGAGGTGACTAGACCTGCCTGTACTGAATCCACCAGAATGAATTGAATCCCCAGGGGAGTCTTGGCCCTGGAGGAGATAGGAATGGAGGGGAGGGGCTGGGGGAAAGGTGGAAGCGGGGTAGGATGGGGAAGACAGGGGAACCCATGGCTGATATGTAAAATTAAAACACAAATATAATAAACAAAAATAAGCATGGAAAAAAATCTACGAGAAAGAGAGGATTCGGTAATAAGTGGTGTGAGTGCAGTAATAGGAAGAATAAAATGTTACAGACAAAAACAAAAACAAACAAACACACAAACAAAAAAGGGTCTTATTAGTAAAAAAAAAAACCTGGAGCCAGGTATTGGGGTGAACGCTGAAAGATTAGAAAAACAGAACAAACCACATCCAACCTCACCTTGTCAATTTCTCAGCTAATCTTGTTTCCTCACACTGGAAGCCTCTGAGTCCTCATCCAAATGGATCTCAGCTGTAATGCTGCTAAAAGCCTAAAATATTAAAAGATCCTCTAGTTCCTGGTCCTTATGAGCTATATACCTTTCTGCTTCCTGCCATCACTTCCTGAGATTAAAAGCATGTGTCACTATGCCTGGCTATTTCTAGTGTGGCTTTGAACTCACAGAGATCCAGATGAATCTCTGCTTCTGGAATGCTAGGATTAAAGGTATGTGTGTCACCATTTTCTGACCTCTATGTCCTTCTAGTGGCTGTTTTCTGACCACAGGTAAGTTTATTAGGGTGCATAATATATTGAGGGGCACAGTAACACCACACAATTTTGTGGGTTTAAGTCTCTTTGGGAACAAGGGACACCACTATGTAATATTCTTACTGTAATGATACAAGGTTTTTTTCTCCTTAGATACAATAACTTAACAAAATAAAATGTACCTAAATGTTACCTTTTTTTTTTCCTTTAAACTGGGCAATTCTATTAAAGTAGTGTCATTTGACCATTGATTGTTGTGGTGATATACTGTGTAGCCTAACAAAATTTGCCTGAAGATCAGAGAACAGAACAAGCCAATAGATTAAACATAAGGTCAGGTGGTTGTGGCTCACACCATTAATCCTAGTACTTGGGAGGCAGAGATTTGTCTGGCTCTCTGTGAGTTCAAAACCCCCCTAGACTACATGAGATTTACCCAGTCTAGAAGAGAAACAGAACTATATACAGTGGTGGCACACACATTTAATCCTACTACTTGGAAGTCACACTCCTTGACTTAGTCAAGCACTAAGAATGAAGTGATTGTAGGTGAGTGTGGCAATTCTGAAGAGAAAGATATTCTGACTGTTTAGGAAGTCAGGTGACACCTGGAGCTGCTAAGACATCTCTGACAGCTGGAGCTGCGATGGGACAGCCCAATTCTGGAGGCAAAGGCATGCCAGATACCTTGAGCTGCTAGAATAGCTCAGAGAGTTGAATCTTCAAGGAGATAGCTCAGCCCTGGAGGGAAAGGTATTGTAGCAGGAATCTTGACAGGTCTTATTAATAAAATCAAACCTGAGGCCAGGTATTGGGGTGAACACTGGAAGATCAGAAAAGCAGAACAAGCCACAGCTACCTCACCTCAACAGTTCCTCAGCTGATCCTGTTTCCTCATACTGGAAGTCTCTGAGTCTTATCCAAATGAATCTCAGCTGAACTGCTTCTCCAAAGCCTAAAAGCTTAAACAGCTGATGGAAGGACAGGAGCGGCAGTGAAGGGTAAGGTTTTTAGCTATTAGCTATTACTCTGACCTCTTGGGCTTTCATCTCTGCATTGGCTCTATGTTTCTTATTTAACAAGACAGTTACATCTACAAGGTATTCTGTTTTGTTTTGTTTATTTTTTTTATTAGAGACCATATTAAAATTTGTGTTACATCTGGCATCGAACATGAGGCATGAATCCATGAAAAACAAAACAAAACAAAACAAAACAACAACAACAACAACAAAAACAATTGCCAGTTTCCCTAGCCCATTGGCTATGTTGCAGCCTCTCTTCAGCAAACTCTATAGGTTTTTGGGCTCCAAAAACCACAAGAGTTTTCCACTTTTGCATGTTTCCTCATGCACACATCTGGATCCTTCACTTTCCTCCTCCAATATATTTTGGCTTTCTCTGGGCCTTCTGCTTGGGCCGATGTCACATCATCATCTGAATCATCATTGTCTGCAGATTTCATGAGTCAATTGGGAATTCTTAAAGGGAGGAATTAGTATTTAAAAACTTTAAAAAATGAGAAACTTTTACAGTGGAGGGAACTTGGTCTCTGTTTGATAATATGATTGACAGTCTGAAATGGAACAATTAAATGAGAGAATGATTAGTGTTGATGGGTATATAATGTCATTTATAAATATTATCTGATCATTTCTATTTTATCATTTAAAAGAAATTGGTTAATATGATTGCTAAGGTAAATGTTTTAGAAAAACTTGTTAAAGAAGATCATAGAGATATTCAGATCCAGACAGAAGACTTTAAAGGAGAACAAATCTCAACATTGTATTATAATGTTACAGAGAAACAGCCTAAGACTTTTAAACAGCTAACTTAATCTATCCAATAACTTTATAGGATTGGAAAATGATAGATATATCCTCAAGACAAGATACAAGCTGATTGAACTCCTATGAAACTGTTACATTTGAGGAGATTAATAGAAACCATAGACTCACTTGACTTTCATGAAGATGTTAAACTTGTAAGAGAACTATCCCTCAAGACTGAAGAGATTTGGTTATAGCCATTTTAGAGGCTAATACCCAATTACAAGGAGGATTTGGTGGAAGGATGAGGCTAAGACCATTGAACAATGAAGTAGGGTTAGTGGTATGGAAATTTCCCAAGGTCAACTTCTTGGAGAAGACAATTATGCTAACTTACAAAGACAATCTTTATATGATGACTACACCCTAGCTTTATGCCAAATTGCAGCCTTGAATGCTTGGGACAGAACAGAAGGAGTAGCAAAGAAAATTGAGTCATTTGTAAAAGTTATACAGGGTCCAAAAAAAACCTTCACTGATTTCTTACAAAGGCTGACTTCCTCACTAAATAGAATGATACCAAATTCAGAAGCTAGACAAGTAATAATTGAATCTATGGCTTTTGAAAATGCTAATGCACAATGCAAAAAGGTAATTAAAGACAAGATCAACACCCTTGGAGGAATGATTCCAGGATACAATTAATATTGAATCTCATGACCATGATGATGCTTGGATAGGAGAGGTGATTTTCAGAGGTTTGAAGAAAAATAGTAAAGTGAGATGTTTCCATTGTGGTAAACAAGGTCATATAAAAAGGGTCTGTAAACAGGGTACCCAGAAAGAGTATTTTTTTCAAGGAACAATAGCAACAGACTGCCCCTCCCTTCTGGATTATGCAGAGGATGTGGCAAAGGCCAAAAACATTGGACTAATGAATGGAGATCAACAGTGGACAGACAAGGTAATCCCTTGCCCTTGCCATGCCCTCAGGGACTTCTCACAGGCTCCTATGTCTAATTCCATTCAGTTGTTTCCTGTCATTGTGGGAGAAAGTCCTTCCCAGAGTAATTAAAGAACTTAATCTGTATTTTAAGAAACCCAGGGGTGTCTTGGTCTTGAAGGACATGGGAATGGAGGGGAGGGGGTGGGGGGAAGGTGGGAGTGGGGGCAGGAGGGGGGAGGACATGGGAACCCATGGCAGATGTATAAAATTAAAACACATAATAATAATAATAATGATAATGATAATGATAATAATAATAATAATAATAATAATAATAATAATAAAGAAACCATACTGCTCTGGATGGTAGAACAGCTTTAGAAAATAAAATAAAATTTTAAATCAAAATTGATAAAGATTAGAAAAATGGAAACTCCCCAAAGTTAGGGTTGGGAAGGATTTTATTTTTGTCTTTCAGGAGAATGAAGGCATCTAGCTAAGGAATCTGAAGAACACTGGACAAATAAGATATTTGAAAAAACAAGGACAAATCATCCAGAAGACAATATCCCATGAAAAAGATTTTCTGCAATGAACCATGACCACATCTAATAGCAACATTTGAAGACTTTGAAATGATGATGGAACCCTACAATGATGATTACACATGTACAATGATAATGCCATTAAACTGACAAACACCATCCAAAGACTGACTTTGGACTACAAACTACTCAAGACAATATTGAGATGGCTAGTTGAGATGATACAGTCTCACAGATTAATCCATTAAGGACTTGACCATAATTCTAAATTTTCTTTGTTTCCTTATAAGACTACCAGCACCCCCAGTCAGGAAGAAATAGCCTAGAAAACTACACCCATATTCACAAAAAAATGGATTATGGATGGTTGTTTTTGTTTAGGGGTTTGTTAAAAATTGTTATTCCTCATAGTAAATCTCTTTCTAAAAGAAGAAAGGGAAATATGATATAAAATGTATTTTATAGAAAATGATAGGATAGATTATTGATTATTGAATCTACTCTAAAAGGTAGATTATTGAATCTACTGTAAAAATATAGAAATGATATGATAAAGGTAGATTATTGAATCTATTCTGAAAAGAAAAAGTAGAGAATATAGATCTGATAGGATAAAAAGATAGATTATTGAATCTACTTTTAGAAAGCAACTGCTAGTTTTAAATATTTTACATTGGATTGGATTTTTGTATATTGTATACAAATTTTGTATACTGATAGAAATTTGAGATTATTTTTGTTAGAACATACTATATATACATTTCTAATCTTGTTCAAGATATTGTACCTATACAGCTTATTTAACCAAATAATGCAATTCCTAGTCCTTGAAAGTTATTATTACCAACTAATTAGGATATAAGAAATGTAGGGTAATAGTCATTACAACTAAACTTGTCAACATATTGTGAATATGTTGAAAACATATTATGTTTTCAAGGTCAAACAGAAATATATTTTAGATAGTTCATCTCCAAACACTTCAGAGATCTATAGAATATATGATTTAAGATATTTTAATAACAGAGACTTTTCTCTTTTTATGAGACATGTCTGTTCTTAGCAGCACCAATCTACCTCAGAGAAGATGATAGGCAATGAAGAAACTCTGTATGTAATTAACTTTCTTTATGGCAAATTTAGACACTGGGCAAGAAAATGCCTTTGTCTTGACTGCTGATGGTATGCTGTCCAAAATGGACAAGCAAGGCATAAAAGTGAAGACCACAAAACATTACCAAGACAAGGTAAGAAGACCCTTCAGAATATCCTACTTCACAGAAAGGACTATCAGATATGCTAAGCCTATAGGCCAAAGATGGATGACCCAACATTGCAGAGGAACCTCAGGTGACTGTCCAGCCAGACAGCTGTTTCTGTCATTTCTTACATTTTTTGGAAGTCTCTTATTTGTACTTCCTGCTTACTTAGGTAATATTATTTCCTTCTTGGATCTCTGAAGTAGTTGAAGACTAGATAGTTATAGTTTTCCTTGTTAACAAATTCAGAAAAGAAGCTCACTAAAGATGTATAAAGTATATAAGTTTGAATGATATAAAAAAATAGTTTTCTGTTGGTAATACAAGTTAGGATAGAAAGTGAATTAGGTACAACATTTTTGACTCAACAAAATAGGATAGATAATGGAGTATTTTCTCTGAATTTATCAAATGTTTATGGACTGGACATTGTTAATGTAATTCTTGACTCTATATATTGTATATAGTTATTGTACTTATTGTATATAGTTTTTCTTATATTAGATATAAGCTTGTTTTATTATTTTAGACAAAAAGAGAAAATGTCATGATATATTGTATACACTAATAAAATTTGCTTGAAGATCAGAGAACAGAACAAGCAACTAGATTAAACATAAGACTACTCAGTGGTGGCACACACCATTAATCCTAGCACTTGGGAGGCACTTTATTCTTTTGTTTTTATAGGTTTAAACAAGGTTTTTTTTTTTTTTTCCTGTTCACCTTCTTGCTTTGAGAAATACTGTACACCTTTAACTGTCCCATAGTTCCTGATTCAGACTTCTCTGTGATTTGAAATTATAAAAATTCCTGTGATCCTTTTGTTCACTGAAAGACATGTCAGCATTACTATCTGGTGTTATTTACATCGGTGCTGCTGGTGGCTGGCCTCTGAACGCTATGGCCATGCTGGCGAAGCGTGCTGGAGGAAAGTCATGAGCCATGGTTACCCATCTAGAGCTTTATTGGGAGAGAGAGGGAGAGAGGGAGAGAGGGAGAGAGAGAGGGGAGAGAGGAGACAGAGAAAGAGATACAGAGAGACAGACCATGTGGAGGGAAGAGAGAAGTGGGGGGGAAGAGGGCCTGCCGGCTTTTTAGGCTGGTCCTTGTCCCAGGATGATAATGTAATTAAGGACAAAACCCTTACATCTGGTCCATCTGATTTTGATGTGCTAGCATTCCTCTACTACCAGGTAGCTCAGCCCTGTAACACCATTGTTTTCCATCAGGAATAATTTGGAGGACTGTCAATCCAAAATTCTCAGTCATTCTTGGGTTTATGCCGCCAGCTTATCCATTATTTTTGGAATGGAGTCTTTTGATCATGTTACAAAATAAATCTAGCTTGTCTTTTATTATATGTGTGTGGTAGAATTTCCAATTCTCTGAACCTTTTATTTTGAATTTGTATTTTATTTAAGAGAGATTGTTTAACCATATACTGGCTGGTATTCTGGCCCAGTATCTCCTAGAAATGGCTTCACAGACAAGACTGAAGCAATGACAATATCAGTGGATGTATTTTTATACAAAAGGGAAAATTTCATAGGGCTTCCATCTCTATATGAAAACAACAGGCAACTAATGACTTCTGAGAGTAGGAGAAATAGCTTAGTGGGAGAATTAGTATTGGTTGTCCAATGCAGAGTGGTCAGTTTTGAAGGTCTTTACACACACAAACAAATGTGGACTCAATACACTGTATTTACATATTTGTGCATATATACGTATGTAATAGTAATAAAGAAAGAGGTTATCAACTTGAGAGTGGAGTCATAGGATGATGTTGAGGCAGGACATTTGGGAGAAAAGGGAGGGAGGGAAAGGAGGGAAGAAAAGGAAGGGCAAAAGGAAGGGAGGAAGTATTGTAATTTTATTTTAATTAAAACTTATTTATCTTATTTGTCATATTTATTATTTGTGTGTGTGTGTGTGTGTGTGTGTGTGTGTGTCCGTCCATCCATGCAAACACCATAGTGTATATGTGTGAAGACCAGGTAATAAATTTCTGGAGTTGGTTCTTCTTGCCTTACACCTTCACATAGTCTCTGAGATGGAACTCTGGTCACCAGGCTTTGCTGGCAAGCTCTTTTACCCAGTAAACCATGTGGCTGACTCTTTTCTTAATTTTTAAATTCTTCTTTTCCATTACCTTTTGCAGTAACCCAGATATTTCCAGCTTAGTTGCAATGAGCATCATAGTCTCAGTATTTGCATGCGCTGTTCTAGCAGTACATCAATACTGTCTCCTGGCCCTTGGTCCAGGGCTAATTCTAACACCCAACTGTATTGCTTATATGTCAATGTTGTACAGCTGTGTCCTCCTGCCTGAAAATGACCATTGTCATCTTGGAACTATATACATGCAAGATGTCCTCATGAAGTCTGCCTGTTAACATACATTCCCTTTAAAGTATGGTTGCTTCTACATCAATTATTAATCAAAAATATGACCCCCAAATACATGCCTATGGTTCAATCTGATGGAAGTATTTTGTCCACTGAGGTACTGTTTTCTCAGTACCCCAAGGTTATGTCAAATTGATAAAATCTAACCAGCTCATTTTCTTATTAAATGCTGAGATCTCAGTCTCTTACACTGTTTAGACAAGTTGTGCATCTCTTTAGTTGAGACCATCTACTGAAAAATGAACATCTTATTTGCATATGGGTATGAGCATAAATATTTAAAAGGTCACTCAACAGCATCATCATGTAGTAAAATAACAATATCTGGTTGTACCTTAGGGATATGCCCAACAAGTGCTGATATACCTGTGGTAAAAAAGAACTCTTCTATACTCTGGGTGGAGTATGAATTAGTGCAGGCACTTTTTAAATAAGTCTGAGCAATGTTCCTCAAAAAACAGAAATAAAACTGCCATTTGACTCAGTTATACCACACCTGGACATATACATAACAAACTTTATATCTTACTAGAGAGATAATTAGACACCCATTTTTGTTGCTGCTTAAGTTAAAATGGCTAGAGAACAGAGTCAAACTAGCTATTCATCAGCAGGAAAATGATAAGAAAAACATGCTATATACACACAATTGAATGTTACTCAGCTCTAAAGAAAAATGAAATGTGCAGAAAATGAATGGAACTGGAAAACTTACAGTGAGTAAAATATGTCAGACAACTGCCTTGTGCTCGTTCACAGGTTTTTACTTCAAAACATTTCTGTTATGTTTTTAACTTGGAACATAAATGGAAGCCAAGAAGTTCTGAATTAGCCTTTTGTGCAGAACATATTAAGAGATGGAGATAGAACAGTACAGGTTAAAGGAAAGTAGTGTGAACACGGGGAGCAGGGAGGTGTAAGCTGGGTATGACATGGGAGTATGAGGCTATTCAGCTTGGAAGGGGATCTAAAGGGACAGAAAATAAAATGCCGGATGGAAAACTACTATTTCACAAACCAATTATAAGAAACAAAGTAGATGGGGATGGGTGGGTACCATAACACATGTATAATGAAATAAGAGGGTAAATACTGACACCTGATTTTGACATGAGGAGACCTGTTTACTGATGAACAATAATTTTTCTCCATGTAAAACTGCTTGCCTTTGAAGTCTCATTATCTATATGTTCTAGCCATGATCTGACTAAAACTAAAAGATGGTCTCTTTCTAGATTCAGAACAAAGAAAATGAAGACTGTGTATGAACACTTTCTCATGTGCCAAATATTCGCTGTATGGGTCCCCAAACATCACTAATCTATAAGAGGATGGTATGCATTGCAATTTCAGAACTACTAATGACTGGAGTTAGCCACAAGAAATAGGAGACTAACTCAATTTTGGATTTCTACCAGATGTTCCAGGAAAGCCAACTGTTTTCAGAGCAGGTCACACCTGCTTAATTAGCAATGATAAGAGCCTTTAGACAATCATAGGGAAATTAAATAGCTAAAGATAAATGACCTAAGAGAGCTTAGCAATTTAAACTGAACCAAAGAGCAAATAGAATACAGTCTTTAAAATGATCCAAAGAACAATTGTAGGTTAATGACCTTGTACTTTATAATTTAATTGAACACACATAGTTCCAGGCTGGAAGTAATGGATTATTGGAAATAAATACATATACTGGCATTTTATGAATAAATGATCATAACACTAATTGCAATTAAATTGCCTTGTTTTAATACAATCTAGTAATTAAGCCACAAGTGGCTTGCTGCCTGGATTTGCCTGAACAGGCACCAAATAAAAGCATTTGACTCAGCTAAAATGTTTGTGAATATATCTTAAAACTTGTTTTCTCATGAGAATGGATGTTGATGGAATATTAATTGTATGTGAAAGAATCATTTTGCTCTCTTTAATTTTCCTTTTAGATTTGCATCCATATGGGGAAAGCATCACAGTAAATGGGAAAATCTGAACCATTTGTATGAGGAAAAAACTGTTATTGATGACTTATTCTTCTCCCAGGATGGAGATTTATCCAATGTCATCTATTATTTGCCTCATGTAAGGGCCACTCTAATTAGGAAGGCTATGCAGCTTCATCCTTATTCCATATGTGTAAATATCTGTTCTCATTAGGTCACTATTTGAAGATGCACTCAGAGCTTCCTGTGTGTACAAATATAATATGCACTCAGAGCTTCCTGTGTGTACAAATATAATATGCACTCAGAGCTTCCTGTGTGTACAAATATAATATGCACTCAGAGCTTCCTGTGTGTACAAATATAATATGCACTCAGAGCTTCCTGTGTGTACAAATATAAGATGCACTCAGAGCTTCCTGTGTGTACAAATATAATATGCACTCAGAGCTTCCTGTGTGTACAAATATAATATGCACTCAGAGCTTCCTGTGTGTACAAATATAACAGTCCTCATCTCATCCAGCCATGATCATGAGGCTGTGGCTGCTCATGGAGATTTCTGTAAAATTGTCCACCATTTTTTCTGTATGTCCATACATGAGAATATAGTAGTGCCTCAATAAAAGTCAATCTACAGAAGGAAAGAAAAAAGAAGAAAAGAAGGAAGAAAGGAAGGCAGGAAGAGAGGGATTAGGTAGTGAGGAACTGAAGAAAGAAGGAAGGGAGGGAAAACAGGCAGGCTTAACTTTAATTCAGTCTCATTAATGTTTGTTCAGTTATATTATTATTCACTAAGAACAAATACTTAACATGTTTATGATTAGAGACTTACTTGAATCAAGTGAGAGGAAAAAGCAAAAATGTTAAAGGAGACTGAGGGACAGAACATGGAGATACAAGGAAACACTCATATAAGAAAGAACTTACTCATGTAAGTAAAAACTTGTTTAATAAAATGAAAAACTACATACACAAAACAAACAAAGTAGTAACTAATCCAAAATTTTTTACCAGGACCTTACTTCAGTGATAAAACCCCTACTAGTTTCTTTTCATCATAAGCCTAGGCAAGAGTTACTGTAGGCATCAACATTTTAAAGAAGAATAAACTGGGACACAAATGTCCTAGAAATATCCCCAATGCCCCTCTGAGTACAAATGACGGAATCTACTTTTTAACTAATGTGAAATGGTTTCCACACACTCAGTGCTACATTATACATCTATCACAAACATAAACATAAATTGATCAAACTATAAAAGATTCATTGATAATTAAGAATCATAGAAGGCTTTACAGAATTGTTATGACATGTAAAGTGTTCAAGGTTTTTCTCTGTGCACAAGTTCTTCAGTACCTGGTGTTCAGAAGGGCAATACAGGGGACATTCCATAACCAAAGGAACACAAATATCTTATAATGGCCTTTGAGAAACATTATTCTTTACTTTAATTAGACATATAACTTTTGCCTTCCAAAGCAGTTATATCGCTTTGTTACATAAAACAAATTTATTATATTTTAATCTTGAAAATAGAAATGCAAGACACTGGAATAATACCTCCTCCAATCTATGTATCAGGTGATCTGAATTATGAAAGACCAGAAAAATTTCAAAGATAAGTAAATAAGGATATGTAGCATGAATCTTAAATGATCTTATTAATAAAATCAAACCTGGTGCCAGTTATTGGGGTAAATACTGTAAGATCAGAGAAGCAGAATAAACCACAGCTACCTCACCTTGCCAATTCCTCAGCTGATCCTGCTTCCTCAGACTGGAAGCCTGTGAGTCCTTATCCAAATGGATCTCAGCTGAACTGTTGCTCAAAAGCCTAAAAGCTTCACCAGCCCTAAGTTCCTGGTCCTCACACCTTATATACCTTTCTCTTTTCTGCCATCACTTCTTGGGATTAAAGGTGTGAGCTACCATGCCTGACTGTTTCCAGTGTGGCTATGAACTTACAGAGATCCAGGTGGATCTCTGCCTCTGAAATGCTAGAATTATAGGCATGTGTTACCACTGCCTAACCTCTATGATTAATATTATGGGTGTTCTGTTCTGTGACCCCCAGATAAGTTTATTGGGGTGTACAATATATCAACCACAAGGATATCAGAGTAAAATAAATCAAACAAAAGAATACAATAGGTATGACAGGTAGAAATGACATCCTCAGATATACTAAAATGCAGGCAAAGCTGGGAAGGAAAACTGTGGAACATGTAAACTGCCAAGATCTTTGGTACAAGAAGGTACACTGCATGCTACCAAAGGAAAAATGTAAAAACCAACCTAGTTACAAACCCCGCAGTATATGCTAGGGCAATGGTAGTACAAAGCTTATGGATATAACTAACAAATATCTCATTTGACTTAAAGTCCACTCTACAAGATGGAACCCATTCCTGACACTACTTGGGTGACCAAGTACCTCAGCCCAAATAGCCCAGTGACCTAATATAAAACCAAATTCTGCTGTTCTACTAAAATAACACAGCAATAAAAATGACTCATAATGACATCCTGCTATATATCAGTACATTGCTCAGCCATCACTGGAGAAGTTCCTTCTGCAGCAGATGGAACACACACAGAGACCCATAGCCAGACATTATTCAGAAAGTGAGAGACCTTGGAACACTCAGCCCTAAATGGTATGTCTCCATCAAATCCTTCCCATCGGGGATCAGGGAGCCTAGTGAAAGAGGAGAAGGAAAGAATGTAAGAGCAGAAGGGTTAGCAGATGCAAAATAAACAAGGCCCTCAAAATCATCAGGATTCACACACATATGAACTCAGAATGGGGCAGTATACACAGGCACATGCAGATATGTATCAGATGGAGTCCTAGGGCTGAAAAGAGAAGTAAATACATGCTCCCATGCTTAATGCAGAAGCTACCCCCAATTAATAAGCACTTGCAAATGAAAATTTAGTTTTCTCTCAGGGAGTCTCATTGGAGACACAAACTACTCTGAAGGGTAGGCTACATGCTTTCCCAACTAGAGAGAGTGGTTTGAGGTAGTCACGTTAAATGGAATAGCATTTGGGGTCTTACTTTAGGATGAACTAGAAGAATAAAAAATGTAAAGAATAACAGCATAAACTACTGGAGGTTTTTAGTGTTCCAATAAGTAATAGCTTGCTGCCTTACTAAGCTCACAGTAAAAAGATAAATTCAATAAATGACAGATACTGATAAGGGTCAACCTAAGCCTTCATGCAAAGTAGAGATTTTGAAGGACATAGTGTGATATACAACTGCAGTTGTGTTTCTTTGAATAAGAATGGCCCCATGGATTTATCTATTTGAATGCTTAGTTACCAGAGAGTGAAACTGTTTGAAATGATTAGGAAGTATGTCACTGGGGGTGGACTTTAAGATTTCAAAAGCCTGTCCCCCAAACCAGTCATTAATACTCTCTGTTTCTGTCTCTGTCTCAGTCTGTCTGTCTCTGTACCTTTATCTGTGTCTTTCTTTCTTTCTTTCTTTCTTTCTTTCTTTCTTTCTTTCTTTCTTTCTTTCTTTCTTTCTGTCTGTCTGTCTGTCTCTCTCTCTCCTTATTTCTCCCTCTCTCCATGTAGAACAGGATGTATCTCTCAACTACTTCTGCAGTGCAATGTTTGCTCCCCACCATGATGACAATGGAATAACCCTTTAGAAGCAAGCCCCTTAGTTAAATGCTTTCTTTTTATAAGAGTTTCCTTGATTGTGGTGTTTTTTTTTTTTCCACAGCAATAGAACAGTGACCAAGACACACATGATTCTGACGAATGACTCCAGAAACAGAAGAATTAGGTGAAGCATGAGCCCACAAAAATCTATTTAATGATTTATTGAGGGGTTCAGAGGAAATAAAGACTCACTGATACAGAACAGGGAAGACATCAGTGCTGATACTGCTGGTCCAGCTGTTGCTGTGCTGTCCAAGGAAGATGGGGACCAATCACAAGCTGTTCCACACTGCTTGATCTGGTCATGGCCACCCAAGAAAGCATAAGACCCCTATTCTTCTGCTCTTAAGTGGTCATGTCCATAGTCAAGGCCACATTCTAAGGCTTTTTACCTCAAAGCCACTGGCTGAATGGTACTAACTTTCACAACACTTCCCCTTTTATGTCTAAATAAAAGAGTTGTAATACTAACATAAAGCTGTATACAATAAGAAAAATTATCAAGTATTGTCCAGAAGAAAGAAAAGGTACTAACATAAAAAAAGGAAATGCAACCAACAAGAAAAACATCAGGCAAGAAACATACTAAATGTATAGATCATAGGTAATTGTTCCTTTCATGAAAAATCTGAATCTTGTAACTGATAACATCTTAGTTAAAATATGAGAGGATTGTAACTTTAATTATCTAGTCTTCAACCCCACCAAAGATCTGAGAAGGAAAATAATAATACCTGAGTGAACAGGAAGTGCAGGCAATTTCTGAAAATGTGAGATGACAGAAACACCTGGCTGCCTGAACAATCACCTAATGTTCTCTGCATTGTTGAGTCATCCACTTTGGGCTACAAGCCTAGAATATCTGACAGAGCATTTTCAAAAGCAGAACAATTTTAAAGACTGTCCTACCCTATCTTGAGAAGGTTTAGCAGTCTCTAGTCCTCATGGCCTGCTTGTCCAGATTGGACAGCATGCTTACTGTCAGAAGTCAAGGCAAGGGCAGGTCTTTGCCTAAGATCAGTTTTGCCAAGACGTAAACAAACACTGTATGGAGTGTCTTTGATGTCCATCATCTTCTTGGGAGTAGATTGGTGCTGCCAAGAGAAATCGTGTCTCAGGCCAACAGAATTCTAAGTTATTAAAACACTTAAATATCATAGTCTCTGGGTCTTTGAAGTATTTGAAGTTTACCTATCCATCTGAAATGTATCTCTGTATATCTAGAAAACATAACTAACATGACTATAAGTATGACAAGTGTGGGTGACTACTAACCTATAGTTCTTATTAAACTACATATAGCTTAAAGACTAAAATTTCATATTGTAAAATAAACAATCTCTAAACAAAAGTACAACTGAAGAACAAAGACCTCAAAGTTGTGACAATATATAGAAATATCTTAATTAGAGGTAGAAATGTATACTGCAATATGACAAAAATGTCATTAATTTGCATAAATATACAAAATATCCTAAACAGAAGTAGAATATACAGAATGACAAAAATAACTTTACATTTGTATCAGTATCAATATGCAAAAATATTGTAAACAGAAATAAAAACATACATAATATAACAAATAAAATTTTGAATCTGTATCAATATACAAATTATCTTAGACAGTAATAGAAAAATAACTTTACACTTGTATCAATATACAAGAATCTATACCAATACAAATTATCTGAACCCGATAGTAGCCATTTTAGTATATAAGTAGATACAATAATCTACCTTATTATCCTATCCTACAATTTACATGTTAGACTCATTAAATCAGGGTGGCCTCCTCATGTTTTGGTGTAACAGGGAAAGGAAAGTCTGCCCTACAAGATCAGAGAACACCCCTCTCTATAAGAAGTCTTCCTCAAAATAAGAAAGTGAGGTAATCAAGCATGTCAAAACTTTCCTTTGCTAAGTGAGTATAAAACACACTATTTTATATTCATTGTATTCATAAAAAATAAATTATATGAATTGATCATATCAGAAAAAAGAAATATCAGCAGTTTCAATACAGATAAATCACTTTTGAAAAGCATACAAAATAGAGATTTTCTATTCAAAGTCACAGAGTCTCACTCAATAGTTTCTAAGTCAAGAAGCTCATAGACTACAGTGTTAACCTTCTCCTTGATCCATCCCTTACATAAGCTATATGTTAGTATTGGCCTTTGGAGCATACTTTTGAGCATCCATAAGGCATATCATATGGCCTTTAAAAGAGTTCAAAGTCCAATAAGATCTCATAAGGGAAACAGAATTAACTATATAATTTTATTTTTTGTATTAAAAAATCCAAATAATAAGTTTCGATAGTATTATTTCTTCTCCCCCAACTACTCCTAGATACTCTCCACCCCATACTAATCCATAATTTTTATTGTAACTACTATTTAATTAATATTCATCTAATTTTAATACTGTTTATTTCTTTTCCACAAAGCAGATATGTATTGAAGGTAATTTGTTCCCTTAATTTGGTTGATGACTAAGTCATGCATTTAATATACTTCATGCATCAAGACTACTCAAGTGAATTTAGAAGTATTTCTATTTATGTATACATATTTATCAACTATGTAGACAAATACTAGCGAATCTAAATACATAAGGAGAAACAACTTATTTAATTATGGCTCTTGATCATTTGATATGAAGATAGTGAAATTATATGGGGAAGTCTTATGAAACATTGTCATCCCTCTTACTCTGTTTATAGATCAGAGTCAAAAGTAGTAACAGACCAGAAGTATGGGAAGGATTTCAAACAAGAAACTCTCCCTGCTAGCTTTGAAAAGAGAAATGACCATGTGTGAGTGTGGTGGGTTGAAAGAAAATGTGATAAGCTATGTGGACTTTTGAAGTCGGACTGAATGCATTTTTTTGCATTATGATATGGATTCAAGCCTTTGGAGCCCGGGAGTAGAATGTGGTTGTTTGAAAAAAAAAATGGCCCCCAAAGCAAGTGACAGGAGGTATGGACTTGGATTGGGTGTGGTCTTGGAGGAAGTGTGTCACTGCGGATGTGGACTTTGAGGTCTCATATTTGTTCAAGATACATCCAAGTGTCTCAGTCCACCTCCTGTTGCCTTCTGATCAAGATGTAGTCACACCATGTCTGCTTGGATCCTGCCATGCCCCACCATGATGACAATAGATTAAACCTCTGAAAATGTAAGCCACCCCAATTCAATGTTTTTCCTGTACTAGAGTTTCTGTGGTCATGGTGCCTCTTCACAGCAATAGAAATGCTAACTAAGACAGTGAGCTAACAGAGATCTTTTAGAATCTATGGGCAACTCCTTGCTAATGTTTGAAAAAGAAGTGGAGTACTCATCTGAGATGTACAAATAGATAAAATTTGTCAATAATATCTATATTTGTGGATTTATTGCATTTAGGGTCATAGTCTGATACATGGATTTCATTTCTTTAGGACTCTGAACAGGGAACTCAGTAAGTCTTGTCCTAACCTTCTAACTGTTAAAAATCCAAGCTAATATGTGAGTATTGTTTAAAGTGTATAAATTTATTGCGATTTGTTACACACCAATAGTTCAATATCTTGGAGTTTCTGTCCAAGGACCTACTAATAACTTTTCATGTCTCTCACTGCCAAATAACATTTGGCTCCATTATTTGTGATGGTGGTGCCTGAGTTCTTATTAGGAGCCAAAGAATTTGAAATCTGTCCATTATTCTCTAATTGAAGAATAAGTTTTGTCTAGTTAGTCTCCACACTGTAGCAGCACATTTTGGTTGAACAAGAAAGGAAAAAGCTTTGAACTCATTACATTTTGTAAGAATGAAATTCACATTCAGAGGAAATTAGTTTGTGCCTGAATTAAAAGTGGAATCAATAGTCATTGTGGAAACTCCCATTTTAATGAACATGATACTTCATTATATTAGGGTTCTGGATGATCAAGATGCCCTTGCTTATTGTCATTTATAAAGAACCCTTTAAAGAAAACAAAGTGGGCCCTTTCTTGAAGGATTTGTATATAGCTGTTTCTCTGCAGGGACTGCTTTTCTGATTTAGCAAATGATCTGATTTTTGTCTTGCTGATCCAGGCACCAAACTAATGTAATCACAATCTACTGTGCACAGCCTGGCTCACAGAGAATTTCTCCATGCCTGCAATCTTCATGAAGCTCCCAGTAACAGAATAAAATATAAAGAGAAAAAGAGGGGAAAAAAGCGTTTGGGGACTATTAAAAAATGTGAGTTATATGGTTAGTAGTTCTATACAAGGTTTTCTAATCATTATCAACACTGGTATCAATTACTCATAATGTCATTGTATTAGACATTATATTGAGTGATATACTTCATTTAATCCTGTAATAACATCATGACTTGAATACTTTCACTATCAACATTTGTTTGCTCTGAAAATACATACTTTTGAAAATGAACCTAGACATATGGCTAGCAATTGATGGAGTCATATTAAATGTGGAAGTTACATTATCTTAATAAGGTATGACAGCATACTAATTCCTGAATGTTTCATCCCATATTAATGAAATATACTTGAACCTAAACCAGATAGGAGCTAAAGGAGTACCAGATTTTGATTTTCCATAAAAATCAGAAGATATAGGAGAATATTAATTTTTTCATTGGTATAAAGTATAGCACATGTGTATTTTATTGGGCCAAATTCATTTTGAGTTATCAGATAAAAGTATTTTCATATTTCAGTTTGAGATCACTAAAGGACTGCAGAGTAATAACAAGATAAGTAAAAGTACCATCATCATAAACAGAGTTAAAGTAGTTTGGAAGAAATGGAGTAAGAAGGAAAGAGAATTTGTCCTGGTTAATTCTTTGTCAATATGACCTGAGCAAAAGTCATTTGAGAAGGGGCAACTTGAATTGAAAAAAAAAATGGCCCCATCAGATTGGCTTGTGGGCAAGTTCTTGATTAATTTTCTTGGTTAATGATTGATATTGGAGGGCTCACCTCACTAGAGACAATGCCACTTCTGGGCAAATGGTCTTGGATGGGATAACTAAACAAACTTAGTAAGTCATGAGGAGCAAGTCAATAAGTACCATTCCTTCATGGCTTCTGATTCAATTTCTGCCTTTAGGTTGTTTCCCTGACTTTCTTCAATTTTGGGGCTATGGCATAGGAATATAAAAAGAAGTAAACTATTTCTTCCTCTAATTTGTTTTTGGCCATGGTGTTTTATCACAATAATAGAAACACTAACTGTGACAGAAATTGGTACCAGGAGTGAGGTATTATTGTGATAGACCTGATCATTTTTTTGGAACAACTATTGAAGGACTTCAGAATGTTGGTCTAGAAATGCCATTGAGTATTCAGAGATCAATGAGCTATATGAGAACTTAAAAGATAATGCTGAAGGCAGTGCAGAAGATGGAGGCATGGATGCTGAAGTTTAAGTGGGAAATTTGAGAGTACCTTAAAGACTATTGGGGCCTTTAGATATGTTGAATTGAAAAATCAATGGTTCTGGTGAACTAGGGCTGAAAAATCAGCTGTGACTAATAAGAGACCAGACCATTAAAGTGAAATCTTTGCTTTCTGGGGCAATCAATACTGATAAGCTGGGCTTTAGAATCAGCAGCGATTAAGAAGAGATCAGTATTACTTATGAGAAACCTTCTGAAAGTGTTTCCTTGGATTAAACACACGGAAGCCGTGGTTCAGATACTGCTAAGGCTGTAACTCATTATGGCAGCTGTGGTGTGAGAGTTTCCCAGTTGGTTCTGGTTCTAAAAGTATGCATGGATCATGGAGAGAATCTGAAACTTGGCACCATGAGAAGACAGAAGAGAACATTGGTGAAGGTGAAGGCTCAGTTGCTGTAGAAGTCCCAGAATTGAAGGGGTCATGAAGAGAAGTTGAGGCTAGACATAATGTTGCAGGGCCAGAATCTCTAAAGAGTACCCAGAAAAAGCTATTGGTTGAACTGCAGCAGAGTGAAGGTACAGCAAAAAACTTGGGATTTATGAGAGACCAGTACAATGGATGGTCTCCAAGAACAGTAGCAGGGGTGGAGTGGAGCTGCCATGAGTAAAAATGACAATCTGTGTTTGCTGTGGATGGAAGACCCAGAAATGAAGATGCCTGGGCCCTCCTCTAGAGTCTGAAGATGATGAATACCAGATTATTTATACTGGGCTTTATAAGTTTGGCCTTTGTTTTAGCTTTGATTTGAATGTACCATGTCCTGGTTTTCCTCTCCTGGATTAACAAAATATTTAATGTCTCTTTTGATTTTACAAGAGCCTACAACATAGAGATTTTGAGACTTTTGGTAGGTTTTGGAATTTTAGAGAATCTTTGAATTAATTAGAGAGGCTTGGAACTTTGAAAATAATTGAAGATGTATTAAAGATTAAACTTTTAAATTATTTATATTTTTTAAAGACTGTAGAACTTTTAAATGTTGTAATAAGTTTTCTGTTGGGAAATTGATATTAATATGTAATATTGGCAACAAACAAGAAAAGAAAGTTTATAGTTTAATAGTAATATATTTTTTGTATAAGATTGGCAAAAAGTCAATGGTCTGGTTAGTGTTTTGCTAAATTGAACTTGGTAGACATTTAAGAAGAGGGAAACCACAATTGAGAGAGAAAATGACCCCACTGGATTTGTCTATGGTCAAGCTTTGTGGTGGCACAAGCCGGTAGGATTTGCTGAAGGAGGCGGAGGCAGTAGGATCATGAGTTTGAGGTATTTTCTTGAGGTATCATTGATGTAGGAGAGCCAAGCTCGCTTAAGGTTTTTCCACCCTTCAGAAAATGGTCCTCGATGGTATAAGAAAGTAGGCTGAACAAACCATAGGGACCAAATCAGTAATCAGCACTCCTCCATGTGTTCTGCTTCAATCCCTTCCTACATGTTCCTGCCCAGACTTCATTTGATAATATCCTATGATGTGGAAGTGTAAAATGAAATAAATAATTTCCTTCTGTAGCTGAAGTTTTCCTCTATGCTGCCTGGTCTGCAGGCTCTCAGGCCCAAGTAAACACACAGAGGCTTATATTAGTTAAATCTGCTCTGTCATTAGCTCAGGCTAACTACGGACTAGCTCTTATAGTTAAACTCAGCCCATTTCTGTTAAGCTATGTGTTGCCATGTGTTCCATGGCTTTACCTGTGTGCCATTACATGCTCCTCCCTGGACAGGAGGCTGGCATCCCCTGATTCAGCCTTACCTACATTTCCTGTCTACTTACTGGTCAATCAGCATTTTATTAAACCCCACAGCATCCTTCACATGTTACTTTTGGTCATGGTGTTTTTTCACAGTAATATAATCCCTAACTTAGACAGAAGTGAAGATATCACTTCACTAAATGAAATGAAACTGTGAGAAAGGTGTGTCTGTTACTTTGATTTCCCAAGCATCCAAATTTGACTCAATTGCTTAAGAGGAAAGATTTCCTGTTGCATATTTCAGTTACCATTGAAGTGTAGGTATAGAATTTATATCACATAAATGTCTATCAAATATGTACAATAGCTAATTTCATAACTTGTGTGGAATGTTTAGGTATATATCAACATATTTTGTTTATAGTTAAACTTGTGAGAAGGGAAGGGTCATTGCTTTCATCTCTAATCTGAAGCCAAGGTCATTAAGTTTATGATTAAAAATGCTGTATCAGAGGTTACAAAATTTGAAACCAGCCAGATCAAATACAGGTTAGATCTTTTTCTGTAAATAGTTTTCATGTCATTCATTGAAAAACTGAGATGACTAGAGAGATGTCATTTTGGAAGGCAAGCTACATTCTACATGTTACATTTTTCTGGAGATAGCTGGATTTTGAGAATCTGGACAAATAGATGTGCATATATAATTGTTAAAACTTGCGAAAATAGTTTATTTTATTCCTTGATACTAGTATGAATAAAGAGTAAGGTCTATGATCTAAAATCTATGTGGATTTGTAACTGCTCCAGCATGTTTGATAAGGCTGAAGTAGCATTATGTGACTTCCAAGTGGAGGTCATGAAAACCCTAAAATACCTTCTTGGACACTGCCAGTCTCACTCATAGAACCATAAACCATAAAACCAAAACAAAACAAAGCAAACAAACAACATTCATCACTGACACCTGATGTCGCCATTATGTAAAGGTGACTGAAAGCTCATTTCTATATTCTCAGTTCAGCACTGGGAAACAGACACACAAGTAAATTGTCAGGCATGAGTGAAGCACTCAGCAATACACCAGCCAGCTTTATACAAGGGGAGGTTGCATACACTGTCACATGGAACTCAAGGGAAAACTATCTGTATTCATGGTCTTAGAAGAAAGTTGAAGCCTCTTAGTTTCCCAGCAGCAAAACCAGGCAGAATAATTTCTCTGTGTTCCCATGTTTGCATAGGTCTGTATGCGCTTGACTTTATGGTGTGTGTGTGTGTGTGTGTGTGTGTGTGTGTGTGTGTGTGTGTGTGTGTGCCAGAGTCTAGCTCCAGATGAGAGCAGGATCTGAAGATGGGTGGATGCAAGAGTGGTGGCGTGAGGAATCAGACACGGGACACTTCTTAGTTTCATTTTAGGAGAGCTGTACAGAGAGGAAGCATATCTTTGTATGACTTGTCCTACTCTGATGGGAGCCATCTCCTGTGGGACAGACCCCAGCAGAGGATGTATGAAGTCAGCAGGGGGAGGAAGTGAGCCAGGTCATAGTGGTTGGGAGAATCTTGGAGCCTGATTGACTAGCAGCCAGAGTGCTTCTTTTTCTATACATAATTTAGTAATCAGGAATACATTCATGATGTTCAAAAACATAGATTTTGTTTTTAGACATGAGTTTCACCTCCTTTTGCTCATCTTTTAGTCATCAATGATAAATCATGACAAAACAGAGTTATGATTTCCAATCATTTCCCTTCAAGTTTTGACATCATTAGTAGAGTTATCATTTTCACTCATTAACTCTATAACCCAATTTTTAAGAATCAAGAGGTGTACGACAGCCTGTTCTCAGGCTGGTAGCTTTTGTGGGTACAAGGACATTAGAACAAAACAAAATCTTTAGGCCTGGGCATATTGCCATGCCCCAAGCGGTATATTATTAACTCTTAATAGTCAGAGTGCCCAAGAAAAATCCTCAGGCCAAAGCTGCTACAGTTACTATTCATATTCTGGCATAATACAATGTTTATCTTTTATATCTCTATAGAATTTGTCTATATGTCTAATCCTGGCATTTTGTTGTTCCTTGGTCATATGACACCAAAGTGGTTCTGCATGTGTTAATTTTTCTAAGAAAGGAAGGTCCTGACATCTTATTCTTTTATCAACTTTCTCCTCCATACTTTGCTCATCAATTGAAGTCTCTGTATAGGGCAGAAGTAACTTCAAAGTAGTTGTCTGAGTATATAGTGAGAAGAGTCTTGTAATTTGATTTTCAGCCAACTTCTCTAGCCCACTGAATCTTGTTGACTTTTTTCAGTTTACTTAGTTTTGAATATCTTGTTTCTGAGTAAGTACAGGGACATATGTTTCATGAATGCCTCATAGCCTCAGAAAGAGACCCCTGGCTTCTTTATGTGTGTCACAACCTCCAAGGCATAAAGAGAACCTTCAAGTAGATTAAGATATCTCTCTAAAAGCAGGAAGAGGAGTACTGTCCTGGGGAAGCTTAGAAGCAGTATCTCTGGGGGAAGGCATAAATGATTCATAGAAAATTTACATCAATCCAATATCCCAAAATGGCACAAATATTAAAAGTCCCTCAAGTATGCAACAAGTGGAGATGAAAACCAAAAGTGGCATGGCAGCCATCACATGGCTCAGCTTCGCTGGATCTCTGTCAAGCAGCTGCACTGGCTTTATGACTTTTGACATTCCCCTCATATATGGCTGTGCCACGTTTGTGATTCTGTGTTAGTGCATGCTTTGGGAGATGAGGGCATAAACAATTCTAATGTGGCCCATACTCAGATAAGCTAAAAGAATATCAGGTGTAGACCATGTTTAGATTATAGGATGTATCTAGGACTTATACTTGCTTTCTTCTCATTATTGTGGCCATGTTAGAGATCAGAGATCTGAGTATTTATAGATCATGTGATTGAGAAAAATGGAGGTTTGTTAAAGACATCGAAGTTGATTATTTTATGAAAATTTTAGAATATTTTTGGTAAAAATGTTGATGTTCTTTTATAAAATATATGGAACATAAAAGCAGAAATGAGGGATACTCATGGCAGAGGAAACCAGCAAGAGATGCTTGACGTAAATACCAATAAAATATAATGATGTGTATGTATAAAACTGTCATAATAAAACCAAATAAAAATTTAAAAATAATTAATACTGGGCAATAGAGGGCATGCCCTTAGGTTTTCCTTCAGTTGAAACAACAAAAAAGGATTGAATTTTTAAAAGTAGAAAATGGCAGATTTATTGTAGCTTAGACCACCAGTTAAGGAGGAATAGTAATTTAGGGATTTTTTTTTTCTTGGCAGGGTCAGTAATGACAACAACATATATTATTGACCATTCACATCAACAGTGGCCATATTGTGTCGAAAATCCTAAATAAATGATCAGAAGGAACTGATAAGTTATTCACTCATGCTTTCTGCTTGTAGAATTGGAAATTGCTCCAGGCAAAACCTGGAATTCAATGATAGCCAATCATTGCCTAATAGTTTAAAGCTCTGAGAAAGAACTCTGAGTCTTTTTTTTTATTGGGAAAAGCAGCCTGTGCCTGAGCAGAACAGACAGCTACACACACATATATTTATATATATATATATATATATATATGCACTAGTACACCCAGCTACTTCCACAGGTACACACACACAGTATTAACTTATGTTTTTGTAATATAGATGACAACTGATAAATATTGTACATCTCATCAGACAAATGTGTTTGAAAACTTGATCTAGAATATCGTCTCATCCTGGGAGGAATTTAACAATTGGAAAAACAGCCTCAATGCTGGTTATTCTAGGCCTATTCACTATCAATGACAATCTTATTTAAGTCTTTTTTTTTTCTTTTTACTTAAGTTGTTGGGTTAACCTAGGAACAATATTGTCTCTTCAAAACTTTATCTCACTCTACAGTAAGATGAAAACAGCTGTTGTAAAGTGTGCTTGTTGAGATTAAATGACTTCAAGGGAACATCTCATAGTGTTTGATTCACATAAATGCCCATAAATGTTAGACAAAGGAAGGTAATGGCAGGGACATTTGCCTGATATATGATCAAGCCATGCTCAAGGGTCCATATGAGGGTCATATCTTATAATCATGCAAGACAAAAACAATGAAGTTCAGATGAAATTGGATTTCCAATCCTTTCAGAGTACTCAGAGGAGGCATGAGGCTGGAGGTTTCTGAAACAGAGGAGATCTATTACAGGGGAAGTTTTAATTAGTTGGTGAGATTTGAAGCCATATATTTTCTAACCAGATGATCTGTCAGTACACTAACCACTAAGCTCTAACATGGCCCAGAAGAATTGTAAGAAACCAAGTGTAGTTTTGGGGATTTAGCTCAGTGGTAGAGTGCTTGCCTAGCAAGCACAAGGCCCTGGGTTCCATCCTCAGCTAAAAAAAGGAAAAAAGAAACCAAGTGTATAGTTGAACTACATTATACTGTAGATGAAATTCTAAACAGTCTTAGTAAATAAGAAACACGGAGCCAAATACAGAGATAATAGCCAAAGAGATCAGAGCAATAGCCACGACTACTTTATCTTACTACCTGGCTGTCATCACTTTACCAGACTAACCTGTTTCCTGTCTGACTTGTGTTTTTATTGCCTTTTTGTTCTGTTTTCTCATTGGCCCCAGCCACATGACTTCCACATCACTGCCTTTCTATACAGACCTCCATGTCTCTATGGTTGGTACTGGGATTAAAGGCTTGTGTCAACAAACTTGGCTGTGTCCTTGACCACACAGAGACTCTGCTTGCCATGTGATCAGATTAAGGGCATGTGCTACCACTGTTGGACTTCTGCTTAATGGCGATTTGACCTCTGATCTCCATGCAACTTTATTTATTAACATACAAATAAAATATCACATTTCATCACAAATAAAATATCACCACATTATACAATAAAAAACATAGTCTATGCTATCATTTTAGTTAATTTTAGTTTTGGTGTCTTGAAGCACACACACACACACACACACACACACACACACACACACTTGTTGACTGCATTTCATTACTCCTGACCAATGAAACCAGTAGCAGTAGAGACATTTATAGGAAATCATAGTGTGGATATGAAGAAAGTAGACTGGCATTCATATTGTTTTACCTATCCATCCAATAGAAGTCTTCAGTTTTACTTTAAGAGTTGTTCACTTTTTTATAAAAATCTTATAAAATGTCTTCCCTGAAATAGGAAGTTGGCTGCAGAATCTTTGGTGTGTATTACAACTATTAACAGTCCTTCCTCTTAAATGTATTATCAGTGGGAAAGTCTAGAGAGTACATTAACTGCATTTGAGGAAACTGACATTCTGTGTTCATTAGTGTGTGTACTGCTCGCTCTCAAAGATTTAGAGTGCAGGCTACATACTCCAATCAAACATTAGCACCTGTTATGTGATACAATATTCCTTGGGAGACACAGCACATATATATATCTACCCACCCTCAATAAGGAACCCACAAAAGATCAAAGTATGAATACCATCAAAGTCCAACTTGGTGAACCAAATGAGTTTTACTGGGGTTATATAAGGAATATGGCTGAGAAGTTATTTACCAGAAAGGATATGACTAAAAGACAAGAGCATCCCTAAAGCTCACCCCAGCATAGGTGACAGTTTAGCCAGGCTGGAAGCCTAGAACACACTGTACAGTCTGCAGGCAGCTTAGGTTAGAGAGTGTCATCTCCAAGTAGCTTGGCTGATAGAGCTTTTTCTAGGCAGTCCAACTGACTGCTGCTTCTTCCAGGCTGCATAGCTTTTCTCTACTTCTTTCAGCAGAGTTTGTCTGGATGTCTTTGCAGTTTGGCTCATCTAAAAGTGACTTCCATAGTCTTTCCTGCCAGTATGCTCCTAGAGTAGGAGAGTCCTAGTGAATCTTACCAGTTTCAGAGACTTCTTGAATCTCTTTTGAGTTGATTGCTTCATATCTTAATTGCGCTTCCTAGTATGACAGAGTATTTCATCCTTGCCCACAAGAAACATTCTTTTGTTTCACCTCTTTTTCCTGGCCTAAAACAATCTGTTGTTTTTCTTTTCTTTTATATCCCTGTATATTAACAGATTTTGATTTCAGAAGAAAGTGCTACACAACAGCACCTGATGGAGCTGCCAAACAGATCCAGGTAAATACGTCCAGGAAAGGTCTTGAATAGGCAGCCTTGGAAAGAGAAGTTAATAAGCTCCGTGTAGTTCAGAATTTGAACAAGGAGACAAGGACTTAAAGGCAGATGTTGTACATTGGAGTTGAAGTTGACATTGAAAGTGAAGGGACTCTGGCCAGCCTGGGCCTGGCAAGCATGGATCTGGCAGGTCTTGCCCTTCTCCTGGATTCCCCCTTCCTTGCGAAAAAACTGTTATTTACAATCCTAAAGTTAGCCTCCGATGTCTATTCCCTTACTTGGCCATTTCCTGCTTATGGGGATGACAACCAAGGCCCACCTATCAAAGCATTGAAGCCTAATAATCCAAAGCCAGCTTTGGTTCACCTAATTAACATGCCCAATTAAAATTAAACACCTCATCCTAACATGAGGTTTACCACTTTACCTTTATAAACCATTGTTTTCCTATGGGCCATGTCTCTCTTCTATTCTGTGCCTTTTGTCATCTTTTGGCAACAGATTTCCTTTGTGCTAGGAACTTGGTCTTGGGGTGTCCTGAGCTGGTACTTTCCTTTCAGAAAGTCTTTGTACATATATACATACACATTAGGATTACAGTGGAAGCAGCTACAAAAAAAGAGACTGAAGTTGATGAGGAATGAATTCCAAAGAAGGTATGAGAAAAATAAAATAAATTAAGAGAAGTTGACATCTCGAGTTTCCTTATGTATAACATTCAGCTTTTCTGTGTTCCAGTGAACCCCAAGCTAACTTCTTTACACATCATCTAAGTAGTGACTCAAACTCCTTCATAGGAAAATATTGTTGAGATGAAAGAGAGTTGCAATAGGTGTGCAGAAATAACCAGTGTTGTACCATGTCATGCAAGAGGGTGTGAAACCTATTATGTTCACAGATTCTCTCTGGGATATCTAGGCTGGTTGTTTTACCTCTCTCAGCTCGTTCTCTCACCTTTAGAGCAGGTAAGCACCAAAGCAGTTCGTAGGCATTTTATACAGATTGCATATAGCACCATCTGCAAGGCTTTGGTTCTATTCTGGTACATGATAGCTAGCCTACTGACTGCTTATTTATTTCATATAAGTTGGGAACCTCTTTCATCTGAGTAGCTGAGTTAACATGTGGAGATAAGACTGGATTCCAGGTTCTATTCCACTCTGCAGTTACACATTTTGCCATACAGTTGACAAAATAATATACAGAGACACTGTCTAGTTGACATTCATTATCTAAATATTATTGTGCCATGACTGTAAATCACATATACCCATGATGATTCCATTCAGAAAAGTAGTAGTGATTCATTTAAGGAATTTATGGCTTGTAGTTTTTACAATGCACAGATTTTTATTAAAAATAAGAGATAAATGTGGAAGCAAGAGGATCATCAAGGCTTTTAGTTAGATGGGAAAATCAATGCAATTCAAGGCATTATCAACATCACCAATTATGTTATTGCATACCCTTTTATTAATCTGATGTTTGGATGCTTGTTTCTGTAAACAGTAAAGCAAAGTAGGTTAAAATTAAATAAAACTTTACTATGTCTTGCAAATGTTTGGCAATGAGCTGGTAACTAGTTAATGTTTTTGCAATGCATAGTTCATAATCCAGTTTAACATTGGAGAGAAGTATGACTTGCTTAATTTCATGTACACAGATAGCTAAGGTGATTGACAGGCTAATGATATTCACCATGCCGACACTCTTTTTAAATTCATTTTTCAATGAGAAAAGTTCTGATAACTTTCAGTATTTTGCATCTGCTTTCCCTGGTCTCCATGGAACTCTTTTATTTTTATTTTTCACAAACGAAAGACCTACAAAATAAACAAACAAAAAAATCTAGCCGAAGCGTAGTGAGGTAAAAATCCTCAAAAATACCACTGAAATTTTTTTGTCTTGGCCCTCTACTGCTGCACATCGAATCTGCCTTTAAGTGATGTTAGTACACCCAGTAAGACTCCACTGGGGGAGAAAAAAACAAAACTATTTTTTTTCTTTGCAAGCAGTTATCAATTTGATATAACTTCTAGGTTAGAGATGGAGACTTGTGTCCACTTCTCTCAGCTCTGGGACCTCATACAGCCTACCTGAGTAGGCCCTATGTATGCTGCCTCAGCCTTTGTGAGTTCAAACATGCATCAGTTTTCTTGTGTTCAGAAGGCCTTGTTCCCTTGTCTTCCAATTCCAGATTTGTATCTGTTAGATTCAGAACTTAATCTTACTTACTAAAATTGGCATGAGGTCCTGAATTGTGGCAATGCTGAAAAGGGTACAGATCACTGCAACTACACATTATAAATATATTGGACCTATGATAAGTTTCCTTTGCCTGTGATGGTCAATAATGAGCTATGTGTGTGACAACTTAAGGCACTAAGGATAATGGATATTTCCATGAAATATATCTGAATATTTCTAGCAAATAATAGGTTCTCAAAAAGTGGTCTCCCTCCTCACAAAGGACATCTTGTCTCTTTTCTACTATCTCTAAATAAGGGAAGAATTGTGTACCCAGACATTCAGCCCTGGCAAATTCTCTGAGTCTGTTAAAGAAATAGCCGCCCTCTGCAAAATTCAGAGTTGATGAATCCCCCTCACTCTCTGGCACCTACTGGAGTCAGACAAATGCCTGCATGGATGAGGTGCATGAGAAAGGAACGTTATTATTCTAGGTGTCATGGGTATGGTTTTAAGCACAATAGACAGCGTCCCTGGCTAAGGACATTCTAACTTATGTGTGCCCTCCACTCAGGTGGGTTTCATTAGTGGAGTGATAAATACTCGTTTTAAAGTGAAAATGAACAGACCTGTGTAGTAAAAGTTTAATACCTTGTATGGTTCATCCTATGCCAATTAAAAGCACGTCATATTTTTGCTTACAATTATATCATTAACTAAGCATATATTTAACTGAAACATCATTTTTTATTTCACGCCAAATATGTATGATCTTCTTAATGTCATTTTCCCTGAAAAAGATACCCCATTAAATTATCAATATGAAATACAAATCTAACGAACTCCTAGTTCATTCTCCTAGAGAGTAATTTAGTGAAGTTGCAACAGCCACTAGATCAAATAACTAAGAAGCCTCATGGTCTTAACTGTGAAGAAAATTCACACTCCTTATAGAATACCGCTTAGAGTACATTATCTCAGTATAAGAAATGTGCCATTGAAGTGTAGTCCTTGAAAGATCACTTCAGTTCTACTAGGATATGTAGTATAGTCCCAAATTTAAAAGAAAAATAATAACAAGAAGTAAGATAAAACAGAAATAAAGAAAAAGAGAAAGAAAGCAAGAAGAAAGAAATAAAGGAAGGAAGGAAGGAAGAAAGGAAGGAAGGAAGAAAGCAAGAGAGAGAGAAAGAAAGATAAAGAAAGGAAGAAAGGAAACTAAGAATTCTAAATGATATGGGAAAAGACATATTATTGAGAGAACAGCAATCATTCTTACAAGGAAAAATCTGAGGAAGAGAAAAAATATGGAAGACAAATAAGAATCTATTTTCAAGTAATTCCTTGGCTTTTACCTCAGCATCAGAACAAGTTGAGTGCTGGAAGCAGACCATAGATGATGCTAAACTATCACTTTCTGTTTTCAATGACCACCATGAAATCTTCCCACTTATTCAAGTGATTTCAAGTAAAATTTGAGGTTCACAGTTGCTTTCTTGTACACTTATCTGGTTCTGAAAAGGACATCTGATAGACAGAACCATGGATTAGTAACTTAAACCTTCCAAAGTTTAGTTGATTCTTCCTAAAATAAGAACAAGATTAACAGTGAATTGCTATGGTTTTATGAGGAATAATAAGATTTTACATATATTATAGTATATATACATATACATGCATTTATGTCTATGTTTGGCAATATATTATGCATATTTGCTTTCTTATTGTATACATAGTAATGAAATAATAAATTTAATATCTACCACCACAACAGCCATCATCTATATCTCAATCATCATCAACAAAATCACTATGTGTGTCCTTACTAGATGAAGTGTGTCACTAGGAGTGGGCTTTGAGGTTTCAGATGCTCAAACCATGCCCAGTCTCACCTTTTCTTCCTGTTGCCTGCCAATCCAGATGTAGAATTCTCACCTCTCTCTCCTGCACCATGTCTGCCTGCATGCCACCATGTCCCACCATGGTGATAATGGACTAAACCTCTGAGCTATAATCCAGTCCCAATTGAATGTTTTCCTTTAAGAGTTGTTGTGGTCATGGTGTCTCTTCACAGCAATAGAAACCTAAGTCAAACACTATCACTATTCTTACTGGCATTATTACCACCATCACCACCACAATCATCACTACCACAATCATTGCCATAATCATTATCATAATCTCCATCACTACCATCATTAGCAATATCACGAACATCATTATTTCTGCCATCAACATTATTATCAACATCATCTTCTTTACTTAAAACAAAGAAACTAGGAAATTTATGTGATCATACAGCAAAGAAAAATATGAAAGAAATCACCAGACTGCCCCAAAATTTTTCAAACAATCATCAGATCTGAAGGACTGAACAAAATCTGATTCAAAGGGATTTGAAGTCTTTGAGATTTGTAAGCAGAAATGGACCTTTTAAAAAAGGAGTTGTCTTAAATGGAGACCCCAACTCTCAACCAATCAATACCAGACCATCATTACCATCCAGGGGTGACTACCCAGAGTCTCTGATCTTACACTGCTTCCCAAGGCTTTGGTTGTGAGACACTTGGATCTAGGCCCCCAGGAGAGGAAGCTGAAACTCTATGTGGAAAAAATAAAGGACAAAACACTAAGCAGCTGCAAGCTTTCATGAGCATTAATTTTACTTAGTATTACAAATTTCAAATGCTGCAAATACAAGTATGACAAATAGAAAAGCACAAAGTGATCATTAAGATTATAATGTGTGTGTGAATGTGCCATTGGAATAGGCACACTGCAAATAAAGCACCATATAAATGCTAAATACTTCATTCATTGCTACAATAATGTGTCATATGGCTGAAGTTCTTAAGTACATTATGTTCTATGCTACTATGAAGTCATTAATCCCCTTTATAAAATTAAAGAGAAAACTCTGGTTCTAAATAGGGATCAGAGGTGGGTGGGGGAACTAGAGTTAAAGATAAATGATGGGTCATTTTTCTCTAAAGCTGTAATGATTCTCTGCCAAATGACACACTGTCCTGAACCCTGCTTTAAACACTGTCATCCACTCTGAAAAGAACTGATTATCCACCACATCAATGATGTTGGACTATTTGTACATCATCACAACCTAGAGTGAACTGGAGTCTTTTAAAAGTCTCCTTTAAGTATTCATGCTGCTTTCAAGCCTGGCAGGCTGAGTCAGCTTTTCCCCATGATAGTGGGATAAGTTAGACTCTGCAAGACTGCTATTTTAAAATGCCCTCTTCTCTACAAATGGGAGACCATGGTTCCTATGCACTTGAGATCAAAAGAATTGATTTGAATGCCTGTTCCATCACAGACTGAACAATCTTTGTGCAAATTACATAAAATTTTTGAGACTAGGTATCTTAATCTTTACATGTAAGTACAATAAAAGTTGGGCCTTGTGGGGCTAGCCAGTTATTCTAGCATTCAGGAGTCCAAGCAGTTGATTTATCAGGAGTTTGAGGCCAGCTTGAACTATTTAGTGGGTTGTAGGCAAGCTTTAGATACATGGGGTTACCTTACTTCAAAAATCCAAGAGAAAAACTGCCACGGACCATCCTCAGTAGTTTTGAGGGTCCAAAGGATGAGGTACCTGGAAGGCGCAGTAACGACTCAGAAACAGTGCTCGTCACTTTGGGCTTCTGCAGTTGCTAAGTAGCTTTTGCTACAGCTTCTGTAGCTTCTGTGTTTGCCTTGGTAACCTCAGTCTTTTATTATCATAAGTAGGGGGAACAGAAAAAAAGGGGGAAATCACCCAATACAAAATGTTCTCATGGTTCCAAAGGTTATTCTTAGAAAATCACCAATACATACTTCATCATCTTTAACTAAACACAGGAACTATCCCAGACTTGACACCAAAGCAAGCATAATCTATTTTTATTCTGAGCACTTGACTCAGAGGCTAGCAACATGCAATTTCACAAAAAAAAAGGTAAAAATAAGTAAAGTGGTCAATGTACCAGACAGTCATTTCCTTCTCACACAGCCTGCTCCAACCTCAAAACCCCTGCAGCCACCTAAATTCCTCCTCAGCCCACTGCAGACACTAAGCCCCGTGACTGGTGGGCCACAATGACCTCAGACAAAAAATCTATCCCTGAAAGTCAGCAATTTCTGTCCTTCTATATCCCAACAATTCTAAGGAAGACCTGATCCAATTTTCAAAGCTTCAATGAAAGGAATCTCACCTTTTCTGGCAGCTCTTTTTACTCTAGGAACCCAATAAAACTTATAGAAATCATTCCATCAATTGTCACATTATATCCACACTCCTTCATGAGGAATAAAAAATATCTGGATTAAAGTTGCCATCTCCCTTTCTTGGTGAATGCCACTATATTTCTCCTATTCTAGGTTCCCACACTTCTAGTTTGTCATCCCATCTACATGTTACTCCATCCACAGTCTTCAGCCAATACCCCTTAGGGTCTCAAGTTTTACAGAATATCCTTGAAATATCCTCAGAAAATGAATTATTCATCATGGCCGATTTGAGTCCAGTGTGTTGATACACATCAAACCATGTGCAATAATTGACCCCACATTTGTTACAGTTTATCTAAACCTGAAACGCTTCCCCAGGCTTCAGGTTCTTTCCCATGAACTGCATAACTGCCTTAACCCCAGCCTGGGTGATCATCTCTGTATAATTTCCTGTGAAATTTTCTTCACTCCTTTCCTGTACACAGAAATTACCATTGATCTAGGAACACAGAGCATGAACATCAGATAGAAGAAAAAAGACTAGTGTTACAAGAAGTAATTATATGGAGGGGAACATGATATGTGCATGCCATAAAGCATGACCTTGAGACATGTTAGGCATTTCTGCCTTGGCTCTCTAGAGGCAAGCTAAGCAGAAGATCTGGAGGGGAAGGCATGGAGGGTTGATGGTCCACAATCTCAAGTCCCCTTTTTTCAAGTCTCTGCTGGCAGCATGTCAGCCATCTTATATGCTGCCCCTGGCAAAAAATAAACAAACAAACAAACAACAAATAAATAATTATAATAATAGGGTGACCTACTTTTGGAGTTAGTGATACAAATACATTTGTTGTTGTTAAAAATGATTAAATTCAGAGTGAGAAGGGAAAGATAAAAAAGAATGAAAGGAAAAAAATGACTATATCCTTATCAGTGACATGTTTGAGAATATAGACTCTCCCTTTTCATCTGACAATCTGAGGTGAACTTAGAAGTCCTCTGTCAGGAAGAAGTTGATTAAAAGAGAATGAGACTCACTTCTAGAACTCAATCCACAGAATACCAATTTAGCAATAAACCAATTTTATGTATGTTATTAGTATTCTGCGCTGTGTGCATGTGTGTGTATGTGAGTGTTCATGTGTGTATATGTGGGTTTAAAACAACCAAACCAATACCTTCTTCTTCCCATAGAAAGAAATAGACTATAGACCATATATCTATAGGCCTTGTCTCTGCTGTAAAGACATCACAGAACTTTTCTCCTTTAGTACAATTAAGAGACATAATTACTAGTGTGGAGGTGTTACAACAAAGGACTCTCATGTAACATAAATAAATGTTTAACCACTATGACCACATGCATCCTCAGGCCCCTAGGAGTACTCCTCACTTTACCTAAGTTATGTTGTGATCCTGTCTCAGCACTGAGGTTTACTCTTAGAGGCAGCTCCTGTAACCACTGTGATGAAATGACAGTCAATTTAGTCAACAGACATGTTAAGGCTCATGTAACTATGATTCAGTATAGCAACAGCATCTCACCATATTCCCTTATCATGAAGACCTTCTTGCTCTACTGTAACCAATAAATGAGAGGATAGAATCACCAGAAGTCTCTCAGCAGGAGAAAACTGCCGCATTTCAGCTCATTGGCTATCTATGACCTATATTGAGGGTCTGACTGATACCAGGTCAGCCAATCTACAACAATGAAGGACCACTGAATCCCAGGCACTCTAGGGTGTCTAATAAGGCCCTTTATAGGTCTATATAAAAAATCAATTTTCTTAGTCCTGTTTTTCATTTCTTTCCCATAGGAGATGATTAAAAGACCAGTTCCCCAATGACAAATCCATCATCTGTTTGTCTCTTGGAGAATCCAACTTGCTATTGTAACCAGATATTTTTTCTTTTAGTGTGCTCTTATGTTTCTAGAAAAGCAAACTTAAATTACTCATGTTTTTAGAAGAAAGGAACACATGGTAAGCTTAAGTTACCACAACCAAACTAGGAAAAAATAGTTAAGGTTACATTCCTAACAAGCTTATCCAGAAAGTAATGAAACTTTTGTCTTTGAAAACAACCTAAAGCTCTTTCTTTATATATTTTTTTTCATCTTTTAAATGTGAACATGTGTAGGCAGCCATGTTGTTGAGACTTCCTAGTTATAGCTGCCCTGAAGAACTGAACAAGGATGATACTAACAGACATTAATATGGAAGGGGATATTTTCACAGCACCCCGACCACAAACAAATGACAAAAGGCAAGAAAGGAATGCCGAGAGTGGGGGAGTTAATCACCCCCAGGGTATAGCATAATTGGTTATCTGATACAAAGTAGTCAGCCTTGAAATCATATACATACAAGTAACATTATATAGATTGAACAGCTTTATTTGTATAGTTAGGGAGAAAGGGTGAAAGGGAAATGATACAATTATACTTTCATTTCAAAAACTAAAAAGAAAAAACAAAGTACACATTTCCATTATGAATTTGAGTGATGAACCATGTGAACTAAAGTAAAAGGTGACTGAGCTAGCGATCACAACTGGGGACAATGTCAGGGTTTTATGTCAATGAATGTGTCCATCTTTGCTTAGGATATAATGAATGGTGAAAATGGTGCTAATAGTAACATACTCCAGCAACTCTCCCTTCCTCCTCTACCCCAGTCAGACTTTAGAGAAAGCTACCCCACATATCGTGCTTGAAGAGAGGGTCTGAGACACAGAGCGCTGGGCTCAGGTCATGAGGACAGGCCCTCACTTTGCCTTATCCAAGTCTACCTATTCTTCTGTTTTAAATGAGTTTCATTTCTTTTCTCAGGAGGTTGATTTGAAGATTAAAAAGAGACTCTGAAGACAATATTGGCAGTCACTTCTCAGATTGTTCCTCCTATGTTTTAATATATTGGACATACATCTACTGAGTGTATCAGGCTCTGCTTCTCTCCATGGGAGGCCACACCTTGATGGAGGAGGGAATTGGGGAGAGAGCTGGAGTGGGGAGAGGCTGGAGGGATGGGAGGAGGGCAGAGAGGGGGATCTGTGGTTGGTATGTAAAATGAGTAAAAAAATCCTTAATAAAAAATGGTTTGAAAAAAAAAAGATAACACATTTCACTAGCTTAGAGCTCAGAGTAAGGCAGATCAGCTGGTCAGTGAGCCTCAGTGAGTCAACTATTCTTGCTTTTTGAGATCTTAGATTATAAACAAATATCATGGTGTTCAATATTTTAAAATTTTATTTGTTGTTCTGGAGATTGAACTCAGAACTTGTGGAAGATATCTCCACAGCCTGATTTCTGTTGTTAGGGCATTATTTATATCTGGTGATTTTTTCCCAATCAGTCAGGAAAAAACAAGAAAGAACAGGACACAGTTGAAGATAACATATTTTCTGTTATTGATCAAGATATTTTCATTACAAAAGCCTCAGTTTTCATATACTTGAAATAAAGATAAATACTAGTGACTATTTCATATTATGTTATTATTAAGTTTAATTAGCTATTACAGACATGATCTAAGAAAGAATACATTTTCTAAATCAGATATGCTGATATGCATCAGCTGGTAGAATGAAAGGAACTTAGGTGACAAGATCTCATGATTGGAGTAAGTCTGAAACTTCACTCTGTTCTTTTTCTTGCAAGGTCAAAACCAAATGAGTAGGCCAGCCCTAGCATGTTATTATGCCCATGTGGAAGAGAAGTGGCTATCAGTCCATTTGCATCACAGATATGGTAGCTCTGTAGGGGTCTGTGGAGCAGGAGTAACCCTCATTCTCAGATTCTGGTCTACCCCAGTTCCAGGTGTTCACTCTATCACTGTCTAGATAAATGTAGTCATAAGAATTTGTAGAAAATGCATGGCCTTCAGATTTCAATAGTCTACATGGATATGCATCAGGAATTTCCATTATCAGCACATTTCTTTTGTGGAAGGTGTTGTTATTGGATGTGTAACTGTGTTTTGCCTTCTTCTGTTGAGTTTTAAGAATTCATTATTTAGAAATCAGGGCTGAAGAGGAGAGTGGAGAGACTCTCCAGCTCAGTTTTCTTTGTATACTTTCATACTGTAATGACTTATCCCATCCTTGCACTATAATTAGTTCATCTAAGATACAGGATGACTCTTATATTCTTGGATGATTATAAAAACAATTACTTAAATATCAACTCATTTTTCCTAATATTGATATCCTCCTCAGCATCAAAGACATTGTGGTGAAGTACATTAGTATATCCCAGTAACCATGCTCAATTCTTTTTTTTTTTTTTTTTTTGAGACAGGGTTTATCTGTGTAGTTTTAGAGCATGTCCTGGATTACAGTCTGTAGACCAGGTTGACCTTGAACTCACAGAGATCTGCCTGGCTCTGCATCCTGAGTGCTGGGATAAAAAGTGCCACCACTGCCTGCCCAGCTAAATTCTTAATGGATGTCTGAGTATGCCAACGTATGACTGTCTGCTGTGGCTATGAACACAAAGTAAAAGAGAATGAGTTTTTTCTGAGAATTTGAAAGGAAGAGTCATATCCAGATATATCCGGGGCTTCTTGTCCTCAACCTATTTCCTTCTTTATTGACAAGCTATGTTTAAGATCATGGTCATATTTCAGTGCCTTGATAGTTTCCTTTGTTCAACAAAGGGTTTGTACAAGTATATGGAACCATGGAGCTAGCCTGGCCTAGCTGCCTTGAGAGGCATGCATCATAGGTTTTTCAGGTTAGAGTCCGTGGTTCCTGAATTAAAATGTGCCTTCCAGTTCCCAAAATCAACACACTTCCTCAGGTAGTGAAGCATTTTGTGTTTCTCTGTATATTCCCTCAGAAGTCAAGGAAATATGGAAGCTTAACAGGACAATTGGTCTTAGACATTAATTTTGTGTACCCTGTACAGCTTGCAAACTTCATTGTATCCTGGAAACTGCAACTATATTGATCCTGGCAATTGCCATTATGGTCTCTTTCTGACGAAGCTACAAAAAGTCAGATTGCTTTCAATAAAATTGCTGTAGCTTCATCTTTTCTGTGGATCCTCCAATTGACCCAATTTAATTCATCAAGGCCATTTCAGGTGACCTTGGTCTGATAAGTAAGCACAGGCATTTGCAAACAATATTTACTATGCTGACTCTCTGATATACTTTAGCAGTTCAGAAAACATTAAAGATTAAGTAAACACTCATTTTTCTCCTAGCTTCCATCTAAAAAGTTTCTGTCAATCTCCATTAAGCTAATTGCTTTTGCATACCTTTTGTGCCTCTTTCTGGAATTTATGTAAATATAACCATACATAAATACAAATTTAGTTTTTTCTTCTGTTTTTCACAAAAGCTAAAATATTGTTCACATTGACTCTATCATTGTTTTGTTTTTACATTTGCCTATTTTTGCCTGTTTAGAAAAAAATTCTGTTAGTAAGGACTGTTTTAGAATTTCAGAAAAATGTGTGAGATACAGTGACCTGTCACATAGCACATATCCAGTATACTACATTATTAATATCCTTGCTTAGTATGGTGTGTTTGTTGCCATTAATGAACTGATGTTGATACATCATGATTAAATAAGTTCCACAGTATATTTCCATTCAGTTTTCCCAATGCTTTTTTCCTTGCCTTGGAGCTCTCAATGAGGACTGCACATCACAAGTAGCTGATATGGTTTCTTAGACTACTGTTTGATTTGTCTCTCTTTCATTTTTGTTTGGAACACTTTGAAGGTACTATTATATAATATTGTCCAAACATTTTTCTAAAACATCTGTAGGTGGTATTTGCTTTTTTTTCTGAGTGGTATGAGTTTAGGGGAGTGGCAATACAAATGTAACATGCACTTTCATTATGCGATTTCTCCCTGCAGATGTTGATTGTAATCACCCAACTGAGGCAATAAAAATTACTCATCTGTCCTCTGTCTTATACTATTTGGAAGGCATTTGCTTTATACTCAGTCTCTTAGATGAAGGAAATATGCTTTATCCCTTTAGATGGTGGTCATACAAAATATATGGAGAGAGTGCCCGAGCTGACCTAATCTGGTGATCGGATGGCCGAACACCCTAACTGTCATGATAGAATCTCACCCAGTGACTGATGGAAGCAGATGCAGAGATGCATGACAAAGCTCCAGGTGGAGCTCCAGAAGTCCAATTGGTGAGAGAGGGGAGGGATTATATGAGCAAGAGATATTGAGACCATGATTGGAAAAATCACAGGGAAAAATAGCCAAACTAGTGGAAACACATGAACTATGAACCAATAGCTGAGGAGCCCCCATGGAACTCGACCAGGCCCTCTGGATAAGTGAGACAGTTGATTAGCTTGAACTATATAGGAGGCCCCCAGGCAGTGGGACCAAGACCTGTCCTTAGTGTATGAGCTGGCTTCTTGGAACCTAGGGCCTATGCTGAGACATTTTTCTCAGCCTTGGTGTAGGGAGGAGGGGACTGGACCTGCCTCAGCTGAATCTACCAGGCTGAGCTGAATCCCCAGGGCAGAACTTGCCTTGGAGGAGGTGGGAATGGGGGGTGAATTAGGGGGGAAGGCTGGGGAGTGGGAGGAGGGAGGACATGGGAATCCATGGCTGATACATAAAATTAAATTAATTATAAAATAAAATAATAATTAAAAATATAGCTATACCATTATGGGCATATAATCAAAGGATGATTTATCTTACAACCAAAACTACTGATCAATCATGTTCATTATTATTATATTCATAATATCCAGAAATTAGAAACATTCTATATGTGTCTGAACAGAAGAATGAATAAAGAAAATGTGGTATATTTACACAATGGAGTAATACTCAGATGTTAAAAAATGAAATTCAAAGGTAAATGGATAAGACTAAAAAATATCCTGAGTGAGGTAACCTTAACTCAGAAAGGCAAATATTGTATGTATTTGTTTTTATATGGATGATTACTGTCAATGGTAATAAATAACAGTCCATTAAACCACAGACATTAAATATAGATTAAGGGAGGTAGGATGGGGCATCCAGATCTCCCTAAGAAAGGGAAATAGAATGGATATTTTTTCACTAGTGGGGGGGGACGGAATTAGAAGATCAATTGGAGAAGGTGAGGGAAGAGGGGATAAAGGAGGGAATATAAGGAGACATAGCCAAAACTAAGGGTAATTTGAGGGGTAGAATGAAAACATAATACTGTAGAAACTTCTGAAATACATACATATATGAGGGCAATCTAAATGAAGCCACTAAGTAATATGGTAGACAGAATCACAACTGGCTGTCTCTTGTCACCATATTAAGTTTCCAGTACTGGGATTGGTTTACATCTAATTGAATTGTTGGAAAAGGAGTCCCATGGGAATTCACAAATCAGACTATAGTCAAAACCATAGGTTGCTCTCCACAAATTGAGGGCAAGGTCTCATTGTATGAGAAAACACCTGCACAACCCATCAAACATGGAGAAACAGAGCTGATGCTTACATAGAGCCTTCACCTCTGAGTTCTAGCATCTTTCATACTGGAAGATGCTATACACATTACCGAAATAGAAACATAACCAGCAACCCAGCCACAACCTTTTTGATCTATAATGGTGTCCTAAAAGGTACACTAGTGCAATGGTGGCCCAATATTTGTGGGAGTAACCCACCAGTATCTGATTTGACTTAAGGCATACTCACTGAGATAGAACCTATACTTGACACTTTTGAGATGACCAAGATCCTAAGCCCAGAAACCAGAGGGACCTAGGGTAAAACAAGATACTACTTTTCTGATAAAAGATAGCAGCAGTAAAATGAATCTTTTATGACATTCTGTGTATTTATAGATCAGTGCCTTGCTCAGCCACCAGCAGAGAAGTTCTCTACTGCATCAGATGGCAAGAAACACAGAGACCAAGGCTCACCATCATTCAGACAATGAGAGAGAAAAATGGAAAAAAGAACAGAGAGTAATTTGACTTCCATGATAAAAAATTTAAATATTAAATTTAACAGCTGAACAGCTGAGATACATTAACTTAATGTTTATTTTTTCAAAGCTATTAAGATCTACATTTTCAAAGAGAGGAGTAATATATATATATCTATATTACTCCTCTCTTTGAAAAAAAAAATATATATGTATATGTATATATTATAATTTAATTTAATTTTACATATCAGCCATAGATTCCCCTGTCATCCCTCCTCCTGCCACTCCCCCCCCCCCCCCCAGCCCACCCCCCATTCCCATCTCCTCCAGGACAAGGACTCCTCTGGGGATTCAGCTCAGCCTGGTAGATAGGCAGGTCCAGTCCCCTCCTCCCTTCACCCACGCTAAGCAAAGAGAGGAGTAAACTCTTAAGGATGTTGAAAATACAATGTGAAATGAACCCCTTTATTTGCAAAAACAAAAATTAATAACATAGCCGAGAGTCAAGCAATTAGAATGAATCTTTGGACATATATTTGCTTATACTCTGAATTAAATAATAGCAGTCATTTAGATATAAAAGTAAGGAAGTTAAGTATCTTCTTAAAAATTTTATTTTCACAGACCCCATCATCTCTGACTAGCATACTTCCATATTTAGTTATCAGTGAAAATCCCTTGACTACAATCCATGGCTATTCACTATCAGATAATTATTGACACTTCAAGTACTTATATGCCAACAGTCACTGGTCTTGCTAATCATTTTACATTATTTGTGTATTTCTAAATGACTGCTCTTCTCCTACCAAGTAGATTAATCTCTATATTCATGCTCACAATTATATTAATTTTGTAATAATTTCATATCCATTTTCCATACTTTAATGCATTTTTATCATAATGTAACCAGTTTCTAAATCTAAACCACATGCTTCTTCTCATCTGCTGTATACAAATTTACTTTTTTCTATAATTTTTTTACTAAAATTGAATGTTGGGTTTTTAATTACTACACCCTCTCCCTTCCTCTTGAATGGAAGATGTTCTAGAGTAAAGGGCACCTGTTATCTTTTTGCAATAATTTATCACATATCTCTAAAAGTAAGCAGCACTCAGGGACATACATGAATAAACTTTGTTCTTCCAGGTTCTGAATCTTATTTCTACATCAGGGTTCACAGTGACTGCTGTTGCCACAGCTGCCAAAGCAGCTCATGGTTGTTGCTTTGTTTTTTCTCTTTCTTTCTTTTTATTTTTTTCTTCTTGTAATATTCAAGTTGATTTCAACTTTCTATGAAACCAAATTCCCTTTATTTAATTTATTTCTTTTTTCCTTCCAAAATTTATATTAGGAATTAGTGTCTTCACATGACCTATGGTGATGGGCATCTTATAATTCTCCTTTAAAAGCATTGTTTCATTTTATGTTATTTTTTGACATTTGTACCATACCTCCAATGATTTCCATGACATCACTCTGGAGTAGAATAATCAGGCTTGCCAAGCAGATATCTTTGTACTCCTATCTGAGATCAAACAGTAATCTCAACATGTACAGTTCCCAAATTCAGATGGCAAACTGAGGGATAATTTCAGATTTCTCTTCACATATCTTGATGTGGGATAACTTTGGAAAGCAAGATTTAAATCTCAGTCTGTTGAGCACAGAGGTTGCCAATCAATTAGACCAACTAAATTTTAGATGTGGCTTCTATGCTGCAAGTGGTGTGATGGTTCATCATAAAAATAGATTTTATCATAGTATTATCTTTGTGTGCTGCCAGAAAATCCATGTCAAAATTACTACAGAGATTTAAAACTTAAGATCCATTGATATAATAGTCTGTTTTACACAAGAAGTAGACTTTATCCTTTTATCCTCTATCTGTTCAAGTATATATCTAAAAGGATTATTCTTGAATAAAATTTAACCCTAAAATAGGTTAAGTGTATGCAGAGCAGCTGATTCCATAATCTGTATGTACCAGGTATTTCTGGTCTGGGATCACTAGATATATTAAACAACTCCTTGAGTTCCTAAGGGTAAAAATTACAAGAACCCAAGTAGTTTTAAGTAAACCTAAGAAATGCATCCAGTTTTATTTAAAAACAAACAGGCAAGCACATGAATAGACAAACCATGGGGCTTGCTACAGGCATGGTTAAATACAGGGAATGCATTTTAGACAAGTGCTCTGCTGCTGAGTATGTGGCCCAAAGTGCTCAGGGTGCATTTTAAATCTGCTGTTTGGAGGACTGGCTTCACAGTCAGGTGGGATTTTTCTGCTTGATGCTCTGAACAACCTAAGCTTAATTTAATCCCACTTTATTACTATTTTCTTGAATTGCAGCTTCACAGGTAAAGCATATATATATATATATATATATATATATATATATATATATATATAGTCACCAGTCCATAGAGAAAGAAGTAAGTGTTTGACCCTTGTCTCCAGCCCCAATAACATGATCAGAGTGTACAGAAAAAGTGATCTGGGAAATAGAAATATAGCTGCTGAACCCTGTTGTGGAATATTCCTTTACACTGTGTGAAGATGTGTCACTATGATTGATTTAATAAAAACTAAATGACAAATAGATAGGCAGGAGGTATGGATGGGATTTCTGGAAAGAAAGAGCTTTGGGAAGAAGAAAGGGAGAATGGCCAGCCAGATGGAGAGGAAGCAGGATAGAAAGTACAGAGTGAAGGTAAAGGTAACCTAGCCACATAAAAGAATATAGATTAAAAGTTATGGCTCAGTTTAAGTTATAAGAGCTAGTGGGACAAGTCTAAGATATAAATCAAGCTTCCATAATTAGTAATAAATCTTCATGTCATTTTTTGTGAGCTGGTGACCCAAAGAAAAATTCATCTAATTATGGCACACAAAGTCCTGCCACTTACAGCCACATAAGGCCTGAGAAAGCTAAAAAATTAAAAAGAAAAAAATTCAAAACACAGAGTTAAACCCCACTTTCTAGTGCAGCTTTCTGGTGACCAGTGCCTCTTGGGTAGACTTGGCATACAGAGACTGCCTGTGGGTTAGAGCCAGCTACCAGAGCCATGCACTAAGCTTCACCATACCAGTGGCAGCAGCTAACATAGCAGTTTAAAATTTTCTCGTCAATCAGAGAATGCAACAAATGCTCAATAAAGACACATCCAGACAGGGAAAATAAACAAAAACAAACAAACAAACAAAAAACACTTTCAAACAAAGAAAGCTCTAAAGACTTCTCTTGGCCTCCTTGCAATACCAAAAGCATGACAATGATAGGAGTGACCACAGCTTGACAAAGACATGCCTCCATCTCCTTACCCAATTATTACTCTATTTAAGGCCCACATTTATGTCAATACTAGAACATTGAAACAGTACCCTCTTTCCAGTGTACATTGAACATATCTTTGTTTTTCAATATATCCATTGACTCTAACTGGCATAGCAGACATGTGGCCCAACATAGCCTGTTGGAGCTGGTAGAGCCTTGCGTTTGTATTAGAAGCCCCAGCTTTATAAGCACTCCTTTATTATGCAATTTACTTTATACTATAAAACTAATGAAGATTGATATATTTGTTGTGGTCATTGTTAATCTCCAAGGGCCCTGGAGAACATTTTCCACTGAAAGGGTGCTCAAAAGGCACTTAAGTTAGAAGTGAACAAAATTAGATACTGTGTTGCATTACTAGACCAATTGGAAATAAATATGGTACTGAAATTTCAACAACCTTGTCTGTAAGCTTAATTTTCCAGAAACTTCAAATGCTCACTGTGATACTTAACACTAATTGTGAACTTCACAGCATCTAGAACCACCTAGGATACAAGTCTCTGAGTTTTCTAGAAATGGTTTGTCTTGATCAGTTTAATTGAGCTGAGAACATTGACTTAAAAGTCTGTAACAGCATCTCATGGACTGTTGTTCTAGCCTGTATTAAAAGAGAAAGTGGATTGAGCATTGATTTCTGTTTTCTGACATATGGTGTTATGCAGTCTCATTGTCCTGTTGCCATACCTTCCCCAACCAAGATGGACTGGAACCCCTCAAACTGTAAGCCAGAATAAACTCTTCTTCACTATGTTGCTTTTGTCAAGTACTTTGTCCCAAGCAGCATGTGAAGTAATTAATACTCAATTTAGATTAGTTTAAAAAAACATAAATTTTGGATTTTAACCCTAGCTTTGTTATTATGTAGATTTATACATTTAGAAAATTTTAAATTTCCTTGACTGTCAACTTTGTGACTATTAATGTAAGAGACACAGTGATTGATTATTTACATCTGTTATTAACTACTTTCATAGACTATAGGATATTCCCCACACACACACTTATAATGATTTCAATACATCAAAAATTGGGAAATATATTTGATTGATTAAGAGTTACAGTACATGCTTATAACTCATGCTCAGTACTCTTGATTCTGCCCTCCTGTCTTGTCTTTCCATTCTGTTTATTTACATGGTCTTACAGCTATTGGATGTTTTATTTCTGTATGTACTTAGCTTATAGAAGTTCACAACTATTTTATATCTTCCCTTGATTTAGACATCTGCATCTAGATAAAATTCTTTCTCTTTGACAGGATTCAAATTAGAACCATGCAATTTCTTTCATTAAGTGGTTAAAAAGCAGTTCTTTTCTCACCTTGATGTATTATGTAGATGGCTGAAGCTAATTTTCCTTGAAACATATGCTTCCGGGAATAGACTTTGACTTCAAGGAGGGTGACAAAAACACTGTTAGAGGAACTTGCTCCTGTGTTTCTTTCCCTCTGAGTCTTTTGACTTTCAAGAAGTGTTTCATGTTCCTTTGTTTACTTTCCTGATAGATTGTTTTGCCCCCAACTACAAATCAATAGTATTATATCAGATTGACTTCCTTAATGTAAAAATATACCAAAAATCTCTTTTGAACACATGCTCATCCCTTCCCCCTTCTCTATTTATTACTTTAGAACCGAGGGTGTCAGATTATTCAACGGTTCACAACCATTAACACAACAATGCTCAAACAGAAAGACTATGGGCATAAACCTGACAAGAACAAGAAAAGTGATGCCTCTTGGAACCAATTTTCACTATAATAATATTTTAGAATGCAGCAAGATTTGACCTTAAGCAAGGGGGAGTTCATGGCTTTAATAGACTTTTCTTTATAAACTCTTTTTCTTTCTGCTCCCAAACTGCTGACTTTTTAAAGCCTGACTTCGCTGGTTGCTTACAAAAGCATAGTTTTATTTTAAAACAAATTTTGCTCTAATAATGCTTGGTTAATTGTATGAGTAATCATAGTTTGTGGTAAATGGAAGGTATTCCTTGACAGGATAAATAATAGTGCAAGAATGTCTATTTGTTCTCTCCTCTCACACAACTTAAATATGCAAAAATATTTTGGTTTGAATTATTTACAAAAGGGACTCAGTGATAACAAAATCTTACTTACAGAGGTTCTAAGTTAAGGCATTTATTATTATTATTATTGATATACAGGTACGTTCAAATACCAATATTAATAGGCATTAGTGGTAAACTCTTAGCTTGAATTATAAATTTCCTGCATTCAACAAACTTCTCATTATTTTAGTTTGCTGATAATTGTAATAATCTGGAAAATTTATAGGGAGGGATAATTAGGTACATGAAAAAATATTTATATATATCTTGAAACAATCTTAGTAGTCACTTAGTTATCAATGATGGTAAATCTGTGTATTCTTCTCTCATAGTTAATACTTAAGGCTGAGGAAAATAGGGTAAAGTCTATTCTTGACTGAGATGAGGACAGTACCCAGGGAAAACAAGGAAGTCTTAGAGTAGGTAGGAGATAGGCACTTCTGACTATCTTGAACAAATTTCATCCTGACCAATCTGAGTTATTTATTTATTTATTTATTTATTTATTTGTTTGTTTGTTTATTTATTTATTTATTGAGCTGAGGATAGAATCCAGGGCCTTTTGCTTGCTAGGCAAGTGCTCTACCACTGAGCTAAATTCCCAACCCTCCAATCTGATTTATGATCCACTCTGATATACTTTTGTTGTTTCATACAAAATCTGAGGAATATATGTGAATACTGATTACTGAATATACTTAGTGACTTTGTCTGACCCAATTCATCCAGGGTCAGGATTCATTTTTAAAACAAAAGAGACTTTGTATAATATCTTCTTATATTTTCCTGTGTTGTTTTCCATAGGAGTTATAGAAACTCTGAAGGTACTCCATAGCATTTTTCTTAGATTAAAAACCTGAGATGATCATTCTGTAACTTAGTAAACAAAAACCTGATGATATTACCCCAGGAATTATTTTCCCTAAAATTGTATTATATTATTCTCAGCAACCAAAGCTGAGATCAAGATCCAGAATAGAAGAGGAGATCAGAGTCCAGAGCAAGAATTTAGTAATTTGGGAGTATTGGCATGTCAATTAACACAATGGCTCTCCTCACCTATGATAGTTTCAATATGAATCTATAGCCACCTCTCTGGTGAATATCTTACAGAGGCAGATTCTAATCCTAATTCCCTCACTTTTAATGTAGAATGCCTATTTTACAAAAAGTTTACATCTATATCAGCATACCTGATTTCATTAGTCATGAATTTCTTTTTCATTTTTTTGTTAGTGTAATTAAAGACATATTGCATGCAAGTTATTGTAATGGTAGTTTTAAAAATTGAAGTTCAGTAATATCTATACCTACATTGTCTGTTGGACAGTCATCACTCCAGTTAACAGTATGCATTATCTTTAAAAGACTCAAAATTGAGATCTGTAACATGAATTGCAAAACAGTCTTTTTTTTTTTTTTTTTGGTTTTTCGAGACAGGGTTTCTCTGTATAGCTTTGTGCCTTTCCTAGATCTCAGTCAGTAGACCAGGCTGGCCTCAAACTCACAAAGATCCGCCTGCCTCTGCCTCCCAAGTGCTGGGATTAAAGGCGTGCACCACCACCGCCTGGCACAAAACAGTCTTATTAATAAAAACCCAGAGACAGATATTGGGGTGAAAACTGAAAGATCAGAGATAGAGAACAAAACAGCCACATTCTTACCTCTATGGAATCCACAGCCTCAAGAGAGTGAATACCTGTTTCCTTACTCCTTATATACATTTCTCTGCCTTGACATCAATTCCTGAGATTAAAAGCATGTGTGCTTCCCAGTACTGGGATTAAAAATCACAAAGAACCAGACAGATTTCTGACTCCCAAGCAGTAAGAGTAGGGTGTGTGCCACCACTGTCTGGCCTCTATGTCTAATCTAGTGGCTGCCTCTGGCCTTTGATTCTCAGGTAAGTTTATTAGGGTACACAATATATTACTACACTTCCCCTTTTTGTCTAAAGTAATAAAAGAAAATTATAGCTAATATAAGAAAAACTATATACAATAAGTATATACAAAATATACAGTCAAGAATTACATCAACAGTGTCCAGTCCATAAACATTTGACAAATTCAGACAAAAACCTCCATTATTTATCCTATTGTAGTGAGTCCAAAATGTTGTACTGAATTCACTTTCTATCCTAAATTGTATTACCAATGAAAAACAATCTTTTGATGTCTTTCAAACTTAAACGCTTCACACATCTTTAGTGAGCTTGTCTTCTCAATTTTTTAACAAGGAAAACTATAACTATCTAATCTTCAACTCCCTCTGAGACCCGAGAAGGAAATAATATTAACTGAGTAAGAAGGAAGTGCAAACAAGTGACTTCCAAAAATGTGAGAAATAACAGAAGCAGTTGGCTGCCTGGACAGTTACCCAAGGTTCTTCAGCAATGTAGGGGCATCCATCTTTGGACTACAGGCCTAGCATATCTGACAGATTCATCTGCGAGACAGAATTTTCTAAAGGGCCTACCTACCTGGTCTGGGAAGGTTTGGCAGTCCCTTCTTTAGTATCTTGCTTGTCCAGTTTGAACAGCATACTGTCAGCAGTCCAGGTAAGGGCAGTTTCTTGCCCAGTGGCTAACTTGCCACAAAGAAAGTAAACCCCATAAGGAGTTTCTTTGATGTGTACAAGCTCATCTGAAATGGATTGCTGCTGCTAGGAGCAGACATGTCTCATTGTCATAAAAAAGAAAAATCTGTGTCATTAGAATATCCTAAATGCCATATTCTGTAGATCGCTGAAGTGTTTAAAGATGACATATATATCTACGATATACCTCTGTTTGATCTTAAAAAACATACCTAACATAACTAAAAGTTTGATTGTAATGACTATCTACTAACTTTCCTTTCTTTATGTCCTAATTAGTTGGTAATAATAACTTTCAAGGACTAGTACTTTACATTAAATTGTTAAATGAACTGTATAGGTATAATACTTTGAACAAGATTAGGATATATGTACAATATTTTCTAGTAAAATCAATTGCAAATTTGTATCATTGTACAGAATTTGTATACAATATACAAATTCCAATCCAATGTAGAATATTTAAAACTAGTAGTTGCCTTTTGAAAGAAGATTCAATAATCTACCTCTTTCCTTTTTCTTTTTCCTTTTCAAAATAAGAACCCCGAATCTAATCTTCTTTGTAATGAAAAACCCAAAACATGGCAATTATCCATAATCTACTGGTGGACTAAAAATCCACTCACCCTACTTCTTGGGATTGTGGGCATAGTGTTTTTAAAACTATTTCTTGCCAATAAGAGGCAAAGGAATCTTTAGGGGATCCCAAAAAGAAAAAAAAAAAGAAAAAGGTAATTGTCAAGTCCTAGGAGATTTAGCTGTATTTGTTGTCCAGTCTCTAATGGGAAAATGCAAGGCTTCTCTCAAGTCCTTGCTCAAGTACTCTGTGAGGCTAGCCATGTCAAAATTGTCTGGAACAGTTTGTAGTCCAAAGCTAATCTTTGAGTGGTGTTTCCTATCTTTCTTTTTTTTTAATATTTGTGTTTTAATTTTACACATCATCCATGGGTTCCCCAGTCCTCCCCCTTCTCGCTCCAGGCCCAACTTCCCCCCATGCCCTCTCCTCTATTCCGATCACCTCCAGAGCCAAGACTCCCCTGGGGATTCATTTAAACCTGATGGATTCAGTACAGACAGGTCTAGTCCCCTCCTTCCAGGCTGAGCAAAGTGTCCCTGTGTAAGCCCAAGGTTCCAAACAGCCAGCTCCTGCACTAAGGACAGGTCCTGGTCAGTCCCACAGCCTGGATGCCTCCCAAACAGTTCAGGCTATTCAATTGTCTCACTTATCCAGAGGGCCTGATCCAGCTGGGGGCTCCTCAGCCATTGGTTCATAATTCATGTGCTTCCATTCGATTGGCTATTTGTCCCTGTGGTTTAGCAATCTTGGATTCAACAATTCACACTCTTGCAGTCACTCCTCTTTCTTGACAGTTGGACACCTGGAGCTCCACCTGGAGCTTGGCTGAGGATCTCTGTATCCACTTCCATTAGTTATTGGATGAGAGTTCCAAGACAACTGTTAAAGTGTTTAGTCATCTGATCACCAGACTAGGTCAGATCAGGCTTTCTTTTGACCATTGCCAGCAGTCTAAGAGGATATATTATTGTGGATTTCTGGGGACCTCTGGAGCACTCTGCCTATTCCTGTTCTCATGTGGTCTTCATTTATCATGGTCTGTTATTCCTCATTCTCCCTTTCTGTTCTTGATCCAGCTGGGAACACCTGCTCCCCTAAGCTTTCTTTCCCTCAAATCTTGCCCTTCATTACTCCCACTGTCGTCTAGGTTGTTCATGTAGATCTCATCCATTTCTCTGTCATTGGGTGATCCCTGTGTCTTTGCTAGTGTTCCGTTTTTCTATGTAGCCTCCCTGGAGTTGTGTAGCAGTCTAGTCATCTTTTTTTTTTTTTTTACATCTGTTATCCCCCTATGAGTAAGTACATACCATGTTTGTCCTTCTGAGTCTTGGTTACCTCACTCAGGATGATTTTTTTCTAGATCCATCCATTTGCCTGAAAACCTCATGATGTCATTGTTTTTCTCTGCTGAGTAGTACTCCATTGTGTATATGTACCCGATTTTCTTTATCCATTCTTCAATTTAAGGCCATCTAGGTTGTTTCCAGGTTCTGGCTATTACAAACAAAGCTGATATGAACATAGCTGAGCAAATGCCCTTGTGGTATGATTGAGCATTCCTTGGGTATATGCCCAAGAGTGCTATAGCTGGGTCTTGTGGGAAGATGGATTCCCAATTTTCTAAGGAAGCACCATATTGATTTCCAAAGTGGCTATACAAGCTTGCATTCCCACCAGCAGTGGAGGAGAGTTCCCCTTGCTCCACATCCTCTCCAGCATAAGCTTTCTTCTGTGTTTTTGATCTTAGCCACTCTGACAGGTGCAAAGTGGTATCTCAGAGTCATTTTAATTTGCATTTCCTGGATTATTAGGGATGTTGAGCAATTACTTAAATGTCTTTCAGCCATTTGAACTTCCTCTGTGGAGAACTCTCTGTTTAGTTCTATAGCCCATTTCTTAATTGGACTGTTGGGCATTTTGATGTCTAATTTCTTGAGTTCTTTATATATACTGGATATCAGCCCTCTGTCAGATATGGGGTTGGTGAAGCCCTTTTCCCATTCTGTAGGCTGTAGCTTTGTCTTGTTGACCATGTCCTTTGCTCTACAAAAGCTTCTCAGTTTCAACAGGGCCCATTGATTGATTGTTTCTCTCAGTGTCTGTGCTACTGGTGTTATATTTAGAAAGTGATCTCCAAGGCCAATGCATTTAAGACTACTTCCTACTTTCCCTTCTATCAGGTTCAGAGTAACTGGATTTATGTTGAGGTCTTTGATTCGGTTGGACTTAAGTTTTGTGGACGGTGTCAAATATGGATATATTTGCATTTGCAGCCTTCTACACATTGACATCCAGTTATGCCAGCACCATTTGTTGAAGATGCTTTCTTTTTTCCATTGTACATTTATTAGTGGTGAGATTATTAAAGCCACTCCACATAGTTAAAAGGGAGGTTTATTTTGTGGAGTAACTTACAAATGAAGGGGTAGGTTGTAGGGTCTAGCAAAGGTATGACGCCGTCTGGCTATGTTCTCTGGAGAAGTCTCCTCAGTCCACCTCCTTCGTCCAGCGTCCCTGAACCAAGAGCACGCGCCCCTCCTCTCTATCTTGGGTCTTCCACTTCCTCCTCCCCGCCTTGTGGGCATGACCATTACCAAAGCCTCAATGGGGGTTGGAACTTCCAGGCCAATTCTGGGATGGCTATCCACTACATACATTTTTGCCTTCTTTGTCAAAAATTATATGTTCATAGGTGTGCGGGTTAATGTCAGGGTCTTCAATTAAATTCCATTGGTCCACATGTCAGTTTTTATGCCAGTACCAAGCTGTTTTTATTACAGTAGCTCTATAGTAGAACTTAAGGTCGGGGATCATGATGCCTCCAGAGGTTGTTTTATTGTACAGGATTCTTTTGGCTATCCTGGGTTTTTTTGGTTTTCCATATGAAGTTGAGTATTATTCTTTCCAGATCTGTGAAGAATTGTGTTGGTAGTTTGATGGGGATTGTGTTGAATCTGTAGATTGCTTTTGGTAAGATTGCCATTTTTACTATGTTAATCCTGCCTATCCATGAGCATGGGAGATCTTTCCATTTTCTGACATCTTCTTCAATTTCTTTTTTCAGGGACTTAATGTTCTTGTCATATAGGTCCTTCACATGGTTAGTTAGCATACCACCAAGTTATTTTGCGTCATTTGTGGCTATTGTAAAGATTTCCTTCTCAGCCTGTTAGTCTATTGTATATAGCAGGGCTACTGATTTTTTTGAGTTGATCTTGTATCCTGCTATGTTGCAGAAGGTTTTTATTAGCTGTATCAGTTCCTTGTTTGAATTTTTGGGGTTACTCATGTATACTATCATGTCATCTGCAAATAGGGAAAGCTTGAATTCTTCCTTTCCAATTTGTATTCCCTTAATCTGTTTATGTTGTCTTATAGCTCTGGCTAGAACTTCAAGTACTATATTGAGTAAGTATGGGAGAGGGGACAGCCTTGCTTTGTTCCTGATTTTAGTGGTATTGCTTTGAGTTTCTCTATATTTACTTTGATGTTGGCTGTTGGCTTGCTGTAGATTGCCTTTATTATGTTTAGGTATGTTACCTGTATTCCTGATCCATCCAAGACCGTTATCATGAAAGGGTGTTGGATTTTGTCAAATGCCTTTTCTGCATCTAGTGCAATGATCATGTGGTTTTTTACTTTGAGTTTGTTTATATGGTGTATTCCATTGATGGACTTTTGTATGTTAAATCACCATTGCATCCGTGGGATGAAGCCTACTTGATCATGGTGGATAATTGTTTTGATGTGTTCTTGGAGTCTGTTTGCCAGTATTTTATTGAGTATTTTTGCATCAATGTTCATGAGGGAGATCAGTCTGTAGTTCTCTTTCTTTGTTTCATCTTTGTTTGGATTAGGAATCAGGCTAATTGTAGCCTCATAGAAGGAGTTTGGTAATATTCCTTCTGCTTCTATTGTGTGGAACAATTTAAAGAGTATTGCTATTAAGTCTTCTTTGAAGATCTGGTAGAATTCTGCACTGAAACCATCTGGTCCTGGGCTTTTTTTTTTGTTTGGAGACTTTTAATGACTGATTCTATTTCCTTGGGGGTTATTGGAATATTTAAATGGTTTATCTGGTTTTGATTAACTTAGGTATGTGGTACCTTCCAGAAAATTATCCATTTCTTTTAGATTTTCCATTTTTGTGGAGTAGAGGTTTTTGAAGTATGACGTGATAATTATCTGGATTTCCTCATTGTCTGTTGTTATGCCCCCTTTTCATTTTGATTTTGTTAATTTGGATGCTCTCTCTCTGTGTTTTGGTTAGTTTGGATAAGGGCTTGTCTATCTTGTAGATCTTCTCAAAGAACCAACTCTTTGTTTCATTTATCTTTTGTATTGTTCTTTTTATTTCAATTGTATTGCTTTCAGCTCTCAATTTGATAATTTCCTGTCATCTGTTCCTCCTGGGAGACTTTGCTTCTTCCTGTTCAAGGGCTTTCAGGTGTGCTTTCAAGTCACTAGTGTGAGATTCCTCCAGCTTCTTTAGGTGGGCATTCAGTCCCATAAGTTTGGGTATGTGGTGTATTAATTTTCATTGTTCTCTAGGAAGTCTTTAATTTCTTCATTTCTTCCTTAACCCATTGGTGATTCAGTAGAGCATTATTCAGTTTCCATGAGATTGTAGGTTTTTTGTAGATTTTTTTTGTTTTTGTTGAAATCTAACTTTAAACCATGGTGGTCCAATAAATCACAGGAGGTTATTCCAGTTGTTTTGTATCTGTTGAGATTTTGCTTTGTGGCCAAGTATGTGGTCGATTTTAGAGAAGTTTCCTTGGGGTGCTGAGAAGAAGGTATATTGTTCTTTGTTTGGGTGGAATGTTCTGTACATATCAATTAAGTCCATTTGAGTCATAACATCAGTTAAGTCCATTATTTCTCTGTTAAGTTTCAATTTGGCAGATCTGTCAGAGGTGAAAGTGGGGTGTTGAAGTCTCCCACTATTAATATATGGGGTTTTATATGTGATTTAAGCTTTAGTAATGTTTCTTTTACATATGTGGGTGCCCTTGTGTTTGGGGCATAAATGTTCAGAATTGAGACTTCATCCTGGTGGATCTTACATGTGATGAGTATGTAATATCCTTCATCATCTCTTTTGATTGATTTTAGTTTGAAGTCTATTTTGCCGGATATTAGGATGTCTACACCAGCTTGCTTCTTAAGACTATTTGATTGGAAAGTCTTTTCCAGCCTTTTATTTTAGGAGGTGTCTGTCTTTAAATTTGAGGTGTGTTTCTTGTATGCAGCAGAAAGATGGGTCCTGTTATCATATCCATTCCGTTAGTCTGTGTCTTTTTATTGGTGAATTAAGTCCATTGATATTAATGGATATTAATGACCAGTGATTGTTCATTTCTGTTATTATTTTTATTTTTTGGTGGTAGTGTGTGTGTGTACTTCTCTTCTTTGGTTTATACTGCTGTGGTGTTATCTATTGCCTGTGTTTTCATGTGTGTATCTGCCTTCCTTAGGTTGGAATTTTCCTTCTAGTGCTTTCTGTATGGCTGGGTTTGTGGATAAGTATTGTTTAAATCTGGTTTTGTCTTTGAAGGTCTTGGTCACTCCATCTATGATGACTGAAAGTTTTGCTGGGTATATTAGTCTAGGCTGGCATCCATAGTCTCTTAGTGTCTGCATTATATCTGTCCAGGTCCTTCTGGCTTTCAAAGTCTCCATTGAGAAATCGGGTGTCATTCTGATGGGTTTGCCTTTATAAGTCACTTGGCCTTTTTCCTTTGCTGCTCTTAATATTCTTTCTTTATTCTGTACATTTAGTTGTTTAATTATTATGTTGCGAGGGGACTTTTTTGGGGGGTCTCATCTGTTTGGTGTTCTATAGCCTTCTTGTATCTTCATAGGCATTTCCTTCTTTAAGTTGGGAAAGTTTTCTTGTATGATCTCATTAAATATATTTTCTGTGCCTTTGAGTTGGTATTCCCTTTCCTCTATCCCTACTATTTGTAGGTTTGGTCTTTTCATGGTGTCCCAAATTTCTTGGACATTTTGGGTCATGACTTTATTGGTTTTAGTGTTTTCTTTGACTGATGAATCTATTTCTTCTAAGGTATCTTCAACACCAGAGATCCTCTCTTCCATCTCTTGCATTCTGTTGGTTATATTTGCATCTGAAGTTCCTGTTTGTTTGTTTACTCAGATTTTCTATTTCCAGCATTCTCTCTGTTTATGTCTTTTTCATTTTTTTCTGTTTCCCCTGTAAGTTCTTGGATGTTTTCCCTCATCTGTTTCATTGCTTTTTCATGATTTTCTTTCAGGGACTTATTGTTTTCTTCTGCTTTAATTGTCTTTTCCTCTATTTTTTTTATAGTGTTCTTCCCATTTTTTGTTTGTCTGTTCCTCTACTTTATTTTTGATTTCTTCTTTATAAGGCTCTAGCCTCTTCATGATGTTACTTATAAGGTTGTTTTCTTCTTCTTCCATTCTGTGATTTTCAGGTCTAGCTGTTGGAGAAGGGCTAGGTTCTGGTGATGCTGTATTGCTCTTTATTTTGTTGTATGTATTTCTGACTTGACTTCTGCCCATCTCCCTGTGGATTCGTTCTTGGTCTTATCAGTGTTCTTGGTCCAGACAGAGCTGACAGATTTAAGGAGCCTCTCTCTGGTCCAGATGGAAGCTCTGGGCCCGATGGGAGCTCTGGTCCAGATGAGAGTCCTGGCTGAATAGGAGCTGGGAGCTAGGCTCTGAGTCTCAGGAAGTCCCTGGGGTCTCCTTATCTCTTCCAGTTGGGAGCTCCCCTTGTCCAGATGGGAGTTCCAGGGAAGGATGGAATGCTGGACCCTGGTCTCTAAGTCTCGGAAGTGGCTGGTGTCTCTGGCAGATGGATGTGGGGGCAAGGCATTAAGGTTGTAGTGTCCAGTGGAGGGTCTCTCTGGTCCAGATGGGAGTTCCAGGGAGGACGGGAGCTGGGGGCTGGACTCTGAGTCTCAGAAAGTGGCTGGGATCTCAGGCAAATGGGTGTGGGGGCAGGGCAAGGAGTCTACAGGGTCTGCCTGCAATCTTTGAAAAGGGGAGCCTTTCCTCAGGGCCCACAGATTCTCCAGTAACTGGGGCCAAGTTGGGCAGGTCCTCCCAGGATGGTTGGTGCCCAGGGGTGGGACCCAGGGGCGGTTGCCTCTCTGACTATAACCCCAGGCACTCACCTCTGGTCCAGATGGGAGTTCCAGGTGAGTGGTGTTTTCAGCTAGTGGTGTTATTATTTTTCTGATGGAATCAACATTGTGGGGCCCTATTATCTTTTTGGAGATTTCAAAGTCACTGTTAGGTATGATCATGATTCTCTGCAGAAAACTGATAGAGACTCAAACAGGAAAACATGGACCGGCAGCTAGATGAAGCCTTTTTTCTAGAATTAGTTAATACTCCATATGACCATTAATATCATGACAAAAGTTTAATATATATAATTAATTTTGATATAAAATTCATACATTAAGAAAGTTTTAAATAGAGTAAAAGTCAAAATAAAACCAAAGAATTATGAGTTTAGTGGCAACAAAATAGTTCCTTAATTTTGGTTTTTATTCTGTCTCATTTCAGGTGGCTTTTCTTATGTGATACAGAGATTTTCATTTTCTTTTAACAAGTACGCTTGGGTGTAGAGAAGGAGAGAGCCATGCTCCAACTTCAAAGACAGCCTTAATTTTTAATTGAACTGGGACTGTATAAAGACCAATTGCATTATATGTCTGTAGAGAACAGCAGAAACAAACATTTAGAAAGACTTATAAAATTTTATATGTGATATTCTAAGAGACGAATTTATTCTTTTTCTTGGGAAAACTTTTCTGGATACTTTGTCCTTTTTCTTCAGATCTCTCATTTTTCTAGTGTTCTTCAGATCCCTTAGCCTTCATTCTCCTCAAAGACAAAAAAAAAAAGCCCTTCCCCAAGTCTAACTTTGGTGAGATTCCCATTTGGCAAGTTATATCTCTTTAAATGAGAAGCATTTGTTAGTGGTATAAGTTATTTAAATTGTCTGGTTATGCTGGTTGATGAACTATATCCGCATCTAATCAAGAGGTCTCCCTTGTCCAAATTGAACCTTTATCAATTTTGATTGTATCCATAGCTTTTCTTCTCCTGTAGAACAAAAGCAAAATCTCATCCCCAACATAACACATACCTGGTTTCCATTCTGAGGTTAGTGCATCTTTAAAGTACATAGGTTGATTTAATTTTGTAGTTTCTCTATTACCTAATGTCTCTCTGCAGCTGTATTCCTTTTTCATTAGCACTGAGAAAATTGAAAATTAATAGATCATTATGTAATCTATTTCTGGGGGGGTTGTTACCCCTTTCTGTTTATTTAATATGTCCTTTAGTGTTCAATTTGATTTTTCTATGACTGCTTGGCCTGTAGGATTTTGTGCTACACCTATATTATGCTTTATATTGTAGTAAACAAAAAACTGATTCATTTTACCAGAGATATATCCTGGAGCATTGTCAGTTTTAATTTGTACAGGTACACCCTTGCTGACCATAACTTCTAGCAAATGCATAATTATAGAATCAGTTTTTATTTTTCAGGATTCAGAGCAGATGTCCACTGAAATCTTGAATAGGTATCAATGGTGTGGTATACATATTTCAGTTTTCCAAATTCCACAAAATGAAACACATCTATCTGCCAGATTTTACTCTTCTGAGTACACTTTATGTTACATCCTGCTGGTAGTGGAATTCGATGGTAAAAGGAACAAGTAGGACATTTCCTTATAATTTCCTTGACTTGTTGCCAGGTTATGGAAAAATCCTTTTTTAAACCTTTACTATTGATATGATTTTTTTATATAATTCTGTGCCTCCAGCATTTTTCCTATCAATAGTTTATCTAATCATTATTTTGTGCTAGAGGTCCTAAAAGACCCATATGAGATTGGATGTCAGTTACATATGAGGGATGATTCCTATTTCTGATTATTTCTTGTAACTGAATAAATAACTGTTAGTTCTGACTCCTCAGGGATAAAGCAGTCAGTTTCAGTATGTAAGACCACTCTTTCAGCATACTGAGAGTAAGTAACTCTGTTGAGAAGTTCTAAAAAATCTATTAATACCATAAGAATAGCATACAATTCTGATTTTTTAAACTGAATTATAACGACTTGGAACCACTTTACTTAAATTGTCTGATTTGTAATCTTCCTTTCCTTGTTTGTTTCTGTCTGTGTAAAATGTAGAGCATACAGATATTGGTGTTTCCTGTACAATGTGAGGGAGGAACCAGGTAGCTCTCTTTATAAGTTTAAGTTTATTGTTTTGCGATATTTGCTGTTAATCTCTCCCCCAAAATTACTGCAAGCGCTTTGCCAAGGTTCACTTTCTGGCCCTAATTTGTCAATTTCATCCCTAGTTAAAGGTACTACAACTTGTGCTTGGTCTATTCCTGCTAATTGGCAAAATCTGAAATTTCCTTTTAAAATCAACTCAGAGATCTTTTTCCCTGTAAGTTTTAATTTTTACTCTGTTAATTTGGTAGAAATATCCATTTTAATTAATATATTCCCTCTGCATTAACATTTTTGAAGGAAAATGCTAAGAGGGTAAAATAATCAAAATGCAATCAAGTGTTGGAGCCATATGATCCACATGTGTATTTTCTTTTCCACCAAAGCCAATTCTCTCTCACCTTCAGCTGATATTTCTCTTGGACTATTTAAGTCCTTGTTACACTCTAAGGTTTTGAACAAATTACTCAGTTCATCATTTTTACTCCAATAGTGGTCTATAGATAGGAAATATCTCCAAATAATTTTTGAAAGTCATTAAGAGTCTGCAATTTTGTATCATTTGAGGTCTAATTTTTATAGATCTATTTTATATCCTTAATAATTGACAGAATCTCCTTTTTGTATATTTTAGGGAGCAATTTGTAATCCCTAATGAGGCAAAATTTTCTTTACTTCTCCACACATTCTTTCTCAACTATCTACATTTAAACCAGCTAGTAAAATATAGTCCATGTAATGATAAATTATAGATTTAGAAAATTGTTTATATAGTACTTCCAAAGGCTGTCATACAAAATATTGGCACAGGGTTGGGCTAAATGTAAAATATAACATTACCTGTGGGAGAACCTTTCATTGGTATCTCTTGACTGGTTGTAATTATTATAAATAGATACCTTGAAGGCAAATTTTTTTCTGTCTTTTTTTTTTATTGTAGGAGTATTGAGAAGAAACAGTCTTCTAAATCAATAACTATAAGTAATCATCCTTTAGATAACAGAGTAGGCAAAGAAATTCCAGATTGTAGAGAGTTCATTGACTGAATTACCTTCTTAATATTTCTTAGATCTGTTACCATTATCCACTTACCACATTTCTTTTTAATATCAAATACAGGAGAATTCCAAGGGCTGGTTGATTCTTCAACATGCTGAGTATTTAACTGGTCTTTCATCAGCTTTTTTAAGGCTTGTAGTTTCTCTGTTGTTAAAGACTGACTGTTAAATGGCTGAACCCATACAGGATAGTCTGTTAACCATTTTAAAGGTAGAGCTGTTGGTGCCTTTGAAAGATCAGCAGCTGTTATGCCCTGCTCTTGTACAATCTGAATGACCAGTTACTATTCTTTATAATGCCTTCTAATATTTTTCTCAGAAACATATATTAGTTTATGGTTTGTTTCTGAGGTTGGAGGAATATTAATCTGTGTATTTCATTGTTGTAATAAGTCACAGCCCCATAAAATCATAGCTATATTTGACACATGTGGCTTTAATTTTCCTCTCTGTCCGTCTTGCCATGTACATTTGACCTATCTTGCCCTCTATTTCACTTGAGATAATGTTCCAATTGCTAACAGTTTAAAATTTATGTCATGAAATGGTCATTTGGATGCCTTGATTCTGGTGCAATTATTGTCTTATCTGTACCTTTGTCTACAAGACCTTCACTGAGAACATCATTTATTTGCAATTTTTTTCATTCATATCTATTTTATTTTATGTATTTATTTGCAAGGCTAGACATGTTTTTATCTTTTATTTTATTTTATTTATTATGTGTTTTAATTTTATACATCAGCCATGGGTTCCCCTGTCCTCTCCCCTCCTGCACCAACCCTCACCTTTCTCCCAGTCCCTCCACTCTGTTCCCATGTCCTCCAGGACCAAGACACCCCTGGGGACTCATTTAAACCTGGTGGATTCAGTACAGGCAGGTCCAGTCCCCTCCTTCCAGGCTGAGCATGTGTCCCTGTGTAAGCCCAAGGTCCCAAACAGCCAGCTCATGCACCAAGGACAGGTCCCGGCCCCACAGACTGGTAGCCTCCCAAACAGATCAAGCTATTCATTTTTCTCACTTATCCAGAGGCCTGATGTACTCACTCATAGAAGGATACTAGATGTAGAACAAAGATGACTAGACTGCTACACAACTCCAGGGAGGCTACATAAAAAATGGGACCCTAGGAAAGACCCAGGGATCACCCAATGAGAGAGAAATGGATGAAATCTACATGAACAACCTAGATGACAGTGGGAGTAATGAAGGGCAAGATTTGAGGGAAAGAAAGCTTAGGGGAGCAGGAGATCCCAGCTGGATCAGGAACAGAAAGGGAGAATGAGGAATAATAGACCATGATAAATGAAGACCACATGAGAACAAGAATAGGCAGAGTGCTCCAGAGGTCCCCAGAAATCCACAGTGATATACCCTCTGTAGACTGCTGGCAGTGGTTGAGGGAGGGCCTGATCTGACTTAGTCTGGTGATCAGATGACTAAACACTCTAACAGTTGTCTTGGAACTTTTATCCAATAACTGATGGAAGTGGATGTAGAGATCCTCGGCCAGGCCCCAGGTGGAGCCCCAGGTGTCCAACTGTGGAGAAGGAGGAGGGACTGCAAGAGCGTGAATTGTTGAATCCAAGATTGCAAAAAGCACAGGGACAAATAGCCAATCAAATGGAAGCACATGAATGATGAACCAAAGGCTATGGAACCCCCAGCTGGATCAGGCCCTCTGGATAAGAGATAAAATTATTTGTAATTTTAATTTTGGTCTTTGTTCATTTATAGAAGTTTGCCAAAGAATTCACTTTATGATTTCTCCTAATTTTTTGTTCTCTCTCTTATATTTGTTCTATCACCCTGACACTGTGGTTTTTTACAAAAGGCATTTGGTTATTTAATTGTTCTGAGAAGGAGTTTCTTCTATGATATCAGAAAAGGACAACTGAATTTTTCATGGGGGCCTGCAGGAGGCCCCTGAGGGAGTTTCCCAATGGCTAGGGCAAAGGATTACCTTGTCTATCCCTTGTTGATCTACATTTGTTAGTCCAATATTTGCCTCTACCACACCTTCCACATAATCCAGAAGGGAGGGGCATCCTGTTGCCATTGTTCCTTGAAAAAACATTGTTTCTAGGAATACACTATTTATAGTCCATTTTTATGTGACTTTGTTTACTGCAGTTAAAGCATCTGACATTATTATTTTTGTTTAAACCTCTGGAAATCACCTCTCCTATCCAAGTATAATCATAGTCATGAAAATCAGTATTAATTGTATCTGGGATTCATTTCTCCAACAGTAATGATCTTACCTTTAATGGCCTAATTGTCCTTTTGCATTGTGCATTAGCATTTTCAAAAGCCAAAGATTCAATTATTATTTGTCTAGCTTCTGAATTTGGTATCATTGTATTTACTGCTGAAGACAACCTTTGTAAGAAATCTGTGAAGGTTTCTTTTGGGCCCTGTATAACTTTTGTAAATGACTCAGTTTTCTTTCCTACTTCTTCAATTCTGTCCCAAGCACTCAAGGTTTCCATGTGGAATAAAATTAGGGTGTGGTCATCATATAAAGATTGTCTTTGTATATCAGCATAATTGCCTTCTCCAAGAAATTGATCTTGGCAAATTTCAATACCTCTAGCCCTACATTTTTGTTCAATTGTCTTAGATGCCTCTTTCCACCAGGTCCTCCATTGTAACTGGGTTCCATCGTCTAAAATAGCTGTAATCAAATCTTTCCAGTCTTGAGAGATAATTCAATTACAAGTTGACCATGAGTTTAACATTGGCTTTAGAAACAGAGAATGCATACCATATGAGACTATACCTTCCTTGAATAGCCTGAAATCTACATTTGCACAGGAGTTCAATCCATTCAAACACAGCCTTGAGCATTTGGCAGTTCCTGTAAGGTTACTGGGTAGATTAAGGTTGGATGTATGAAAACCTAGGCTGTTTCCCTGTAACCATATAATGAAATGCTGAGATAGGTTCACCTTTAAATTCTTCTCTCTGGGTCTGAAAATCTCTATGATCTGTTTTAACAAGATTTTCTAAAACTTTTATCTTGGCACACATATTAACCAAAATTTTAAATTATAAAGAAAAAATGACCAAACAAATTATACTCATAATTAATATTACATAAATCCCATCAATATTAATTATTCTCTCCTTTAATTGTTCCACTTCTAACCTCCCACTGTGTTATCAAACAGAGACCAAATTCCTTCCATTGTAAAAATGTTTCTCATTTTTTATTGTGGGAAAAAAAAACTTTCTTTTAAATAATTTCTCCCTTTAAGAAATCTTAATTGAGTCACCAGTTCTGCTGTCTGCATAGAACAGTAGAAGCCTGAGTGAGTTTCAAGGCAGCAACCTAGCGTAATAGCAGTCTGAGATGCGGATCCAGAGAGAGCTCACAACCCATCAGGAGAAAATAAACCATAGACTCTGGCCCATATGGGGTGGAGACTCCAGCCACATGCAGCTTGTGCCTGAGCCCCAGGCAAGTGCCTTTTTCCTGAATTTGTGCCACAAATGATAATGATGGGTCACCAGATTTAACACAAATCTTAGAAGGCCTTATTAATTAAAAAAAAAAAAAACATAGCCAGATATTGGGGTGAAAGCTGAAAGATCAGAGGAATAGAAAAAGCCAGCCACAAGTTCTTATACATAGGAAATCCTCAGACCAAGAGAGCTACTTCCTGTATGTTCATGCCTCATATACCTTTCTGTGGCCTCCCATCTTATTTCCTCTCTCCACCCTCCTCCATCACTTCCTGTCTGTCTGTACAGGCCTCCACGAATCTATGATTAACCAGTGCTGGGGTTAAAGGCCTGTTCCATGATGCCTGGCACTGTTCCCAGTGTGAACTTGAACTCACAGAGATCCAGAAGACTCTCTGCCTCCTGAATGCTAGGATTAAAAGCATGTGCTACCACTGCCTGACCTCTATGTTTAATATAGTGGCTGGCTTTGTTCTCTAATCCCCAGGCAAGCTTTGTTTGTCAGAGCACAAATACAATATTACCACATCTAATTATGTAGCCCTGATTGGACTGTAATCTGCAATGTAGAACAGGCTGGCCTTGAATTCACAGAGGTTTACCTTGCATTAATGGTTATTAGTTTTTCTCCTTACTGATTAGAGGTGAATTTTAGTTGTTACATTTGAATTTTCCCTACTTTATGCTTTTCAATATCTATATCTATATCTATATCTATATCTATATCTATATCTATATCTATATATCACTTGTATGTTTACATATGTGTCCATACATATATGATTTCTGTATCCTTATTAACTGTGTACACATATATTATTATTTTATGTATATATGTTAAATTGATGATATTTCTATTTCATTAATATTTCCATTTTTTTTTTTTACTTTTAAAAGCTTTAGCCAGGTGGTGGTGGCACACGCCTTTAATCCCAGCACTCGGGAGGCAGAGCCAGGCAGATCCCTGTGAGTTCAAGGCCAGCCTGGGCTACCAAGTGAGTTCCAGGAAAGGCGCAAAGCTACACAGAGAAAGCCTGTCTCAAAAAAACCAAACAAAACCAAACCAAACAAAACAACAACAACAAAGGCTTTGAACATTTCCAAAGCTAGGTATAATGGTGCATACATTTAATCCTAGCATTTAGGAGACAGAGGGAAGCAGATCTCTAAAGTCTAGCCTAGTCTGGTCTACATAGTGAGTTCAAGGATAGCCAGTGGTACATAGTGAGATCCTGTCTCAATCAAGCAAGCAAACATACAAAAGCTGTGAACATTATTAAAGTTTTCTGTGTCTTTTCAGTTTTGGTTTATATCCTACTTTCCCTTGTCTTCTGCTTCCATGTGTTTTTGTGTGCCTTGAAATGTTTTAAATAAAAAACTGGGAATGTTGATGTGTAAAGTCTTGCTGTTAATCTCTCCCTTTTCTTGGCATTTGTTTCCCTCCCCACTACTCTTGCTTTTTTGTTGTTGTTATTGTCCTGTGGTCTTATTGCTGTGGCTATCTCTATTCCAAGAGATTTCCTGAAATGTTTTATACATTTTCAGTTCCTTTCCAAGAATACACTTTCATTTAGTTATGTGTGGGAGGGTTCTGATTCTCCAACGTGTGCAGTTGTTTTTGAATGTCTTGTTTTATGGTATGTACATTTCAAAACAAAAAAAGGAGAAAAGAGAAAGGTATATAAAAAACAATTTACTGGAACATTGCTTCAGAGTGGCAAGAACTTGCAATCTTGATGAGAACCACTGTCCTGGTCTTCAGCCTCTGAACCTAAGACTTTATATTTGGAGGCAAAAAGTCATCATCAGAACAAGACTATAGTGTCCTCATTGCCTACCCTTCCTTCCATAAGCTACTGATAAATTGTTTCTGCAGTGCACATGTGGCTTTATGCTAACTACCAGGGAAGGGTGGATACTAGCTCCTTATTTAACAGATGCTGCTATCAGTACTTAAGGAAAATGTATTATCCAATTGTTTCCCTTATTTTTTTTCCTGTCTCCAAAAGGCCCAAGAGAAGCAAGATAGTGATGTTAGAAAGATACTACCTAAGTGATTTTTATATGAACAATGTTAGAATGCTGGCCCTCCTACTCTATCAAATATGCATAATTAGTATTTCTTATCAGGTCACTTTTAAATAACATATATTATCTCACCATGAACATAAACACTTCACCAGTCTTACTCATTTATACCATCTGTGAACACGAGAGTATCCAAAATATGTCTTCCACCTTCACTGGCAGAGGCAGAGGTGAAATCTCTAGCTTATTTATTCTACAAGATCTCCTGTTGTTATCTGTCAATCAAAAAGCATATCTCCTGAAAATCCTGTTTCCCCAAGAGGTCACTCTAGTCATAGCAAGTGGAAATAAATGAATATGGATGTTCAGGTGCTAAATTAAAATGTCAACTCTGAACTTTGAAAGTCAGAGTCTTCAAGACATCAATAATAAATTGTCTCTTTCCCCTTATAGGTAAGGAAAACACTAAAAAATAAACTGCATACTCAGATGGAAGATATGTGGTTAGGAGCAGTGCAGAAAGTCACAGGCATTTGGTTTCAAATCTCTGCCCTCGTCATCAGGCTAGCATCGCATAATTATAGTAGCTTAAAATACTGATTATAATGCGGTTTGGTTATTTATACATAAGCTTTTTAGCAAATTAAATTTACATTATAGATTTATTTTAATGCTAAATGTCTTCCAGGAAGGTTCATAAAAATGCTCTGTAAACAAAATGGGTATAGCATAGTCCTCCTTTTGCCCTCCTGAAGACAGCACTTTTATTTCCATCCAGACAACAGAACAAGGTCCTGGGGTTTTATCAAATGTAGACTTTGATTTCTCCCATTTGTCTCTGTGGAATGAAAGTAACATTATAGAGTTTTGAGTGGTATTTTTTGGTGTATAAAGCACAAAATCAGAGTAAAGTTCCACAGCCATTGATTGTTGAATACATAAAGATGGCTTTTCCCAGCCTCTGGGATAGACGCCTTTATTTGCAATAGCACCATCTCTACCATCCACCAAGTACATACAAAATAGATAGAGACAATAGAGATTCTCCAAAAGCATAGACATGTTGGCTTCCTACAGAAGAATTAATAACCTAAATTATTTGTAATTCCTCGATTTCAATCAAGTTGACTACAAAACAAGTTTTTCTGAGATAGAGACTATATTATCTCTAACCTCTTTGAAAAAGTAATGGTTCCTCACCATCTGGACATTTGGGTAAAAGGTTTTCTTGACCAGTCTCTTTTTCCAAATTTACTTCTCTTCACTCTGCAGTAGAAGATTTGTTAAAGACTTAAGTACACTTCTTCCCGCATAAACACAGGATTTTGCCATATCTGGATGATTTTTTCCCTTCTTTTTTTCTCCTCACTTTGGTTTTAAGACATCTTATTTTTGAGAATAAGAGGATACAAGTGATTTGATGGAGGAAATGAGGAAAATGGAGTGCTCCTTAGTAAGAGTGTGGGAGAGAGGCTAATATATAAGAATTTCGGAGGGGACTAAAAAGGAATACAAGGCTACATTTGGTCTGATAGAAGAAATGGGAAAATGGGGGGCTCATTAGGGAAACAGGAGGGAGATAAATATAGGAGAGGAAGGGGTGTAGATAAAAATATCAATATGTATGGCTGAAATAAGGAAGTATAGTATTTACTAATATCCTAAAAACTATAATGCACATATACAGCTTTAATAAACTTTTCTCATCTTGGTGGACAGTATTTCCTCCCAAAGCTAAAGAATACCTAACAAAAACCTCAGTACCAGACATGAGGAATACTCCTTTCAATTGTTGGCCAGGGTTATCATCTAAAGACTCCCAAAACATATAGTCTATTGATTGTCATGAACTTCAGAACCAGGGCTCTGAGTCCCCTGAGCTGGAGTTGATGTGACTGTCCTCAATCTGAGAACTAGACTTCCTGGCATCAGAAGGCACATATGAGCTTCTAAAGGAAAGAGGAAACCAACATTCTTACCCCAGCTGTGATGCCTATGAACCACATTAATAACCAGTAGGGCACAATAACCTTACAGGTTCAGTAATGGTTAAAATTAAAACCCACAATACAATTAGAATCTAGAGAAATCCCATACCTTGTTCTGGAACCCTAGCTAACTACATATTGCTAGTAAATAATGGTTATTAGAGGAGAATCTAAAACCCCCAATTTACTAAACCTACATAGTCTCCCTAATAACAATCTATAAATGTTTGTCTTTTGTTCCCCAGAGCTGAGGACCAAATCCAGGGCCTTGCGCTTGCTAGGCAAGTACTCTACCACTGAGCTAAATCCCCAACCCCAATGTTTGTCCTTTTACCCAGAGATAAGTGAAGTCTTCATCCCTCATAAGAAAACAAGCAGGCAAACAAACAAAACAAAAGAAAAAAGCAGACATCTATTTCAAAGACCACTACAGGAAAAACACAACCAATTAATATATAGAATTGTGGAGCCCAATACCAATAAAGAACATATCTACAAAACATTTCCTCACCTAAGGCTCAGTGAACATTGTGGGAGAAGAGGTGGAAATATTGTAAGAGCCAGAGGATCAGGAAGTTTGCTGAGAAAGTTTGTTTCTCAGTAACATCAGAAACTTTACCTAAAAATTCTCACCAACGTAACTTACCAAACATTAGGTGACCAAGGCGGACATGAAGAACATGCAAAATGGAATGAGGAAAACTCCATGAGACTGTGACTCTTCACAAAAAGCTACAGGCAACTGAGTAAAGCTGGGAGCAGGAAAGGTAGCTTTTCCCTCAAAATAGCACAAGAATTGGCTGCCCAGTGCCAAACAATCAGCCCTGGAATCATACATACAAGTAAATTTCATCCAAAAATTATATGAATTCAATATATATTCAATATCATATATACACATGTATGATATTAATGTATTTAATTGGATTTTTGAGACAGGGCTTCTCTGTGTAACAGAGCTCTGGCTGTACAGGAACTCACTTTGTAGACCTGGCTGGTCATCAACTCACAGAGATAACTTCTGCCTCTGCCTCCTGAGTTTTGGAACTAAAGGCATGTGCCTCCATAACCAGCTTCAATGGATTATATTTAAGAATACATATGTATGTTCAAGCATATATTCATGCAACAATAATTAATGGATAAAAAGGTCATGAACTTCAAGGAGAGAAGGGAGGGGTATATTGGAGGGTTTGAATGGAGGAAAAGAATGGAGAATGATGTAACTAAAATACAGTCTCAAAAAATTAACAAACATATAAACAAAGGATTACCTATCTATACATGTTTCAACCACCGAGAACCACTTCCTTCTCTCTGACTCCTTCCTAGCCTATCTTCTTCAGAATCATACAATAATTTCTGACTTTTGTACTCCTTTATTTATTAGATATTGAAATGTGTGTTTGTGTTTATGTATGTATGTGTGTGTGTGTGTGTGTGTGTGTGTGTGTGTGTGTGTGTGTGTGTATAGACAGGTTCTCCCTATGTATGTAGACCCCATTGTCCTGGAACTAACTGTGTAGACCACCCGGCTGCAAAGCTGAAGTGATGTTCTGCCTCTACTTCCAAACTGCTGTGGTTTTTAGGGGTATACCATCATCCCTGGTATGCATACTTTATCTTCTTGAGAATTATATTTGCCTTTTGATTTTATTATAACTTTTGACTGTGTTTTTTTGCTTTGTTTTCTTTTTTGGTTTTTCTAGACAGGGTTTCTCTGTGTAGCTTTGCGCCTTTCCTGGAACTCTCTTTGGAGACCAGGCTGGCCTCAAACTCACAGAAATCCACCTGGCTCTGCCTCCCAAGTGCTGGGATTAAAGGCATGTGCCACCAATGCCCTTGGCTGTATTTTTTTAATCTTATGCTGATAGAAAAGTATGTTGAAGAGGAGAAAGGGTTAAATAACTTTTTATGACTTGTCCCTGGCAGAATTCTCTCTTTGTAGGAAATATATGTTTATATTATGTAATATATATGTATATATATACATATGTAATAAAATTAGTCTGTGTTTAAAAAGTAAAATCTACATTATCATCAGAACTTAGTTAATTATGAAATTTATCAGCTCATCGTGAATTTAATATTTCAATGGATATGGAATTTCTTCATATTATCAAATGAAAGATTAAAATCTCTGGTACACATTCAAGATGGAGATGTTCAGAAAAGTTATGAATATATTTTATGTTTTATAAATAAGAACTAGTGAATGACAATGGCCAGGATTTAAGAATGAAACTTTTTTGAGTATTAAAATAATATATATTTATAAAGTATGTTATATATTATATATATGTCACACAATACATTATACATATTCATACATATATATGAAAGTTCAATTTTTAAATATAGGATTGTAAAGCAACCATAAGGAACATTTTTAATTTTTGTTATTTTCAGATTTATCAAAGTGGCTTAGACTTTGAGCTTTGTCACATATTTAGAAAACAATGCAGTCCTAATATTTAATTAATACTGTGTATTAAATTACTACAAATAAATGAAAATCAGAATGGTAACAATGAAAACAAATATCAAGTTCATATTATAATTAAAAGGCCAAATTTCCCATCATGGTGAAAACACTCTACAAACCAATAGGAAAAAGTGACAAAAGCACAATAGAGATCTATTAAACACTGAAGTACAATTATCCCACAAGAAGAATTAAAGTCATATTTAAGATGTGAAAATCTTCTTTATGATTTTAAATGCAAAAGTCTCATTAAAGTACTGGCAAAACTAATTTAAGAACACATTGAAAAGATCATTCATCTCTCAACTCTCATTTGAGACCCTATTTGAAGTACATGGTAATTAACTCAAAGACCCATAACTGGTCAAGGTGCAGACAGTAAGAGATTGTAGAGTTATCTGCTCTAAATGGGACACTGTTATGACATCCATCCCTCCCAAAGCTCAGGAATCATTGTAGAATAGGGGACTGAGATTATAAAAGACGGGAGCAGTAGACTATTACAATGAAACAGTGTTTTATACACACATGAAGTAGCTCTACATATGAACTCAACAGTGGTTGTGACAGCATGGGAAAAATCTGCATGAACACAGACAGACAGAATTCTATCATGGAAATTGCAAGTGGTCATGAAGTCTTACCCCTATGACAGAATTTTTGGTAATCAATAGTTGCCTTGATAAAAGGGTTAGGTTTATTATTATTTTTTTCTTTTAGTGAAAATAGATTATTTTCTGATGCAGCATATCCAGATTATAGTTTCCTCTACCTCTACTCCTCTCAATTCTTCCCTACCCCGATCCTCTTCTTCTTTTGTCTCTCTTTGGAAAAGAACATACCTCTAAAAATAACAACCAAGCATGACAACATAAAATAAAATAATATATAACAAATATGATCATAATGAAGTTGGCAAGGCAAACAAGCAGGAGAAAAAGAGTTCCAAGTAAGAGCACAAGAGTCAGAGGACAATGGTCCTAACAGTCAGGAGTCCCATAAAAATACTAAGCTAATGCCTTTAATATATATGAATAAGACCTGGTGTAGTCTTATGTAGCATCTGTGATAGCTGCTTCAGTTTCTGTGAGCTCATATCTGCCATTTTTAGTTGAGATTCATGGCCTTGTTCTTCTTGTGTCCTTCATCCCCTCTATCTCTTAAAATCTTTCTACCTCCTCTTCCATGGGAACACAGAGCTCTAGTGAAGGTGTTTGATGGCAACCTTCCATTTAGAATTTTTCTCCCTGTAATGTCTGACTGTGGATCTCTGTGTTCCCATCTGCTGTTGGAGAAAGCCTCTCTGATAATAACTGGATAAGGCACTGATCTATGAATATAGAAGAATGTCTTTAAGAACCATTTTGATGATTGTTTTGTTTTATTTTGTTTTGTTTAAGACCAGTAGTGTTTTGTTTTACCCTAGGCCTCTCAGCTATCTATCTCTTGTTCTTGGTTATCCAAGTATTGTCTGGTACTGGTTCCTTCTTAGTGAGTGGGCCTTAAGTAAAATCAGACATTGGTTGGCTACCTCCATAGGTTTTATGCCACCATTACACTAGCATATTGTGCAAGTAGGATAGATTGTAGGTCCAAGGTAGGTTTTGCTGGGTTAGTGTACACATTTCTCCTTTGGTAGCCTTCAGATTACCATCTTGTACCAAAAAGACTAGAATGTATCAGTGAAGGCTCCATGTAGGCACCAGCTTGACTTCTCCATGTTCAATGAGTTGTCTTCAGCAATGGAGTTACACTGTCAGTTTGAAGAGAGTAACTCTTGGTCTTAGCAAAAGACCTCAACATAAAACAAGATATACCTAACCTAGTAGAGGAGAAAATAGCTTTGGGCAACTGAATGGAACACTAATATCACAGGCCCAACAATTAGCAAACAGGACCTCATGAAACTGAAAAGTGTCTGTAAGGCAAAGGACACTGTCAATTGGACATAGAGGCAGCCTACAGAATGGGAAAGATTTTTACCAACTCCACATCCAATAGAGGACTAATATCTAAAATGTATAAAGAACTCAAGAAACTAGATATCAAAAACCCAAATAATCTAATTAAAAATAACATACAGTGTGGTGATCTATGGTACCCTAAATGTGGTGATATATTGTGCAGCCCAATAAAACTTGTCTGGGGATCAGAGGACATAACCAACCACTAGATTAGAAATAGAGGCCAGAAAGTGGTGGCGGCACACACCCTTAATCCTATCAATTGGGATGCAAAGATTCTTCTAGATCTCTGTGATTTCAAGGCCACACTGGGAACAGAGTCAGACAGTGATGACACACTCCTTTAATCCCAGCACTTGAGATCTTATGCCTTTGCTTGGAAAGCACACACATCTTTAATCCCAGGAAGTGACATGGCTGGGTGAAAAATGGTGTATAAGGTGTGAGGAGACAGGAACTAAGCATCAGTTCAACTGAGACCCTCAGGGGTGAGGACTCAGAGGCTTTCAGTCTGAGGATTCATGAAATAAGGATCAGCCGAGGAGTTGGCAAGATGAAGTTGGCTGAGGCTTGTTCTGTTTCTCTGCTCTTTCAGCTTTCACCCCAATATCTGGCTCTGGGTTTCTTTTTTATTAATAAAATCTTTTAAGAGTTGTATCATAGTATAAGCTCTAAAGAGAGAAGTCTCCATAGAGGAATGTCAAGTGGCTGAGAAACACTTAAAGAAATGTTCAATATCCTTAGCCATCAGGAAAATGCAAATCAAAACCACTTTGAGATTCCATCTTGCACCTGTCAGAATGGCTAAGATTAGAAAGATAAGTGACAGCTCATGCTGGCAAGGCTGTGGAACAAGGCAAACGTGCGTCCATTGCTGGTTGGAGTGGAAATTTGTACAGCCAAAATGGAAATCAATATACTTGGTATGCAGAAAGTTGGGGATCAATCTACCCCAAGATCCAACTATACCACTCTTAGGCACATATCTATTTTTTTTCCAGAGCTAAGGACTGAACCCAGGGCCTTGCGCTTGCTAGGCAAGCACTCTACCACTGAGCTAAATCCCCAACTCCTTGGGCACATATCTAAATGTCAATCTATCTTACTACAAGGAGAATTTGTCAAGTTCATTACAACTGTATTCATAGTAGCCAGAAACTGGAAACAACCTAATTGTCCCTCAACAGAAGAACACATAAAGAAAATGTTGTACATTTACACAATGGTGTATTACTCGGATTTATAAAATAAGTTGTCATGAAACTTCCAGGCCAAGAGATGGAACTCGAAAGAAGTCATCCTCAGTGAGGTAAGACAGAACCAGAGAGAGAATTAGATTTCTTTAAAGGTGAGGTTCGTGGTAGGTCTAATATATTCCCGTAGATGACCACCCACTGGTGACTATGTAGCCCTCACTAATAGGACCAAATGGATTTAGGAAAGAAATGAGGCCACAAGTTTGGGTGGATAAAAAATGTGGTTGGGGAGGATCTGGGAGGAGTTGGGGAAAGAGAATGAATGTGGTGAAATATAATATATGGAATTATAAATGAATTAATATTATTTCTTATAGAAAGTTCTTTCCTTATGGCCAAATTTGGCTTCATTGTAAAGATGCCATAAAGCTTCAACACACAGAAATCAATAAATTGCATACATCATATGTAGGTAGTCAAGGACAGAAATCATGAAATCATCTTAACAGGCCTTTGACAAAATTCAATATTCTGTCATGATAAAAGATTTGAAGAAACTGGCAGTGGTGGAAACATATCTGAACATAATCAATACTATAGATGTTAAAACTGTAGCCATCATAATCCTCCCAAATTTAGCAACAACAATAACAACAACAAAACCAAAGCATTTCCACTAAGCTCAGAACATAGCAAAGATATTCATTTTCTCCTCTATTATCTTATATAGTGCTTGCATTCTTAGCTAAAACAATAAAATGAGAGGGGAAAGATGCAATTAAGAAAAGAAAAATCATAATTTCTTTATTTACAAATAATTTGATTCTGTACATAACATCTTCAGTACTTGATGTGGGGACTGGCAGTGCCAATTAATATTTTCAATAAAGTAGCAGAATAGAAAAGTAACATGAAAATTGTCTTCTTATAAACCAATGACAAACATGCTAAGACACTGAGGAAATAATACCACTGACAGTCACTTAAAAATGAAACCCTTCACAATAATCCCAACCAGGCATGTGAGAAAACTCTATAAAGAAAACCTTAAAACACTTCATGTTTGGAATCTTTGTAAAACAAGTTTTAAAATCTATACTGTCTACATAAAAACAATAAATCAAGAAGCTGTTTTATTAGAGAGATGTATAGTTTGTGAAACAGATTCAGATCTATCTAAACATTACACTGGAAACCCTAAGGTTTTTATATGCTTTTTTATTTTTATTTTTTTGTGGTAGTTATTGTTTTCTCTGTCACTGAGACATGGTCTTATTCTATAACTAGAACAGGCATTGAATTTGCAATGCCACAGTTGCTCCTTCTCAAGTGCTGTGAATCTAGGTACGTTACATTGTTCCCAGGAATGGACAGTTATTTTCTGTTAATGCCTTAGTAATATTGGGAACAAAAGATATTGAAACAATACTGAATACTACCGAAAAAAAGAGAAAATGTGTCTTTAAGTTGACATGAAGGTGAGAGTCTAAGAAACAAACATGACATCCACAGGAAAGACATCTTATAGTGATATTTTATTTGTATTGAAATGTGATTTTATTTGTATGTTAATAAAGTTGCCTTGAGGTCAGAGCAAGCCAGAGCAGAAACTTTGCGGTAGTGGTGCAGGCCTTTAATCCCAGCACTTGGAAGGCAGAGCTAGGTAGATCTCTGTGTGTTCAAGGACACAGCCAGCATGGCAGACACACACCTTTAATCTTAATAGCAACCATAGAAGACCTGGAGGCCTGTACAAACAGGCAGTGACGAGGAGGTCATGTGGCTGGGTTTACAACCAATGAGAAAACAGAACAGAAAGTCTATAAAAAAGACAGGACACACAGAAGTAGGTCTCTTGCAGAGAGGAAGGACAGCAGAAGCAGTGAAGGGTAAGGTTTTCCGCTCTTGCTCTGACCTTGTGGTTTTTTACTCTGCAATTGGTTCTGTGTTTCTTATTTAACAAGCCGGTTACATCTACAACATCTAAATGAAATATGCAGATAATTAATTAGAAACTGATTGAATGATAAGGAAATAAACTCACCAGGACCCGTTAAAGTTATTAAGCAGTGAAGAGATGTAAATCCTGATCAAAGTCAGCTTAACTCAATAAACACTGAAATGATATTTTGAAGATAAACACTTAAGAGAGTAAATATAACAGAATGCAGAAGAATGCATAGTGCTATCACAACAAACTAAATCATGGTGATCATTACATAACAAATGCCAATAGTTATTATACAACAAAATAAGACACTTCAGATTCACATTTCTAGTTGTGTGAATTGCATAGAATGCATGACCTGAAAGTACATTAACAGAAATACAAGGCAAGGATGTAGACAACTGCACCACAGATGAGAGGTGTGGCTCACAGAGCTGAAGTGGCTGAATGGTCAAATTCATGAGTACTAGGGTTCAAATCCCAGCACTCACATAACAACTTGGGGTTGCCACACAGAAATATGACTTCAGTTCTATGGCAGGTTCTTTCTGGCATCTCTGTACACATATCTGCATGGACATTTTCACAGACACAGCAACACACATGGTAAATAAAGTCTTAGAAATCATAAAACCCCTGCTTAGATGTTAGTACCAGACATATCTGATTAGTCACTAAATAGTCAAAAGCAACGATAATATATAATACTTATATAAATTTCAGGTTTGAAAATATGAAGTTAGAACCTTTTAGTAAGTCAAAGACAGTTCTCATAAAGGTGGCTGGAAGGAGACTCACAAAGCGATTTCATGATGTGATGTGCCCACTATCAGTCTTGTCGCCTGTGTAACGCGTCTGCTAACAGGGAGCCTTGCCGTCCCGTTTTGATAGCACACACTGTGTCGACCTTTAAAAGAACTTTTGGTCTTCCTTTCGTACTTTCCAGGTAGAGTAGAATTTTCATCTCAAAGGTCAGCCAGAGGCATATTTCAGTAGATTTTACTAAAATACAAATAAAATGCAGATAAAGAAGCATCTTAGCCCCAGTAGCTAAGGGGTCTGGGTGCTCAGCTTCAGTTAGGACCTCAGAAGAGGGATAAAGTTTTCATTTTTATGAAAAGTAATTTCATGCTGTTCTCCTCATTGGCAGAGGAGGAACCAGAAAGTAATGTGGGCAACAGAAAGAAAATATGTACTATTTTGAAACATAGTTGCAACAACATATAACCACTATTTATGATGTGTATTTTAAAACACATCTGTACATATTCAAGTACTGAATTCAGCATAATTGTATTTACAGTATGACAATGATATATAATTATATATCCTTGAAGTACTTTTATAAGATAGAAGACTTTTATTTAATTTTATTATGGGTTTCTTTTGTGTTATATTTCTAGCAAATCAGGATTTGATGAATTATTTAGTGAGAGCCTGCAAACCAACCCAGCAATGCAAACACATAAAGTAATTCTGATTCCAATAAATGTATTTTTGACAAATGACTTCTGCTTACACGATTCATCAAATTATTATGGAATGGACCTACAGCAGCAGAGCAGGCAGGCATGAGCATATTTTTGTACTTGGTCCTGTCTTTGCATACTGAGTGGAGAAAGACAGAAATAATAATCTTCTTATATTTAAGAAGAGAGTGGAAAATATGATATTTGTGTCTAGTTGACAGCATATAGATCAAACAAGAGAAAGTAAACAAAAAGCAATAAAGACTCATAAAGTTTACTCTTATCTCAATCATGAAGATTATTTGTGCTTGCCAAGGAAAGAAAAAAATCCCCATTAGAGTTAACTGAGCATATTAAACTATAAACCACATACTGACTTCTCACCTCACAAATTCCTTTTCATGGGTTGTACTCCCTTTAAATTTACAGGTCACCACACTGCTGTGTGTTAGCCAAGTGATCAGAGTACATGGTTGAAAACATTACAGTTGAAATGTGTATTTGTTATTTTCTTGACCAACACTTTAAAATTTAAGGGTGACCATTGTAAATGTTGACATGTTTACCATTGTTTACCAATTAATAGCTCCTTTCCTCACCGAAAATAATGTCATTGATTAAAAAGAAGCTTTTCCAAATTTCATAGTCACATAGCAGGGGAAAAATAATTCAGTCCAGTCTACAATGTTACAAAAAAGGATTGGTCACTGCAGAAACTTAGAAGCCACAAAGAAGGAGCACTATGTTAAATATCACAACTGTAAAGTACAAAAAAAAAAAAAATGGCAAGCTGAATTTTAAAACAAACAAACAAATGAGTTCAATTACCTTGGAATTTTTCAATTAACAAATGATAAGTCAAATAAATGAGTAAATTTGTATTTAAGATTCACATTAAGTATTTGCAATGCATAATTACTTTATGAGAGCATGGGAAAACAAACAGAAATAAGCAATAGGTATTGTGTGGCAATATAAAATGGCAGTATATAAAATATGAAAATACTATACTTTTTAGGCATGAAAATGATCATTTAAAAAAGAAATAATCCCATAATTGAAGGATTCATGGTTAAATTCCTATAATGCTTAAAAAATAATCCAAATGAGTAAAAGATGGGTAGAGTTATAGAGAAGATAAATTTTGTCACAAACTTGCATCTTCTGAAACTGAGTGATGAGTATATGGGAATTGTTTGACTACTCTAACTCATATTAGACTTTTTTGAAGAACTGGAAGACAACCATACAGAAACATAACTACTATTTGTAAATTTTGTATTAGGAGATTAAGAGAGCATATAGTTTTATTTTTATTAAGAAATTTTCTGTTCATTTTACATACCAACCACAGGTGCCCTTTTCCTCTCTCCTCCCACCCACCAGCTTTCCCCTCAACCCATCCCCTATTCCCACCTCCTCTAAAGGAAGGACTCTCATGGGGAGCCAGCAGAGCCTGGTACATTCATTTGAGGCAGGTCTGAGCTCCTCCCCCTGAACCAAGCTGTGGAAGGTGCCCCACCATAAGCACTGGGCTCCAAAAAAGCCCGCTCATGCAGCAGGCATGGATCCTGATCCCACTGCCAGGAGCCCTTTAAGCAGGTTAAGCTAAACAATTGTCTCACCCACACAGAGGGCCTAGTCCAGTCCCATGGAGCCTCCACAACTATTGATTCACAGTTCCTGAGTTCTCACTAGTTTGGTTTGGTTGTCTCTGTGTGTTTTCCTATCATGATCTTGATGCCCCTTACTCATAGAATCCCTCTTCTCTTTCTTCAACTGGACTCCTAGTTACAGCCTGGTATTAGGCTGTGGATCTTTGCATTTGCATCCACAAGTTACTGGAGGGAATCTATATGATGACACCATCTGATTACCTGAGTAGACCAGTTCAGACACCTTCTCCACTATTGCTGGTAAGATGAGGTCATCCTTGTGGATTCCTGAGAACTTCTCTAGCACCTGGTTTCTTAGTGTTCCCTTGATGTCTTGAGAGAGGATATAGTTTGGATGAATGACAAATATTTAGAATTGAGAATCATGAAAGAGTCTCCCAAGAAGGAGATACCCACATTGAGGGTTAAAATGTTTAAATAAGTAATAGTTAACCATGTGATAGAAACTGGAGAAAATCATTCAGGAAAGGCCAACAACCTATGCAGAAGACCTTGAAGTGGGGAGAAATTTAACACATTGAAAATAAAAAGCTATTCTACTCAATCTGAAACATTGTGAGGCAGAATGAATCATCAAAGGTAGAAAAACAACTATGGTGGGATTACATACAGTTATTAATTATTTTCTTAACAATGTGTAGCAATAGTAATCAAAGAAGAGACTATCAACTTGAGTTGAGGAGGCATGGGAGGGGTTTGAAAGAAGGTAGTTGTGAGGGCTGGAGTGAGGAAAGGGAGAGGGAAGTGATATAATTCTATTTCAATTGAAACATATTTTAAACTAAGACATGTAAGATCTCTACAGGCAAAAGTGAAATAGTACAAAGAAAAAGAAGAACTGCACACAAATGCATTGTGGACAAGTGTTCTTTATTGGATGTCTGTGCTAGGAAGAAGTAAGGCTAGTGAATATGCATCATTGATTTAATATAATATGGGTCAGAATTTTAGTCAGTGTTTGTTTTGTTCCAGCTTTATTGAAAGTGAATAAAACCCAAATGAAGAGGGATACCAACTCTGATAGCCCAGACCACCTTTGCAAAGTACTTCCATATCAGAAACTAAAGATTATTTTAAATGTATGGTAATCAATAAATGGATAAGATGCTAAGTTAAAGGATCTGAAGAAAGACATGAACACAAGACCAGTTTCAGAAACTGATAATGATAAACAGAAATGGTCCCATGACTCAATAAAAAGGTGCTTTGAAATTAATTGTGAGAAAGGTTAGCATAAAAAATGGACATAATAGTTAAGAGTAAAATTGATTAACTTATAAAAAGATGAATTCATCATCACTAGTTTTGTAGGTAAAATTAAAATTTTTGTTTTGTTTTGTTACTGTTTTAAGATGTAAATTTGAGCTCTGATAATGAAAATCAAAATATAGTTCACTGAAATAAAAATTTCTGTTCAAAATATAAGCCATTATAAATGTAGAAGAATAAGTCATAAACTAAGAAAGCACTATACATATTAATAGCACTTACATGTACATGAAAGAAAAGATTGCAATTTGAACACAGAAAGCACTCCTACAAATGAATTTTACATAGTCTGATAAATCAACTTATGCTCAGAGAGAGACTTTCATGGAAGAGACTATTGTGAGTCAGAAACTTGTCTAATATTCCAAGTAACATTATTATGCAGAAAGATGTAAGTTAATGCCCTTATATTATGGTTTAAACACAAAATATACCCAGTGGACAGGTACTGCTTGGTTCTCAGCTGGCTGTAATATTTGGAAGACATTGGGATTTATAGGAGGTGATGCCTCACTGGAGGAAACAATTCCCTCACAGCATGCCTTTGAGTGGCATCTATTGGTGAAATTATTAAGGCCACTCCACGTAGTTAAAAGGGAGGTTTATTTTGTGGGGTAACTTACAAATGAAGGGGTAGGTTGCAGGGTCTGGCAAAGGTATAGGGCAGTCCTGCGGTGTTCGCTGGAGAACTCTGCTCGGTCTCTTCCTGCGTCCCCCGGAACCAAGAAAGCGACCTCCTCCTGCTCCTCGGTCTTCCGCTCCCTCCTCTGCCCCGCCTTGTGGGCGTGATCATTACTGAAGCCTCAATGGAGGTTGGAACTTCCAGGCCAATGCTGGGATGGCTATCCACTACAGGCATCTTGCTGGTAGGGCCCTCCTGTCTCTCTATTCCTGGCCATCATCAGCTGAACAACTTTTTATGACTTTATTTTTCCACCATAAAGTTTTGCCTTACCTCATTTCCAAAGCAATGGAAGTGACTGATCCAGAATAGTAACTTCTTAACAGAAAAGGGAAAAGAAGAAGGGAGAGAGAGAGAGAGAGAAAGGCTTCAAGGCATTTATGTATTTTGTATGTTGTAGAGAAAATTACATTTGTATCCCATCCATCCAGATGGTTCCTGTTATTTATGGCTCTTTCCACTAACCTGCTAACCTGTGAATTAGCAGAAGAAACACACTCTTGTGGAAACTGGGACAAACACTATTTTTAAACGTTTAACATAGAGACAAATCCACTGCTTCTGTCCTTTTCCATCATTTGGTTTTCTATGTGATGCCATCTACTGTCAAATTAAATAGCACTTTCTTTAGATGCTTTTAAAAAATTTCTAAACTTTTTGTTTTGTTTTGTTATTGTTAATGCTTCCTTCACCAAATTTTCATCAAGTGATGTTCTGTAATTTTTTATATTATTGAGGCTGGTCAATTTTAGAGATGACACATTGTTTCATTTACTCTATTTTCACTGCAAGATGATGCAAGTGGAGTTGCAAACCCCTCTGAGTTTCTAGAACTGAGTCAGAGATGTGGTTAGTCACCAGCTGAATTCAGCCAGTGTGGCAACGTTCCCTTTGTAAAAACCTCGAGCCTCCTCTTTTGTGCCTACTCTGCAGTATTCATCCACAACACTGCTGAAACCTTCTAAAGGCCAAATTAGTCAGTGGACTTCCCAACCAGGATAATCACTTTTTTTTTTTTCGAGACAGACTTTCCCTGTGTAGCTTTGCGCCTTTTCCTGGAGCTCACTTGGTAGCCCAGGCTGGCCTCTAACTCACAGAGATCTGCCTGGCTCTGCCTCCCGAGTGCTGGGCATGTGCCACAACCGCCTGGCTCAGGATAATCTTTATGGAGGAAAATTGGTGATAGCTTTCATACTTAAAATTGAACAATCTTTGATTGAGCAGTTCTGAATATAGGCTTTGTTAGACATAAGCACAATGCTGATAATCAGATAGAAATATTCAGTTGGGTATTTATTGTACATTTAAAAGTCATGGGATCCGAACATAGCACATTATGATGTCTTTAAAAAGTAATGTTCTGTAGCTGTGAAAACAAAATAACTTGTATGGTTTTCAGTGATAATTTTAAATGAAAAAATTCAGTTACATAGAAATGGACCTAAGGGCTTAAAAGAGGGAAACACATATATAGGTATAGGTTCATACTATATTCTGCACCCCGCCCATGCAAAATGTACTGTTTTCACTCAATTCTAATATGAAATTCATCAATTTTATTAGCCTCTTTGAAAATAACTAAGAAAACTTTGAAGAAAACTGGTTCATCTGGGAAGAAAATATGAAAGGGAGCTGTTCTTCCAGAGGACCTGGGTTCAATTCCTGGCACCCACATGGCAGCTCATGACTTTTTATAACTCCAGTTCCAGGGGATCTGGCACACTCACATCAGACATACATATAGGCAAACCATGAATGCACATAAAATAAAAATAAATAAATTATTTTTAAAAATAAAACCTCTTTTCTACTATTAATTTTATTTTTATTTCATATTTATTATTAAGAAATTTTCTATTCATTTTACATACCAACCACAAATCCTTTCCTTACATTTTATCTTTTTATATATCAACCTTTTTTCATATTCTTTTTATTCCTTCAGATTCAATAACTGTTTGCTTTTACTTTGAATCAAGACACTGCAGTAAAATCTGCTACATCACAGCTGGATCAGAAGCCTTGGTCATGCTGGTTATTCTGAGTTCAATGGATGCATGTCAGATGGGCTTCTTTCTCCTGGTGCTAGAGAGAGCTGATGAGGCACAGGGAAAGGGCAGTGAAAGCAGATCTATGAGCAGGCAACCATTTTTCAAGCTGGAGTCTGTACTCCAATGTAGTAAGCACTCAAGTATTCGTGTGAAGGAAGGTGCTAATAATGAAGGATGATGCTAGGATCTGTGGTTCTAAGTCAGTGATTCTCAACTGGCGGTGGTTGAAGCAACTTTTACAGAGGTTACCTAAGACCATTGGAAAATGCCAATATTTACATTGTGATTCATAACAGTAGTAGAATTACAGTTAGGAACAATGAAATATTTTTATGGTTTGGGGGTCACAACATGAGAAACTGTATTAAAAGGGTCACAGCCTTAAGAAGGTTGAGAATTAATATATGTTGACACTGGTACCTGTAGAGTTCAGCCCCAAGTCCAAGTCATTTGCTTATCAGCTTTGTGACATTAAAGATGAAACAACAAAACATTGTGATTTTAAATGCACACCTGAAATAGGTTGCATTTTATCTTACTAAAGATTATCTAATGTAGAGAAGTAATGGCATGCTTAGCATTTTGTCTAGGATTTTTTTTTTTTTAAATTGGGTCATTGCAAATGATAGAAGAGTGTTTGGGTTAGCATCACTGTAGTTGACATGAAAACAGTTTGATTTTAAGAAGAAAGAAGTCATATGCCTGATGAAGAGTTATCAAGAACAGTGGCTTAGGCATACAAGAAATAACTACATTCAGGACCTGGCAGTGAGCTAAACTTGAGTCTGTGATGTTCAAACATATTCAGGAGGGATAGCTATGGTAGAAGTTGCCTTGAAGCTTCATTTGAAGCATTCGGTGATACATAGGGGTAACAAGTGTATGAGACAGATTAGAAGAGTGTGTCTTAAATGGATTGGTCACCCTTAATGCTTATGCAGAGATGTGTACCTGACCATGCTTTACTAATTGAGGTCACCTTATATGATGACAGACATATGGTGGGAAAAAGATTCCTGAGTCTTCTAGTTCCCTTGTCCTTGGTCCACAACTCAGTCCTATTCCACTACCATTCACCTTAGTGGGTGGAACAACATACAGTGTTCCACAGAGAAGAATAATGTTTTAATGATTTCCTCTCTTATATACTTTAGACCACTTAATTCAGATTTTCCACTCTTCCTTCCAAATATCTTTTTCACAATAGAGTCCTGGAGAAGAAACAGGATTCCCATTTCTATTTATTAATTGCCTTTTGTGCTTAAGAGTACTTTCAACCTTCTTTATACATCACGTATAAAAGTACTACACATATTTAAAAAGTATTAGACAAAGGATGCTAATGAGTGGGATTTTGTTGCCTAGATTTTCATTACTTTGGCTATACATGAACCAAGATTCATATATTAAAAAGAAGCTTGATTTAGGCACATAGTTTTGACTGTGGAGTAAAATTAAACAACTGATACTTCAGCAGTCTTGGAAGTATCCTCCAACATAAAATCAATATAAACCCCAAATGTACTTAGGCATTGTATGTTTTTTTTTTTCATAGTACTTTTGTATCTGCTTTTCTTCAGTTTTTATATCTTTATATGCAACTTAAAGTTAATAAAATTTTCTTTATCTAAAATTCAAGATTCCCTCCCTTGGTGGACACTACCTGGTTCTTCAGGCAGATGTGTCAGTTTTCATCTTATTATTGGGGGAAATAATTAGAAAAAAAATGGTAAATAAAGGCCTTCATTTCTATGCTGCTATAACTGAGGCATCCTGAAGCAAAATTCTTAGAGAATGTGTCCTAGGAATTTTTACTGTAACAATCTGCCCAGCTGGCATGGTACTCACATATTTGAGAACTATTTTCTTTCTCTTCAGCATTTTCTGGCTTGTTATTTTTGTAGCAGGTCAGCAATACCTAATTCTTTCATCTTTCAGGGAGAGTGTGTGATTCATAGAGATCAAACCCTAGTCTTTGTATATATATGTATATATATATATATGGGTATTTTTGGTTCTTTATTACTCCTGTTAATCAGACAACTGCATGCCAATGCAGGGTACCCAGGATGCTGTCGAATGTTCTGTCTGATGAGATCCTGACATGTAAATGTGAGAAATGTTCTTTGCCTTCTTAACTCAAGAGATGTTGTAAATCTATTAGGTGCCAAGAATTTGAATGCTCAGCAGTGCTGGTAACTTGAAAAAGTTGGTCTCAGTCTTGTATGCCCACAGAAGTTATCAGTGTCACTTTAAGGCAAATACTTAAGTGAATTCCAGAGCAGTATAATTAAATAGAAATCTTGGCAACTGATGCCACTTCTTTTGTTCCCAATGCATCAAGAGTTTTTGTGCTTCTTCTGCACTTAGTAGAGAACGTCATTAGTCTTGGTTTTTTGGTTAATGAATGGATTTGTATGTTTACTTAATTTACCCACTGAAGAAAGTGGGTGGCACTACCTCAGGTATTAGGCATCCAGGATATATAAATACTTAAAAATAAAAGAGTACTATGGAAAACCCACATGGTTTTGAGCAATATGCAGTTTGTCTGCATCTTATAAAAGGTTATTTTGTGCCTCCTGGGTAGAAATTATTGAATCTATTTTACACACTTTTCTCCATTTGTGGTGCTAAAAAATTGCTTTAGCATATTTTAGTTATAAGTCAGAAGCATTCTTTTGATCAAACATTAATAAAACTTCTAAGTCATAAATAAACTAAGATTTATTGCTTATCCTAAGGTTGACACTGCCATTATTTTCAATTACTCCTGAACACTCACACATTATTCACTGTGTCCCTAGGGAAAGGAAGTGAGGAAAGAGTTCTTTAAAAAAAGAATGGATTTTCCTCTAGGTTGCATTGTGTGTACTCAAAAAATCTTTCTACACGTGACTCTCTCTCTCTCTCTCTCTCTCTCTCTCTCTCTCTCTCTCTCTCTGTGTGTGTGTGTGTGTGTATGTGTGTGTGTGTGTGTGTATGTGTTTGTCAAGGTGCAGTGTATCTGCAACCTCCACTTGTAATTTGAAACCATGGTCAGGCCTTCATTGCATTAAAGAAAGTATTGTTCAGACAGTCAATATATAACTTATATTGTGAATAAAAGAATATTGTTGAATTTGAGGTTCTAGCTCTTAGTTACAGGGTGATGATTTCAAGCTCTTAGTTACAGGGTGATGATTTCAGTATGGAACAAGAAGCAAGGCTTTTTTCTTCATGATAATACTAGTTGGTTTGTCCATACTCTAAAGCGGACAAGACATTCTGGTTCATAGCAGCTTTAACTGCCCTGTAAATTCAAAAAATGCCCCAATCATCAGGGCACATGTTCTCTGTCTCACAGTTGCAGAGTACATGATTATTCTCTCAAGAGACATGTTGGATATCTGCTGAATCAATCAGCATCTATTTGATGATGTGTGTATATTTTGGTTAATTGGCTCACAAAGTTCTTACAATCATCCTGAGAAGTATCTACTATTGTCAAAATTTCACAGTGAAAATAAAAAGGAGCTCAAGAAAGTGGGAACTATGGGGTTCCTTAGGTATCTGACACAATGATTTAATATCCACATTTTTGTATATTAAATAAGTCAGTATAATCCACCAGAGCATATGATGAAAAGTACCATGAAAATAAACTTGAAGTTAATGATTCTTAGACAGAAGAGGAACATGTCTTATGTAGTAGTGTCTTTCTGTACAGAAGACAGGGCATGCAAGGAGATAACTTCAAAAATTCTCCATGCTCAACACAGGGAGTGTAGACATTTGTCACTTCAGTTTTTGAGATCCTGAAATGGGTTCATTCACATTGTTGGTGGAGCAAGCATGAGTCAAATCTATTGAGTATGGAAATCTCTTGTACATCACTTAGGAAAGGAAAAAAAAAGTTTACTCTGAGTGCCACATCTAGAGTTTGAACTACACAAAGAAATTTGGCTTTGAATGTATCAAAGAACATCAGAACAGTAGTGATGGCTGCAAGGGAGTTGTATTAGAATTAGTCACCATGAAGTTGTGGTGTTTCTTTCTGAGATATTTTATCATCCCTAGTTTTCCTCTTACCTTGTATTTTTAAAACACATTCCAAACATCATTCCAATGAATAGCTTCTCTTTTCTTGTCATTTACTTCCTTCTTTCCTCTCTCTAACTATTTGATCCTAATTCTGGAAGCCAAGACTCTAAGAGGTGTCTGTGAGTCTGGGTTTTTATGTGGTCTCACTCTGCTTTGCATGTATTCAGCCTTTTATTCTATGCTCGGCTAGTATTCCATATGTGTATGCAGTTCTCTCTGGTCTTTCTCTACAAGGACGCTGTGTCTGTGGTAATAGATGATCACTAGTATAACTTCATTGAATTGAAATTGTTTGTTTAAAGTTCTATCTTCCATTACAGTGATAAGTTCAAGGTCATGTTGATTTGTCTATGATACAATATTTTAATAGCTTACTAGAATATTTTAAAAATATTTGTATTAAGTCTTTGAGAATTTACTATATTATATTTTGATCCTATTCACCCCTACACTCCTCCAGTGTCTACCCTCTTGAATCACATGCGTCAGGGTCAAGAGGAATGGCAAAGCTTTCCTCACAAGTTGGATTATGAGTGTCTATGAAAAATATGATCAGCATGTGCAAAGATTAGCAACTACAGCTTCCTCCCCTTGGATGTTTACAAATTGAGATTGCTCACCTCCTGAGACTTCCTCCCAAGACCATCTCACACCTTCTCTTGTGCTGTGCCTAAAATACATGCTCATGTTCCAGGCTACAGTGGTAGTGTAGTAGTTCATGAATCCACCCAATTCCAATCTCAGTGCCTGTACATCTGTGTATCTTTTTTTTTTTCTTTCATTCCCTTGTTGCCCTTAGTCAGAGATCTAGGACCTAAGTCATAAGAGGTGTGGCAATGGAATGGATGGATTCTAGGGGACAATATGAATAAATGAAGCACGAAGGTCAGAGTTTGTGTTCAGATCCTATCACTATTTGTTCATCCAGGGGCATGTTATTACCTCAGTCTTAGCTCATTCATAGTAAGTAGTCATAGTAACCTCTCATTCAGTGAAACCTCCAGTTCACAAGGAACATTGGACAAACACATGAAAATGTATGCACCCTCACATTACCAATAGTGTATCCAATTCAGCAAGGACTCAAAATCAAATCCATGGACAAAATTATTAGAAAACATTAAAAACTATTCCAATTTCACCATAACAGCATTGAAAACAGATCTAAAATCAAATGTGAGAGAGGAAATACTAGACTTTTACTATCAAAATAAAGACTGAAGTGTAGAGCCTGACATTTCCTGCCTACTCCATCAGGAGCTCAGCAGAGGGAGGGAACTTTGAAGAATGCCTTTACTTCTACAAATGGGGGTCCTTGAAAGACAGAACCCTACAGGTTTCTTTGTTATTATATGCCTAGATGTTAATACTGTTCCAGAGAGTCAGATGAATTCAGCATTATTAATAATGGTGAAGGTGTGTTTTCAAATCACTATCCTTCATTCTGAAAGAAAATACCTCAAATGCCTATGAAATGTAAAGATTTTTCTCTACCCTAAATCTGAATGCATCTCAGAAGTTTTTAAAAGTTTCTGTGGAGTTTACTTTAGAAATAAAATGTAACCCAAAGGCTTACATTAAAAAGTGGCCAAGAACTCAGACAAAAATGTTAAAACTTCATCCTTTCATATCTCATGAAGAATGGAGCAGTAGGCTGTTTCTTCAAATAATTTTAAAAGCTCTACAGCAGGACTGGAGAAAAATTATCTTAGAAAATAAGTTTCAATGGAAGACATAACAATTTTCTGCCAACAGAAATGAAGCATAGAACTAGTTTCATGATTTGTACTATTAAACTAGTTTAGGCTAATATTACTATCAGAATTATACATCAACTGAAACAATGATTTATATCATAGATATTTTGGTTTCATCAACTATTTGTACATATAATAAAAGAGAATGCATTGCAATTTATAGAAATGGTTGCTTAAAGATCAACACAAAGTAAATTTTTACAACAGAGAACTCTACAAGAGAGAGAGAGAGAGAGAGAGAGAGAGAGAGAGAGAGAGAGAACACTGATGTGAAGGATATATTAGTAAATGCAACTTTTACCACGATTAACATGACTTGAACAAATCTGTAAATGTCAGTGTCTACTAGCTCTGGAATTTTAGCTTCTTCTATGCTAAAAAATAAAGACGTGTTCTCTCCCAAAATTATTTTCATAAGAAAAACTGATTTTCCTAAGCTAATTAAGAGCAAATGGTTGTTTGTCCCTGTGCTTTTTGCAATCTTGGATTCAACAATTCACGCTCTTGCAGACCCTCCTCTTTCTCGACAGTTGGACACCTGGAGCTCCACCTGGGGCCTGGCTGAGGATCTCTGCATCCACTTCCATCAGTTATTGGATGAGAGTTCCAGCACGACAGTTAGGGTGTTTAGCCATTTGATCACCAGACTAGGTCAGATCAGGCTTTCTCTCAACCATTGCCAGCAGTCTATAGAGGATGTATCATTGTGGATTTTTGGGGACCAAATAGCCAAACGAATGGAAGCACATGAATTATGAGCCAAAGGCTGTGGAGCCCCCAGGTGGATCAGGCCCTCTGTATAAGTGAGACAATTGAATAGCTTGATCTGCTTGGGAGGCACCCCGTCTGTGGGACCAGGATCTGTCCTTAGTGCAAGAACTGGCTGTTTGAAACCTTAGGCTTACACAGGGACACTTTGCTCAGTCTGGAAGGAGGTGATAGGACCTTCCTGTACTGAATCCACCAGGTTTAAATGAATCCCCAGGGTTGCCTTGATCCTGGAGGACATGGGAATGGAGGGGAGGGGCTGGGGGGGAAGGTGGGGGTTGGGGCGGGAAGGGGGAAGACGGGAACCCATGGCTGATGTATAAAATTTAAAACACATAATAATAAAGAAAAAAAATAATCTGTGCTGTCAGGCATGGAATTAACCCCGCCCCCCAAAAAAGAGCAAATGGTTGATTTGTGTGCCGTGACAGAGCCATCTCTGTCTGCCACACCATAGCACCTGAGTTATCATTAGAAACAAATGTAATCTGTGATATCCTTTAACCATCATGATGGAAAAAATTCCATCCCATGTTCTTCTTGGTTGTCAGGATACAAATAGAAGTCCCTTGCCAGGGAAAATTTACTCAAGTTTGCAGAGAGAGAGTTTGGGCCCCATGTTCATGGTTGGCTATAGCTAATAGGCTAAGCCTTGGAATGTGAGTAACAGGGTTTGGAGCATCAAATCTCCCAAGAGCTTCCATCCCCAATTATCATTTCAAGTACTGATCGTACATATAGAATAACTGGTATTTTAAATTTGTAATAAACTTTATTTTCTTTCTTGTAAGCTGACATTGTTTAAATTAACTACTCCATGAACAAAAATTTTTCCTGAAGCAAACATTAAGATATGAGAATTATATTTGTACCACTCAGATTTCTTTATGTGAGAATATTTTGCATTTTACAAAAGTACTAAAAATATGACAGCAGAAGGCAACATTTGAAAATTAATCTGTTACTTAAGAAATATCAAGGAGCAAAAGACAGTTCATAGTAGATTAGAAAATCCAGTAGACATGGAAGGGAACCTCCAGAAGTAGAATACATGGATGGAGTTCAACTACTTCTCTTGATTCATAGCCTTTTGGCTGCCATCTCAGTCCCTTCTTATTAGTGACCAGTGTTATATTAGACTCTGATTCCATAAACCTGACCATTTTTGTCATGTTTATTTCTTTTACTAAAAATGGAAAATGTTATAAAACACCCTCCTCATACTCCTGTGAGATCCTCCCTACGTGGCTCCCATCCAAATACAGACCCTGTTTCTCCTTGGAAGACAAACTGGCATCTACATAATAATTAAAAATAAAACAAAAACAAACAAACTGTAGTAGGACAAAACAAACAAATAAACAGAAAAAAAATCAAAGAAAGGCTACTAGAAACACATATAGACATAGTTTCATGTTCATATGCACAGGAATCTCATAATCTAAACACATTTTCCAGTTGGAGATAGCTTCTAGACTAGGAATAAAGCCTTGTATAGACTTCTACTCTAAGTACTTGGGTCCCATCTGGCACAGACATGTGCAGGCCCTGTATATACTGCCAGAGGCTCTGTGAGAGTTCATATGTACACTAGTCCTGGCATATTTAAAAGCCCTAGTTTCCTTGGTGTTGACCACCTCTAATGATTCTTACAATCTTTCCACCTTCACTTCTGCGGAGTTCTCTGAGCATTGAGGGGAGTTATTCAATTGAGACATTCCATTTAGGACCATGTTTTCCAAAGTCTCTCAGTCTTTGCACCTTGCCCAGAAGTGGGTCATTGTATTTGTTCCCATATACTTCAGGAAGAAGCTTTCCTGATGATGGTTGAACAAGACACTGATATATGAGCTATCACAGTATCAGTTGAAGGCAATTTATGGCTATTTTCTTTTACCACAATAGTAGTGTTTGATTTTTCCCTAGGACTCTGACCTATCTGGTATCATACTCCTGGCAACTTGAGCAGTGGCAGTGGTAGGTTCTATCTCACTGAATAGGCTGCAAATCAAATCAGATATTGTTTGGTTACACCCATAAGTTTGTGTCACTATTGAACCAGCATACTTGTAGACATGTCATCATTGTAGATCAAAGACTTTGTAGCTAAGTTGGTGCTTACATTTCTCCTTTGATATTGTACAGTGTTTACTAGTACCAGTAATATCAGTTCATACCCTTGAATGCTCTAGGTAGGCATCAGCTCTTCTTCATGATCAATGATCTATGTAGCTGTTATCTTCAGCAATAGAGCCTTACTATCAGTTTGTACAGGGCATCCAATTGCCTTGGCAATTGCCTCAATTGTTTGACTCTTTTTATTGGGAGTCTTTGGCCAATAACTAGATTATATGTAATCCATCCCAGCACTAGAATTTTCCTTCAGTGACGTGAAATATCTAGTTAGGGCTCAGTATTCCCCATTATTTAGCTATTTCACTTAGATTGTCTTAATGTGTATATGTAATTTAGGAAGTCTCTACTGTATTAGGTTCATATAAGATGCCTCAACTGTCCCTTAGTTTTAGCTGTCTGTCCCCATCTTCCTTCTTTTACTTCCCTCTTACCTTCCTGTCCACATTTGTTCCTCCTATAACTGTTCCCCAACCCTTGTATATTTTTAAATATTTATTTCATTTCCTCTTCCTAGGGAGATCTATCTGTTCTTCCTACTCCTTTACTTTATAACTAATCTCTTTGTGGTTATATAAATCACAACTTGCTTTTCAATAACTTAAGAACTAGTATCCACATATAAGTGAATATACATATAAGTCTTTCTGGGTTTTGTTTTTCTCACTCAGGGTGAATTTATTTATCCATTTATCTGAGAATTTATTTTTTAATAGCTAAGTAATAATGTTAATTACTTGGCTGTAAATGCATTACATTTTATTTATCCATTCATGTGTTGACAGACATCTAGTCTATTTATAATTTGTAGATGTTATAAATATAGCAGCAATAAAAATGTTGAGCAAGTGTCTCTGTAGTTGAGTGAAACATCATTTGTGTATATGCCCAAAAGTTGTAGAGCTGGAACTTGAGGTAGATGGATTGACAGCTTCCTGAGTAACCATCATACTAATTTCCATTGTGGGCTATATGAGTTTGCACTTCCATCATTAATGAATGAGTGTTCCCATTAGCACCAAATCTGTGTCAGGTTCAGCTATCATTTGTATGACTCATCTTGGCTCTTTTGAGTGGTATAGGATAAAATCTCAAAGTAGTTTTGAGTTGCATTTCCCTAATGTTAAATATTTCTTTGAATATTTCTCAGCAATTTGGGCTTCCTCTTTTGAGAACTGTCAATTTTGATCTGCACTCAATTTGTAATTGGGTTATTTGTTTTCTTGATGTCTTTTTTAAAAGTTTTTTTAAATATATTTTTATATTAACCCTCTTTCAGAAGCATAGTTTGTATAAAGTATATCTTTTCTCATTCTGTAGGCTGTTGTTTTTTTCTTATAATGGTATACTTTGCCATGTAGAAGCTTTTCAGTTACATGAGTTATTTGTTAATTGTTACTAGTGCCCATGCAATTTGTGTTCTCTTAAGTACATTTCCCCCCCATATCAATGAGTTCAAGACTCTTCAGCACTTTCTTTTCTATTAGATTCAGTCTAACTGGCTTTATGTTGAGACTTTGATCCACTTGGAGTTTAGTTTCCTGCACTCTGATAGATGTGGATCTATGTGGATTCTAATAAAACCATTGACTTTGACCAGCACTGTTTGTTGAAGATGATGTCTTTTGTTTCAGTGTGTGTTTTGGGACTCTTTCTCAAAAATCAGATGTCCATAAGTATGTGAACTTATTTCTGAATCTTCAAATTCAATTTCATTGATGAACATGTTTGTTTTTGTGTCAATGTTGTTTTTTATTAAATAGCTGTATTAATACAGGCAAAATAAATTATTCTTATTTGGGCATAAACAGACATATATCAGAGAAAAAACTGAACTAGAATTTATAATACTGAAGCACAGGGCATATCTTTTGACCAGAATTTCCAAGCAAATATCAATGAACCAGAATTCTGTTTAGTTCTTTGGAAAACTGTTTATACAAGATCAAGAGAATTATATTCTACCTATTGTATTAGTTGACCTTTCTCAGCTAATATTTCTACTCATGCTTTAGCTGTCTTCTCCTTATCTTTTTTTTATGCCATATTAGGTTTGCTTAGGCCTCAGCTCTATAAATATCTCTTCTACTAATGATATGAGTTGTTTGACAGCTAACAGCTTACATTATTTACAGTCACTGCTTTTTAGAGTGAAACAAGAAACCATCAAGTGCAATGATTTACTCAGCGGTAGTACGTAAAGTACTCTAGTCCTATTAAGGAAGAATAACTGTTATGATTACTTAATGGCATCTACAATGCCTGTTATTAGCTATTTATTGATATATGAATTCTTGAGATTTGATACCTCTAATGCATATAAGAACAGCTCATTTTTCAATCAGGCTTAATTTTCAGGGCTAGGATATTGAAATAAAAACTTGTCTTCTCATCAGATTTATTGGATAGTATCATTTTCCAGAACTCATAATAATATGTAATCTGTAATAGTATCAAAATAGTACTTATATTTATGTCTTACTTCTAACATACCAATCTTTAGGAACAACAAAAAGAAATAACAGGAAGATGGAAAGGTGACTCAGTGGTTAAAGCATTTGCTGTATAAGCTAAAGGACTAGAGTTCAGATCCCCAGAAACATATAAATGCTGAGGATTAGTGGTAGCTCAGCTGTAACTTCAACCTCAAGAAGCTCAGAGCAAACTCTAGCCTTGATGAAGAAGTCCGGGTGGAAATAAAGGAAGATTTCAGATATCAACCTCATGCCTAAACACACACACACACACACACACACACACACACACACACACACACACACACACACATGTACATGCATACAAATACACACCAGTATCCCTGTGTACACGTGCAATATACTTGAGTCCATCATACACATACAAGAAATATATATACACACATCATACACATACACAGGAAAGACAGGTTGAGAATACTGATTTATTGATTTATGTATTGCTTTGGAAATATCATTTGGAAGACTAAAGAACATGAGATTTGATATTTTGGGCACTCTTTCTCCTGTGCTTTCAGAGTAATAAAGAATGTTCATGGTTTATAAAACATTAAGCTTTTGTGAATTTCTGTGCTGTGGTTTGAATAAGATTCTTTTCCCATGAAAAATTGTATTGAAAATTGATGACCAATGTCTTTGTTAGTACTTGCTTATATGAAGGAAACTGGTTCTCACATGAATAGGTTGTTATTAAGCAAGCTGGCAACTCTCCTTGGATTCTCTTGCACCTAGGCTTTCACACATCTTCTGCTTTCCACTCTATGCATGTAATGTCATTGACATGTGATGCAGCACTGGGCCTTAGATGGATATGATCATCAAAACTAAATAATTCACCTCCCCCAAACATGAGCCAAATTGAACATCTTTTTTTCCATGTAGTTTCATCTTACATAAGGTCTTTTTCCTGTAGGTACCCTGCCTCTATAATGCTTTCTTCACTAAGTGACTGACTTCTCTATTAGCCTAACTATGCAGCCATCATCAGTGAAGCAATGGAGACAATTTGTGTAAGTCTCCTCTCTTTTACATGAGTGTCACTGAGTCTGTAGGTTTATCATTGTTCCCACCTCCATAAACTGAAATTAAATTCTGTTTCTATGAATAACACAACCACACACTGACCACCTTGGCAGTTCCTTCTTGGGAATATATTTTTGTTGTGCAACAGTAAAGGTAACACCCTGTTTAGCCTATAGTTCATGTTTTATTTGCATGTTGCCTTAAATCAAACTCAAAGGCCACCACTTAATTAGCTCATTGAATCAGCAGAGTACAAATAAATGTTGAATTTTTACATGAACAAGAAGCTCAAAGACCAAATTCTCTAAAGATTAAAGTCTTTTAACCAACCAATTTTGAAGATCAGAGAAGAAAATTTTCTAGTTAAGAGTGAAGTTTAGTCCATGAACTTCTCTTCTAAAATATAGCAATCCTTTAATTTCCACATCTATTTAGGATACAAATTAAACATTGACTAGAAATTCATATTTAAAAGAATGTGATTGTTTTGGAGATATCCAAATTGCTATAAATTTGGTATATCTGATACTGCCCTTTAATTTCTTTTTGTTTATTTGACTTCTGAATTCGGCAGATACACTGTGGAAAGGACCTACACCCCATCCTATGCATCTTACATTAAGGAAAAGAGAAGGTACTTGAGGTTTAATTCAAACTTTGATACCCTCACATGCTAACTCTACACTCAACCTGAAAATGTGCCAGAAGAGAGAAAGAATTATGAATCTGGATACAGCATATTCAACTGAAAATGGGTCACTGCTGATTTTATGATATAGAAAATATGGGAAGAATTAATCATTTACTAATGGTCATCTCTCCACTACAACTCACATGATGAATTGCAGAGAAATGCACAGGTCTATGGCTTGAAATGTCACAGGTTAACTCTGTTTCTTCTCTGGAGAGTAACAGATAGGAAAAGAGGATTTGGGGATTTTACTCTTACTCCTATATGGAAGCTTACAAAGGAAGAAAAATTTCTCTTTTTTTTTCAACTCTAATTCTTTTATTCTTCTTCATCTTTGCATACAAATCACACAAGGATATTAGCTTTTTAATATGCATTATCTGGGGAGTCCTGCAGCTAAATACCGACATCTTTTTTTTTTTTTTATTAAGAGATTTTCTATTCATTTTACATATCAACCACAAATTCCCCGTCCTCCCTCCTCTACTCCCAGTATTACTCCCCAACCCATCCCCCATTCCCACCTCCTCCAAGACAAGGTCTCTCATGGGGAGTCAGCAGAGCCTGGTACATTCAGTTGAGGGAGGTCCAAGGCCATCCTCCCTTTACCAAGGCCTTGCAAAGTATCTCGCCATAGGCACTAGGTTCCAAAAAGCCAGCTCATGCACTAGGGACAGGTCCCAGTCCCACTGCCTGGGGGCCTTCTAAACAGTTCAAGTTAAACAACTGTCTTGCTTACCCAGAGGGCCTAGTCCAGTACCATAGGGGCTCCTCAGCTATTGGTCCACAGTTCATGTGTTTCCACTAGTTTGGCTAGTTGTCTCTGCACTTTTTCCAGTCATGGTCTTAATATCCTTTGCTCATAGAATCACCAGCTCCAGGGAGGCTAGCTACTAAGGAGGACCCTAGGAAAGACACAGGGATCGCCCATCGATGGAGAAATGGATGAGATCTACATGAGCAAACTTGGGATGAGGGAGGATAATGGAGGGCAGGGAAAGGGAAAAGAGAACTTAGGAAAGTGGGAGACTCAAGCTGGATCAGGAAGAGAGGAAGAACAAGGAAAGAGATACCATGATAATGAAGACACCATGGGAACAGGGAGAAGCAGAGTGCTGGGGAGGTCCCCAGGAATCCACAAAGATGACTCCACCATAGACTGGCAGTGCTTGAGAGGGTGCCTGAGCTGACCTACTTTGGTGATCAGATGTGTCAGCACCCTAAATGTCATCATAGAACACTCATTCAGTGATTGATGGAAGCAGATGCAAAGATCCATGGCTGAGCCCCAGGAGGAGCTCCAGGAGTCCAATCTATGAGAGAGAGGAGGGATTCTATGAACAAGAGAGAGAACATTTTCAATACTATGTGGCTTCAGAAATTCCCAGTAAATCTGTACATAGGTTAATACCATTTTGATACCTATGATGCCTATTTAATTGTCACTGAGGATTCTGAAAGATTATTGTCTCCATCTTCAATGGTGTAGTGTAGGCGGCCAGGTAAGACTAGAAACAAAACAATCAGGTTTCAGAATCTCTGACAATAAGGTGAAAACATGAGATTATTTGTTAACAACATCAACCTAAAATGTATTAGGAGACACTCTTATGTTAAAAGTAAGTGTTTGCAAAAGGAGCAGATTCAGAGTCTGTTTGAATATGAGGTTCTCCTGCAAGCAATCAATTTAGATTCATCTGTGATTGTTGATGCCTATTACAACATGACAGAATGTAGAATTGCCCTGTGGACAGATATCTGTGCATGTCTGTGAAGTATTTCACTATTAGGGTGTAGTTAGAGTTTTCCTGCCTGGCCCAGTTAGGACAAATCTCTCTTACCCGCCAGTCCCACAGTTGCTCAGACCCAACCAAGAAAGCACACAGAAACTTATATTGTTTACAAACTGTATGGCCGTGGCAGGCTTTTTGTTATCTAGTTCTTCTATCTTAAATTAACCCATTTCTATTAATCTATACTTTGCCACATGGCATGTGGCTTACCAGTGTCTTTTCATGTTGCTTCTCCTGGCGGCAGCTGGTGGTGTCTCTCCAGCCTTCTACTTCCCAGAATTCTCTTCTCTCTTGTCCTGCCTATACTTCCTGCCTGGCCACTGGCCAATCAGAACTTTATTTACACAGAGAGATATCTACAGCATTAGGGTAATTGTGGTGGGAAGAGCCATCATAACGTTCAGACTGAACAAAAAGAAAAATAATTGAGCTAATAATGTTCACTCATCATTCTTTGCTTTCTGGATGTGGAGTCTGTGTGACATGCTTCCACATCTTCCCTGAGGTGATAGACTGTGTATCTTTGAGAATGGGTATATTTTATCTTCGTTGTAGAGACCCACAGAGTTTCCTAGTGAAAACTTATCTGAGCTTGTTTTACCCATCAGAACTGCATAAGGGGATGATAACCATGGGTGTGGTTATCAGGTGTTTGAAAGGTAAACTTGACTGTGCAGTATGTTTTGATCTAGCAAGGGAGAGGTCTTTTGCTCCTCCCCATAGCATTGTTACAAAATGCCCTTTTGAAGAGGCAGAGGGAGCAGTTGAGTTTTTATCCAGATCCTCCCAAAGCTATTCTGTGTTTCTGTCTTTCCCCTGTCCACTATATTTCTATCTAAAAGTTTCTTATCCCTCTCTCCTCCTCATAGGAAACCTTTAAAAGATAGAGCTGGTTTTTGACACTTCTTTAAGTTACTTTTGTCAATTATGTGCCATGATAATGAGGGGAATAATTAAAAACACTGTGGCAAGAAAGTTCTCTAGGGTTGCGGATTTAGCTCAGTGGTAGAGCTCTTGCCTAGCAAGCACAAGTCCCTGGGTTTGATCCTCAGCTCAAAAATTAAAAATGATTAAAAAAAAAAAAAAAGAAAGCTCTCTAGGAATAAAGATGAATGTCTTCATTGAACATGGTTGTGATGGTCCAATGCTATTAGCTCTACTGTAAATCTTTGGTCTGAGATTCTTACAGCCTTTAACTCTCATAGGAAAGCTCTGCTTAGCTGTCTCTGCATGGCATTAGTCAAGCTATTTACATCACTCAGAATGTCTTCCTACAAATTCTTGCAACTAATGAATATTTTCCTACTTTATAGGACCACAGTCAAGTTTATTGTCAGTAGAGGTCTTCAACCAAAGAAGCCTTCAGTGGTAATCTGTTTTGTGTTTCAATTCTACTTGTCTGAAAGAGCTTATTTAGATTCCCTGCTTCCTAGGTAGTAAGATTTTAGGATCCCAAGGTAGCCTGTTTGATGCCTGTTTTTCTTTTAGTAGAATCATATGTCAAGCTTGGTAGAATATTATTGTCATAAAAGTATTTACATTCACATTTTACATTTATAGCCATGATACTCATTATACAATAAAGCAAAATTCTATTTAAATACCCTTTATTTCTTCTAATAAGACTCATTTTAGAAGACCCCGCAAAGGATGTACATCACTAAGACAGAAGCCCAAGCCCCAAATTATGATCTACCCAGGGATCATAGCCAACCAATGATATCAAAAGTACATTTTGTGTCATTGATAAGTGAATTTGGATATATGAGAAATTATTAAGAGACTGTTTAGCATTTTTGTATGAATGGGAGACATTACTTAATTTATGTTGTTCAATTTTCATCCATGCAGTGAAGTTGGGGTCATCCTTGTCACATAGTAGGTTTTTAATGATATTGGTGGTTATTTTATATATGAATACTTACATCATGACTACTAGATATATAATCCATTTGACAAACTTTTAGTGAGAACTCTATGTACCAAGGATACTTGGGCAATTAAGAAAAATTCAGTAACATAGCAATCACCTTTGTTTTTGAAACTTTAAAGTATAATAAACATAAAAACAGTATTAATAAAATCTGTGGTATTTGCAAAGGCTCAAAATGTTATTGTTCTAGACACTTTTATGTATTAAATCTTCACATAAAATCTTGGTATTATCCTCATTTTTTTGTGCATCCTATAATATTATCCTCATTTTTTATTTGTGGAATATGAAGGACAAAGAGATTACATACAGCACAGAATGCTATGAAGCTGGCAACTGGAAGCTACAGAATGGCACCTGGATGATTTTACCTTCAGTGCCTATGCGTTTGTCTTTCATACCATGGTATCTACAGAAGTCTATGAATTGATGAGGCTGTGTAGAGAATGTGAAGAAGGTGCTTTACTGAGCATTGTCACTGAAACAAAATTTGAGGAGCAAGTAAAAGTTTATCAAGTGTCCAGGTGGTGGTGGTGCACACCTTTAATCCCAGTACTTGGGGGGCAAAGCCAGGCAGATCTCTGTGAGTTCAAGGCTAGCCTGGGCTACCAAGTGAGTTCCAGGAAAGGCACAAAGCTACATATAGAAACCCTGTCTTGGGGAGAAAAAAAAGTTTATCAAGTGCTGTGGGATGTTCTGTATGTCTAATGTGTTGCTCTGACTGGTTAAAATAAATAAAGTACTGATTGGCCAGTAGCTAGGAAGGAAGGATAATCTAGGTGGGACAAGGAAGAGGAGAAGGCTGGGAACAGGAAGGCTGAGGGGATAGACTGCCAGCCACAGCCATGATGAGATGTAAGGTACTGGTAAGCCACAAGCCACGTGGCAAAGTATAGATTAATAGAAATGGGCTAAATATAAGAGTGAGAGCTAGACAATGGTAGGCCTGAGCTAATGGCCAAGCAGTTTAAATAATATAAGTGTCCATATTATTATTTTATATGTGGGTTATGGGACCGGGGGCCTTAGTGGCACCTGGAGAGAAGCTCTCCAACTACAAATGGCACCCAATGTGTTGGCAAGAGTTTCCACCTAAAACCTGACAAAAAAAGATTCTAAAACAGAGCTAAAAACAGCTTCCTAGTTGTCTCTCTCAAGTTAGCAGCAGCCTGCCAGCCAGTTTCAGCTACTATGGCGGGTTCCTGGCGGGTTCCTGGCATGTGCATCTGACCTACAGTGTGGCGGGAATGAGGAATCTACAAGTGGCACTTTACTCTGCTGCATGGTGGATTTAGCCTTTGCTAGTTTAAACAAACAAACAAACAAAAAATAAAAATAAAAAAGGTTTCTGGGCTATGCACTGCTTTGATAGAACTGGTTCTGATAGTTGATGGTACACATGGCTCCAGACCCAGAGGTGGCCGTAAACTGTACCACCACCACTTTGGGAAGCTTAGGTGGGCAGAGCCAGCAGCCACAGTGGAGTTTCAGTCTTACAAAGATGGATATTACCCAGAGAATCTGGTTTGTCTTGTCTTTGGGATTTTTAACTGCAGAAAAAGATTTGATCATAAAGGCTGTTGAGTTAAACAAATATGTAAATTTTAAAGGTACCTTGACTTCAAAATTTAGATCTAAGAATATGTTGCTTTGGAAAAGAATCTCTGTTTTTGTTTCCACAGAAAGCCAGAGGCTGTGGATTTGTTCCAGATTAAGATACATCAGGTTTGATCAGCCAAGACCACTTGAAAGGTCTCCGATGAGACCATGGCTCAGATGATCCAACATCCAAAATGGTTTCAAGGCAACTGGCTCAGAGGTTTACCCTCACAGACTACTCCATAATCCTAAAATTTTCTTTTTGTCCCCATAAGATACAGCGCCCCCCTCCAGCAGGAAGTAGTAAGAGAAACTATGCCCAAATTCCCAGCTGGCTTTGGAGAGTTGGAGACTCTAACCTTATGGACTAAAGACAAATGCCCCGACTTTACAAAGGAATATTAGGTGACTGTCCAGGCTGCCAGCTATCTCTGTCTACCCTGCATGACTCCTCAAAGTTGCTTGCATCCTTCTCCAGGTTCTCCGGTAATAATATATCCTTCTGAGGTCTTTGATGTGGTTGAAGACTAGATAGTTATAATTTCCTCAGTTATGATAAAAGATAAGTTAGATATAAAACCTTAGACTCACAAATATAAGATAGATAGGATATCTTCTTTAATATTGTAACTGTAATTCTTGCTTGATAATTGTTTTATTTTCTGAAATTTTACTATATAAAAGTTAAAACCTTGCATTAAGAAAAGGGGGGGGGAGTGCTGTGGGATGTTCTGTATGTCAAATGTGTCGCTCTGATTGGTTAAAATATTAGCACTCTCTGAGGTTCTACCCAGCAGGGCATAGCTAACCAGTGATATCAAAGCTTAGGGGAACAGGAGATCCCAGCTGGATAAAGAACAGAAAGGGAGAACAAGGAATAACAGACCATGATAAATGAAGACCACTTGAGAACAGGAAGAAGCAAAGTGCTGGAGAGATCCCCAGAAATCCACAATGATACATCCACTGTAGAATACTGGCAATGGCCAAGAAAAAGCATGATCTGAACTAGTCTGGTGATCAGATGGCCAAACACCCTAACTGTCATGCTAGAACTCTCATCCAATAACTGATGGAAGTGGATGCAGAGATCCTCAGCCAGGCCCCAGGTGGAGCTCCAGGAGTCCAGTTGCTGAGAAAGAGGAGGGACTGTAAGAGTGTGAATTGTTGAGACCAAGATTGGAAAAGTACAGGGACTAATAGCCAAACTAAAGGAAACAAATGAATTATGAACCAAAAGCTATGAAGCCCCCAGCTGGATCAGGCCCTCTGGATAAGTGAGACAATTTAATAGCTAGAACTGATTGGGAGGCACTCAGGCAGTGGGACCAAGACATGTCCTTAGTGCATGAGCTGGCTGTTTAGAACCTGGGGCTTATGCAGGGATACTTTGCTCAGCCTGGAAGGAGGAGACTGGACCTGCCTGTACTGAATCCACCAGGTTTAAATGAATCCCCAGGGGAGTATTGTCCCTGGAGGAAAGGGGAATGGGGGGAGGAGCTGAGGGGAAGGTGGGGGCAAGGGCGGGAGGGGGTAGGATAGGGAACCCATGGCTGATATGTAAAATTAAAACACAAATATCCATATGAAAAAATAAAATAAACATATTTAAAAAACAGAATGAACGATGAGGCAAATAGCTTATTGAAAAATTTAGAAAGCAAGAGAATAAAGAAAAGAATATATACCAAATGGGTAGTTAACTCCTAGTCTTCCAGTTTTTGATATCATAAATCATTGGTAATAGGCATCAGTATTCTACCTACATCAGAAAGAAACTTCTTTCTGAAAATACATATGAAGGTTGTTTTTATAACACATATCTACTCAGTGACTTTGCTCAATAAGCAGACATTTTCTTCTGCTGGGATTTTTATGTTTTCACATATCATATTTCAAATCTAGCCACCTGATTCAGTCATCTTATTCAAATATGAAAAGGCTTTATGTACATATCTTATTTTTTACTAACACTGTCATTGGACTTCGTTTTTATTAAATATTAATACATCTGTCTTCAGGAAAAATTAAATTTCTTTCCAACCAAATCCCATGGAAAGGGAAAATTAAATAGAAGGGATTATGATCAGTATTGTTTTTGAGGGCATTTCATCCACATTAATACTACTATAGGGCCAGTTTTTATTATAGAATATAACTTTAAATTTAAGAAAGAGGCAGAACTGTAAGAATTAAAGTGAACACAGAAATTTAGTACTTCATTGTACTCTCAGTTGTAAAGCACAACTAGGTTTTTAAAACTATGACTTTTTCTTTTTAAATTTTAAGATTTTAGAAATCCCCATACTGATATGGATTGCCCACTTTTTAAAGATGTTGTTTTTATCACTACCCAAAATTGTGTCTTTCCTCATACTACATGTGAACACTTGTAAAATACTGTAGTATAATGAGAGGAAAGAAGAAATGACCAGTATACTGTGTTTTTGCCAATAATACAAACATTACCATAATTTTTAAGATTTTAAGAAGATTATCTCAATTAGAATCAACATTCTCTAGAGAAGTCTTATTATACAGATACGTACTTGAAGTAAATTAAAACATATTTGTGTCCAAATATGACAAGTTAAAAGATAATATTATTCCTATTTGAAGAATACAAGTATGATCTGGTGAACAAAATGAAGGGTTGCTGTATCTAATATAAGATCTGTTAAACAAAATGAAGGGTTGCTGTATCTAATATAAGCATTATGTACTTGATTAAAAGTTATAATTGTTGTTTTTAGTAACAGTCATGAAAACATTTACATGCTCAACACCAGAAAACCTCCTTTCAGTCTTTTGATCCAAAGAATTTCTCTAACTTAACAACACTGCTTCTTATTTAATAAATAGGAATAATGCATAAACATAGTCACAAGCTCCTTTTACAGATCAATATGATTAGTGCTGGTAATAAGTTCATTAGGTAGGAACTGCTGTTAATTTTGCATAGCTATGCATGAATATAATATATTCTGAAACTTTAAGACCAATAGAAACAAAAAATAGCTAGTATACACACTTTCGATTTACTGTTTTGTCCTTCTCCTTATACACTTTCCAGCTAACAAGCCATCTGAAGGTGACATGTCTTTGTAATGGCACTGTTGTATGTCCATCTCTCATATAAGAACCATTGAAAATATAACTGTTCATGTCAGGGTCCCTGCCCTAATAAACAACAACATTCTGGACATATAGGAAAACATTAAAATGGGATTATTTAGATCTTACAATAATCTTCCTTTTATCTACTTCTAATGATCTAAAAAGTGTATTTGTTTTTCTCTGAAATGTGATTTATATTAAAATTTATTTGGACTCTTATTTTTTAGTAGTCTTGGCTCTTATTTCTCAGTAGTCTTGGTTTAGAGTGGACTAAAACATAAATAGTTCTACATATTCGTCTTTACAGATAAACAATTTCCATGTTAAAATGCAGAATGTGTAATGAGAGCCTCAATGGTCTCTCTCTCTCTCTCTCTCTCTCTCTCTCTCTCTCTCTCTCTCTCTTTATAAATTTATTATGGGATTCCAGGGGGAAAACAGACTCATTGATACAAAATGAAGCAATGCTGTTGCCTCTTAGTCTCCTAGGGAAAGATGGGGAAAACTCCAGACAAGGTCACCAAGCCATGTGCCAGGAAGCCTTCCACGTCCAAGAGAGAGCTTTTGACTCCCTCACCTGTCCCTTTTAAGAGGTTACATAGGCAGGCAAAAAATACTGCCTCTATGTAGTTAGATTTTTCCTGCCTGGCCCATAGTCAGGACAAATCTCTCTTACCTGCCAGTCCCACAGTTGCTCAGACACAACCAAGAAAGCACACAGAGACTTATATTGTTTACAAACTGTACGGCCGTGGCAGACTACTTGTTATCTACTTCTTCTATCTTAAATTAACGCATTTCTATAAATCTATACTTTGCCACATGGCTTGTGGCTTACCAGTACCTTACATCTTGTCATGGCTGCAGCTGACAGTATCTCTCTCCTCGGCCTTCCTGTTCCCAGCCTTCTCCTCTTCCTTGTCCCGCCTACCCTATTCTTCCTGCCTGGCTACTGGCCAATCAGCATTTTATTTATTTTAACCAATCACAGCAACACATTTGACATATAGAACATCCCACAGCACCTCTATTGGGCCAGCTAGCCCAAGGTCTTGGGCAGAGAGAATATCCTCTACAAAAATGAATCAGAAGTATAAACAAACTAAAGCTATGAACCAATGTTTTACTGACAAATATTGATGTCATTGTCTTAACATATTATATATTACCAGGAATTACCCTGCATGGCAGATAAAAATCCATAAAAAGAAGAATTAAAAGCCATTATTTGAGTTGGTCAGAGCTGTCTACGAGATTCCCAGAACATTACAGATAATTGTTATTTCCCTTGATTGCTCATATCCTCCACGGGCAGAAGGTAAGTCCCTATTGCTCAAGACACCATATTTGTAAGAGACAGGGACCACTGAGAAAGAACTAACATGAATGCATTCTCCCTAAGGATCATCTTTCATGGTACCAAAAGGAAAGCAACCAAGAATATTATCCAGTGACCATACCTATGAACCACAGCATCAGGCAGCATAGCACGGTAAACAAAAGGGTGCAGGAGTGGCACATGTAATTTGGCAGTAGCCAGCAAGTCTCTAAATGGACTTAATACTGGCTCAACAAACTGAAAATCATGTGTGATATTGGAAACTCAGCCAACTACCTAGGACTAGAGAGTCATGGATATTGGAGGAGTACCTACAACCACACTTTACTAAACCAGCAGCTCTCTCATTGGATTTAATAACCACTCAACAAGAGACAATTGATCATGCTTGATACTGTAGACTTTGCCAACTATCCAGGGATAGTGAAGTTTTGGAATCTTAGGAGAGGACCTACAATCACCACTTAGCCAGCACAATTTATACCTACAGATAACTGTAGTCACCACTGCTCAAAAGGAACCTTCTATTTGTAAAAGACAGAGACCACTATAGAAAGCCACAACTAATAAAACTGCAGAGGTGCAGAGTCCAGTCCCATTGATGCATCTACAAAGCAATCTCTGAACTACAGCTCAGGAACATTGCAGCATAGGGCTTAGGTAGGACTATAAGAGCCAGAGGAACAGGTTCTTTGCTGTGAGATTGTATCTTCTAGTAGTGCCAGAGGAGGGGAGGACAGAGGAATCTGTGGTTGATATGTAAAATGAATAGAAAATCTCTAAATAAAAAAAAAAAGAAAGGGAAAGGGATATTATGTTATTATATTATAATATCAAAAATGAATAAGTAATAAAAACATGCCAAGTAAAATATGCTTTCAAACAAACAATTTTAATATTCATTTTTAATTGTCAAGGGCATGTGTCACAGCTCACATTTGAAGGTCAAAGGGTAACTTGTAGAATTTATTCTTTTATTTCACCATGTGAGTTCTTAGGACCTAACTCAGATCATCAATGTAAGTAAAAGACATTATTATTAACTGAAGCACATGCACTGTGATATGAACACACCAACACACACACACACACACACACACACACACACACACACACAGAGAGAGAGAGAGAGAGAGAGAGAGAGAGAGAGAGAAATAAGAAAATAATTGTAATAGAAAAAATAAGTAAAATGGCATTTGACAGTAAACATAAACTCCTATTTTTTAAAAAAAATTACAAATTTGATATAGAAATAAATTTCTTCAAACTCTTACATTAGGCATATGAAAGTGGCTACAAGTGACACAATACATAGTAGCAAAACTTGGAGTTTTCATTTGTTTATGAACAGAGACAAAATGAAGATATAAAATACAGTGTAAGAAAATTCAGTAAAGTCAAAGGGAATGATGTCATCAATCAATACGAACTTAACTCTATAGACAAATAATAAGAATTGGGATGTTGCATTGACTTATCAAACATAAAATAGTCAGGAATATTTATTGTAGGAGACGTGCAAGGATTATATACTTTGTAAAAATAAAAACATGTGGAAAGAATCTGAAGCAGATAAGCATTAGTTGAAAGGTTATCCAAGTTAATGCAACTGAAGAATTCCAGTGATTACATGTCAAGTCTCTCTATTTGATCTCAAATTCAACTCAATCTCACAAATCTTCACTGTGTTTTTTTTCCAGAGAGTGACAAGTATTTCAAAGTCTATATGAAAGTGTGAAGAACCTAGATTAAAACCAATAGGCTTGAAAGAGACACACATTGGAAGACTTACACTATCTGATTCCAAAGTTTCTAAACTTCTATAGTTATCAAAGCATTCAGTTAATATTATAAGAATAGAAACTTGTATCAGTATCAGTACTACAGAACAGAAAAGTAAGAAATGAGCACAGGTGTCATGTCAGTTGATTTTATGAAGATATTGAATTATTGAGTTTAATGCTCATTTTTCTATCTGTTGCACAATATCTGTGGCAAGCAATTGTCAGAAATAGAGATTTATTTGCAACTAGTTTCAGAGTTTACAACAGTCATGCACATAACTCCTGTGCATGTTATTGTAATGTAAAACAGCAGGGTGCTAGGAGCACATGGCAGAGATGGTCACTCACCTTTCTGAGGCCAGCTGGGTAATAAAGAGGTAGAGGGAAAGCTTTAAGAGAACACACCCAGTAACCAGGAACACATCCTGTAACTAACTAGTCCCTAATTCCCAAAGTTTCCACTGCCTCTCAAATGTACCAAGATCTAGTGTGCATGCCTTCAATCAATATGTCAGATGACTGGTGACTTTTGAAATCCAAAACCTTTCAAGAAAAGTGTGTCCTAACATCTGGATGTAAACAAAGAGCAACAGCTTTATACTGACCACAGTAACTAATATGTGGTAGATCATAGACAAACTTTATCTGCTAACATCTTCACACTTCACAAATAAACTAAACTTAGGAAACTAGCTTTGAAAGTTTGGGATGAGAATATGCTTACTTACTAGAGTCCTTCAATCATTGTGTTATTTTAATGGTTATATAAATGAATATGTCATTTAACATGGTATATGATAATACTAAGCAATTAAATTATCACGAAGATGAAGACACCAAAAATGATGGCACAAAAGTGATTGGCTAAAGAAAAGGCAAACTTCCAGGTCTCACATCTGTGGTGTCTGCCTATATGTATTTCTAGAAGGAAACATTTCATTTTTGATTCTAAGATCATGTAGATTTCCTATAACAGTGAACTAATTCAGTTCTCTGTTCTCCCCATTTCACTTATTAAATTTAGTTCAAGAATGCTGTTCCTATTAAAAATGTAAAGAGTTAGTTATCAAATTAATGAAAATTTCCCGACATAACTGTATTCCTGGTAGGGAGCATCACATCTAAGAAATAAAAGTGTTTAATACAGGGCATGCAGTTCTCTTCCTCACCAACAAAATATTTTTTAATAAATGTAAGTAAAATTAAGTCGTGGATCTCTGTGTCTGCTTCTACAGTTATTGGATGAAGGTTCTGTGATGACAGTTAGGGTATTTACTAATCTGATTACCGGTGTAGGCCAGTTCAGGCACCCTCTTGACTATTTGTTTGTAGTTTAAGGTGGGGTCATCCTTGAGGATTCCTGAGAACTTCCCTAGCACTCTGCTTCTCCCTATTCCCATGATGTCTTCATTTATCATGGTATCTCTTTCCTTGCTCTCCCACTCTGTCCTATTCCCTTATGTTCTCATTCCCCATCCTTTGTCCTCCATTATCCTTCCTCAACCCCAAGTTTTATCTTGTAGGTCTCATCTATTCCTTATTTGCTGGACAATCTATGCATCCCTCTTAGGGTCCTCCTTGTTAGTTAGCTTCTCTGAAGCTGTGGGTTGTAGTCTCATTATCCTTTGCTTTACATCTAGTATCCACTTATGAGTGAGTACATAGCTTGTTTATCCTTCTGAGTCTGGATTACCTCACTCATGATCAGCTGAGTGCCAGGTCTAGCTCCAGGAGTCCAATTGATAAGAGAGAAGAGGCATACTATGAGGAAGAAACATCAAAATCATGATGGGAAAACGTACAGAGACAGATGGCCAAATTAGTGTTAATTCATGAATTGTGGACCAATAGCTGTGGAGCTCTCATGGGACTGGACTAGGTCCTCTGGACAGGCGAGAAGGTTGTTCAGCTTACCCAGTTAGGAGTTCCCAGGCAGTGAGAGTGAGATCCATCCCTGGAGCATGAGTGGGCTGTCTAGAGACCAGTGCCTATGGTGGGACACCTCGTGCAGCATTGGTACAGGGGGTGGGGCTTGGACCTGTCTAAAACTGAATGTACCAGGCTCTGCTGACTCCCCATGTGAGACCTTGCCTTGGAGGAGATGGTAATGGGGAATAAGTTGTGGGGCAAAAGGATAGAGGAGAGGGGAATCTGTGGTTTGTATGTAAAATAAATAGAAAATTTCTTTTTTTAACTTTATTTTTTTATTAAGAGATTTTCTATTAATTTTATATATCAACCACAGATTCCCCTGTCCTCCCTCCTCCCACAGGACTCCAGTTGATGAGAGAGAGGAGGAATTCTATGAACAAGAGATATCAAGACCATTATTGGAAAATTTCTTAATAACAAAAATACAAAAAAAGAAAAACAAAGTCATACTCTGTTCATAATTATCACATGAATATCCCCAGTGCTTGAAATAATTGTACAAAGAAAGACTCATAATTTCTGTTATATGGAAAGATGTTAGTCCTCATTCCTGCATTCTGAACCAAGTTAATTTTGCTAATTTCATACTCAAAAATAACACAAAATCTATACTATATTGAAGAGTTTTATAGATATTATTACTTTTTGTATACTCTGAAGAGTTTCCCTGAAACTTAACACTGAGATTCAATATTATTGATGCTTTAGTTGATGGTGATACATCTATGGTGTATATATATATATATGTATATATAGTTATATATATGTGTGTATATATGGTTATATATTAAGATATAAAACATACATATATATAGCATTACTTATACACAGCAATATATAGAGATGATATATAGCTATATATATATATATATATATATATATATATATATAATTAACATTTAAAAATTCTCATTTACTTTGTTTTTCAATGTTCCAGAAAGTTCTTTTCACTTCTAAATCAAAAGCATCAGTGATTATTTCCCAGATGAATAAAGTGCATTGACAAATAAGCCAGTTTTCTTTTGGGTCCAACTTTTGCTGTTCTGTGCAATTTCTAAATATTTCTGGGTACCTGGTGAGTCCTACAGTTATATTGAAGAATGGCTGGTCTCTCCTTGCCCTAATTTAGTTGACACATGACCTCACTATCTCTGCTATGTAGCAGTGTTAAATGTTAACTATAAGATTCTAACTAAAAATATGAGTATGATATCATTAAGGGATTAATTTGTTAAGATATGCCTATCATTGAAGGGATTTATACTAAGAAATAATAGCCAAAGAAGAATTAAAATGAAAATATGAATACATTTCATGTAAGAAAATATTACTATCAAATTTTGAATTACTGTTATTGATTTGAGTCATGAATATGTGCCCATATCACCAGTGATAAATTTCATATAATATAAATAACAATTTAAAATTGGAATCAAATGGAGGCTAAGAAATCAATGCTTCCACTGAAGGTAATGGTTAGAATAAGACATGTCTTACATAAACTCATTTATGGGTAGTGCTGTTTGATAAGGTTCTGGAACTTTTAGGAGGTGTATCTTTGGTAGAGGAAGTGCATGACTGGAGTGAGGTTTGAGGGTTTCCAGCATCATTCCACCTCTTGTTCTCTGTCTTTCTCTTACAGCTATGAGTGGATGATATGTAACTAACTCCTTGTTCATGTTGCCATGCCATGGCTTCCTTTCCATGAGGACTCTACTCCTCTGGAACCACAGAATAAAATAAACTACTGATGCAGTGTTTTGTTCTTGCTGTTGCTGTGTGTGTTTTTTCCTTGTCTTTACATTTTACCACAGCAACAGAATCGTGACTGATACAAAAGGCAAACAATGTTAAAATACCTTACTGTTTAAAAGCTGGGGCTAGGGAAGAATATCATCATGTCATAATGGCAACAGTCTATTTTCCAGCATTCCCCACATTTTCATATTAAGATAGAATTTTCTTATTAAAATGAGACCTTTCCATGTATGATTTATTTTGTTAATTTGAGTAGTTTTCCTAATTTTAAATAAAATTACATTTGTTTTAAGTAGAAACTCTTTTTTTTTATTATATTTGTGTTTTAATTTTATGCACCAGCCATGGGTTCCCCTGTCCTCGCCCCTCCCGCACCCACCCCCACCTTCCCCTCAACCCCTCCCCTCTATTCCCATGTCCTCCAGGGCCAAGACTCCCCTGGGGATGTAAGTAGATACTCAAGCTATGACTCTTATTCAATGTTTTATAGGCTTAAGTACTCTTCTTTATAACTGTGATTCTGGGGAAAACAAAATATAGTTTGTCTTAATAAATTTTCAATTTAGCAGTTTAAAAAACTCAATAATACATTGTAAAAATAAGTCAATCTTGAATAGAAACCAAGGACATAATTAGATTGTTGTGCCCCTGGCTCCTGTATCACAAATCAGGCATTTTATAGTGCATGAAAGAGTTTAACACTCTGGCAGCTAAGGAAGATTTTTCTGTTCAGGAACAGAAATTTTGCATTTATTTTTTTAAGCAAAAAAAAAAAAAAACCTTTAAAAACGATAACTGCAGTACTAGTCTCATTGATTAGCATAATTGTAGGACAATTTTTCTCCTATTACTTATTCCATTAACTTTCCTACCATATTCTCATATGGATGAAAATTACATAAAGCATGTTGTAGCTAGAGTTTTCCTCTGTCCCACACCAAAGGGCTCTTCTGATTTGGGACACAAGAATCTCTTAACCTTTTATTTTAACAATGTGCTTGGGTTTAGAGAAGGAGTGAGCCAATTCTACCTCCATAGCCAGCTTGATATATTTGGGAATTTGGGCGTAATTTTTACTACTTCCTGCTGGAGGGGGGGCACTGTATCTTATGGGGACATACAGAAAATTTTAGGATTATGGAGTAGTCCATGAGGGTAAACCTCTGAGCCAGTTGCCTTGAAACCATCTGGATGTCGGATCATCTGGGCCATTTTGTCATCAGAGACCTTTCAGGTGGTCTTGGCTGATCAAACCTGATGTATCTTAAACTGGAACAAATCCATAGCCTCTGACTTTCTGTGGAAACAAAAGCAGACATTCTTTTCCAAAGCAACTTATCCTTATATCCAAATTTTGAAGTTAAGGGACCTTTAAACTTTACATATTTGTTTAACTCAACAATTTTTATGATCAAATGTTTTTCTGTAGTTAAAACGCCTCTGTGGCTGCTGGCTCCGCCCACCTCAGCTTCCCAACATGGGGGTGGTACAGTTTACTGCCAGCTCTGGGTCTAGAAGCAGTTCTATCAAAGCAGTACATAGCTCAGAAACTTTTTTTTTTTTTTTAACTAGCAAAGGCTAAATCCACCATGCAGCAGAGTAAAGTGCTGCTTGTAGACTCCTCATTCTCGCCACACTGCAGGTCAGATGCACATACCAGGAACCTGCCATAGTAGCTCAAACAGGCAGGCTGCAGCTAACTTGAGAGAGACAAATAGGAAGCTGTTTTTAGCTCTGTTTTAGAATCTTTTTTCTCAGGTTTTAGATGGAAATTCTTGCCAACATGTTGGGCACCATTTGTAGCTAGAGTTTTCCTCTGTCCCATACCAAAGGGCTCTTCTGATTTGGGACACAAGAATCTCTTAACCTTTTCTTTTAACAATGTGCTTAGGTTTAGAGAAGGAGAGGTGGAATCTTCATCCCTCATCAAGGAAACTTTTATTTGCAGCAAAGAGAGACTACTACAGAAAAAAAAGAAAAGGGGAAGTGCTGTGGATATCACGCTGTGTAAATAAAGATCTGATTAGCCAGTGGCCAGGCAGGAAGTATAGGCGGGATAAGAGAGAAGAGAATTCTGGGAACAGGAAGGCAGAGGGAGAGACACTGCCAGCCACTGCCATGAAAAGCAACATGTAAAGACACTGGTAAGCCACAAGCCATGTGGCAAAGTATAGACTAACAGAAATGGGTTAATTTAAGATAGAAGAAGTAGATAACAAGAAGCCTGCCACGGCCATACAGTTTCCAAACAATGTAAGTTTCTGTGTGCTTTCTTGGATGGGTCTGAGCGACTGTGGGACTGGCGGATAAGAGAGATTTGTCCTGACTGGGCCAGGAAGGAAAACTCTAACTACAGCATGTAGGAGTTAATAGGGAAATTAATATCTATCTAGCCAATATACATTGAAATTTACTTCACTTAAAGTAGCATTATGAATGAGAGTCATGGCAAAAACCATTGACTTATCGCTAAAGTTTGTTCATAGTAAGAATAAAAATGGAAATGGGGACATGAATCACAGAACACACATGAATTTGAATACCTAGAACCCTTATAAAATACTGGTTTGGGCCTTGCTCACACCTTTAAGCATAACGTATTAAGGGAAGTTCATGAGAGTTTGTTGGTTGCTAGTTCAGCGGCATGTTTTGTGAAAAAAATCGATGTAAGGAAAAAGGCAAAAGGAGCTAGGGCAGGACACTGGCATCGTCCTTAGACTTCACATATCTACATACACACACACAGAACTCTCTCCCTACACACACACAGACACAGACACAGACACAGACACACACACACACACACACACACACACACACGGAAGAAAGGGAAAGAAAAAAAGAAAAACAAATTGAAGTTCACAGGTTCGATGTGTCCTGAAATCTAAAATAGGAAAGCATCAAATAAATCAGAATACTTAATTAGAATTAGCCTACAAAAATGTGGAACTGAACACATCTAAAGCCATCAGATGGCTTTAATTTGTTTCATTCCTTTGGAGCTTGTTGTATGTCAGGCATTGTGACATATATGAAGTGAAGTACACATTGGTTGGAGTGGATGGAGTAACTATTCCATTATTCTTTGATGGAATCTGATGTTAGGAACACTTAATCTGCATACATGTATGGAATCAGGTCATATGCAGATAGTTAAGGTCTTCCTTTTCCATTTATTTTACTCATTATACCCTGCTTTGGCCTATTATCACCATTATTACTCTAGCTAAGACTTCAAGATCTATAATTAATAAAAATGAAGAGAATGGACACCATTGTCTCATGCCAGATATTTGAGAAATGGTCTCAAGTTTTTCAGACTTTTCCATATTAGTGTTTGTATAAGATGTTCCTTATAGAACTTAGCAGCAAATTTATCTAGCATGGAACTTTGATATTTGTAGGGAGACTTAATTACTACTTCAGTCATTTTCTTGTTTTGAGTGTATTTAAGTTGCTTATGTCTTCTAGCTTTACTTTTGGCAGGATATGTGCACTTGCTAATTTCTTCTGTATTTCGCAGATTGTGGTAAGATAACATTTCCAAGTATTTCATGATAATCTGGTTTTTGTTGACTTCTGGATATGATAAAAATCTATCAGTAAAGTAGCAGGTTACCCAATGAAAATACAAATCAGTAGCCATTGTTAATATTAACAGTCAACTTTTTGAGATATATGTCAGTAAATATTAAATTTACATTATTTTAAAATTATTTAGGATCACAGCTAATGAACAAAGTGGAGGACTTCAATTATGAAACTTTAAGACATTGGGAAAGGAAATGGAAGGAAACAGTAGACATCCAACAGAATTCAATGCTCCTGATTCAGAAAATTAATATTGCTAAAGAGGTTGTATTACCAAAAAACCATCATCAGTAGATTGAATGCAGTCTTTTTCAGATTTCAAATGAAAAACATTCAGAATTAGAAAATAGTTTTATATTTTAATGGAAACGGAAAAGACCATTAACATTCAAACTACCATTAATAGAATGAAGAGAGCTAGAGGTATCATACTGCCCAACTGCAGCTATGATAAAGGAATGACAGGCACAAAGGTACATATTTCATGGGCAAAGAGGACAAAAACATGCTCTTGGAAAAGTCAAGCTTTTAATCCAATGATGTAGGAAAAACTGGATATGTACTTGCAGTCATTCCCCCTGAGGGGAAAAAAAACTAAATTAAGACCCTATTTTAAAATCAGGAGCATCATTACTGACAATGGAAAACATTTCAAGACTTATGTATAGGCCATAACTTTTTTAAATAGTACTCTAAGAAAACAAAAAATAGACCCAAGCTGACAAATGGGATTACATGAAATTATGAAATTTCTAAATAACAAAATAAACTATCAGAAACTAAACCAAAAGCTAAATTATGAGAGAAAATCTATGTAAGCAATATCTAAGACAATTAATTGATCTCTAGAATGTATAATGAACAGCAAAAAAAATGAACACATACACATACACAAATGCACACACACACACACACACACTACCTAGTAGTAAGCTAGTCAGTGGTCTGAGCAAGTAGTTCTTAAAAGAAAAAATACATGTAATTAAAGCATTTATCTAATTATTCTTTATCAATACAAACTTGGGAGCCAGATGTCGGGGTAACAAACTGAATAACAGAAGTGGCAAAGAAGCAAGAAATGACCTCTCTCTCTCTTGTTCCTCAAACAAAAAAAGGCCAAGATTCTCTCCAAGTCCTGCCCTATTACTTTGTGTGTCTCTCTAGCTGTCCTGGGTCCCCCAAAACCTCCATGGCTAATTTTGGTCGGCTAGTTGCTAGCTCCAACCTCTGATTCAAAGCAAACTTTATAGTCAGCCTTGGAAACATCAGAATGCCATCAAACTCTCCCACAACATATGACCACTAACACATTCAAACAAATTAGGGTAGATATCAATCAACAAGTTAATGGATATGAAAAGATGGCACATACTTAAAACTGAATTACATTCAGCCACAAAGAAACAATGCAATCATGAAGTTTGTAGGAAAATGGATAAAAATGGAAAACAACATTATATGAAGCAAAGTAATCAGGTCTCAGGAATTACATTTTTTTTCTCACATGTAGATCCAAGCCTTCAACTTTTAAATATACATATCTGGATGGGAGTAAAATGTGTAAAGGCTAAGAAACTAGAGAGGAGCATGCATGACAGGAACAAAATGAGGCTTTAAGCAAGGATGGTAGAAAAATCGACAAAGTACAAGATTTTTTGGTGCAACAGGACACAGTAGAGAAGGGGGAAAATATGAAAATGGAGAAATGAAATGGAAACCCACAAAAACCTATTGCTTTGTAAACTGACTTAAAAATAACAATTAAGATGTATAAATAGTAAGGCAAGGAGTTGATAGCTTAGCAGTACTTAGAAACTCTGCTTCTGAACCCATTCACTACTGGCTCATGAAAAAGAATAATTTCAATTTCCCTATTTCTTTTGCTTATCTCTACCTTCTTTTTTGCCATTGTCCATTTTTATTCTGAGATCTATGCCTGTGTATGTTCTCCACTTTAAAGTTCTTGGCATTTGATGCCACATCTTTGAGAAAAGGAAAGGCACATGATGAATTTAAACCTGAACTCTCATCCAATAACTGATGGAAGTGAATGCAGAGATCCTCAGCCAGGCCCCAGATAGAGCTCCAGGTGTTTAATTGTCAAGAAAGAGGAGGGATTGTAAGAGCGTGAATTGTTGAGACCAAGATTGGAAAAGCACAGGGACAAATAGCCAAACGAATGGAAGCACATGAATTATGAACCAAAGGCTGTGGAGCCCCCAGCTGGATCAGGCCCTCTGGATAAGTGAGACAATTGAATAGCTTGAACTGTTTGGGAGGCACCCAGGCTGTGGGACCAGGACCTGTCCTTAGTGCATGAGCTGGCTGTTTGGAACCTTTTGCTTACACAGGGACACTTTGCTCAGCCTGCAAGGAGGTGACAGGACCTGCCTGTCCTGAATCCACCAGGTTTAAATGAATCCCCAGGGGAGTCTTGGCCCTGGAGGACATGGGAATAGAGGGGAGGGGCTGGAGGGAAGTTGAGGGTGGGGGCGGGGGGGGGGGGGCAGAGGAACCCATGGCTGATGTGTAAAATTAAAATACAAATATAATAATAATAAATGCAAAAATAAAATAAAGTAAATAAACCTGCTTTCCCCATAGTCTGACCAACTGAACTCCTGACTAAGGACAAGATCCTTCATTGGGTTAGTGGATGAGGCCTTACATGAACACAGATGAGTTGAAAGCACCCAGATAGTAGGCAAGAGTATCCTTTTGATCAAGACACCAAATAAGATTACCACCAATGGAGCCCTTTCAACTCAGATGCCCTTTACCAGAGGAAAATCCTACAGGTACAACCAGTTGTACAGTATGGAAAATTTACACTGAGTTTTAATGTAAAATATATCACGAGTAATCATATAAAAAGAATATAATCCAGTTTTATAGACTAGAGATTAGTCTGTTGTTTAACATATATCTATTGAAACTATTTTAATTTTTGCCAAAATTTATTATTGATTATGCTTTAGAATATATTTATTTCAATTACTTAACATAGAATATATTGTGTTGCCAAAAGGTATTTCTGTTTTCATTTATTTAAGCGAAATGAGATAGAGAAGCATAATAATATATGCCAACTCCCAGGAGGAGCTAGTGGTTGAGTATGTGAAGAGACTTATCTGCCTACTGATTTGCCCTTCTTCTCTAATCCTAAAATCTAGCATAACTCTTGGGTATATAATTGTTGTTGTTGTTTCGAAATCAGCTATGCAAACAGAATAATGCAGAGAAAGTAAGTATATCCATTCACATGGCTATAAGGAATGACTGAGTGCTCCTGGCTAGGGATTTTTTACTTAATCTATATTTCATTTTAAAGTTGATTCTCCACAATAGCAACAGCCTTGACCCTCCTAACTTCTTTCTCTCTGTATCCTATCTGTTTTTGAGTGCAGAGCCTTGGTGTATCTCAACAGACAAATCTTGGAATGATTGGAAGGCAGAGGTGGGAACAACCTCCAAAAGCACTCTCCCCACACTGTCCCAGAACTACATATATGTACATTGGGCCTTAATAATTAGTGTAGTGTTTCATGTTCTCCATGCCTCCTGCACTAATTGCCTGGTTCAGGCATGACATAGACAGTCAGATAGACCAACAAAGACATCAGCATTCCCTCTGCTCTCAACAGATATTTTTTATCATTAGGAAAACTTAATTCCTTTTTAAGGAAGAAACTACAGAAGATGCTATATTCTAAAAATAGAATCTAAAAATCTGTATCTCCCAATTCATGTTATTCTAATCCTGTCAGACAATAGATATATGTATATCATGTAACCAGTCAAGACAGGCAATTTTTGTCACAATTTCAGGTGTCATAAAAATATTAATGAAACAGAAAATAGCAAAGAATGAAATCTTTAGAACATCACTTCATTTGTGATGCACAGCAAAAGCAAGCTTGACCCCTGAATAACTTTGATTGTACCATTATTAGAATAATTGTCATTTGCTATGACATATTAATTCCCCTGTTTAAAAAAAGGAAAAAGAATGCCTTCTTATAATAGAAAAAAATCTCCAGTGTTTCCAGTGACCAGCTTCTCATAATCTACCTAGTAAACCACTTCAATTATACCCTTACCAGGAATGTCATGGCTTTTTATACATCTGGCAGCAAGCAAAACTGAGCTAACTCAAATTTAAACAGAATTTTTGACTCAGAGCTGCAGAGAGATAAACTGTGCTCTTTTGTGTTTATGCAGATTTTCATAGCAATATTTACTTGGTTCTGGATGTTCTTCTGAATTCTAATGTTTCATTTCTATCTAATTTTCCAGTTAACAAGCACTACTCTCCTCTCTTGCTGCATTTAAAAATCCCCTTTCTTTCTCATTTTTATATTATCTGTTCACATGCCCCCATTTCCTGTTTGGAAGGTGCTCAGTTTTGTTCATCCTGGAAACAGTTTTCATTAAGTAACAGAAGGTCCACCCAAAACCCCCATAAACAACTTAAAACATGGGACTGTGATTTAAATATATCAGTGTACTGTTATTTACTACCATAAGCAGCCTTTGGAACTTTATTCTGCCACATGCTAGACATTCCATTCAGAATTACAGACTCCTTCAAGGAGACTAGACAAAAATAACTGTTATCAAAACTCTTGCAGCTTTTATCCACAGAGAAAGCTTCACTGCTCCTCTTATTTTATCTGCACAGTGGGTAATTACTAAAATGAAGTCTGACAGAATGAAGCAGGGTAGTTCTTTTTGGGTTGTATCTTGGGCATATGGGAAATGATTCATGAATAGTTACAGAGTTCATGCATTTAGAATTAAAGAAATGCACTGTTAATGGAAATATTTCAATAATTAAGCTTTGGATAGCAATAGGCTTTCACAGGTCCAGAGGGAAAGGTAATGGGGAAATGATAACTATCATGAATATTCTGTACTAGGTTTTAATTATCAGTGCATGATAAGAAATCATGGTGATTTCTTAATGAAAGGTAAGATAATATCTTCGTTTAGTTTTTTCTTTATTTAAAAGCTCATTAGCCAGAGTGTTTTACAATGCAGTAAGAATCTATAAATAAGCTGCCAAGATGAAGATGTTTAAGTGATATTTATAAAATATATTTATATTATGTAGATAAACTAGACATAGTTACAAAATTCTAGTAAAAAGCAACTAGATAAGTGGACAAATGGAATTGGCAATTTTTTTTTATCAATGTACCTATTTTTACTGTTCTTTGGTGCATTATATTATTCACTCATGCCCAGTGAGAGAAAAGTTTGGGACTTGGAAAGGAAAGAGTTACATTGTGGATGCTTCAGAGGTAAACCTGAGGTCTAGGAGGATTCATATTTTTCTTTACTAATAACAACCATCATCATCATTATCACTAGGTCAATAAAATTGTAAGACACTAACAAAATGAACCAATGTGCTCATGGTCTTAGCTAGTTTGCAATTGAACATGAAAGTAAACAAACAAAATTGATTCCATAGTGATAATTTACATTCATATAAACAGAGAAGTAATAGCTACTGGTAGGAAAAGAAAAAAGTGTTTTACTAGAGGCTAATGATATAGTCAGTATATTCAGGAAAAGCACTTCTCATTGTCTCTGCTGTGTAAGTTTTTGCTCTTTTAAGCTGTCCTATCAAACTAGCAGGAAGCAATAGATTTTTGAATTGTATTACTGTGCACTTTCATTTTCCATGGTGCATACGTTAAATGTAGCCACCATTAAAGATTCTTTTAATATATATTAAAATGGAAATGAATTGCGACTGCATTAAAGCTATTTTAACATTCTGTTAAGCATATTATTTGAACATTTGATTGTTAGTCATGAATGTGTAACGTTTGGATAACTTTTTAGTCAGACTAAAAAGGTAAGAGCATATCCCTAATTATAGTGGCATACATGCTCTTTATTAAATATCCAAGAGAAAGAAGCATGATTTCCTGATTCCATGTGGCAAGAGGAATATGGAAATAACTGTTCTTTTCTTTTAAATAATTTCTATTTCTATATAGGAGATTGATTGAGAAACTTATCTTGAGGTTATACCTTTAAATAGTCAGATTAAAAGTGGTTATGAAATAGCTTTTCAGGCTTGGGCCCAGATGGAGCTCATTCGAAGTCTATTTCCATCATAATAGGATCTAAGAAGTGAATGCAAGGGAAAGAAGGCTGATTTATCCCATGACACAATGTGGGATCATTCTCAACAATAATATCTGTAAGTTTTCATCCAGCCTGGAAGACACTCAGGTCTCATGGCCTCAGAAATCAGTTTCCTCATACCAGTGATGATAATTATACTGGGCCCTTTCTCTCCACTTAATAAGTAAAAAGAAAGCAGTATTTTAAGAAGCTAAATATGAAAGAATATTAGCACAGGAGTCCTTGCTAAAGCTGGGTAAAGGCTGAATCTGAAAAAAGAGGAAGGGAGGGAGGGAAGGAGAGAGAGAGAGAGAGAGAGAGAGAGAGAGAGAGAGAGAGAGAGAGTTTTGCCTCCAAAATACACAGGTTTTTGTTTTATTTAACAGTTTTTGAAACAAAAAGCAGAATTCCAAGGAAATTGAAAAATGGCTTGCAATGTCTATGTGAAGGAACACTGCATTCCTTTGATCCTGTGAAAAAGCATTGGACTTATAAAGACATTCACCTGCTAATGAGCTATCTGTGTGGAGAAGGCCAATTGCATTGTGAAGGAAGTGAAATTAAATGTGCCATGTTCCCCAATTTTGCTTCTGAATATGATGAGAACATTTGACTCATCCTCACAAGCCAGTTCACAACTAGTTTACATTAGAAATTCAGTCATTAAGAAAATCAACCTGAAGAAGGAATATGTAAAAATACCAATACTTAGTTCAGGGTTTTCCTGCATTAATTTTTAAATGCTGGCAATGAGTAATGGACCCATTGTTAATTCTTTTTAACATTACTTCATGTTCACTCATGGTAACTCTAAAAGAGAATATGTTAAGCACAACTTGTATAAGAACCACGAAAACTTCATAGATACCTGTCTATCACATGTTTTTAATTATCCACAAGGGAGGAATGTAAAAAGAGAAGAAATATGAAGACAAGCAAGCATTGATCATGTGTGATAAGCAGTTCAGACAATAGCTACCAAAAGTAGATAATTTACATTTTTAAATTTTGAGATAAAGACTTTGGAATGCATATCTATGCTTCTGAGCCTTATGATAACTCACTGAAAACTAGATTTGGGAGTGCAGAAATATTTGTCACCTATGTTGAATATTTATGAGAAAAATTCAGGAAAAAAGTAGATATAGTAACATGCAAATTTCTAGTACACAGCAGTTAAAGAAATGGAGATCTGAAATTTGCCTGGCAAAGAATTCAAAGTAACTATGTTGAAAAAATTCCAAGAAGAGGGTGATGTCATCAAGAGGGCAGAGAGGAGAATGAATCTTCCTCTCCTTGTTACCATCTAAGAAACAGTGTTTAAACAACTATCCACAGCTGAATAAAGCTTTGGAGAGCTCCAAAGTAAAATAGAACTATGTGCTGGTTAGGTTTTTGACAACTTCACATAGGCCAGATTCATATGGGAAGAGGGAATCTCAACTGAAAAAGAGGGCCTCCATCAGAGTGGCCAGCAGGCAAATCTGTAGCACTTTATTAATGATTGCAGCAGTGGGTGGTGCTTCTGCTCCAGGGCACATGGTCCTAGGTTGTATAAAAAAGTGAACTAAGCAAGTCAATGAGCACAGTCTATGGACTTACTTCAGTTTCTGCCTCCAGGTTTCCCTCCTGACATCCACGCTTTCATGGTAGACTATAAGTAGCCATAAGCACTGGGTATCCTACCCAAACTACCATGACCTCTGGACCCTTTGTCACTGAGGATTACCTCAGTTTTGACAACATGGCACTCAGCTGAGGGAGAATCCATACCACTATATATTTCTCAGAATCTGCATCACCACAGCACACCTGGGATGTAGAATTATGAATAAATTTTCAAATTGAGAACCATTACATGAACACAGTCCCTGGAGCCAGCAACAGCTTCTGCTCCTGGATCTGAGCAGACTCGGGAACAATGCTCCACAGCAGCTACACTGACAAGCTACTGAACTCACGCAGTACAATATGGCAAGGCACAGTTGGTAGTCCAATTGTGCAGATGAGAACCAGGAGCCACAGAAACAGGCAGTTAAGAAAAAAGAAAGCAAAGTAATATCCAAATGACTGGTAACAATAAATAAGCAGATGAATGTCTGATCATTCTGCAAAAAGAATTTAAAGTCCTTAAATTTATCAAGCTATAGGAGAAGATAACTCAATGAAATCAAGAAAAAGGCACAAAGAAAAATTTACTAAAGAAGAAAATAATAATAAAAAACCAAGAGTTAAAGAATAAAATAAAAAATATTAAAGATACTACAAAAATTTTGAGAAAAAGTTGATCAAACTGCAAAAAACAGCAAAGAGAACATCAACAAACTACAAAACAGGTAATTTGAAATTATTAACAATAAAGGTGACATGAAAAAATCCTACAAGGCTTGTGGAGCATAATAAAGAAATCAAGTACAAATTACAGGATCTCAAGGGGGAAGGAAGGAAAAGGATAAATGAGTAGAATGTTTAAACAAGACACATTTGTAGAAAAGAAGTTACAAAATAGATCTTATTCACAATAGCTTCAAATAAGGAATACCTAGGAACAAATTCAGCCTACATGAAGAAAGACCTCTACAATGAAAACCTTAAGAAAATAAAGAATAAACTGAAGAAAATGTTAGAATACTCAAAGATCTTCCATGTTTATTGATTGGCAAATAAAGATGAAACTGGTATTATTACCAAAAATAATTAAAGAGTCATTGTAATTCTAATCCTAAATGTTATCAATATAAAAAGCCAAAAGCTAAAGCAATTCTAATTAACCCTAATGATACTAGAAGTGTCATAACCCAGACTTCACATTAGACTACAAAGCCACATTAATGAGGACAGTAGTAGCAGTGATACAAAAACAGATTAGTGGTCTGGTGGAATAGAAGACCCAGATGTGAACCCAGTTTGCAACACTACAGTTAACTGGTGGGTTTTTTTTTTTTGTTTTTTTTGTTGTTGTTGTTATTTTTTTTAATAAGAGGGCAAAAACATATCTTAAAAAATATACTTGCGGGCTAAAAAGATGTCACAGTGGTTAACAGCACTGCCTGCTCTTCCTCTCTTTCAGAGGCCTCATATTAGATTCTAGCATCCATATGGTAGCTAACTGCGGTCTGTAACACCAGTTCCAGGGCATCTGCTGCTGTCTTCTGTACTGCTCATATATTGTACAAACATTCAGGCAATACACACATATACATGTATATAATTTTTAGTATTTTTATTTAAAAAAATTTATTCAATTTGCATACCAACCACAGATCCCCCTCTCATCCCTCCTCCCACTCACCCCAGCCTCCCCTTTTCCACTGCCCAACCCACCCCCATCATCTCCCCACAAAGGATAAGGCCTCCCTTGGGGAATCAGGAAAGCCTGGTAGATTCAGATGAGGCAGGTCCAAGCCTCTACCTCCCTGTATCAAGGCTGAACAAGGCATAACTTTCAATAAATTTTGTTGGTAAATCTATTTCTACACTTATAGAAGAATGAAACTAGATATCTATCATTCTGTACAAAGCTCAGTTCGAAATAGGTCAAATATTTTAATGAAGTTCTAAATTCTGAGAACAACCCCACATCTGACAGAGGGCTGATATCCAGAATATATAAAGAACTCAAGAAACTAGACATCAAAATGCCCAACAGTCCAATTAAGAAATGGGCTATAGAACTAAACAGAATTCTCCACAGAGGAAGTTCAAATGGCTGAAAGACATTTAAGGAATTGCTCAACATCCCTAATTATCTGAGAAATGCAAATCAAAATGACTCTGTGATACCACCTTACACCTGTCAGAATGGCTAAGATCAAAAGCACAGAAGACAGCTTATGCTGGAGAGAATGTGGAGCAAGGGGAACTCTCTTCCACTGCTGGTGGGAATGCAAGCTTGTACAGCCACTTTGGAGATCAATGTGGCGCTTCCTTAGAAAATTGGGAATCCATCTACCCAAAGACCCAGCTATAGCACTCTTGGGCATATACCCAAGGAATGCTCAATCATACCACAAGGGCATTTGCTCAGCTATGTTCGTAATCAACTTTGTTTGTAATAGCCAGAACCTGGAAACAACCTAGATGCCCTTCAACTGAAGAATGGATAAAGAAAATAGGGTACATATACACAATGGAGTACTACTCAGCAGAGAAAAGCAATGACATCATGAGGTTTGCAGGCAAATGGATGGATCTAGAAAAAATCATCCTGAGTGAGGTAACCCAGACTCAGAAGGACAAACACGTTATGTACTCACTCATAGGAGGATACTAGATGTAAAACAAAGATGACTAAACTGCTTCACAACTTCAGGGAAGCTACCCAGAAAATGGGACCCTAGGAAAGACCCAAGGATCACCCAATGACAGAGAAATGGAAGAGATCTACTTGAACAACCTGGATGACAGTGGGAGTAATGAAGGGCAAGATTTGAGGGAAAGAAAGCTTAGGGAAGAAGGAGATCACAGCTGGATCAAGAACAAAAAGGGAGAATTAGGAATAACAGACCATGATAAATGAAGACCACATGAGAACAGGAATAGGCAGAGTGCTGGAGAGGTCCCCAGAAATCCACAATGATATAGCCTCTGTAGTCTGCTGGCAATGCTTGAGAGAAAGCCTGATCTGACCTAATCTGGTGATCAGATGGACAAACACCCTAGCAGTCGTCTTGGAACTCTCATCCAATAACTGATGGAAGTGGATGCAGAGATCCTCAGCCAGGCCCCAGGTAGAGCTCCAGGTATCCAACTGTCAAGAAAGAGGAGGGTCTGCAAGAGTGTGAATTGTTGAACCCAAGATTGCAAAAAGCACAGGGACAAATAGCCAAATGAATGGAAGCACATGAATTATGAACCAAAGGCTGTGGAGCCCCCAGCTGGATCAGGCCCTCTGGATAAGTGAGACAATTGAATAGCTTGAACTGTTTGGGAGGCACCCAGTCAGTGGGACCAGGATCTGTCCTTAGTGCATGAGCTGGCTGTTTGAAACCTTGGGGTTACACAGGGACACTTTGCTCAGTCTGGAAGGAGATGACAGGAACTGCCTGTACTGAATCCAGCAGGTTTAAATGAATCCCCAGGGGTGCCTTGATCCTGGAGGACAGGGAATGGAGGGGAGGGGCTGGGGGGGAGGTGGGGGTTGGGGAGGGAGCGGGGAGGACAGGGGAACCCATGGCTGGTGTATAAAATTTAAAACACATAATAATAAAGAAAAAAATTAAAAAAAAGAACTTTAAAGGAAAATAAATGAACTTAAATATATAAGATCTTCAGAGAACAACTCAAAGAGCTTAGAAAATAAATCAAGAATTGATACTGGGGTTGTATAAAATTAAAAAGCTACTGCACAGGAAACAATTGACCATGTAAAAAGTCAGGCTGTACTAAAGGACAAAGTCTATACTAACTAGATATCTCAGGGAGCACTGCTATCTAGAATACATAAATAACTAAAACATGTAACACCACACAATTAAGCAACATAATCAATAAATATGCAAATGAATTAAATGTCATTTCTCTAAAGATGGTGTAAAATAGTCAATAAATGTATGATGAAGTGTTAAACTTTCTTAGCAATCAGGAAAATGTACATCAAAACTACATTTTAAAAGATGTATTTGTAGTTAGAGTTTCCTGCCTGGCCCAGTCAGGAGAAATCTCTCTTACCTGCCAGTCCCATAGTCGCTCAGACCCAACCAAGAAAGCACACAGAAACATTGTTTACAAACTGTATGGCCATGACAGGCTGCTTGTTATCTACTTTTTCTATCTTAAATTAACCCATTTCTGTTAGTCTATACTTTGCCACATGGCTTGTGGCTTACCAGTGTCTTTACATGTTGCTTTCCATGGCAGCGGCTGGCGGTGTCTCTCTCCAGTCTTCTACTTCCCAGAATTCTCTACTCTCTTGTCCCGCCTATACTTCCTGCCTGGCCACTGGCCAGTCAGAACTTTATTTATACAGAGCACTATCCTCAGCACTTCCCCTTTTCTTTTTTTTTAAGGAAGGTTTTAACTTTTACATAGTACAATTATGTATAACAAAACAATTATCAAGCAAGAATTACAGTTATTATATTAAAGAAGATATCCTATCTATCTTATATTTGTGAGTCTAAGGTTTTATATCTAACTTATCTTTTATCATAATTGAGGAAATTATAACTATCTAGTCTTCAACCACATCAAAGACCTCAGAAGGATATAATATTACCTGAGAACCGGGAGAAGGATGTAAACATTTTTCAGGAGTCTTGCAAGAGTAGACAGAGACAGCTGGCAGCCTGGACAGTCACCTTATGTTCCTTTGTAAAGTTGGGGCATCTGTTTTTAGCCCACAGGGATAGAGTCTCTTGGTCACTTCTCTCAGTGTCCTGTAGAATGTCTGGCAGTTTCCTTTGCAAAGCAGGAACCTGAAGGACCATTTTGTCAAACAAAGTTCAGTGGTCACCTATCTATGGGTCTTGCATGTCCAGTTGATCAAGCAGTCCAGGCAAGAACAGTTTCTTACCCAAATGGCTATTTTTGCCAAGGTAAAGATAAGATATGAAGTGTCTTCAATGCCCATTCTCCTCTGTGAAGTAAATTGGTGCTGCCAGGAGCAGACATGTCTCATTGTCCAGAAAGTCTAAATTTTAAAAGTAAAAAATGCCATATTCTGTAGGTCTTTGAAGTATTTGAAGATTACTTATCTGTCTGAAATATCTCTATGTATACCTAGAAGACTTAACTAACATGGCTACGAGTATGATTATCATAGATGACTAATTATTAATCTATTTTTAATTATCCATTACAATTTAAATGAGCTATACAAACATAATACCTTAAACATGAGTAGAAATATGCACACAGTATAACAAAATTAACTTTAAGTTTGTATCAATAGACTAAAGTCTATACCAATGTAAAACATTTCAAACAAGTTGTTGCTCTTTAGAAGTAAGTTCCTTAAACTACCCTTTTATCCTATTATATCTATATCATATCCCCTTTTCTTCTTTAGAAAGAGATCGTGTTTATAATCAATCTACTTTAAAGAAAAATATTGGTTTTTCTCTGTCCCACATCAGAGGGCTCTTCTGATTTGGGACACAAGAAACTCTTAACCTTTTCTTTTAGCAATATGTCTGGGTTTAGAGAAGGAGTGAGCCAATTCCTTCTCCAAAGCCAGATTGATAATTTTGGGAATGTGGGTGTAGTTTTTCTTACTACTTCCTGCTGGATGGGGCCGCTATATCTTATGGGGACACAAAGAAAATTTTAGGATTATGGAGTAGTGTATTAGGGTGAACCTCTGAGCCAGTTGCCTTGAAACCATTCTGGATGTCGGATCATCTGTGCCATGGTGTCATTGGAGACCTTTCAGGTGGTCTTGGCTGATCAAACCTGATGTATCTTAATATGGAACAAATCCATAGCCTCTGGCTTTCTGTGGAAACAAAAGCAGAGCCTCTTTTCCAAAGCAACATATACTTATATCAAAATTTTGAAGTCAAGGTACCTTTAAAATTTACATATTTGTTTAACTCAGCAGCTTTTATGATCAAATCTTTTTCTGCAGTTAAAAATCCCAAAGACAACATAAACCAGATTCTCTGTGTAATATCCATTTTTGCAAGACTGAAACACCGCTCTGGCTACTGGCTCTGCCCACCTCAGCTTCCCAACATGGCGGTGGTACAGTTTACTGCCAGCTCTGGGTCTGGAGCCATGTGTACCATCAACTATCAGAAGCAGTTCTATCAAAGCAGTGCATAGCCCAGAAACCTTTTTTTGTTTGTTTGTTTGTTTGTTTAAACTAGCAAAGGCTAAATCCACCATGCAGCAGAGTAAAGTGTCACTTGTAGACTCCTCATTCCCGCCACACTGCAGGTCAGATGAACACTCCAGGAACTGCCATAGTAGCTCAAACCAGCAGGCTGCCGCTACCTTGAGAAAGACAACTAGGAAGCTGTTTTTAGCTCCGTTTTAGAATCTTTTTTTCTCAGGTTTTAGGTGGAAATTCTTGCCAACACGTTGGATGCCATTTGTAGTTAGAGTTTCCTGCCTGGCCCAGTCAGGAGAAATCTCTCTTACCCGCCAGTCCCATAGTCGCTCAGACCCAACCAAGAAAGCACACAGAAACTTACATTGTTTACAAAATGTATGGCCATGGCAGGCTGCTTGTTATCTACCTTTTCTATCTTAAATTAACCCATTTCTGTTAGTCTATACTTTGCCACATGGCTTGTGGCTTACCAGTGTCTTTACATGTTGCTTTCCATGGCAGCGGCTGGCGGTGTCTCTCTCCAGTCTTCTACTTCCCAGAATTCTACTCTCTTGTCCCGCCTATACTTCCTGCCTGGCCACTGGCCAATCAGAACTTTATTTACACAGAGCAATATCCATAGCATGTATTTGCTTAAGTGTGGATATTATCTGTTAAATAAATAATAATCAAGCTACAATCTGTAGATCCAGAGAAGTTAGGTATAGAAGAAGGGTATAGATTCTAGATTATCTTTCACTCTTATCAGATACCTTAATGAAGTAGATAGCCATCTGGGGAAGGGGGACACATATCTCCCTGAGAAGGGGACACAGGATATATTTTTTGGTAGACTAGAGCGGCCAGGGGGCTGGAGGGTAATGGCAGATCAGGTGGAGAGGGAGAGAACATATGGGCTTAAAAATGATACAGAGGACATGATGTTGGAAGAAGGATATACTTGAGATGCTTCTGGAGGAGTTGGAGGGAGATGTTGTAGTGCAGAATTGACCATATTTGATGATATAGATGTTTGAAATTATAAAATGTCAATTAAAATTCCTTGAGATTCTATTTTTCTGTTTGAAAATTGGTATTAAAATGGCAAACAACAACAAATGCCAACAAGGATACAGATAAAAGGAAATTCTTACACAACTACTATGGAAATAAATATAGAATTTTTTTAAACAAAAAATACCTTAAAGTATACCTTCTATGCCACTCATGGGAATGTATCTGAAAGAAACCACCTTTGTACACAATAGACATCTCCTCTCATCTACAATTCAGCCCCTTCACCTAAAACCACAGAAGAGGTATAAAGACTGTAATAGCCAGAGGATCAGAGAACCAATCAAGAGACAGTATCTTCTAGACATGACAGGGATCCTACAATATGGCTGCCTAAACAAGAATGGCCAACAACACCTTCAGCTGACATGTCAACATGATGGGAATAATTTTACAGTCCTTCATCTATAGATGAAAGCTATAGGTAATTCAGTGATGAGTATGGGGAGGGAAAATCAGTGTTTTCCAGGATGAATACAAAATCCCAGAATCTTCCTGGATATGTTCAAGGCATTTCAATCAATGTTAGAACATTAGGGCTTTATTGTTTTGTTTTTGTTTGTTTGTTTATCTGTTTTCTCTACTACTTATGGAACACTGTCCTGGGTTTAAAAACATGTGTCAAGGGATCTGTTATTGGGCACACATACATTCACATTTCTTTTATGCTGTTGATAACTTGACTACTTTATCACTATACAATGAATTATTTTTACTTGCATTACTTTTACTTTGGTTTTGTTGCATCTATTTATCTGTTAAATTCATGTGGCCCTGGCTTTTCATTTTATGATTTGTTCATTTGTTTGTTTTATTTTGTTCCATTGTCCTCTGTGACTAGATGATAATGTTCATTTTTGAAAATGGAGCCTTGACTGTCTCTGGTGTTACTTTATGATTATCCATCTTTCCTTTTGTCTCTATTGTGTATGCCTAATATGCTTAGGATTTCAGTTCTTTTCTTGAAGCTTCCCAGTGTTAGGGGTTAAGCGTGTATTCCTTCCTGTTGAAAAGATCTTCACCCTAAACTTCTTCAAAGCTCAGAGAAAGTAAAACAACTGTGGCTTCAAAACTGTTGTTTGAAACTTATCAAAGAAATTGGCTCTCCCAGCCAATTTTATTTACACAAAAATGTTTTTTTCTCTCAACAAATGAATTAGACAACTGCTCCCTATACAGATGAAAGATACCAGAAGACAAAATAACTTCTGAGAAAGGAATGAATCGAATTACTTTTTGTAGAAATTTCCATTTCTATTGTTTTATGTTTTTTCAAAGTTCATTAGAATAAAATATTATTAAAACATTTATATTTCCATGAGAGACTTTTTAAATCTGTATATTTATTGATCCTGTTCTACAAGATGCCCAGTAGGTGGATATGAATGAAATATTGACATAAATGTGAAAATTAGTTTTAAAAGCTCTTTTTCATAAAGAAACACATGCAAGTTCATTGTAAGGTGTTTATGGATTTCTGATACGGTTTCCTCCAATTAAGAAAAAAAAAAACTATCAATGGATTTAAGCTGAACAGGATTCTTCAAATACAAATATCTTCAAACTCTATGAAGCTAAAACACCCTTGTGTGAAATAACAAATTTGCTTAAAATGGCAAGTACATTAGCAACATATAAGAGTAAACCCTACAAGTTCACTTAAAGCTGGACTTCTGATGACGTATTGGTAAAAAGTACAGGTCATGATTTATAATGAGACTTATCATACAAAGACTAGAGCTAGTGGGTTGATATTGATCCATTTAATAGCTGCAGCAAACTTCTTTTTATCAGCTTTGTATTTATACATTTATCTGCCTCAAAGGCCACTCCAATAAAGCCTATTGTTTGTCTTCACCTGCTCAGACCCTGGAGTATTTTCTCTGCTTGGATTGCGCTCTGGTTGTTGCTGCAGTTTCCTGAGTGCAATGGCACCCAAGGATCAAAGAAAGATTTCTTTCACAAGACTGTGTTTCCTTAGTCCCTTTATAGACCAGTATCCTTAGCACTGTGAAATGTCCTATTTGTAGGGAGGGAGATAAGCGTGGCATCTAATCATATCACAATCCTATATTACCATGCTTAAATAACTTTCTAATTTGTGGTATCATTCAATATTATGATGAAAGACATGGAGTGATATTTTCTTGGATATCACACCCACTTCTATGCACAGGCTCTCACCTTTGCATGTATTGAAAAATTAATCTTTTTATAACACAAACACTAACGTTCCTGAACTTTGAAAAAGAATTCTACCAGACTTCATGAAGAAAAAAGATTCTAAACTTTCAATTATCTGTGAAAAATAAGCTTGTTTCTTTATTACAATAAAAGTGACTGGCCCAAACTTACTTCTTGCCAACCTAAAAAACCATACATTTCTCTCAATGTTTATACTTTCATATATAAACATTCTCCTTCCTTTCTCCTCTTTCCTTTCCGGTTTTAAAGACAGTCTCATAGATTCCATCTTGTCTATGAACTTGGCGTGGACAATGACAACCTTGAACTATTGGTCCTCCTACCTCTATCTCCTGAATTTTAGGTGTGTATTACTGTATCTGGTTATATTGAGATTGGGGTACAACTTAGGGCTTCAAGATGCTGAGCAAACAAACAATTTTTCAATGGAGCTACCCTCAACCCTGCTTAATTTGTCTTTATTTCCTTTTATCCAAAGTCTTCTTTTTCATGAAATTTAGTTTTATTTTACATGTACAGGTGATTAGCTTGCATGAATGTCTGTACACCACGAGTGCCTTGTGACTGAAGAAATCAGACCTAGAGTTACAGAAGGTTTTGGGCCAGCATGTGGGTGCTAGGAATTGAATCCAGGACCTCTGTAGTTGGAAGTTTTCCTGTCCTGACCTCCTGCTCCCGCTCCCAGAAGCTGCTTCCAAATTACAACACAGAGGCTTATATTAATTGTAAATGCCTGGCTGATAGCTCAGACTTATTACTAACTAGCTCTTACACTTAAGTTAACCCATGTTCCTTATTTATAACATAAAGATGGTTTTATGTCAACTTAGGACAAGCTGTAATCATCTGCGAGAAGGTAACCTCAGTTGAGAAAACACCTCCATAAGATCATTCTGTGGGCAAGCCTATACAGCATTTTCTTAACTAGTGATTTATCTTGGAAGGCCCAGCCCACTGAAGATCATGCCACCCTGGTCCAGCGGTTGGTATGGCCAGGTGATGTTACCTTTATTATCATGGCGTGTTCATCTCCCTGCGCTCTCTGCACATGGCTGGTGTCTCCACTGACTCTGCCCTCCTTCTTTCTGTCATACTCAGTTTTGCTTTCCTATCTAACGTCCTGATCAGCTACTGGCCTATTAGCATTTTATTGACCAATGAGAGTAACATATATTCACAGTGTACAGAAGGATTATTCCACAGCAGACCTCTGCAAGAACAGCCAGTCCTCTTAAACACTGAGCCATTTCTCTGCCCTCTCAACTCTTTTTCAGGGGTCATCACTAAATCTGAATTTTGTTTTTTCTTTCTCTTCACTTCTTCAGACATTTTGAATTTCATCTTATCTGATTTATACAAACAAGTTTGTTGTTGATGTTGTTTGTTCTGTGATTTTGTTTCTATTTAAAGTGACTCTGTTGGTATTATTCCACCATTAAATTAGTGCTTCAGTTCTCTAGGGATACTCCTATTTGAGGAAGAAATTAGAGTGTTCTACACTCTAAAAAGAGCTTTACTTCTAAAGCCTGAAAGTAGAGTTGCTGTGTGTTGTTCTTTTTAATTTACTTTTTATTTTTTGAACACTTGACCAATTCTGTGACCCATTAACAGGACAACAGATGTTCTGAGTCACAAAAACTCTGTGAAATATGTCAGTGTGCTTTATCTTAATTTAATTATATTTTTATTTAAAATTCTACTTATTCCTCTCTATAGGAATTGAATTCAAATTCCACTTATTCCTAATGTATTATTACATAAGCTTAAGAACACAAGAAAGTGTCTGTGCTAGTAGAAAAATCTAATTATAGTCAAAATGAATAGAGATAATTACTCTTGTTTCAAAACTCTTTTCTTGGTTAAATCTTTTCCTGGAATGTATTGGTACACCTTGCTTTCTCTGAATGTTTTTTAAAACTTTGGGTTCAGAGAAGTTTGGTAAAGAGAAAGATAATTGCTTGACTCTGTAATTTATTTCCAAACAAAACCATGCTTGAGAAATCAAAGGAATCCCAGTTCATCAGGATATTGGGGTAACTGGCTGCTAATAGAAAGTATTGTGGACAGGGATAGAAGATAGTATTTTATTTTCTACTTTACTCTAAGACATGATGAATAAATCTGCATCAACCTTCTTAAGTTTTATTGGAACAAGATAGTTGTTCATTCTCCTCCAGATAATTATTTGTTTAAAATTTATGTAAACAAGTTTGCTGAGAAAGGGAAAATCAATTTGTTTAAAATGGGAGAAAAATTAACTTTGGAATTCTATGTTTTATTTCAATATAAAAATACATTCAATGAATATATTGCAAGTCATGACTATATTTGCAGAAGGCAGAATATCTCTATAATATTATTTTTCTCACATAAATAATTCTAGAATATTTGTGTTTATTTAGATCTACAAAGTATGCAGTAACACTATATTCTTACTCCTTAACTGCACCTGGGATATGAAAATTATTTACCTTTGCCAAACACACATATATACTTCAAAATACTTTGTTTGGTGGCTAAAAGACTAGTTTAAGACCATCCTGTCATTTTTCTCCAGATGTGGTCTTGAATATATTGTTTTCTTATTCTCTCTATCTATACCAAAAATATCCTAAACAAATTATATCATAATTCTATAAAATATGTCTGTAAATAATCTGAATATTTTTAGGGAAAATGTTCCTCTTAATCACAGTTTGCCTTTTCCTCAAACCAGCAAAAGGCCTGGTATATATAAGCCATGACCATATTATTATGGTTCTGAATGAATGAAGTCAAACAAAGAACATTAAATAATTTAGAGTATTTGAATTTCTTAAGATATCTAACACCACATGGTTTTATAGGGAAATATAGCCACTTTATTTTTAACGACCTCTAAATATCTTTTAAGCTCTTAAAAACTTAGTTAAAATTTATGAAACTACACCATCTTGTCTGGGACTCTGATGTGTAAGTCAGTCTATTTCAAAGCGACCACAGAAGAACTCTCATAACAATTCTTATAACTACATTTTATTTTACTGTGTAGTACCCTGATTGTGACATCACAGACCATCTATAAGAAAGACAAACAGCCCACAAACAACATCAGAGGTTACTGGAATTCTGATGCCTGCAGGAATTTTAATATCTAGTTGATATGAGCTGATAGAAGTCAGTTGAACACTTTCCAGTTGTGTTATAACATAACAGACATTTGCCCAAATTGCAACATTCTAGAAATCTGTCTTAGTTAGGGTTATTATTGCTGCAATGTAACACCATGACCAAAAGCAGTTTGGGTAGGAAGGGTTTTTTGACTTATACTTCCACATTATGTTCATCATCAAAGGAAGTCAGACTGAAACCCAAACATGGCAGGAACCTGGAGTCAAAGCTGATGCAGATGCCACAGAAGAATACTGCTTACTGGCTTGTTCCTACTGGCTTGCTCCTCATGCTTTGCTCAGCTTGTTTTTATGTGTAGAATAGAGAAGTACTGGACCAGGGTGGCATGATCTTCATTGGGCTGGGCCCTCCAAGATAAATCACTAGTTAAGAAAATGCAGTATAGGCTTGCCCACAGAATGATCTTATGGAGGTGTTTTCTCAACTAAGGTTACCTTCTCGCAGATGATTACAGCTTGTCCCAAGTTGACATAAAACTATCTATCATTGCAGCAACCTGTAGCTGTTAATAGCCAGCAACTACCAAGGAAATGCTAAAGAAACAGCAAAGAATAAAAGGTGCTATTTAGTTATTTGAGATGAACAAACTGAGACTTAGCACATAAATATGAAGAATTAGTTCCATCTCTATCAGCAGTTCCCAGTTAGACATCCATAGAACATAAAAAGTGTTTTCCAAGAAAATGCTAATGACATCTACTAACAGCATTAAGCCTTAATGGATACAGGCCAGGACCCAGGTAGAGCTTCAGGACTTCAATTGTCGAGAAAGAGGAGGGAGTGTAAGAGTGTGAATTGTTGAGACCAAGATTGGAAATGCACAGGTACAAATAGCCAAACTAATGGAAACACATGAATTATGATCCAAAAGCTGTGGAGGCCCCAACTGGATCAGGCTCTCTGCATAAATGAGACAATTGAGTGGCTTGAACTGTTTAGGAGGCACCCAGGTTGTGGGACCAGGATCTGTCCTTAGTGCATGAGCTGGCTGTTTGGAATCTCGGGCTTACACAGGGACACTTTGCTCAGCCTGGAAGGAGGGGACTGGACCTGCCTGTACTGAATCCACCAGGTTTAAATGAGTCCCCAGGGGAGTCTTGGCCCTGGAGGAGATGGGAATGGAGGGGAGGGGCTGGGGGGAAGGTGGGGGGGAGGACAGGGGGAACCCATGGCTGATGTGTAAAATTAAAACACAAATATAATAAATAAAAAGGAGGAAAAATGTACAGATTAAAACAGCATATGAAAAGATAAACCAAAATGCTTACAGAAGGCAAATACAAGAAGTTCAGAATGGTTAATAGCAAACCTTCAAAATAATGAATTTAAACAAGAAATATTTTTCCTAGAAGACAGATTTGGAAGGAAATGCACTGGAGAAAATGGAGAGGAAAAAAATGAAGCATCCTATAAAACCAAGGTCCATACTCAGGATGATGTTTCTCTAGATCCATCCATTTGCCTGCAAACCTCACGATGCCATTGTTTTTCTCTGCTGAGTAGTACTCCATTGTGTATATGTACCCTATTTTCTTTATCCATTCTTCAGTTGAAGGGCATCTAGGTTGTTTCCAGGTTCTGGCTATTACAAACAAAGTTGACTTTACATTGCTGCTGATAAGATCTACAGTGTTTTTGTTTTTGCACTTTGATCACACAGAAGCCCTTTCTGACTGCTGAGCCCAGAGCCCAGCAATTCTGTTCACCACATAACTCAGGATTATGCTTGGCAAATCTACAACTAGCCAATGATTTTTGCTAGTAAGGGTATACCATGCTTGTGATTGTGTCTATATTTGCATGCTGGGTTCTTCTAAGTCTGAGACCTAGCTCTATTATTTTCTAAGTCTGTGTCCTTGGACAGGTCTATTACCCAGTCTAGTAGGAATGTAAAGAAATTCAACTGGATTGAAGCAAGAATGGCCAGGAAGTTTTCTGCACATTATAAATTTTATTTGTTCCTGAGATAAGCAGGTGATATTAATTCAGGATGGTTAAATAGAGCATGTATAATTCAAGAGTTTTCCAGATAATTCTACTCCCAACACTGTTAGATCTTTCACTGTAATTCAAGCTGCATGTTACAGAGAGTGTGCATGTGTAACTTTGGTCAAATCATCAGCATCTCTGAACTTCTTTAATTCTGCTGCTAAAGCTTGGCTTCAGGGATGTTCTGGGAATAAATTCATAAGACAACTGAAAAGCTATAAATGTATACATCCAATGCATCAAAAATCTTTCAGTACAACAATGATTCAAATCCTTATATGAAGCTAGGCATGTTAAAGTATGAGATAAATTCACAAGAACTTAGCAAATATTCTTAGTCTTATGTGAGTTTTTGAAGCAGAAATCAGACATATGGTGAAATAGAGTCAAGAAATTTTATGCAAAATAAGATTTAATGACTTAAATCTCAACGCCATCCTCATAGTGCCAAAGATTTAAGTATGTACAATTTTTGTTCTATAAGAATCTTGTCAGTAGTGATTCCTTATTCACTGATTTAAAAAGTATTTATTCAACCTACCCATGAGATCATAAGCTTATTTCCCCTTCTGTCATTTGTATATGAAACACCGCCCCCCCCCAAAAAAAAGAAAAAAAAAACCTGAACATATTGAAGGCTTCTGCACCACTATTTAAAGGTGGTTTATCACAAGTCTGCCAGACTCACCAGAAGCTTAATGGACTGATGAGTTTGTATCTGAATGGTCTGTAAGTAAATGGAGACTGCCTGTAGGAAATGAATCATTGCAGAGTATCTCTGTAGAATCATTCTTACTTTCTCTCTCAATCTCTCTCAACCTCTCCTGTGCTTCCCACCAATGCCCCTCTACATCCCCACACATGCTCACACACATATTCACCTCCAAATTCACTTCTATTTGCAACTCCACTTCTATCTCTATATCCTGGGTCTCCTTATCAGTGTGAGCAGAGCTCATACATGTAGATTACATCACTTTCTTCTGCCTTACCACAAGCCCACAATAGTGGATCAAAGAGATCATAAACCAAAAACCATGAAACTGAAAATCATAAAACCATAATCTGACAACTTTCAAACCATAAGGCAAAATCAATCTATCTTTCTTTGATGTTGCTTTTTTTCTGGTATTTTGTCCTGAGGACAGAAATCTGACTAGCATGCTTCAGAAACATTCCTGATTGTACTTGGTTATCTCCTGATTCATGTCCTAGCCTATGTGTATTTACCTATCACTTCCTCTATTAAATAATCTATTCTAATGTCACCCTAGACAGCATACAGTGAGAAAGTCTAACTCTATGCAAACTAAGATATAATAACTTAAATCTCAAGACCATTTTCATATTGCCAAATATTTAAGTATGTGTCAATTTTTGTTCTGTTGTTGACAGTGGCAATTCCTTATTTACTGATTGAAAAAGTATTTATACAAGTTATCTGCTTTTTTTTTCTATAACACTTTCTTGGTTCTTATTATTTCTCTGAAATGTGTTATTCTCTGAAAAGTACTAAATTTTGTTAGATTAAAATTCCAAACTCTAAGGACAGGTCTGGGTCCCACTGCCTGGGTGACTCCCAAACAGTTCAAGATATTCAACTGCCTCACTTATCCAGAGGGCTTCCTTGGTGCATGAGCTGGCTGTTTGGAACCTGGAGCTTATGCAGGGACACTTTGCTCAGCCTGGGAGAAGAGGATTGGACCTGCATGGACTGAATCTACCAGCCTGAGCTGAATCCTCAGGGGAGGATAATGGAGAACTTTTTGAGCATTAGAATTTAGAAGCAACAAGACAATATAACTTTTTACTGCCTCATCCTGTTCATGGTTTGTTTTTTCGATATTCTTTGTGACTCATTGAATTTAATCAAGAGTATCTGTGTGACCATCATTTTGGAAATATTTGTTGGAGCTTATCAATGGGTACACAACTGAAGAAATTATTGTCCCGCCTATAGAATCCAAAAGCAATAAATAATTCAATAAGGAGAGGGAGGAGTCCTCAAGTCCCTATCTAACCCTTAATTGACTGTTGCCAAGCCCAGTTTTATGTAGGCTCAGAGATGAGAGTGATAACTGTTCTGCTACCATTATTACTATGGTTTTCATACCAGATAAATATCATTTAATAGATTTTCACCCTGTCTGCAAGCTCTAATAATCATCATTCTGACCTTACTTTCATGATATTCTTTGGCACTCTCCAGGGATGAATGCATAATCCTCAATTACTCTTAGAGGCTATTAGTCCCTGTTTAGTGTCATTCAAAGAAAATGTGTTGTGATTGAATTATTGAAAGATCTTAGCGAATCTTTTCTTAAAATACAAGAATAGTTCAACAATTATATAAACCATTAACAGAATTAAACACAGAAAAACATAGAGTATTGTCTATGATTGCAAAGATTGAAAATGACTCGGTGGATTGAGATTATAGGCAGAAATAGAAAAAAATTAGGATGGGTATTATAGTAAACACTGTATATGCATACAAAAATTTTGAGGAATAAATAAAGTAAATAAAGTATTTTTAAATTACTTAAATTACCAAAAGAAATATTAAGGGGGAAAAAATCTCAGTAGTCTTTCTAGTAGTCATCAAAAAAATATCAAATGGATAAGTTGCCAAATTCCTTTCCCTGATTACTAGAATATAAGTAGGTATATGTATGTGTTTCCTTACAATAAATCACATTGACAGCATGTGGAAGGGAAGTGGTCTTCTTGTTGCCTCTTAACAATTTAATCCACGAGCCAATAGAAAAGTAAAAGAAAAAGATTAAACAATTATTCATATGTTTGACATGACAAAATTGTTTATAAATTAGCCTGATAATTATAAGTGTGTTGGTGTTTTCTTCCTTAAAATTTGCTTCAAAAAAAAGATTTTGAATATATTCAAAATTTTGACCAAATATGAATAAAGAGATATCTTCATAAGCAGAAGTTCAAATCACAATAAGAAACTATTTTATTACTAAATGTCAGAATATAAGAATGTTAAATAACATTTCATCAAGTAAAAATTAAACTGTGAAGGAATTACTAATTGCAAGAGTATAGTCAAAAACAGTTAAATGAAAAAAGCAGATCAGATTTCAGATATTCTACATACATTTATAAACTATTCAAAATTTACATCTGTCAACATTATTTTGTAAAAGCCCCAAAAGAATACAGTGTGGAAGATGCAGCTAAGATGATTATGAAACACTAGTTACCCAAACTGTAATACCAACAAGAAATTTATAATAAAAATAAAAGAAAGAAAATAAAGAAAAAAGAAACAGGTTTCATAGATGGGGCTAATTCTATGAATGGGGCTGAAATTAATAAGACACTGCTACACATACTACCCATTCATGGAACAATGACATTATCATGCAATAGGAAGAAATGTGAATGTATAAAATATTTACTGTATTTTTTCCATTGAGAAATATGAAGTATAAAATTTTAAATTTTTCAGAAATAATTATGGCAACTTTTTGCTGAACTTTTTCTATTTTTTAATTACATTCTTTCTTATGAAAATCTTTAAAAAAATTACTCCCTCATTTCTTTCTAAAAAAAAACTAAGCTTCACTTCAGTTTATGCCATTTTTGGTGTGTGTGTGTGTGTGTGTGTGTGTGTGTGTGTGTGTGTGTGTGTTAATTTGTTGTATTACTGGTAGATGGTCTTATAATAAAAACCCAATACCAGATATTGGGGTAAATGCTGAAAGGTCAGAGACAAAGGAAAAAGCCACAGCCACATCTCACCTCACCAACTCCACAAATCTTCTGTTTGCCTTTGTGTCCTCAGCTGAAAAACTACAGCCAAATGAGCTTCCTCAGCCATAAAGTCTCTAGCTAAAAAAGCCTCTAGCTGAGAGAAACACTTCTGCCAAACAGTCTTTAGCTCCGGTCTCTTCACACCTTATATATCTTTCTCCACCCAGCCATTACTCTCTGGGATGAAATATGCCCATCCCAAGTCCTGGGATTAGAGATATATAGTTGGAAGTTTTTCTGTGTCCCACCTGGGATACTGGAGCTGTTCATACCCAAGTAAACACACAGAGGCTTATATTAATTACAACTGTTTGGCCATTACCTCAGGCTTATTACTGACTTGCTCTTACATTTAACCCATAATTTTAATCTATGTTTAGCCACATGGCTTGGTACCTTTTCTCAGTTCTAACTTGTCTTCTTGTCTACTTTGTGTCTGGCTGGCGACTCCTGACTCAACCTTCCTCTTCCCAGAATTCTCCTTGTCTGCTTACCCCATCTATACTTCCTGCCTGGCTACTGGCAAATCAGCATTTTATTTATTAACACACATTCACAACATACAGAATGACATTCCACAGCAAAGGTGTGTGCCACAACTGCCTGGCTTTGTTTCTCTCCTAGACTGAGTCAATCTCATGTAGTCCAGGGTGGCTTTGAACTCACAGAGATACAGACAGATCTCTGCCTCCTGAGTGCTAGAGTTAAAGATGTGTGCCAACATTGCCTACCCTGTATGTTTAATCTACAGGCTTGTTCCATCCTCTAATCTTCAGGTAAATTTTTTTAGGGAACACAATATTACATTAATTAGTATCCTCATTACTCAGACAAAATACTTGGCAGAAACAATTTAACATAGGAAATGTTTGTTTTAATTCATGGTTTGAGTGAATTCAGTCCATGGTTACTAGTCCTTATGTCCTTGAGCAGAACAATTGGAGCATATTGTAGAGAGGGATGTTTGCCTCAGGAACAGGGGAAACAGAAAGTAAAGAAAAGGAAAAAACAAACAAAAAAAACCCAAAAATAAAATAGGTATAATCTTCAAAGTGAGGCCCCCATAGACCTATTTCCTATAACAAAGCCCCGAATCCTACAGTTTCCTCAAACTCTTAAAATATGCCATGAGCTATGGCCAAATATTCAATCATGATCAAGCAACATTTTTATTTCCCTAACACTGTCAAAGTTGGAGCTTTACTTGGTTATTCATCAGTTAACTATTTTCCAAAAGATCACAATGAAAGTAATAATTACTCCTCCCTTTATAAAATCCTGACAGAAGAACAGGATTTTTTGAGGTAAAATAAAAATATTCAGTATATCTGAAACTGCAATCACAGGAGAAAAAAAATAGAACTATTTGTATAGATAAGTAAGAAGTTTTAAAAATCAACTAAGGAAAATATACCATGTATGAAGAAGCACTGAGAATCTTCAAGAAAGAATGTTACAAATAAAATGAAGTTTTACAAAGATAAAAATACAATAATAAATATAAATAAACATTATTGAAGAGCATATTGACACATTCAAAAAAAGCAAAGAGAAGTTGTGAAGAAATATTACAGACAATATCACAAGAGCTCCAAGATAAATTTTTAATTAACTAGAGAAAGTTTAAACTATAGAGAGATTGAAAGCCACCATAAACATCTCTGAAAAAACACCATCTCATATGTTCTATAAAAATTAACTCAATGACCCTTAACCTGAAATATAAAACAAGTTAAATAAAAGGCAACTTGAAAATATATAAATGGAAACTATAGTGTAGATGGTCATAGCCATACTCATTCCAAATTATGTTCAGAAATTTTTATGGTCTTTGGTGTTGATGAAAGAGACTATATTCTCTGTCTCTGTTTCTGTCTCTCTGTCTCTGTCTATATCTCTTTCTCTGTATGTGTGCACATGCATGTGTATGCAGTAATTTGTAGTTATTCAATTCATGTAGTTCTTTTTCTCATAGATACATAACACACATATCCATACAGCCTCTGTTCCAGATTTTCTAGTGTCCTACCAGTCAAGGGAAGACATTGAAGAGGTCTTCACAGAACATACATGCTATGAGGCTTCATTTACTTCAGGTCACTATTATAAGTGAATCAGACATTTACACTGTCAATGTAACTGTTAACTAATATACTGTTAACTAAGAATGCTTAGCCTACTCTATGAGTCAGTCCAACACTAACAGAAATGAGGATTGATCTAGCTTTAGTCTGTGGTGTGATGTTGTGCTGTGTTCTATAAACAACAAATAAATGTACTTAGCTCACATACCAGGAGGTTCAGGAGCATACAAGCATATGCAAATGCTCATCTCTGGCAAAGGCTTTATGATAGATGGCTCCCCAGTGGCAGGGAGGTCTGAGGAAAAAAAAAGCCATATCGAAACAAGAAACAAACAAAGCAAGAGCAACTGCACTAACATTAAAACTTAAGTCACAGAAAAACTACCTTGACCACTGAGATCAGTATTAATCCCACCTATGGGGTTTACCTACCCCTACTATGACTGACTTCCAGTGTTCCAAGCCTCTTAAAGTTTCTATTACTTAAATTCAGAGGTTCAGATATCTGGTACAATAAATTTGGAAGAATTCATTCAATCTATACCCATACTACAGGAAATCTCTAGAACTTATCCCAATTATAATTCTGAGAACACAGCAAGGCAGAATTTCCCCAGCCTTTCATCATGAAAGTAAGTTATGTCAAAATATATGAGAAGTAATCTTTCAAAGAAATCATATGCTTTACTGTTAATGACTTATGGTGAAAGGAATGTGTTTTGAAAAGGATAGCAACTTCCTTATATCAAGTCAGGGTTCTACATATAAGAGGTGAAGTTTTACATAGAATAAATGAGCCTAGAATTCAGTTGTGAGACCTGCGTTCTTCCCTAATTAGAAAGTTATGCAAACTTAAGTTTTTATATCAATTCTCAAACCATTTTCTTATTTATTAGAAACAAGGGTGTAATATTTCATGTCTATATTACCACCGAATAAAGTTGAGAAAACACTTATAGTGGAGAAATGGTCTAAGAATGCAATGTCATTCACAAATTTTTGGGAAACAAAGGCAAATTTCTGATTATTGATTAGTAAATTCAATTTTTATAAATCAGTCATTAAAGAGATTATCAGTTCAATTTTGATATCTTAGTAACCAACACATTCCTTAAACTAACAGACAGTCATTGGGTTTTAGCTCTATAAAACATACAGTTAACATATGTGAGTTACTTGTTACCTCACAGTGAGAAATCAAATTCCAAAGTTTGCTTCCATTAGCTGCTGAAGTCCATAATTGTCTTGGACCCTAAAATTCATCTCAAACATCTATAAAGGCAATAAACCTATTTATTACAGAAGCCATCTTGATCTAGAATGTAAGATGAAGCACAAAGCTGAAAACAAATTCTTATCTCTTGTATAACTGATAATTCAATAGGTAGTATGTCACAGGGCATGACAAACCGTGCCACTATTATGGAGACGGACAGTTCTATACAGAGGTGTCACTGATTACTTGATCTCAATCTTGATGGCCTCACAGTGATTCATCCCTAAAGCAGCCTGAGCATCCATCCACACTGGTTACCTGAGCCACAACCTGGGAGTCCTGATCACATTTATCTTAGGAAAAATCCACCTCAAACATTTGCATGGATAAGGGCCTTAGGTAAATTTCTCATATCTTTGAGACACTGAACTGACATGCTGATAAATATGGTAAATTTTGCTATTAGCCCACCCCTGATAATTCATCTGGATTACGGAAAAGTTGGTTATGTGGCTGAGTGTGTTACTATGGGAGATAACAAAACAAAGGAAAACTAAAATCCAAATGCAGAATGTGGTCCTAATAATTCTAGAATATTCTAAACCTCCAACATTGTTTTTAGTCACAGGTAGATTGAAATCTGATGTCATGTTAAGTAAAACTATACAGATTCATTGTTTGAAAAAAAAGAAAAACCTTTTCCTGGGGGATAAAACACACACATCTACTCACAACAAGTAAGGAACACATGACATAAGAAAGTATTGACACCACCAAAGCTCAACCTGGTGAACCAGTGACTTTTGTTAGGATTACTTATAGGAATATGAGAGAGAAGTTATAATAGGAGAAGATATGACTCAAAAGAGCTGCATGACTAAAGTCCATCCCAGCATGGATGATAGGTCACAAAGGTAGGAACTTGGAACACACTGCACAGTCTATGGGAAGTTGGAGAGAGTCCTTTCCAGGTACCTCAGTTGGTCTGAACCTCTTCCAGGCATCTCACCTGGTTTCTACTTCTTTCAGAGAGCTGGTCTCGTCTGAGAGTCTTTGCAGTTTGACTCAGAAGCATCTGAGGCAAACTCTAGTCATTTATTGCTTTCTGTGGCAAAGAAAGGGCCTAGTAAATCTGTTAAGTTTTAGGGACTTCCTGAAGCTATTTTAAGCTCTGTTTACCTTCATGTTTGAAGAGCTTCCTCCAACATGGAATGTTTTGATTGCATTGTAAACTGTTAACAAACAGTTTTAAATTCTAATTACACAACAGACTCAGTGGATGTTAGATGAGGTAGGAGGTCATATGACTTTTCTAAAGCTCTTTTTCAGTAGAACTTTTACTGAAAATATTATATGATTTTAGTTAGAATTAAATGATACAATTCATAAAAGTCCTTAGAAGTCTGAGCATTAATTCTCTAAAATGTATAGTTTTATACTATGATATTTCATTTTTATTAAAATTAAACAACATACATTTAAGACAGTGAGTAAAAATTTTCTCACTTTTTTATTGACATATTCCCTCATATCTTTTAAAGAACATAAAAATGTTATAATAATGGAATATAGCCATTCTGAATTTAAAACAAATGGAAAAGACATTTTCCCTTTTTATTTTGTGATACACATAAAATTCCAGATATCAGAAGATTTTTTGCCATAGGTTTATCCCAATACATACTATTTATTAATTATAATGTCTCTTAGGAAGCAGTGTTCTATAAATATTAAAATGGAAATAGCATGTAACCCAGTTCATGAGGTATCAGTAATATCTAAAACAAATGTTTATGGGAAAAAGTCTATCAGTTTATAAATTCTTATTTATTATTTGACCTTTTGACTTAGCAATACAATTAATTTACATTTGTAACTATAAAGTAGTTCTAAAAAAAGCATATCTCCAAATTCTTACAGTGCTCTTTTCCTGACAATTTATTGCAAAAAATAATCTGAAACAGCAGAATTTGAAACAACTATTGAGTGGGAAGCCATGAAACTACTAAATAGATTACACCTTTAATACTTTGCTACATTTGTTCATAATTTGCCCATGAACATCTCCTTTCTCCATCCTTATATTAACTTTACTCTTTGATACATATAGTCAAGTGATCGTACAATTTTAATTTTGTTCAAATGATGAAAATTCTTTGTTTTTTTAAAAAAGAAACTGATTTATACTTTTTAAAAATCTATTAGAATTATTTTTAAAATTATAACTAAAATCATAAAAGATACTTGACAATGAATTTCCTTATTATGAACATTTTCTCTCTGGATTTGTTGGTGGACTATGCTATCTTCATTAGGGAAGTGGGGAGATATTTCCCCTTTATTTTCAGAAAAGTTTGGTGTAATGTAAGTGTTACTATTAAAGTATTTGGTGGATGTCTCCAGTGCACATTTATGGTGTGTTTTATGTTTGTGTCATTTTTGTTTATTTTTTTCACTGAAAGGTCAAAACACATTTATTTATATTTTTCTTGTTATTTCTATTTTTTATTCTATCATTTGTGGTGATGTTTTATTTGTGCTTTAATAAATAAAGCTTACTTGGAGATCAGAGGGAATACCAAGCCATTTTAAGTAAAAAAAGAAGTCAGGCAATGGTAGTACAAACCCTTAATACTGTCACTTGGCAGGCAGTATCTCTGTGGGTTCAAGGCCACACTGAGACAGGTGTGGTGGCACATGCCTTAAATTGCAAAACTAGTTAACCATAGAGGATTGGAGGTATGTACAGACAGAAAGGAAGTGACAGAGTTTTGTAGGTTAATGGAGAGAGCAAATCAAATGGCAGAAGAGCAAGGCATATAGACATGGGTAGACAGGAAGTAACTCGAATTTGGAAGCTGGAGAGTTGGTGAGGAAAGGTTGGCTGGTGGCTTTCCCTATTTCCCTGATCTTCCTAAGGCTCTCACCCCTATATTCAGCTTTGTGTTTTGTAATAAGATCATTTAGAAATTCATCTACAATCATTAATTTCATTAGTAATTTTACAATGTGCCTATACAAATTTTGTTTGTATTTGTTCTAATCCTTTTGACTAAGTGGATGTACAATACTTAGTTGAAGTTCCCACCAATTTGAGGCAATTTTTTCCAACCATTTCAAAACTTTTTCTAATCTGATGATTCTCCCCAACATCCTGAATTCCCACTTATTTTACACATTACATTACGTAATATTACATCATAATTTGTAAAATGTCTATTGTCTTTCACAGTATGAACTGATCGATTCGATGGTAATCTTGCACAGTTTCAATTATATTGATTGATCAATGTGTCTGTGAGTATTGTCACACTTACAGGAGGTCAGAGGACAACTTGCCCATGTTGGATCTCTTCTGCAGCAATGTAGATCTTTGGGATTAATGCAGTTTGTCAGGCTTGGTTCCAAGTTCCTTTACTACTGACCTAGGTGAGCCTTTGTTTTTTGTTTGTTTGTCTCTTTGGTATTGTTTGCTTTGCTTTGCTTGAGTTTCTCCTATTTTATTGTTTTACATCTTTTATTATTCACCAGTGGTGTTACTTCCTTTGTTCCTTTAAGAAATTATACATTTTTGGGGAATTCAAGAATTCAATTAATTGGCTGTTTTTTTCCTCTGAGGTTCCCTGTGTATTAGTTTATTATTATAATATTTTCTTTAAAGCCTCAAAATTATTTCAACAGATGCTTCAAAGATCTGGTCATCTGTTTATAATGAAATTTATTTTTGTTTTTTTCTAATCTATTATATTATTTACAGCAGGAAACAGTTATACTCTTGCATCTTCCCAGCTACAGTAGTTTTTATTGCATTACATTCATTTATATATAATACTCTATGAAATCTGAACTTTATTATCTTCTATCAAGTGTTAAACACAATTTGGCCATTGTTGAATTAATAGCAGCTGTTGCAGTTCTTTATAGCTGTTTATGGTTTTTTTTTCTTTTATTCTTTCTTATGCTTATGATGGCAACTCTTCTTCAGGTACAAATTCTGTATCATTTTCCTTATTCTTGGCCTCTCTATTGGACTTCCCAGAGTGTTAACTAAATATGGTGATTAGAGAAGTATGTTTGTAAAGTAAAAAATACATGGGAGTCTGCTTAAGGAATATTAGCTAACTTATTAGAATATAAATTGAGGAAATACACTCACAAATACAGAAATGAATAAACCACTGAAGTCATCTTCTCTTCTGACCTTGAGTGAATCTACCTGGCAGTCAGCTCAGGCCAGGAACCAGGAAGGAAGGAGAAGAGGCCTTGTAACCCCACTCCTTTTCCTTTCAAGAGGTCACATATGACAGCAAGAAGCACTGCCTCCTTTGTGCCATATAGCCCAAGGTCATGGGCAGAGCAAATACCACTGTGTTTCCCCTTTTTGTCTAAATGAGAAGGTTCTAAACCTAATATACAAACTATATACAATAAGAATGATTATCAAGTATGGTCCAGGACAAAAAAAGCTAATAAACAAAAATGGAACTACAACCAACAAGAACAACATCAAACAAGAAACACATACTAAATGTCCAGAAATATCCAAAACATAGGTAAATGGCAAATTACTGAGATTACTCCAATAGCTGTCCTATCTTGAAGAATCTAACTCTAGTACCAAATATGTTCTTAGCTAAGATACAAAAAGATTGTCACTAACTATATAGTCTTCAACACCATCAAAGATCTAAGCAGGAAAATAATATTACCTGAGAAAACAGGGAGAACTAACAAGCAATTTCCAAAAGTTGTGAGAGTAGACAGAGACAGCTGGCAGCCTGGACAATCACCTAAAGATTCGTAGCACTGTTGAGGCATCCATTTTGGCTACAGGCCTAGAATGCCTTGTGGTGATATTGTTTTCCCCAATATATTGTGAACACTAATAAACTTATCTGGGATCAGAGAAAAGAACAGTAATTGTTTGCAGCTTGGACCTGGCCCTTTTTTGTCTAAAATAATAAAAGGTTACAGTCAAGAATTTTCTGGCCTCTATATCTAGTGGCTGTTCTGTTCTCTGATCCCAGATAAGTTTATTAGCATTTTCAATATATTGAGGAACACAATATCACCACAATATCTGACAGACCATTTTCAGAAGCAAGAATTTTGAAAGACCATCGAACCCTGTCTTGGCAAGGTTTAGTAGTCACTTTTTCTTCTGTTCTGTTTGTCCAGAAAAGACAACATTCATGATATCAGTAGTCATGGCAAGTGCAGTTCTTTGCCCAACAGGACATTTTGTGCCAAGAAGACAACAAACTTCCATACTGAGTGTCTTTGAATCCTAACATTTTCTCTGGAGTAGATGGATGTTTCCAGGAGCAATTATGTGTCACATCATTAGAATTTTAAGTTATCAAAACATTTAAATGCCATATTCTTGATGCCTATAAAATGTTTGAAGGTTATCTATCCATCTGATATGTGTTTCTGGAAAACTAACATAACTATAAATATGGCAAGCATGGGTGCCTATTAATCTGTAAGTCTTATCTACCTAAATAACCTAAGGACTAAAGTTTCACAAAGGTAAACAGTCTGTGGACAGATGTACAGCATAAAGACAATGACCTCAAAATTGTGACAATACACAAAATATCTTAAATAGAGGTAGAAATGTATAGTACAGTATGATAATAATATCCTTAATATCTATCAATATTCAAAACATCACAAACAGGTAGAACATTCATACATTATGACAAATATAATTTTACATTTGTATCAATATATAAAATATTTCAAATAGGAGTAAGATTATGTGTACAATATGTTTTGAATTATTGTTTTGGATTTGTATCAACACACAAGTTATCTTATGTAGGAGTAGAAAAATAATTTACATTTGTATCTATATACAAGAATCTATATCAATGCAAATTATCTAAGGCTGACAGTTTGCTAAATAGTTTACTAGTATATACAATAATCTATCTTAATATACTATACCCATCCATCTCCCTTTTTTCTTTTCTAAAAAAGAATTCTGGGTCAAAGTTTTATTGTTTCCTTCCCAACTTTATAACAACTTAAGCATAACCCTGTGAAAATGAAAACTTTGCCCCAGATAAAGTGAGAAATCCACAGGAGTCTGCTTAAGGAGTATTAGGGAATTTGTTAGGATATAAATCGAGGAGATATACTCATGGATACAGAACCAAGTAAAGAGCTAAACTCGTCCTCTCTTTTGACCTGGAGGGAATCCACCTGGCAGTCTGTACATGACAGGAACCATCATCAAAGGGTAAGGGGCCTCCTGACACCTCTCCTTTTCTTTTCAAGAGGTCACATATGAGGGGCAAGAAGCACTGCCTCCTATGGTCCTTATAGCCCCAAGTCATGGGCTGAGCAAATACCACTACATGATTGTTTTGGTTTAGCTATAACACCAATGTCTTCTAACACTTCCTAATCTATGTTTTTTTCTCATACTCACATAGTAGCATCTCTATGTTTGTACAAGTGTTGTCTTGTCTTCTAAGCTGCTAGTGGTGCTATAGGACAGTGACCTTCAGGGTATCACAATGCTGCCTCTGTCCCTGACTCATGTGGCTTTATCTTCCATGCATTTTAAGGATCATCTAAAGAGCTATCTCAGAAATATGAACTCTATTGTGGAATATATGTTTACAGAGTAAAGATGTGTCTCTGCCTAAGGCACCTTCTGATTGACTTAATAAAGAATTCAATGGCCAGTCATTAGGCAGGAGAGTATAGGTGGGACTTTCAGGCTGAGATAGAGTAACTTGGAGGAAGAATCTAGGTGTGCAAATTTTGCTAGCAGACTCAGAGAAAGTCAGATGTACTGTATTAAGAAGAGGTTTCTGAGCCATGTGGTAGAATATAGATTTTTAAAATATGGCTTAATTATGTTATAAGAGCTAGTTGGGAAAAGCCTACACTAAAGCAAGGCTTTCATAAATAATAAGTCTCTGGGTTATTATTTGTGAACTGATGATCCAACGATAATCTGACAAGACAGCTTGCTACATTTTGTGCCCAGTGTCAGCATGCAAATCCACTTAGGGCCTGAGAAAGCAGGAAAAGAAACTGCAGTATACTCAGTGCTTGTAGTCTACAGAGGACCTTTTTGCATTTCTGAAAAAAATTATTGGCCTTCTGGATCAAATTTATTTGCCAGGAAGTATGATCCCATCATAATTCTGCTAGAACCAGTGTGTAGTTAGAGTTTTCCTGCCTGGCCCACAGTCAGGACAAATCTCTCTCATCTGCCAGTCCCATAGTCGCTCAGACCCAACCAAGTAAACACACAGAAACTTACATTGTTTACAAACTATATGGCCATGGCAGGCTTCTTGTTATCTACTTCTTCTATCTTAAATTAACCCAGTTCTATTAATCTATACTTTGCCACGTGGCTCATGGCTTACCAGTAACTTATTTCTTTCTTGTCATGGCAGTGGCTGGCTGTGTCTCTCTCTGCCTTCCACTTCCCAGAATTCTCTTCTTTGCTTGTCCCGCCTATACTTCCTGCCTGGCTCCTGGCCAATCAGCATTTTATTTATACAGAATGATATCCACAGCACTTCCCCTTTTCTTTTTTGTTAAAAAGGAAGGTTAACTTTCACATAGTAAAATTACAGATAACAAAACAATTATCAAGCAAGAATTACAGTTACAATATTAAAGAAGATATCCTATCTATCTTATATTTGTGAGTTTAAGGTTTTATATCTAACTTATCTTTTATCATAACTGAGAAAATTATAACTATCTAGTCTTCAACCACATCAAAGACCTCAGAAGGATATATTACCTGAGAACTGGGAGAAGGATGTAAGCAACTTTTGGCAGTCTTGCAGGGTAGACAGACAGCTGGCAGCCTGGACAGTCACTTAATGTTCCTTTGTAAAGTTGGAGCATTTGTCTTCAGCCCACAGGGCTAGAGTAACTCAGTCAATTTACTCAGTGTCCTGTAGAATGTCTGACAATTTCCTCTGTGGAGCAGAAACCTGAAGGACCTTTTTGTCAGGCAAAGTTTAGTGGTCACCTTTCTATGGGTCCTGCATGTCCAGTCGATCAAGCAGTCCAGGCAAGAACAGTTTCATGCCCAATGGCTATTTTTGTCAAGGTGAAGATAAGATATGGAGTGTCGTCAATGCCCATCTTCCTCTCTGAAGTAAATCGGTGTTGCCAGGAGCAGACATGTCTCATTGTCCAGAAAGTCTAAATTTTAAAAATATTTTAAATGCCATATTCTGTAGGTCTTTGAAGTATTTGAAGATTACCTATCTATCTGAAATATCTCTGTGTATACCTAGAAGACTTAACTAACATGGCTACGAGTATGATTATCATAGATGAATAATTATTAATCTATTTTTAATTATCCATTATAATTTAAAATGAGCTATACAAACATAATGCCTTAAACACAAGTAGAAATATACACTCAGTATAACAAAATTAACTTCAAGTTTGTATCAATAGACTAAAATCTATACCAATGTAAATCATTTTAAACAAGTTGTTGCTCTTTAGAAGTAAGTTCTTTAATCTACCCTTTCATCCTATTATATCTATATCATATCCCCTTTTCTTCTTTAGAAAGAGATCACATGTATAATCAACCTGCTTTAAATAAAAATCAGAGGGCTCTTCTGATTTGGGACATAAAAATCTCTTAACCTTCTCTTTTAGCAGTATGTCTGGGTTTAGAGAAGAAGTGAGCCAATTTCATCTCCAAAGCCAGCTTGATAATTTTGGGAAATTAGGCATAGATTCTCTTACTACTTCCTGCTGGAAGGGGGTGCTGTATCTTATAGGGACATAAAGAAAATTTTAGGATTATGGAGTAGTCCATGAGGGTGAACCTCTGAGCTAGTTGCCTTGAAGCCATTATGGATGTTGGATTATCTAGGCCATGGTGTTATCAGAGACCTTTCAGGTGGTCTTGGCTGAACAAACCTGATGTATCTTAATCTAGAACAAATCCACAGCCTCTGGCTTTCTGTGAAAACAAAAGCAGAGATTCTTTTCCATAGCAACATATCCTTATATCCAAATTTTGAAGTCAAGTTACCTTTAAAATTTACATATTCATCTAATTTAGCAGCTTTTACAATCAAATCTTTTTCTGTAGTTCAAAATCCCAAAGACAACACAAACCAGATTCTCTGTGTAATATCCATATTTGTAAGACTAAAACACCACAGTGGCTTCTGGCTCAGCCCACCTCAGCTTCTCAACATGGCAGTTGTACAGTTTACCATCAGCTCTGGGTCTGGAGCCATGTGTACCATCAACTATCAGAAGCAGTTCTATCAAAGCAGTTCATAGCCCAGAAACTTTTTTTTTTTAACTAGCAAAGGCTAAACCTACCACGCAGCAGAGTAAAGTGCTGCTTGTAGACTCCTCATTCCCGCCACACTGCAGGTCAGACACACAAGCCAGGAACCCTCCATAGTAGCTCAAACTGGCAGGCTGCTGCTAACTTGAGAGAGACAATTTGGAAGCTGTTTTTAGCTCCATTTTAGAATCTTTTTTTTTCTCAGGTTTTAGGTGGAAACTTTACCAACACATTGGGCACCATTTGTAGTTAGAGCTTTCCTTCTTGGCCCACAGTCAGGACAAATCTTTCTCATCTGCCAGGCCCATAGACCAACCAAGTAAACACAGAGAAACTTACATTGTTTACAAACTGTATGGCCATGGCAGGTTTCTTGTTATCTACTTCTTCTATCTTAAATTAACCCAGTTCTATTAATCTATACTTTGCCACGTGGCTCATGGCTTACCAGTAACTTATTTCTTTCTTGTCATGGCACTGGCTGGCCATGTATGTCTCTCTCTCTCTCTCTCTCTCTCTCTCTCTCTCTCTCTCTCTCTCTCTCTGCCTTCCACTTCCCAGAATTCTCTTCTTTGCTTGTCCCGCCTATACTTCCTGCCTGGCTACTGGCCAATCAGCATTTTATTTATACAGAATGATATGCAGTATGGCCAAAAAGAAGATAAAATCCATATGGAGTGTCTTAGATGCCCATCTTCCTCTTTAAATTAAATTGGTGCTGCCAAGAGCAATCATATCTCACATCAATAGAATTATAAGTTACCAAAACATTTAAATGCCATATTCTCTAGGTCTATGTAATATTTGAATATTACTTACCCATCTGACATATGTAGCTGGAGAGCTTTTCTCCAGGTCCCACCAAACTCTGGCAGTCCAGTAGCCCACTTATAAAGTAAACACACAGATGTTTATATTATTTAAACTGTTTGGCCTAATGGCTCAGTCTTCTTGCTGTCTACTTCTATTATCTTAAATTAACCCATTTCTATTAATCTATACTTTGTCACATGGCCCATGGCTTACTGGTAACTTACATCTTGCTTGTCATGGCGGCAGCTGGCAGGTCTCCCCTTTTAGCCTTCTACTTTTCTGAATTCTCTTCTCTCTTGTCCCGCCTATACTTCCTTATGTTTCTGTAAATATGGAGAACCTAACTAAAATAACTATAGAAATGAGAAGCACAGGTGACTATAGTTCAGTAAATCTTATCTACCTAAATAACCTAAGAACTAAGACTTCACATTAACAAGATAAATAGTCTTCAGTCAGGTATACTGTATAAGGACAATGACCTCAAAATCATGACAATACACAAAATGTCTTAAACAGAGATAGAAATGTATAGTGCAATATGTAATATGACAAAATATCCTTAATATGTATCAATATACAAAATATTTCAAACAGAGTAGAAATATATGTACAATACAGCAAATATAGTTTTGTATTTGTATCAATATACAAATTATCTTAAATAGGAATATAAGAACAGTTTACATTTATACCAAAAAATCCATATCAGGGCAAATTATCCAAGGCTGATACTTTGCTAAAACTGTTTACTAGTTTTTCAATAATCTAACAAAATATACTATACCTATCCATTCCCCTTCTTCTTTTCTACAGAATACTAGGTGTAAATTTTATTGTTCAACCCCAAAACCTATAACCATCCATCCACAACCTGAGAAAAATGAAGACTTTGGGAGGTGTGAGAATGGCTTCCTGCTGTTTAGGATGCAATGGTATCTCTGTGGAATCCTGAAAGAAAGATTAGATAGTTAGGTCTCAATGTGGATAGCCATAGAGTCTGCAGCCAGTCTCAGAGTAATGGATAAGATTGTCTGATATTCTATCTGGAAGTGTGGTATGATGGACTATCTCATCTTAGGACTGTCCTGAAGAGTTTTCAGTCCAAATCTGATCATTGAGTAATGTTCTTAGGTACAATGACATCTTTCTGATCTGAGTAGAGTTGTTCGTGTTGTGGGGCCCCATCTTCTTTCTGGAGAGTTCAGAGGTTACTATTGGGCAGATTTATTTTCCCTATGGAAAACTTGAACATGATTAATATCAAAACAAAAAGTTTGAATCTTAAGATGACATGACATGATTTCTGAGAAATCAAGGAAAAGTATGGTGAGAAACAGAATCTAGATAACAATGGTCCTTAGATTAATGGTTGTCTTCTATTTCACATCAATTGGCTCTTAACATTTCTTTTAGCAACATGCTTGGGTTTAGAGAAGGATATAGCCACACTCCAACTCCAAAGTAAGCTTGATTTAAAATTGAATCAGGATCACAACTATTCTAGAGCTAAAGAGATATTGATGCTAGGAAGTGAGATAATACCCTGTATAGTATATTGGTACCAATCAATTCTTCTCTTCTGCTGTAGTTATCTGGGTGTTCAAGGCTTTATGATTGCTTGAAGATGGGTATTCCTATTATCCTGTAAAGACAAAAAACATAACCCTGCCCCATCCCTTGTTTGTTAAGTTTTCTTACAACTTGTAGAGTTGTCATATTGGTAGATGAGCTATTACTTCTCCTCATCAAGGGGTTGCTCCTGTTTGAAGCACATTTTTATTAATTTTGTTTGTTTCCATAGCTTTTTTTTTCTCCTGCAGAAGCAAAAGCAAAACCCCTTCCCCAACATAGAATGTATCTTGGCTTCCATTCTGAAGTGAACACATCTTTGAAGTAAACCCATTGGGTTAGCTCAGAAGTTCTTTCTGTTGTTTAAAGTATCTCTGCAGCTGTTGTTTCTTTCTCATCAGCATTGAAAAAATTCAATGTTAATAAAGCATTATGTTGTCTATATTTAGGAGTAATTGTCACCTCTTTCTATTTATTTAGCATATCCTTTAAAGTTTGAGTGAATCTTTCTATCACTGCTTGGCCTGTAGGATTTTGTGGTATACCTGTAACATGCATTATATTATAATAAGCAAAAAAAAACTGTCTAATTTTTTTAGACATATGCTGGAGCATTGTCAGTCTTAATTTGTACATGTATTCCCATGATGGCCATACATTTTAATAGGTATGTAATCACAGAGTCAGCCTCTTCAGAACTCATAGGAGTTGCCCATGTGATTCACGAGTAGGTGTCAGTGGTATGGTGTACATATTTTAATCTTCCAGATTCTGAAAAGTAAAACACAACTATCTGCCAAATTTCATTTATTTGCATACCTTTAAAATTATTTCCTGCAGATAATGGAGTTAGGACTTTTTTTTTTGCAAATTTTTGGCTTGTTGTCAAGTGATGGAAAGTCCTTTTTCAAACCTTTGCTACTTACATGGTGTTTTTATGTGAAATTCTGAGGCTTCTACCAGAATACCTAATAATAACTGATTAATCTCATCATTATCTTGTGCTAGAGGACCTGGCAACCTGTATGGGATCTGATGTGTTTTATACTTACAGTGCTGTGGAATGTTCTGTATGTCAAATGTGTTGCTCTAATTGGTTAAAATAAATAAAGTGCTGATTGGCCAGTAGCCAGGCAGGATTGATAGGGTATGTGGGACAAGGAAGAGGAGAAGGCTGGGAACAGGAAGGCTGGGAACAGAAACTGCCAGCTGCTGCCATGAGAAGCAACATGTAAAGACACCGGTAAGCCAGAAATGGGTTAATTTAAGATAGAAAAAGTAGATAACAAGAAGCCTGCCATGGCCATACATTTTGTAAGCAATGTAAGTTTCTGTGTGTTTACTTGGTTGGATCTAAGTGACTGTGGGACTGGCGGGTAAGAGAGATTTGTCCTGACTGGGCCAGGCAGGAAAACTCTAACTACAGCACAGGATGTTCCATATTTCTCATGATTTCCTGTATTGACAAAAATTGTGAAGTTAATTCTGTATTATCAGAAATAAATTCAGCAATTTCAATATGTAAAACAACTCTCTCTGCATATTGAGAGTTAGAAACTACATTCAGTGGATCCATGAAGTCCATTAGTACCATAAGATTGGCATACAGTTCTGCCTTTTGTATAGAATTGTAGAGGCTTCGAACCACTTTACTTAAGTCTTTGATTTATATCCTGCCTTTCCTGGTATATTTGCATCAGTATACAATGTGAAGACTTTAGAGATTCGTTTTTGCTGTACAATGTGAGGAAGGACCCATTTGGTTCTTTTTATGAATTCTATTCTCTTACTTTTGGGATAGCAATTGTTAATATCTCCAAAAAATTTACTTACTGTAGGCTCTTTGCCAGTATCCATTATCTTTTCATAAAGAGGAAATTTCTTCATTAGTTAGAGGTATTACAACTTCTGCTGGGTACATTTTTGTGAACTAATAAAGTCTTAATATTCCATTTAGATTCAAATCAGAGATCTTTTCTACATAAGTCTTTAAGTTCTTATTCAGTTTACATGGTAGAAATATCCATTTCAATATAGTATCTTCCCTCTGCACCAAAATCCCTGTGGGAGAGAGTCTGTAGAGGAGTATGACCAGAATGCAGTTAAGTTCTGAATTCACATGATCCACATGTGCCTCTCATATTTTCTCTTCTATTAGAGCCAATTCCTTGTCAGCTACAGCTTATAATTCTCGTGGACTATTTAAGTCCTTGTCCCCTTTTAGGGTATTGGGCAAATTTACTAGTCCATATTTAGGGATTCCAATGATGATCTATAATTTGGAAATGCTTCCTAACAATTTTTGAAAATAATTAAGTGTTGTACCTTAGCTGGGTGGTTGTGGCACATGCCTTTAATCCCAGCACTTGGAAGGCAGAGGCAGGTGGATCTTTGTGAGTTCAAGGCCAGCCTGGTCTACAGAGCAAGATCTAGGAAAGGCACAAAGCTATAAAGAGAAACCCTGTCTTGAGAAGAAAAAAAAAAAAACACCTTTTGGGCTCTAATTTTTTTGGAAATTTATCTTATATACTAAGTAATTAATACAATTTCCTCTTTGAATTCTTTCAGGAGCAATTTGTAATCCACACTGAGACAAAACTTTCTTTACTTCTTCAAATATGTTTTCCAAGGTGTCTAACTTTGGATCAACTAAAAATACATCATCCATATAATGGTGGATTATAGATTGTGAAAATTTTGCATGAATTATTCCCAACATTTCTTTTGCACAAAGTATTGGTACAGCTAGGACTATTTAACATTTCCTGAGAAAGAATCTTCCATTGATATCTCTTGACTGGCTGAGAATTATTACAAGTAGGTACTAAGAAGAAAAAATTTTCTCTATCCTTTTCTTATAGAAGTATGATAAAGAAATAGTCTTTTAAGTCAATAACTATAATAGGTCATTCCTTAGGTAACAGAGAAGGCAAGGGCATCTCATTCAGTAAGGAGCCCAGAGGCTGAAGTACTTCATTTATGGCTCTTAGATCTGACAGCATCCTCCATTTACCAGATTTCTTTTTAATAACAAATACAGGAGAATTCCAAGGATTGGTAGATTCTTCAATGTGTTGAGCACTTAACTGCTCCTGAACCAACTGTTCTAAAGCTTGTAGTTTCTCCTGTGTCATAAGCCATTGTCCAATCCAGACAGGTTTATCCAATAGCCATTTTAAAGGTAAGGCTGTTGGTACTTCTGAGAGTTTAACAGCAGTTGTGCTCTGGGTATATACAGCCTGAATGGTTGGTGGTTATTTTTTGTAGTATCTCATAATATTATTCACAGATATTTTATAGTATCTTATATTATTTCCAGTATCTTATAATATTGGTACCAGAATATGGACCAAAGAAATATTGGTCAATGTTCCACTCCTTGAGATGAGAGGAATTTTAATCTGGGTATTCCATTGCTATAACATGCCATGGACCAGCCTCACCATTTTCTGGAAGGTGCAATAATGACTTAGAGACAATGTTCATGCAAGATGACAGGTCACTCCAGGTTTCTGCAGTTGCTAAGTTTCTTTTGCTTCCCTAGCTTCTCTTAGCTTCTCTTACTTCTCTTAGCTTTTGATATAGCTTCTTTGGCTTTTGCTTTTGCTCTGGTAACCTCAGTCTTTTATTATCATAAGTAAAGAGGGAACAGAAAGAAAAGGGGAAATCACCCAATACAAAATGTTCTCATGATTCCAAAGGTTATTCTTAGAGAATCACCAATATTTTTCATTATCTCTTAATAAACACAAGAACTATCACAGACTTAACACCAAAGCAAGCATAATCTATTTTTATTATTAATGATTATATAATCTTTTGAGCACTTGACCCAAAGGCTAGCAACATGCAATTTCTCAAAAAAGGTAAAAATAAGAACAGTTGTCAATGTACCAGACAGTCATTTCCTTCTCATGCAGCCTGCTCCAACCTCAAGACCCCTACAGCCACCTAAGTTCCTCCTCAGTCCTCTGCAAACACTAAGCCCCATGACTGGTGGGCTACAATGACCTCAGACAAGAAATCTGTCCCTGCAAGTCAGAAAATTCTGTCCTTCTGTATCCAACAATTCCAAAGAAGACTTAATCTAATTTTCTGAGATTCTATGAAAGGAAGCTCACCTTTTCTGGCAGCTTCTTTTAATCTAGGAACCCAATAAAGCTTGTAGCAATCACTCCATCAATTGTCACATTATCTCCACACTCCTTCAGGTGGAATAAAAAATATCTGAATTAAAGTTGCCATCTCCCTCTTTTGGTGGAGGCCACCATTTTCCTCCTATTCTAGGTTCCCACACATTTAGTTTGTCATCCCATCTATATGTTACTCCATCCCTTTAGAGACTCAAGTTTTACACAATGTCCTTGGAATATCCTCAGAAGCTGAATTATTCATCATGGCCAATTTAAGTCTAGTGTGTTGATACACAATCATACCATGCGCTATAGTTGACCACATATTCGGTACAGTTTATCCAAGCCTAAAAAGCTTCCCTAGGCTGCAGGTTCTTTCCCATGAACTGCATAACTGCCTTACCCACAGCCTGAATGATTATCTCTGTGTAACTTCCTGTGAAATTTACTTCACTCCTTTCCTGTATCACAGAAATCACCATTGATCTGGGAACATAGAACATGAAGGTCAGGTAGAAGAAAAAGACTAGTATTACAAGAAATATGTATATGGAGGAGGACATGACATGTGCATGCCATAAAGCATGACCTTAGGACATGTAGACATTTCTGTTTTGGCCCTCTAGAGGCATGCTAAGCAGAAGATCCAAAAGGGAATTCACAGAGGTTGATGGTCCACAATCTCAGGTTCCCTTTTCTCCATTTTCTTCTGGCAGCAAGTCAGCCATCTTATATGCAGTCCCCAGCAATAACAGATCTCAGCCCTAAAGAGTCACTGCTAAATTTGCTAAATATGGTTTCAGCCTTTCCCTTTTTCCTTCTGGCCCTATGCATTCAACCCATCTCAAACTTTGTTTTAACTGAGATAGAGTTCCAATCCCTAGAAACTGGACATTTACTTTTTGAAGAGGCCAATTTGGATGCTGTGATTTTGGTGTTATTATAGTTACATCCATACCTATGTCTACTAGCCCTTCAAGGACAATGTTATTAATTCACACTTTAAGCTTTGGTCTTTGTTCATTTATGGGATTCTCCCAAAATATTGATTTTATGGTTTTGGGGGGAATTTTTGATCAAACTATCAAAGTTGTTCTATCATCCAATGCAATATCATTCTTCATTACATACTGGATTATTTAATTGTGCTAGAAAGGAATTTCCTCTACAGTGCCTGGAAATGTTTAGACCATGTTCAATGTGGGGGCTTGTAGGGTGAATACACCGCTCAGGCAGAAGCAGGGAAGAGAGTTATGTGACCCTTCTGCCTATCCTTTTAAGAGGTCACTTACAAGGGCAGGAAACACTGTCTCCTTTTGGCCCAAAAGGCCAAGGTCATGGGCAGAGCAAATACCACTACATTGGTATGGATTTCTTCAAAAATTGATAAGGACCATATTTGACTGAGGAAGACATCCAAAAAATCCTGGCTACAGACATGAAGAAAAAATTAGAAAAACTGCAAAACAGGTTACATATAACCTGATCCCTTTATATGAGAACAGTTTTGAGACTGGATGAGACATGATAAATCTTGTTGGCTAGAGTCTTCATTACAGTTTAGTTATACAATCTAAAAAGACTTATAAAGCTTACTGATACCTTTTACATCCTTAAACATAAAACAAAAAATTGTCTTTAGCTGACCTGTGCGCACTATATATTCTATACTTGTGTTAATACAGATATATATGTTACCTTTAAAATTTTGTGTGTTTTCAGGGAAAAAAAAAGCAGACATCAATGAAGACATGTAGACTAGGTGATTCTCAAGCTAGACAGGAAAGAGTAGATGAGACTTCCAGGAAGAGAGAGAAAAACTGGTAGGGGGAAACTAAGTGTGTGATTTCAGCAGCAGAGTTAAAGCAAGTGCCATGCTAAGAAGAGGTAACCAAGCCAGATGGCAGAACATATATTTAAAAAAAAATACAAGTTAACTAAGGTATAAGAGCTAGCTGGGGAAAATGCTAAGCTAAGGTAAAGCTTTCATAATTAATAGTAAGTCTCTGGGTCATTATTTGCAGGCTAGTGGTCCAAAGACAGACTAATAAGAAAGCTTGTTACAGAGCTGTCTTGGCTTCATATGGTCATGACTACCTCAATCTGTTTACATTGCTCCTGTCAACCTTTTTAGAATACACACCTCCATGCTGCTCATTTAGTCAATAGTTTCACCCCCTCCCACCTTGCTTTCCTTGCCTTTAGTCCCTCCACTCCCTGGAGATCAGCTGTGCCTAGGTTTTAATATAAAAATGGAGGTAGATGGAAAATCATTGAAATAGATCTGACTTTTCCTGTTCATCTTTACTTATTTTAATGAATTTGAATTACATTTAGGCTATTTCTCTTGGAGCAGGAAAGAGCTTTGGGTCCCAGAGTTTAAGTTTGATTATCTTTTCTCCTCAGTCTCAACCATCATTAACATCTTTGGTGTTGAAGTGAATGAACTCAGGGTTTTAGGCTACTCCTCTGTGACTGCTCATTTAAAAAAATATAAATAAAATTCCTGTTCTCAAAGCTATAATACTTCTACCACATTCTAGTGAAGGATATTTTATAGGCCTGGGCTCCTCTGTTGTAACATTCACTAGCAGACACTATACATCACACATTTCTATGATAACTATACTCATGGTTGAACCCAAAGAAATGACTCTGTTGAAATATATTTTAATGAGATAGGTGAGTACTTTGACTTCATGATGAGTTTATCATATAAAAAGCTTTTTGTCTTAGAAATGAATGGTGTCCTTAGTATCACCTACAAACTCAGTGTGTACTATCACTGCAATTCAGCACTTTTAAAGATATTCAAAATGAAGACCACAATAAATCTGTAGTTTTTCTCTCACATAATCTAAATATTTATTATGCACAAACTGAAAAGATTCCATTTCTTTTCTTGTCATAAAGGAGGAAAAGACAGCATGCTTTAGGTTCATAAAGGACTCACTATCAAACCCCCTGAAGTAACTGCTCTATCCACAAAACCCTTTGGCATTCATGAAACTAAAATTATAAAGACTTCTGCTTTTAAATGATACACTTGCTTTTACATGGTAATTAGCTAAGATGAACTAAAATGAGACAATTCATTCATAAAATAAATACCAAAGTTACATAACCAATATGCTCTAATTTTATAGTATCCCACTGTGTTTCCACAAGTTGTGGTGAAAATAAAAGGTATATACAGTGAATAATAGTTATACATGTAACCCATTAGAAAAAATAATATATTATCTCATTTAAGTATTGCAATAACCAAGAGGTAGGGTGGAAAAAGTTATTTTATTTGTGACTAAAACAGTAAGGCTTAGTGTGATCAAGTGACTTACTACTGAAGGTCATTACCTAGTTAATTATCTAGCCAGTGTTATTTTGATTACACCACTCTAATTAAGCTCTTTCTACATGGCTGAGGCATCAAGTCACTTCAGAGATTTTAAGAGTCTGATCAATAATTCAGGGAGCTTCTAATTGAATCAGTCAGAATTTATGGATGTATGAAAAATACTCTTTGAAAGACTACCAAAGGTCCTGTGACTGTCTCAACCTAACCCACCTTGTCTGACTGTTCCTCCAAATAAATTATTCAGATTAGCTATTCTATGTCTATATATCTCAAATAAAAAGAGTGATGACCACATTTTTTTCTACACAGCTCAGTAAACACAACAATACACATCTTACATAGTAAACAAATATACTTTGTCTATGAACAGGTAAAATCATCAGAAGAGTTCATTCAAATACAGAGAAATGGAAAACTGAGTCTGTCCTTCAAGCATGTTGTTAAAGAGTAAACACAATCTGAAACAAAATCTGACTGCTGTTTTTACAGCAGAGGAAGGAGACAGAGTGAGAATCTGAAGGTGTTATCAATGAACAGCAGGTATTTGCTGGTCAACTGGGATCAGTGATTTTAATTCTGGGAGGAAAATGATCTTTGGGAAGAAAATGAACCCAGTGTTCTTAGCCACCCTGGCAGAATCCCTGTCTACTGCACAACTAACTGGGTGTGAGAGCTAGCTCTACTCTCATGACTTGAGAGGGAATAATTATATCTTGAACTTACTTGTGCTGTTTGGATCACTTAACCCAGGAAAGAAGAAATCTGTTTCCAAGCTTTCAACAAGCACTTTGAGAGGTGCTGATATTATAAATAAAGAGAAAACAGTCAAAGTGATTGATATTTTTTTCACACTTAAAATACAAAATGAACTGAACATATTGTTTTTAAGCAGAAAATAAATGAATAAACATGTCTTAAGTCGGTATTATTCTTCAAATCAATAATCTACAGAACATTGGCATTGACTAAAGGACTTTATCACTGATAGTGTTGAGAGTGAGAAGGAAGTCCCTATCTTGCAAGGAAGACAGATCTGGATTCAAATTCTCACCAAATATTGAAAAAGATGTAGTCTGGCATAATTAAGGTTGTTTGTTCTGAAAACATGTAACCAAAAAACAAATGCAAGTAACAAAAAACAAATTGAAAAGAGAACTATGAAATAATATGGAATACAATATTCAGTCAGTCTTTGAAAAGTAGGAACATGTTTAAGGACCTTAGAACATGATGACATGTTAATGACATGATGATGGAAGTCTACAATTGTTTTTGTTACTTTTGAAGGTCATTGTCATGTTCTCTAGGAGCAAAAGTATTCTCTGAACTTTTGATTAATTTAAATGTATGGAGAAAAATCTTGTTTTATGGATGTGTATGACATGGAACCACACATCCAAAAACAATAGGTCTACTGCAGGTTGAGAAGTCTCCCTATAGGTAGAGCTTTTATCTTGGTAAATAAGTTTTAGTATGTCCTTTCCAGGTAAAGAATCCTGCCCATATTCTGAGCATGGAAACATAGTTTTTCCTCCTATAACTGACTATTTTTCTATCAATCATAGCAGTCTTTTAGGGGTCTACTTGATATTTCTGTCCTGCTTTCTTTGCAGATTTTTAGTCATGAGTGTGACTAAAACACAAAGTCATCTTCATTAACCATTATTTTCCTCATACAAAATCACAAATTTCCAACTGAAAAACTCAATACATTCTCAAGGAGGTACAGATGCTGTAGTTTGGATTGGAAAACCTTAAAATAGAATCCACAGTGAGTTTTTCATTAAAAGTAAGACAGAAAGAACAGCAACATCCCATGAATTAATTATGTACATTAGCTTGTGATCAGAGAGCCTCCTATTACTTTGCATTTCCACTAAGAAACTTGTTAAATACTCAGGACTCTTGGGGGCATGTTTTTTTGTTAATACCTCCACTGTTTCTGGTTGTTCTTGTGCTTAGCTATCATTAGTGTAAAGAACATATTCTGTTCTCTGTAAGATATGAAGAACTATATAACAAGCAGTACTTTCTCCCCCATGAGGCAGAAACAGAAGACAGCAGGTGATATAAGATGCCAGAGGCATATTGATACTCTCCTTCAGTTCATAAAACAGCTTTATTTATCTCAACACAGGGGAAGAAAAGACTGATAATGCACATTTCTGTACTTGTCACACATTTTTTCAAAGTGGAAATCTCAAGTTGCAGGTGAAAACCTGATGTTAATTTTCATTACCCCTGTCATATGCCTTTAGAGTAATCTTTCATTCTCCCACTCCATGAACATTTTTATCATTTCAATAACAGATACCAGGGGAAATACAAAGTAAAGCAAACAAGAAGTCTACAGATAAGTTAGCAAAGAATGAATCATTTTTATAATGCATTTAAGCAATATTTTATCTTATTTTCCCTTTGTGAAGGCTTGTATTTCTGAAAAACTATCATTTCTATACACTGAAAAATGGGAAAAATTTTTGAAAAAGTTATTAATGTGATTCTGATTTGATACCTCATTTGATGGGGTTCCTATCAGTTACTTTCTTCTGGTCATTGCAATATCAAGGGTCTAGAGCTAATGATAAAGAATCGAATCTAGCAGCTTATGTATAATCAAAGAAGATTATGGAATGCTGGAGAATATATGGTCACCCAAGGGTGATCAGAAATTCAATTTGAAGCATGCCAGATCATCTCAATTGTGATGGAAGTTATATTTTAAATTAAACTAAATAGCTTGTACTAAATTTTAGATAAACTATTTTAAAAGCTTTAAATATTTTGTTGAGCAAGCAAAAGGCTGCTTTGACATGAATTAGGGGCAAGGCTGCTGCTCTGTGTTTCCCCTGAATCAGAAGCCTGCTGAAAACAGTTAAACAGATGTGTGGTTTTTCTTGATACTATTTTCTTTTCCTATAACTCTATCAGAGATACAGGTAGATTTGAAGGTGGAAAGCTCCTCCCAGAAATAGACTAAAACATGATGTAACAAGAAATAATATGCTGTAGTCTGTACTTGTCACACATCTTTTCAAAGTGGAAATCTCAAGTTGCAGGTGAAAACCTGATGTTAATTTTCATTACCTCTATCACATGCCTTTGGAGAAATCTTTCATTCCCCCACTCCATGAACATTTATATCATTTCAATAACAGATACCAGAGGAAATACAAGGGTAAGCAAATAAGAAGGCTACAGATAAGTTAGCAAAGAATGAACCATTTTTCAGAGATCAGTTAGCATTTGCCCTAAACTCACTTATGTTATAAGAATAATGGGAATGTTGGCTTTCTGAAGTGCTGGGAATCAAACCCAGGGCTTTGGGAATGCATGCCAGTGCTATGTCATTGTTTTATATTCCTTTGTGGAGACAATGGCTTTCAAATTCTATTTTCTACATCTATGCCACTTGTACTTGCCTTCCTCACACTTCATCTGTTTGACCAGGTATAAATCTTGATTTTCCTGTGTTCTTGTGTGCTTAAAGATATCTAAAGTCCTTCACACTCTCAAGAAGCAAATATACTGGTAGGTCTGACTGTTGTTAAGAATGAATGAAGCAGGTTTGTCTACATTAGAGCTCTTGGACATACCTTAGCTCTGAAACAGCTATAGGAAAAGAACAAGCCTCTCATGAGGAGTCAGCAGAACCTGGTACATTCAATAGAGGCAGGTCAAAGCCCCTCTCCCTGCATCAAAGCTGTGCAAGGTGTCCCACCATAGAGGCCATTCCTTTTTAGAGGAGGGAATGGGGGGTGGGTTGGGTGAGGAAGGATGGAGGGACAGATGTAGAGAAGAGAGGGGTATCTGTGGTATATGTAAAATGAATATAAAATTCCTTAAGAAAAAAGAAAAAAAAATCTTGCACTGTGGTAAATTAGGTATTACATATATTTATTGTTTTATTTAGGAGTCCTACTTCTTGGCATATACTAAACATTTCCCAAGAATGTCTTGCAGATATATTTACTACACATCATAAAAGATGAGGTGCTCATTGATGGCTTTCCAGATGCTTCTCTTTCATTCCACTCAGACTTCAACTATTTTCTCTGACGTCTCATGGAATATAGGATTCAAGCTGATTGGATTTCCTGGGGTCTCCTTAAAATGGTTCTGTACATGTATCATATGAGTGTGTACATTAACTTCTCCTCCATGACTATTTATATTTATATATGATCATATGGATGTATGTAGTTAGAGTTTTCCTGTCTGTCCCAGTTAGGACAAATCTCTCTTACCCGCCAGTCCCACAGTCGCTCAGACCCAACCAAGAAAGTACACAGAAACTTACATTGTTTAGAAACTGTATGGCCGAGGCAGGCTGTTTGTTATCTACTTCTTTTCTCTTAAATTAACCCATTTCTGTTAGTCTATACTTTGTCACATGGCTTGTGGCTTACCAGTGTCTTTACATGTTGCTTTTTATGGCGGCGGCTGGCAGTGTCTCTCCAGCCTTCTACTTCCCAGAATTTTCTTTTCTCTTGTCCCGCATATACTTCCTGCCTGGCCACTGGCCAATCAAACTTTATTTACATAGAGCAATATCCACAGCACTTCCCCTTTGTAGATGTATCCTGCTTGTTAAATAAGAAACACAGAACCAATTGCAGAGTTAAAAACCAGGAGGTCAGAGCAAAAGCGGAAAACCTTACCCTTCACTGCTTCTGCGGTTCCTCCTCTCCGCAAGAGACCTACTTCTGTGTGTCCTGTCTATTTAAAGACTTTCTGTTCTGTTTTCTCATTGGTTGTAAACCCAGCCACATGATCTCCTTGTCACTGCCTGTTTGTACAGACCTCCAGGTCATCTATGGTTGGTATTGAGATTAAAGGCGTGTGTCTGCCATGCTGGCTGTGTCCTTGAACACACAGAGATCTGCCTAGCTCTGCCTCCCAAGTGCTGGGATTAAAGGCATGCCCCACTACTGCTCGGCTTCTGCTCTGGCTTGCTCTGACCTCAAGGCAATTTTATTGACATACAAATAAAATCACATTTCAATACAAATAAAATATCACTATACCCCTTTTCTTTTTTTTTTTTAAAGGAAGGTTTTAACTTTTACATAGTACAATTACATATAACAAAACAATTATCAAGCAAGAATTATAGTTACAATATTAAAGAAGATATCTTATCTATCTTATATTTATGAGTCTAAGGTTTTATATTTAATGTATCTTTTATCATAACTGAGGAAATTATAACTATCTAGTCTTTAACCACATCAAAGACCTCAGAAGGATATAATATTACCTGAGAACCGGGAGAAGGATGTAAGCATTTTTTAGGAGTCTTGCAAGAGTAGACAGAGACAGCTGGCAGCCTGGACAGTCACCTAATGTTCCTTTGTAAAGTTGGGGCATTTGTCTTCAGCCCACAGGGCTAGAGTCTCTTGGTCACTTCTCTCAGTGTCCTGTAGAATGTCTGGCAGTTTCCTCTGCGAAGCAGAAACCTGAAGGACCATTTTGTCAAGCAAAGTTTAGTGGTCACCTTTCTATGGGTCCTGCATGTACAGTCCGATCAAGCAGTCCAGGCAAGAACAGTTTCTTGTCCAAATGGCTATTTTTGCCAAGGTGAAAATAAAAGTGTCTTCAATGCTCATCCTCCTCTCTGAAGTAAATCGGTGCTGCCAGGAGCAGACATTCCTCACTGTTCACAAAGTCTAAATTTTAAAAATATTTTAAATGCCATATTCTGTAGGTCTTTGAAGTATTTGAAGATTACCTATCTATCTGAAATATCTCTATGTATATATAGAAGACTTAAGTAACATGGCTAAGAGTATGATTATCATAGATGACTAATTATTAATCTATTTTTAATTATTTATTACAATTTAAAATGAGCTATACAAACATAATACCTTAAACATGAGTAGAAATATGCACACAGTATAATAAAATTAACTTTAAGTTTGTATCAATAGACTAAAATCTATACCAATGAAAATCATTTTAAACAAGTTGTTGCTTTTTAGAAGTTCCTTAATCTACCCTTTCATCCTATTATATCTGTATCATATCCCCCTTTCTTCTTTAGAAAGAGATCTCATTTATAATCAAACTGTTTTAAAGAAAAATATTGGTTTTTTTCTGTCCCACACCAGAGGGCTCTTTTGATTTGGGACATAAGAATCTCTTAACCTTGTTTTTAGTAATATGTCTGGGTTTAGAGAAGGAGTGAGCCAATTCCATCTCCAAAGTCAGCTTGATAATTTTGGGAATGTGGGCGTAGTTTCTCTTACTACTTCCTGTTGGAGGGGGGTGCTGTTTCTTATGGGGACATAAAGAAAATTTTAGGATTATGGAGTAGTCCATTAGGGTGAACCTCTGAGTCAGTTGCCTTGAAAGCATTTTGGATGTTGGATCATCTGGGCCATGGTGTCATTGGAGACCTTTCAGGTGGTCTTGGCTGATCAAACCTGATGTATCTTAATATGTAACAAATCCAAGGCCTCTGGCTTTTTGTGGAAACAAAAGCAGAGACTCTTTTTTAAAGCAACATATCCTTATATCCAAATTTTGAACTCAAGTTACCTTTAAAATTTACATATTTGTTTAACTCAACAGCTTTTACAATCAAATCTTTTTCTGTAGTTAAAAAACGCAAAGACAAGACAAACCAGATTCTCTGTGTAATATCCATCTTTGTAAGACTGAAACACTGCTGTGGCTGCTGGCTCTACCCACCTCAGCTTCCCAACATGGTGGTGGTACAGTTTACTGCCAGTTCTGGGTCTGGAGCCATGTGTACCATCAACTATCAGAAGCAGTTCTATCAAAGTAGCGCATAGCCCAGAAACCCCCCCCCTTTTTTTTAACTAGCAAAGGCTAAATCCACCATGTAGCAGAGTAAAGTGTTGCTTGTAGATTTTTTTATTCCCACCACACTGTAGATGAGATGCACACGCCAGAAACCCGCCATAGTAGCTAAAACCGGCAGGCTGCTGCTAACTTGAGAGAGACAATTAGGAAGTTGTTTTTAGCTCTGTTTTAGAATCTTTTTTCTCAGGTTTTAGGTGGAAACTCTTGCCCCACGTTGGGCGCCATTTGTAGTTAGAGTTTTCCTATCTTTCCCAGTTTGGACAAATCTCTCTTACCCGCCAGTCCCACAGTCACTCAGACCCAACCAAGAAAGTACACAGAAACTTACATTGTTTAGAAACTGTATGGCCGTGGCAGGCTGTTTGTTATCTACTTCTTTTCTCTTAAATTAACCCATTTCTGTTAGTCTATTCTTTGTCACATGGCTTATGGCTTACCAGTGTCTTTACATGTTGCTTTTCATGGCGGCGGCTGGCGGTGTCTCTCCAGCCTTCTACTTCCCAGAATTTTCTTTTCTCTTGTCCCGCCTGTACTTCCTGCCTGGCACTGGCCAATCAACTTTATTTACATAGAGCGATATCCACAGCAGATGTGTACACACAATTAAACTTCAGTGACTCTGAAAATTCATATATTTTTATATGTGTATGCAAATACTCTCTAGTCACTTACCCTGAAGTAATCTTATTCATTGACTTATAGTATGTCATCCATACATTTTAACCTAGTGTTCATCTCACAAATTGATTAAGATATGGAACTATTCAGTGTTCATGAGGTAGCACTTTACAAAATTATTTCCTTTCATAGTTGCACTAAAGTTATGCAACTTTGGTGGAAGTTTTCTGTTTGCCTATCTTTATAGCATTATGAGTTAAGGTTGGCCATTTTATTTTTGGTAAAGAAAAAACATTATTTTTCTGAAGTCATCTAGCAATATAGCTATGAACTTATAGAAACAGTTATACAGCTCCTATAGAAGATTTTATGTCATTGTTTCAGAGCACATGGGTAAACATACACATTCATACAGATATAAACATGCAAGACAACCATTGCATTTAACACTGTCACATTAAATAAAAACACATGGCTGTGGAATATTCCTTTACATTGTGTAAATACATGTTACTCTGATTGGTTTAATAAAGATGTTGACTGGCCAATAGCTTGAAGGGATAAGGTTGGGGGAGAGCAAAACAAATAATGCTAGGAAGAAGGGCAGAGTCAGAAGAATTGTTAGAAGATGCAGAGAAAAACAAGATGTGCATGCCATACTGAGAAAAGATACCAAGCTATGTGGCAAAACATAGATAAGCAATATGGGAATAATATAAATGTAAGAGTTAGCTAGTAACAAGCCTGAGCTATTGGCTGATCATTTATAATTAATAATAAGTTTTCTGAGCAGTTAATTGGTAAAAAGCTGGTGGGACAGAAAAACTACACCTGTGTTAGGGCAGACTATGATGAAACATCTATCAAAGTAATTTCTGATATTAAAGGGAAATCCTTGATATATTTTCAAATAACTGGCATTCATATTTAGAAAATCTTTAATAATAATAGATTTTAAATATTATTACATACAGAAGAATTTAAATGTCAAAATATGCCAAAATGTTGATATTTGTATTTTAATGATACAACATTTTTCATTTAGAACTGGAAACCTGATACCAAGGTTGTTGAAGAATAAAACATAGTTTAATCATATTGCTAAAGACACATATTTTTGACAGCTCATCCTGGAAAGGATGTGGAGCAAGGGGAACACTCCTCCATTGTTGGTGGAAGTACAAACTTGTAGAGCCACTTTGAAAATCAGTGTTGGCTTCTCAGAAAACTGGGAATCAACCTACCACAAGACTCAGCTATACTGCTCTTGGGCATATGCCCAAAGGATGCTCAATCATACACAAGAACACTTGATCAACTATGCTCATAGCAACTTTATTTGTAATAGTTAGAACCTGAAAATGACCTAGATATTCCTCTATAGAGGAGTGGATAAAGAAAATGTAGTACGTTTAAGCTGTTAAAAACAAGGACACCAGAAATTTTGAAGGCAAATGGAGGGAACTAGAAAAACAATTGTGTGAGGTAACCCAGACCAATAAAGACAAACACATATTTATTCACTCATAAGTAGATATTAACTGTAAAATAAATGATAACTATGCTATAATCTACAGACCCCAGAAAGAAAGTTCATAGGGATACACCCAGATGTCTTTGAGAAGGGGAAACAGAAGGGATTTCCTGAGTGGACTAAGGGCAGGTAGGGATGTGAACATGAGTGATCAGGTTGTGGGGGGGACATGGAGCAAGAGAGTGCTAAGGTAAACTGTTGAGGGGTGCTTTGGGGGAGCTGGATGGAAGCCTAGTTCAGGGGAATCTCTCAGGAGTCTATGGGGAGAACCCCAGATTAGACTCCTACCAATAGTGGATAAGTAGCCTGAACTGGCCACTTCCTGTGACCATATTGGTACCTAGCCCAATTGCAACTGATGGAGGCAGATGCAGAGACCCATAGCCAAACATTAGGCAGAGTTTGGGAATCCTGCAGAGGAGAAGGAGAAAGGATTGTAGGAGTCAGAGGGATCAATGACACCATGGGAAGGCTTACACAATCAACTAACCTGGGCTCATAGGGGCTCACAGAGACTGAACCAAAAACCAGAGTCTGCATGGAACTGACATAGGTACTCTGATAATATGTGACTGTTGTGTAGCTTGGTCTTCTTGTGGGACTCCTAACAGTGGGCAACAGGGGCTATCTCCAACACTTTTACTGGATTCTAGGACCCTACTTCTTGTACTGGGTCACCTTGCCCAGCCTTAATACATGGGGAGGTGATTAGTCTTACTGCAACTTGATACTCAATGTTTTATTGATACTTGCAGGAGACTTGCCCTTTCCAGGATGGAGATAGAAAAGGAGAGAATTGGAAGATGGAAGCGGGGAATGGAGAAAGGGCTTGGAAGGGGAGGATTGGGGGATAGGCTGTGGCTGGGATGTAAAATAAATAGATGAATAAAAAAGAATAAAATTAAAAAGACATGTATTTGTGTATGTGTGCATGTGAATGTGAGTAAACTTATTCATAAGTGTTCATTTGTGAATGTAGTATGAATGTGTAGTTTATGTGTGTGGAGGTAAGGGTATAAGCATGAATATGTGAATTTTGGTAAGCATGTTTACAAGCATTTGTGTGTGTGTGTGTGTGTGTGTGTGTGTGTGTGTGTGTGTGAATGTGTATGTGATTTTAGGAGTGCTTGAGGGGTTTTGTGAGTATGAAAGTGTACGGGTGTGTGACTGACCGTTTAAAAGCATGTCAATGTGAGTCCATGAGACTGTGTGAGTATGAATGGGTAAATTTGGTATGTGAGAGAGAACATGTATGTGTGAATGTATATGTGTCTTTATATAACTACATGACTGAGGGTGTGTTATCATGTGTGTAAGGGGTAGAGTATGTGGGCATGTGCAAATAGTATTATAAAAGTATAATATTATATAACTGCAGTGCTGTGTGAGAGGATGTGAGTGATAAAGTGTTGGGCATGAAAGCATGTGAGTAGTAGGTGGCACAAATCTTAAAGTGTCTTATTAATAAAAAACAAACATCGAGCCAGGTATTGGGGTGAACGCTGAAAGATCAGAGAAACAGAACAAACCATATCCAACCTCACCCTTGCAACTTCTCAGCTGATCTTGTTTCCTCAAACTTGAAGCCTCTGAGTCCTCATCTGAATGGATCTCAGCTGAACTGCTGCTAAAAGCCAAAAGCTTAACAGACTCTAGTTCCTGGTCCTCACACCTTAAATACCTTTCTGCTGCTGCCATTACTTCCTGGGATTAAAGGCGTGTGTCACCATGCCTGGATGTTTCCAGTGTGGATTTAAACTCACAGAGATCCAGATGAATCTCTGGCTCCAGAATGCTAGAATTAAAGCTGTGTGTGCCACCATTTTCTGACCTCTATGTCTGTCTAGTGGCTGTTCTGTTCTCTGACCCCAGGTAAGTTTATTAGATTGCACAATATATTGGGGGATACAATATCACCACAGTAGTGTGCATGAGCATGAGTGTATGATTGTGTTATGTGAATGAGTGTGACTTTGAGAGTGAAGTAAAGTGCCAGTTTGACTGGGATTGAAGATGAATAGATGAGACTATCATTGCTAATGTGTATGAGACCATAGTGCAGGTGTGTGAGCATACATGACAGTGTGATTTTGTGGTTTTTAGGTTTGAATGTGTGTTGGTGTTTGAGGGAGAATTTGAAAGCATGTGAGAGTTTGGGTTTGTGTCACTTTGTAACTAGATGTGTGTGACTGTATATTAAATGGGTATGTAAATATGAGTGGGAGAGTGAGCACATTTTGTTTGTATGATAGCATGTAAATATGTATAGGTGTGTGAGCATGAGTATGATGAATATGTATGACTGAGTTAGTGCAGTTGTGTGTGTAATCAAGTGTTATTGAGTGAGTATGTGTTTTTGTGTGCACATGTTTGGTGTGTTTGTGATGTGAATGTGTATAAGTGTGCAATTTTGTGGCTTTCATGCATGATAGGAAAGCATAGTGAGATGGTGGTAATGTGTGTTAATGAACGAGAGTGTGTGTGTAGCTGGATCATCTCAGATAGCATTTAAATTACTCTCTAAAGGAAGCCTCTGATTGATCTGACTGGGAGGAAAGGCCTTTAACTCTTCCTGTATCATATTCTACCTGGGAGGGTTGGTTGCTAACATGAAACACTGAAGAGAAGGTAGTGAGTAACAGCCCACAGAACTGGCTGAAATGTGGACTAGGGTTTAATGACACTCTGAGTGTTTTCTGAGAATGATTTAAATTACAAATAATATTTTCTGTGTAAGCTTTTAAAATTATTTTTGGGGATCATAGCTTGTTTTATTTTGTGCTATAAAATTAACAGTATTAAATGACTTTTATTCTTAGAATACATTGAGTGTCTTTTCTTAACAGATTAGTGCCTTTTTATTTTTGTATTCCATTTTATGTTACTGGTCCCAGCATCAAAGCCCTTATTTCCATGGCCTGTTTGTACATTGTCTCAATAAAACTTGCACCAGCTGGTGGTGGCAGCAAAATAATAATAATGATAATAATAATAATAATAATAATAATAATAACCACACCAAACAAAATCCCAAGGGAAAGTTTTCAGCAACTAAACAGTGGAAGTTCATAATGCATAGAAAACAAGAATAAAATGGCAATCTGTCTAGGGACAGAAATGTCCCTAGAAGACATGCAGAAAGGCAAGCCCTAACTTTGTGCCATGTATGTTTAATGAAGGAACTGGCAAAGTATTGAACCAAACAAAAAGATTTACTTTCATTGACATTAAATCATAAACATATTTTTAAAGTATTAATCTTCAGTAAATGTCCACTACATTGGCTTTGTCCATATTGATTCTCACTTTACATCATTGCCCTCTTTCTCTTGATCACTTTCTGCAGTAACTAAAAAGTCCTGTCCATTTTTCTTTGTAAGAAATCCCCACTTATTCTTGAACATCTCCAGTCATCTTCAGAGCTGCTTGCTTTGGAATTCTAGATAAGAACAGAGCATTGATTCATTGCAAGCCTTCCATTATTTGCTTCAGAAAAACAAAAGAAGCACTACTCCTGCAAGCAATTACTTTAGAAAACAAACCCAAATGCAGCAGAATAAAAAACAATGGGATTCACACTTCATTTCATTCATTTTGACAGTTGCAGAAATCCAAGTCCAATCACATCACTATTACAGTCATAGGCACAGGCTGCAAACAAAGAGAAGTCATGTTATTGTCAAAGCAATCCTTGTTTTCAGCAGAAATGATTAGAAAGTCACCAAGTTACTTTCTCTAATCTTGGCAAACTTTAGTAAGAAAGAGTTTTCTAAATTTTCCAGAGCCCATATGGCCATTGAGTAACTTAAATCCCCCTATGCACTGTCTCACAAAACCAGACATTTGCACTGCAATCCTTTTCCTAGGGTGTTGTCTGCAAGTTTTGTTCTGAGGCAGCTTGAGCTCTGAGCAGTGGCAAACTACCCAGTAAGGCCTTGGTTGCAGAAGGGGAATGCAGAAAGACCTCCTTTTGCTTTCTCTAGTTTTCTCTTTAAGGTAGAAATTTGGCATAAGAAACCATTAGAATATCTTGAGAAGATGGGTTTGCAAATATAGCTAATACATTGATGTAAGTATCTATTCAAAGTTATGATGCACTATTTAAAGATCATTAAGACTTATGAGTAAACAAATAAAATATTGCAATACAGAAATTAGCAAAATTACAAATCAGCTATTAAAATAATAGCTTGGAGACTGAGTTTTGTAGACAAGCAGGAATGGAGTGAGCAATTGATGTTTTCCACTGTAGCTACATAAATCAATTTTAACTATGCCAGGCAGAAATTTGATACAAGCAGTTCATAAATAAAATGAGGCTACAATTTTAAAAAACAAATTTATAAAGGATATTAATTATGGATTAATATCTATTTCAACACTTGTCTCCTAAAAGGAACCTCATGATAGCAATAATATGGGGAGGTCAATATTTATTGTTATACAGTTATCAAATGAAAATAGTGAAATTCAAAGATTTAGTCATTTGTCTGAGATTACTTAGAACTACTAAAGGGCTAAACAATTTTAAGGCAAATAGAACAACAAGAAAAGACTTCTTACTATGAAAATACTATTGAAACATTTGAAGCAGGGTCAAAAGAGAAAATAATTCAAAATTGTTGTAAATCCTATAGAAGTGAGATGTTGTGTCATAACACTCAAGCTGCACTACATAGCACTAGGGCATGACATTCTAACATGGTAAGGATAATAAATATGATGTTTATTTTTGCTAAAATAAACAGAACACTGTAACTAGTACACTGTAAACTAGGTTCAGTGTCTGATGCTGCCTTTTTTTATTTGTCTCAGTAAAGTGAGGTCAGAGGTAAAGAGTAAGGATGATGCTGACAGGTGAAATGATGTTGATAGGTAAATAGCAGGAACTGACCCTGCCAGTCTGGACCACTATACCATCATTTATCTCAGCTCCTAGAATGAAGAAGCAGAGAGGAGGACACTTGCTTCTTTGGGGGCTTTTCTGGATGTTTTGATTTCCTTGAGATATAAAGTCTCTTGTAGATTTCTTTAGTGATGACCAAATGCCTTTTCCTTGGAGGTCAATTCAGAATGTGTCTCTGTGTTACTTATTCTCCTTTATTTCTGTGCAAAACCATGTTTTTCTGTTTCTACTTCTATGTCATATTTTATAAAAAAAAAAAAAAAAAAACAACAAAAAAAACAAAAACCAACCATGGATAATTACTTTCTAACACCCAAACAAAATTGTATATACAAAATTGTGTATTAAGTGGTAACAGGCCATGTATAGTTATGGAAAGTATGTAGGCAGGGTCAGAAAGAAATAAGACTTCAAAAGCTGAAATGTCCCCATACAGGCCTCTTGAGGTTAGGGAACAAATACAAGGATTGAAGCTAAGAAATGCATTTCGAGGAAACAGTATCCTCTCTCAGACACAAATTGTCACCTCCTTGTGTTTTAATAAATATTCTTAGCATCACTAATTGGAACAAACCCTAAAATTTAAGAAAACTAACAAAAAAATCTGGTGGGTTTTGGTAAAAGCAAGAGGTGCTAACTACAGAAAGTAGTAGTGAATTTCTAGTCAGGGATCTATCACAGCAATAATCTCCTCTCATAAGATAGTCTCATATAAAATTATCATTTTTCTTCCATCCCATGGTGTGGATGACCTAGTAATTAGTACATATTACCAGAGTGTTGGAGATATTACAACAGAATGAGACCCTCAATATAAATCTCAGAAATATTTGAAGTAGTAATAAGTAGAATAATTAGAAGTAAACTCTCTCTGTATATAAACAGTATTGAGTTATAATCTGATGGAGTTATGACTGAGTTGTGTGCTACTGTTTCCAATCCCCCTGAAACTGCATAAGAGCCTACACTGTGCACTTAGGTAGTGGTCATGCAGTGGTTAACAACAGGGATGAACTATAGACTGGCATTGGATTTAAAACTAACTCAGTCATGAAAAAACTGCATGTTACGCACTTACGTTTTGTACCACCACAGTGCAAAGTTCTGGGGACAGAAAGGACAAAGAAACCTTCACTCTGAGTACTTTTTCCTTCATTAAAAATGCATTCTGTGTTTCAAATATGCTACCACTAGGACCATTTCATGAACATAATTCTGTGGTGGGAAGTGCAGTGACAGTAGTATGTAACTACCAGTAGTGTCAAATTGCAAAATGGTTCCATCTTCCCAAGCACAAACCATGGACTCATTAAACTTATCTCCTTGCCTTCTTTCAGAACCCTGGCAATCTTAACACAATTTTCTGCTTCTGTGAATTTTGCTTTATATAAGTGAAATCATAAATGTCTGGCCTTTTGAATCCCATATGTTTTATTTTCAAAGTAATTTTCTCTCATAGTATTTTCAGGGTTAACCCATAATGGGGCACATATTAAAACTACTTTTCTTTTAATGGCCAAATATTCTTATACTATCTGCACATACTGCATTGTTCCATACATTCATCTTTTAGAAACTGTGAAAATGTTACTGCAATTATTGGTGTGGAAGCATTCAATTGAGATCCTATTTTCAATTATTATGGATATATAACTAATTTCTTGGGTCTTGGCAATTAATAGAAAATATGGGGAAGAAAAGTACCAACATGTGGAATTGGTAGTACTACTAGGACCAATTGTTTCCTGTGATTTAGAAGAAGAAAATAGCCACAAAGAACAAGTACAGAAATAATTATAACAGAAAAATAAAATGAGTGGCATAGTAAATATTCTAAACTATGAATCCATACCTCACAAGAGGCAAGGAGTTATAGAGTAGAGAGCAGTCACAGAAACATCTGATACAGAGGAATAACTGGAGACTGATTGTATAAATATTCACCAGTAACCTTTAGTTTCCTAATATTCTCCAAATACACGCATGATCCATTTATCCCCACCATTCAGCTCTTCAATTCATGTTGCAGTCATTTTCTCTGATCACCTAAACTGAAATAACACTATATAAACTAGCAATCTTTATTTAAAGTTTCCAACATGTTTTGCATTCTTCCATAGCATCATAGTTCATTTTCAAAAATTCCTTTGCATGGGATTGAGTGTGTCTAGTCAATTAACTGCTACATTCTTGAAGAAACTATGGTAGCCTATGGTAGTTGACTTGAAATAATGTCATTGAAAGAATGAACCAGCAGAGCCTGCCAGCACCCAACTGGCCTAAGAAGTGAGTCTTTATCCTCATATCGTAGCTCCCTAGCCCCTAGGATTTGGGCCCAGGGGCACAACACTGCACCCCTATACACCCACCCATTGCAGTTCCAGTTTCAGGCCAGTTGTCAGGCAGAACTCTTGCACACAGGACAGACTACCACCTTTTATAGGAAATGCCTATAAAAATACAAGAAGGTTACATAACACCAAATAGACTGGATCCAAAAAGAAAAGTACCCTTGCCACATAATAATCAAACCACTAAACCTACAGAATACAGAAAAAATATTAATAGCTGCAAAGGAAAAAGGCCAAGTAACATATAAAGGCAGACCCATAAGAATAACACCTGACTTCTCAATGAAGACTCTAAAAGCCAGAAGGTCCTGGACAGATGTTATGCAGATACTAAGAGACCATGGATGCCAACCCAGACTATTATACCCAGCAAAATTGGAATAAACAAAATATCCTATGGTAAAACCAGATTTAAACAATATTTCTCCACAAATCCAGCCCTACATAAAGCACTTGAAGGAAAAATCCAACCTAAGGAAGTTAGATACACCCATAAAAACACAGGTCCATACTAACAAATATGAAAGAAGAGAAACACACAACACTACCACCAAAAAATAGCAGGAATTAACAATAACTTGTCATTAATATCCATCAATATCAATGGTCTAAATTCACCTATAAAAGACACAGGCTAACAGAATGGATATAAAAACAATATCCATCCATTTGCTGCATACAAGAAACACGCCTCAACTTCAAAGACAGATACCATCTCAAAATAAAAAGCTGGGAAAAGACATTCCAACCAAATGGATTTAAGAATCAAGCTGGTGTAGCTATCCTAATATTTAATGAAATAGACTTAAAACTAAAATCAATTGAAAGAGATTGGGACGGACACTACATATTTATCACAGGGAAAATCCGACAAGATGAAATCTCTATCCTGAATATTTATGCCCCAAATACAAGGGCACCAACATTCATAAAAGAAATATTACTAAAGCTTAAATTGCACATCAAACCCCATACACTAGTAGTGGGAGACTTCAACATCCCACTCTCACCAATGGACAGGACTGCCTGACAGAAACTTAACAGAGAAATAAGGGAAATAACAGACATTATGACTCAAATAGATTTAATAGCTATCTACAGAATATTCCAACCTAACACAAAAGAATATACCTTCTTTTCAGCACTCCATGGAACTGCTTTGTCACAAAGCAAATCTCAACAGATACAAAAAAAAATTGAAACAACCTCCTGTGTCTTATCAGACAACTATGGCTTGAAGTTAGCCTTCAATAACAACAAAAATTACAAAAAGCCTATAATCTCATGGAAAATGGATAATGCCCAATTGAATCACCAATGGGTCAAGGAAGAAATAAAGAAATAAATTAAAGATTTCCTAGAATTCAATGAAAACGAATGTACTACATACCCAAACTTATGGTACACCATGAAAGCAGAGCTGAGAAGAAAATTCATAGCTCTAAATGCACACATAAAGAAGTTGGAGAAATGTCACACTAGTGACTTAACAGCACAACTGATATCTCTAGACAAGAAGAAGCAAACTCACCCAGGAGAAACAGATGCCAAGAATTAATCAAATTGAGGGCTGAAATCAACAAAATAGAAACAAAAAAAACAATACAAAGAATCAATGAAACAAAGAGTTTGTTCTTTGAGAAACTCAACAAGATAGATAAGCTGTTTTCCAAATTAACCAAAAATCAGAGAGAGAGCATCAATATTAAAAAAAAACAGAAATGAAAAGAGGAACATAAAAACAGACAATAAGGAAATACAGAGAACCATCAGGTCATACTTCAAAAACCTCTACTCTACAAAATTGGAAAATCTGAAAAAAATGGATGATTTTTCTGGATAGATAGCCCAACCAAAGTTAAATCAAGACCAGATAAACTATTTAAATAGACCAATAACACCTAAAAATAGAAACTGTCAATAAAAGTCTCCCATCCAAAAGAAGCCCAGAACCAGATGGTTTCAGCACAGAATTCTACCAGATTTTCAAAGAAGAGCTAATATCAATACTCTTTAAATTTTTCCACACCATAGAAACAGAAGGATCATTACCAAATTTGTTTTATGAGGCTACAGTTACCCTGATACCCAAAACACACAAAGATGCAACAAAGAAAGAGAATTACAGACCAATCTCCCTCATGAACATCGATGCAAAAATACTCAATAAAATGCTGGCTAACCAAATCCAGGAACACATCAAAGAAATTATCCACCATGACCAAGTAGGCTTCATCTTCATCCCAGAAATGCAAGGATGGTTCAACATATGAAAAATCTGTCAGTGTAATACACCATATAAACAAACTGAAAGAAAAAAAAAAACACATGAACATCTCATTGGGTGCTGAATAAGCCTTTGACAAAAATCCAACACCCCTTCATGATAAAGGTTCTAGAGATATCAGGAATACAAGGTAACATAACTAAACATAATAAAGTCAAGTTACAGCAAGCCAAGAGCCAACATCAAATTAAATGGAGAGAAACTAAAAATGATTCCACTAAAAACAGGAACAAGAAAAGGCTGTTCACTCTCCCCACACTTTACAGTACTTGAAGTTCTAGCCAGAGCAACAAGACAACAAAAGGAGATCAAGGGGATACAAATTGGAAAGGAAGAAGTCAAACTTTCATTATTTGCAGATGATATGATAGTATACATAAGTGACCCCAAAAATTCTACCAGGGAACTCCTTCAGCTGATGAACTCCTTCAGTAAGGTGGCAGGATACAAGATTAACAAAAAAATCAGTAGCCCTCCTATATACAAGTGAAAAAGGGGCTGAGAAAGAAATCAAAGAAATATCACCATTTATAATAGCCAAAAATAATATAAAATACCTGGGGGTAACTCAAACTAAGCAAGTGAAAGACTTGTATGATAAGAACTTTAAGTCTCTGAAGGAAGAAATTGAAGAAGATATCAGAAAATGGAAAGATCTCCCATGCTCATGGATAGGTAGAATCAACATAGTAAAAATGGCAATCTTACCAAAAGCAATCTACAGATTCAAAGCAATCCCCATCAAAATCCCAACAAAATTCTTCACAGACTTGGAAAGAAAAATACTTAACTTTATATGGAAAAACAAAAAAACCTAGGATAGCTGAAAGAATCCTGTTTAATAAAGCAAACTCTGGAGGCATCCTGATCCCTGACTTCAAGCTCTACTATATAGCTATAGTAATAAAAATCAGCTTTGTACTGGCATCAAAACTGACATGTGGGGCTGGGAAGTGGTGGTGCTTGTCTTTAATCCTAGCACTTAGGAGGCAGAGGCAGATGAATCTCTGTGAATTCAAGGCCAGCCTGGTCTACCAAGTGAGTTCCTGGAAAGGCACAAAGCTACACAGAGAAACCCTGTCTTTAAAATAAAAAAAAAAAAATGTGGACCAATGGAATTGAATTGAAGACCCTGACATTCATCCACAGACCTGTGAACATATGATTTACAACAAAGAAGCCAAAACTGTACCAAGGGAAAAAAAAAGCATCTTCACCAAATGGTGCTGGCATAACTGGATGTCAACATGCAGAAGATTGCAAATAGATCCATATCTGTCACCATGCACAAAACTTAAGTCCAAGTGGATCAACGACCTCCACATAAATCCAGTTATACTGAACTTGATAGAAGAGAAAGTAAGAAGTAGTCTGGAACAAATTGGCACAGGAGACCACTTCCTAAATATAACACCAGCAGCACAGACACTGAGTGTGACCATTGATAAATGCGTACAGAATTGGAAAAGATCTTTACCAACCCCATATCTGACAGAGGGTTGATCTCCAAAATATATAGAGAACTCACAAAGCTAGACATCAAAATACTGAACAATCCAATTAAAAAATGGGATACAGAGCTTAACAGAGAATTCTCAACAGAAGAATCTCAAATGGCTGAAAGGCATTTAAGAAATTGCTTAACATCTTTAGTCATTAGGGAAATGCAAGTCAAAACATCTCCCAGATACCATCTTACACCTGTCAGAATGACTAAGATCAAAAACACTGAAGGCAGCTTATGTTGGAGAGGATGTGGAGCAAGGGGAACACTCCTCCTCTGTTGGTGGGAACGCAAACTTGTACAGCTACTCTGGAAATCAGTATGGCAGTTTCTCAGAAAATTGGAAATAAGTTTCCCTCAAGACCCAGTTATACTACTCTTGGACATATATACAAGGAATGCTCAATCTTACCACAAGGACACATGCTCAACTATGTTCATATCAGCATTATTCATAATAGCAAGAACCTGGAAAGAACCTAGATGCCCCTCAACTGAAGAATGGATAAAGAAAATGTGGCACATATACACAATGAAGTACTAGTCAGCAGTAAAAAACAATGGTATCATGAAATTTGAAGGCAAATGGATGGATCTAGAAAATGTCATCTTGAGTGAGGTAACACAGACTCAGAAGGACAAACATAGTATGTACTCACTCATAAGTGGATATTAAATGGAAGGGAAGGGATGGCCAGACTGCAACCCATAACTCCAGAGAGGCTAGCTAACAGGAAAAGACCCTAGGAGGGACACATGGATGACCCTGTGAAGGAGAAGTGGATGAGATCTACATGAGTGGACTGGGTGTGGGGGGTGGCAGAGGGCGAGGTGTGGGGGATGAGAACATAGGGAAATTGGAGGGTCAAGCTGGAGCAGGGACAGAGTGGTAGGGCAGAGAGGAAGATATTATGATAGATGAGGACATCATGGGAATAGGAAGAGGCAGGGTGCTGGGGAGTTCTCAAGAATCCACAAGGTTGACCCCACCTTGCTCTTCTGGCAGTGGTACCGAGGGTGCCTGGACTGGTCTTCTCTGGTGACCAGCCTGGCAAATAACCTAGCTGTCATCATAGCGCCTTTTCTCCAGTGACAGATGGAGGCAGATGCAGGCACCAGGCTGAGCTCTGGGAATCCAATTGATGAGAGAGAGAAGAGATACTGCAGGCAAGGGACATGAAGATCATGATGGGAGGACATTCAGAGATGACCGGCCACACTAGTGGAATCCCATGAACTATGGACTGGTGGCTGTGGAGCCCCCATGGGACTGGACTAGGCCCTCTGGACAAGGAAGATGGTTGTTTGGCGTGAACTGTTTGGGGGGAACTGAGGCAGGGGAATTGGGAATCTGTCCCTAGTCTATGGGCAGGCTTCTGGAATCTGGTGCCTGTGATATGACATCTTGCATGGGCCTTTGTGCAGTAGAAAGGGGCTTGGACCTGCCTAGGCTCAGTGTTCTGGGCTCTGCTGAACCCCCATGGGAGACCTTGATTTGGGGGAATGTGGGGATGCAAGATGACTTGGGAAAGAGGGCTGAGGTGGGAGGAGGGAGGGGGGTCTGTGGATAGCATGTGGAGTGATTAGAAAATTTCTTAATAAAGAAAAATGGAAAAAAAAAAGAATGAACCAATCAGCAAGTGAGATTTATGATGCAGAGTAACATACTTCCCTTTCTAAATTAGATTCATTTTTCTGCATGGGTGAAAAAAATGTCTACAAAACAAATTTAACTTCCTGGTTTTGATGAGTGAAAAAAAAATACACAAACTGCATCTGTACTTAGCACTGAGTTGAAAGAGAGTCGTATCGGACAGTTTTGAAAACACATGTGGACCTGAAGATAACAATATGATGCTGGAGCTGTGGCTTTTGGCTTGAAACTAGTAATGCACAATAGTCACCCTTGCAGTTGTCATTGCACACTTATTTTGTGGGGTTGGTGATCCCCCGAGTCAGGCTGCAAAGACTGAGTGCCTGGCTTTGTGAGTGTTCTTTGCTGCTGTGAAGCCTGAGGCCCTTCGTGGAGTTCCCTAAGTTGGTGTTGTCTTTTAACCTATTTGTTCCTAAGTTTTACTTTTCTATTAACAAGAAGAATTTACTATGGTTTAAAATACAGTTACTTTTGTGCTGGTCATAGCTGTGTTTCCTCACTGTCTCAGCTCCAGAGGAAAAGTTCAAGCAGTTGTGTTTAGATATAGAAAAAAAAAAAATCTTTGGATACAAGAGTAATGAAATGATGGGGAAAGGATTTACATCCTTTGATATGTTAATAGATCAAAGTGGAAAGTCATGACTGAGTAGCTTTCATACTTATATTCTATTTGTACCTCTCAGTGAAGTTGGTAAATAGGAGCCAGTGGTTCTTACATTCATGTGTGTACACCTAGGGTTCCCATTCAGAGAGCAAGGCTGAGAGTCTAATCCCAGAAAAGAGAAAGAGAATGTGTGTGTGTGTGTGTGTGTGTGTGTGTGTGTGTGTGTGTGTACACATGATTCTGTATGTGCCCATGTTCATGCCACAGCTCACCTGTGGAGGTCTGAGAAAAACATGTTAGTTATTTCCTCCCACCACGTAGATTTCAGCAACAGGATTAAAATAGTCAGAACCTGTTACCCATTGAGCCAATGAGCCCAACCTCTGTCATGCTTTTTTATTTTTACATATTTTTTGTTCTATTTATTGATTTTTTTAAAGGAATTTCATACATGATCATTACATTCAATCATTTTTTTTATCACACTCTCCTCTACAACTTCTTTTGTGGGCCCCTGACTCCACCTCAAATTCATGACCATTTCTTTAATTATTATTGATCTTCCTCTGTGTGTGTGTGTGTGTGTGTGTGTGTGTGTGTGTGTGTGTGTGTGTGTAGCAGAAATCTTAAAGAGTCTTAGTAATAAAATCAAACTCAGGCCAGGTATTGGAATGAATGCTGGAAGATCAGAGAGTCAGAACAAGCCACAGCTTCCTCACTTTGCCAGTTCCTCAGATGATCCTGTTTCTTCAGACTGAAAGCCTCTGAGTCCTCATCCAGAATGAATCTCAGCTGAACTGTTGCTCCAAAGCCTAAAAGCTTCACCAGGCAAATTCTGCTAGTTTCTGGTCTTCACAAGCCTTATATATCTTTCTACTTTCTCCCATCACTCCCTGGGATTAAAGGCTCACTTCTTGGGATTAAAGGTGTGTGTCACCATGCCTGGCTGTTTCCAATATGGCCTTGAAATCACAGAGATCCACAGGGATTTCTGTCTCTGGAATGCTAGGATTAAAGGCATGAGTGCCACCATTTTCTAGCTTCTGTATCTAGTAGCTGTCTGTTTTCTGACCCCAGATAAATTTATTAGGGTGCACAATATTTTGGGGAACACAATACCACCACATTTATATATTCACACACCTTACTGATTCCATTCGGTGTTCAGAGCTTTTCCCTAGAAAGTCTGAAATCACTTGTAAACATGAATCTGCTTTAGTGGACTACTTATTTTCTATTTTGAGAAATAGCAATCAAATTTGTAGTGAATTTATATATATTCTGTGTAGTTGGGGAGCTTTTCTCCAGGTCCCACTAAGCCCCAGCAGTCCAGTATTGGTGAAATTATTAAGGCCACTCCACGTAGTTAAAAGGGAAGTTTATTTTGTGGGGTAGCTTACAAATGAAGGGATAGGTTGCAGGGTCTGGGAAAGGTATGGTGCAGTCCAGTGGTGTTCCCTGGAGAACTCTCCTCTGTCTACCTCCAGCGTCCAGGGTCCCAGAACCAAGAAAAGCCTCTCCTCTAGATCCTGGGTCTTGAGCATCCTCTCTCAGCCCTGCCTTGTGGGCATGACCATTACCCATGCCTCAATGGGGGTTGGAACTTCCAGGCCAAGGCTGGGATGGCTACCCACTACATCTCTGTTCATAGCATGCCAGTCAATTGGAATTCTTTTTGACCCACTTATTCTCATTCTCATCTTCTTCTATTGACCATTAGGAGAATTTTGCTTTTAGAATATTTGACAGGTTTTGTACTGAAGATTTTTAGCCATATTAAAGTCATCTTTACCTACTTCTTCCTCTCACTATGAGACCACCATATAAACAACAAGACACAGATGTTCAGAAAAGATCTTCTGATCTATTTTAACCATCCTAACATTTGAAAATATCCATTTTGCTGTCTATTTTAAACTTTGCTCAACAGATGAGATTATCATATGTAGAGTTCAGCAGATAGGCCAATACCAAAGAGTGAGTAGACTGTAAGAAGGTTTCCATGAATGTCTTGTTACAGATACTTACTACTTGAAGTGTTCATGATCATTAAACTAGCCATATTAAATCACGTGGTCTTATATTAAAGGGCTACAGTTAATAAAAATGAAGTTTCATTTCCAAATGTGGTGATATATTGTGTACCCTAATAAAATTTGCCTGAAGATCAGAAGATAGAACAAGCCACTAGATTAAACATAGAAACTAGGCAGTAGTGACACACACCTTTAATCCTAGCACTAGAGAGGCAGAGATCTGTCTGGTTCACTGTGAGTTCAAAGCCACCTTGGAATGAGATTGACTCAGTCTAGAAGAGAAACAGATCCAGGCAATGGTGACTTACACCTTATTTCTAACACTTGAGATCTCATTTAGGAAGCAAAAATGTCTTTAATGCCAGGAAGTGATGGCAGGGTGGAGAAAGGTATATAAGGCATGAGACGGGAACTAGAGGCTTTTCAGCTGGAGAGCTTCAGAGACATTCAATCAGAGAATTCATGGAGTTGGCGAGGTGAGACGTGGAAGTGGCTTTTTCCTTTGTCTCTCTGATCTTTCAGCACTTACCCCAATATCTAACTGTGGGATTTTTATTAATAAGACATTTTAACATTCATGCTATATCCAAACTTTCAATTGTAGAACCACTGGATATAAAATGTGGAGAAGAGAAGTCAATTGAAAAGAGAAGCTGTGGTTTCTTTTTGACTCACAAGCAGATCAAATGTGTGTGTGTGTGTGTGTGTGTGTGTGTGTGTGTGTGTGTGTGTGTGTGTGTGACAGGTACCAGAAAAGCAAATTAGTTTTCTCCCTGCAGACAACTAGCAAGGTTGGTGCTGATATAAAGCTGACATGAAACACAGTCCACATGCATTAGTTCTATCTTGTTCTGGTTTGCAGGCCTGAGTCACACATCACCACACACTTTTCTGCCATCTGAAATTCAATTTTCAATTTAACATTATGGTATCTGCCAAATATAGTATCTCCCATGGCTTTGGTTGCATGGTAAAATAAAGAGAAATTTGTATGGAAACTTCACTCATAAAATATGGTGGCATTAAGCCATCAGAAAGAGAGAAAATCACATTCCATAAATTTTAAGTTTAATCTATATGTAAATGTTGCTAACATTTTTAAGGAACAATATTTCATGAGTATTGATGTTTACACAGCCTGGCAATATTTTCTTTACTTTAAGTGATGATCAAAATACAAAGCACAGTCTTCTGTTTTACAAAAACAGATACTTACTTTTATGAAGAGATAAATACCAGATATTAATCTATTTTTGGACATACAAAACCACTAAAAGCTTTGTTAGCCTAATAAAGAACAGTGTTTAGAGAACCATGTTACCAAATTTAACTAATCTATACTACTTGTATTTTACAAAATTTGAGAGATTTTTTCCCAATGTATACTTTTGTAAAGTATGAAAAAATAAAGACATGAATAAACAAAAGCATAAAATAGAATTGACATTAACAATTGGATTATGGATAATGTCCAGACATATAGCTGTGTATCAATATCCAAGGAAAAAGGACCCTCTGAGTCCTTGCATGGTAACCATCCAGCACATTGATTTTAATTAATCCATGAATAGCTGAAAAATATTTTTCTGGAAAGTTGTATTTATAAAAGCTATTTTAAAAATAACTCTGCTATAAGAAATTTTCAACATTACTTTAAATGTAACATGTTAGAAACTTTTTCTCATTTTTGTAAGCTTTTGCTGGGTCACATAAAAAACGGAACTAGAGACATCTAGTGATCAGATTCTTTTTATTTCATGCCTGATTAATCATGGAATACTTGTGTTTATCTGTTGATGGAAACCATGGGCAGGATTGACTTATTCCTGTAGGTATTTTCCTTGAACTGACAAGCATCTCTCTCATTAACATATAGGTGACTAACATACATGTGTTCACTTCATAACCATTGTACCCACTGACTGGCCAACTGCCCTTCAAAAATAATCTTTCTTATATAAATAAGACTACACATTTTGCTGGCAAAGACACCTCTCAGAACACCATGCATAAGACTTTGTTTGCATAATGAAGTAATTTTCAAGCCGGGTGGTAGTATGGCATCACCAGAATCTGGAAAATTTATTTAAATAAATAAATTTCCAAATGATTTTGATTTAATAGTTTGCTAATGTCCAGGATTATCATTCTCAGAAATACTCATTTCTAATAAATTATCTACCTACAATCCAAAAAACAACCAAACTCATATACATGTTGTTTTGTAGATTGATGTTTGCATTCAAATCATAAGGTTTTTCAGAAAATTCCATAGATTTGTATTTTAAATAACTTATTATAGGTTATAATGACTACAATAACTTTTTCTGAGGGACAGGGGTATTTACTAAATGCTACTAAGATTTCTCAAAGCTTTATTTAAATTAGCTTGCTTGGTATACACTCCTATTGACTTATCTATTTGTCAAGACAGGTATTATTATTCCCATTTTACAAAATAGTAAGAAAACACAGGAACCCAAAGTCAGTGACTTGTTTAAGTTTATTCTGGAAAGTATAAGAGCTAATTCAAGTTAAAACAAAACATACAATGAGCAGTTCCTCACTACACATCACCTAGATGATTGTAGAGATTGCAAAGCCTGAAAACTCACACATGATGACTTGGGAGAAATGCAGATCCTCTGATATAACTATCCCAAGGAACATTTTGAGAAATTCTAAACTGTGATAATTAAAATTTTTCTTTGTATTCTTTTCTGAAATGTATATTCTAAGTATAGAAATTTACTCAAAACTCTTTATCTGCACATTTAAAATACTTTCTTTTTTTCATTTTTCTTTATTAAGAAATTTTCTACTCACTCCACATACTATCCACAGATGTCCCCTCTTCCCTCCTCCCACCCCCAGCCCTCTTTCCCAAGCCACCCAGCATCCCCACATGTCCCAAATCATGGTCTCCCATGGGGAGTCAGCAGAGCCCAGCACACTGAGCCTAGGCAGGTCCAAGTCCCTTCCCACTGCACCAAGGCTGTGCAAGTAGTCACTCTACAGGCATCGGATTCACAGAATCCTGCCCATGCACTAGGAACAGATTCCGATCCCCCTGCATGGATGGGTACCTCCCAAACAATTCGAGCCAAACAACCATCTTCCATATCCAGAGGGCCTAGTCCAGTTTCATAAATAATAATGCCCGCCACTTTCTGAATGAAGACAAAGAAGGAGTAGATGGGGGTAGATGGCAGTCAGGGGGAGGAAATAGAAGAAGAGGAGGGGAAGGAAACTGGCCAGTATATAAAATAAATGAAGAATGTTAATAAATTAAAACTTAAAAATTCATAATACAACTCTTCTGGTATAGGACATAATCATTTCCCAATGGTTTGTGTCTGTCTCCAACCAGCAAAAATGGTGGCTCCTTCCATACAGTTAAAACAATCTGAAAACTTGCACATTTCTCTCACATGTACTTTCTTTTATTGCCAGCATTTTCTGACACTGGTAAGTGAGCCACATCACTCTTGCCTACAGTTTCTCAGAGGCTCCGCTCTCTTCTCTTAGGGCAGAGGTTTTACATGAGTCGTCCCTCTTATGTGCTAATCATCCCTTCCAAACCATTGTCCCTCTAGAGTGAAGACTGATCTTTAACAAATGGGGAAAGTATATCATATGGCTGAATAGTTCCTAAATCTCCTGTAAGTTACCTGAGTACTTCATGAACTTCAGTTCAAACTATTTCCTTGCCCTCTCCACTCCAGGTTTGCTAAGTGTCCTTTATTTCTCTCCTTCTACCATTTCTATATTTCTTTCTACCATTCATAACTCCTTACTTACACTCTTCCACTAGCTAAAATTTAATGTGATCTCAAGGTTAGATATTTCCTTTAAAGAATTTGTTTATCTCATTTCCAAAATTTATTAAAAGAAATCATTACATGTCCCATTATGGTACACTCTCCCTGCAGTTTTCAATTATCATCTAGGTATCAATATTCTCTAGAGTATCACATCTTTTTCAAATATAGGTATTAGATGCCTATAATTTTCAAATTTACTACTGTGTTCTGCAACCAGTATAACGAATTAGTAAAAACCAATTAATGCATTTTACACCCTTTCAAAGCCTCTGACAGGGGACAAAAAGAATATCCCAAATAAGTGAACAAGTGAAATAGTGTTAATTAAAGTCAAATCAATGATAAATGAGTTCATTGCCTAATACTTCAAAAGTTAATTTAACTTTTACACTGATGTCTAAGTTGAAAAGTACTCAGATTATTGTTAAGGTTAAGTCAATATAATACAAATAAAATCACGTAGAAATAGTGATTTCCTGAAGTAACAGATTGTAAATCGCTGTCATTTCTAACTCAATTATAGGGAAAGCTGTTGAGGTATCATATTGGTGAAATTATTAAGGCTACTCCACATAGTTAAAAGGGATGTTTATGTTGTGGGGTAACTTACAAGTGAAGGGATAGTTTACAGGGTCTGGGATAGGTATAGCACAGTCCAGCAGTGTTCTCTGGAAAACTCTGCTCTGTCTATCTCCAGCTTCCAGGGTTCAGGAACCAAGAGAGCAGGCGCATCTGGCCTGGGTCTTCAGGGTCCTCCCTTTGCCCTGCCTTGTAGGCATGATAGTAAGTCTCAGTGGGGGTTGGAACCTCCAGATCAAAGCTGGGATGACTACCCACTACAGTATCCTGTGTGTGTGTGTGTGTGTGTGTGTGTGTGTGTGTGTGTGTGTGTGTGTGTCTGTATGTGTGTGTGTAAAGGTGTAAAGATAATACAATGGTTTTACTATGTATGAGTGTGTTCCTCAGAGGTCCATGTGTAGGAAACTGGATCCTCAACTGGAAATGTTGAAGAGTGATGGAATCATTGATAGTTGGCAACTCAAGAAAAGTGATTAGTCCAGTCCCATGCAGGATCCACAGCTGTTGTTCTAAATTTCATGAGTTCAGTCCCTCTGCATAGTGAGATAGTTGTGTAGCTTGATCTGCTTAGGGCCCCCCTGGTGCATGAGCATAGATTTTGGAGCTCACTACCTATGATGAGACACCTGGCATAGCCTTGAGGTAGGGGGAGGGGCTTGGATCTCCCTCTACTAAATGTGCCTCCCCATGGGAGGCCTTACCTTCTTGTAGGAGGGAATGTGGGGGGTGGGTTGGGAGGGGGAGGCTGGAGGCATGGGAGGAGGGAAGAGGGGGGTCATCGATTGGTACGTAAAATGAACAAAAATTTTTTCTTTATAAAATAAAATGTCGAAAAAAGAAAAATGATTAGATCATTTGAAGCATTGCCCTCAGATGGTATTAATACAGTTCATCCTCCAAGAACAAGACATCATTAAAACCAAGAATAGCTGACCTCTGAACCCTTTGGGTGCCCTTACTCCTGTGAGATGTCTTCTATATTTGCTTCCTCTTATACGTTGTCATTAATGATAAGTATTTTACCAGAGACTAAAATCATATGGCTACCTGACCTTGGAACCTCAGCTGCAAGACTTTAAGCTAACTTAAACTTGTTTCCATTATAAAATACCCTGAATTAGGTATTTTGTGATATTAATAGGAAAAAGACTAAGATAAAGGGAATAAGGTTATATGGGAAATGCTGATGGAAATAAAGTTCCCAACAATACGTCTTATAATTGTAGTTATTTTTCTTAAGTTTAACATTATTACACTTAATACTATATTAATGTGGTATTTAAGGAATAGACTACAGGAATATCAGAAATAGGAATTGAACATCCATTATAATACAATGATAAAATTTTGGGAAGTCATTTTGAGGTATTCATAATAACCACGTATATTTTTCATAATAGCACACTTATACCATCCTTCATTATAACAAATTTTCCTGAGGTATGATTCTAGGGGAGGCACATTAATTTCATCTATGCTCATTATGAAATACTAGCCTATCAGAATTATAGTTCAGCATTAGGAAAATGATACAAAAATTATATGACAAAGAGTAAGGGGTCTAAGCCACAAACAAGGTCCTCAGCCAGCAATTTAGCATTGCAAAATGGCAGAGATTGATGGACTCAACCTGCAACCGTGCCAATTCTCAGTTTCTACATTCCTAGACTTGAAGAGGAGACCTTGAAATTTCCAGGATGACCTCAAGTACCATAAAGACTTGTAAAGTGGCAGATTTGGATTCAAACCACAGCAGTATGAATACGGAATCTCCATTATTAATAAGGTGCAGCTAAGATGTCCCTGGGTGGGTGGGGGTTCTCATATGCAGAATGTGGATATAAAGAATGTTCATAATCATTTGTGTATAAAATAAATATCAGTGTGCTTTCTGTAATATTTGGATGTTAGTGAAGGTTGTAAATGCTGTACCATGACCTAAAAAGGCTCACATGGAGACTAAAATAAGGCAAGAGTTATTCTTTAGAAGCAGGCATGGAGCCATATATTCTAAGGAGTAGACTGTGGTCCTATGTCCATTCCCTGCATGAAGGCCAGACTTTGAAGCTGGCAGTTTTATAGGGGAGCAGGTAGGTCATTGCTTCCCAGGCCACCTGGTGTGTTGGGTTGCTGAGCATGGCAATGGTCCTTCCCTTGTTCCTTATTTCCAAAGTGTGAGAGCATTTTAAACATTTATCTTCTTTACACATTAATTTGTACACTCCTGTGCTTAAAACATCAAGTTTTGCTTAAAAACTTAAAATCTAATTTTAAGTGCTCCAAAGGAGGTTACCAGTGCAAAAATATTATATTAAAAAGTCCATAAATACTATATACTATTTAATATTAAATGTAAAAACAGCTTGGTACTGGCATAAAAAATGACATGTGGAACAATGGAATCAAATAAAATCAAATTTTTGACAAAGAAGCCAAAACTGTACAATGGAAAAAAAGAAAGCATCTTCAACAAATGGTGCTGGTATAATGGGATGTCAACATGTAGAAGGCTGCAAATAGATCCATATCTATCACTGTGCACAAAACTTAAGTCCAAGTGGATCAAAGACTTCAACATAAATCCAGTTATTCTGAACCTGATAGAAGAGAAAGTAGGAAGTAGTGTTGAACACAATGACACAGGAGATCACTTCCTAAATATAACACCAACAGCACAAACACTGAGAGAAGCAATCAATCAATGGGACCTCTTGAAACTGAAAAGCTTTTGTAGAGCAAAGGACACGGTCAACAAGATAAACAGACAGCCTACAGAATGGAAAAAGATCTTCACCAACCCCACATCTGACAGAGGGATGATATCCAGAATATATAAAGAACTCAGGAAATTAGACATTAAAATGCCCAACAGTCCAATTAAGAAATGGACTATAGAACTAAACAGAGAATTCTCAACAGAGGAAGCTCAAATGGCTGAAAGACATTTAAGGAATTGCTCAACATCCCTAATTATCAGGGAAATGCAAATAAAAATGACTCTGAGATACCACTTTATATCTGTCAGAATGGCTCAGATCAAAAACACTGAAGAGAGCTTATGCAGGAGAGGATGTGGAGCAAGGGGAACTCTCCTTCACTGTTGGGAATGCAAGCTTAAAACAGCCACTTTGGAAATCAATATGGCACTTTCTTAAAAAATTGGGAATCAGTCTCCTTCAAGACCCAGCTATACCACTCTTGGGCATATTCCCAAGGAATGCTCAATCATACCACAAGGGCACATGCTCAGCTATGTTCATAGAAGCATTATTTGTAATAGCCAGAACCTGGAAACAACCTAGATGCCCTTCAACTGAAGAATGGATAAAGAAAATATGGCACATATACACAATGGAGTACTACTCAGCAGAGAAAAACAATGACATCATGAGGTTTGTAGGAAAATTGATGGATCTAGAAAAAAAAAATCATCCTGAGTGAGGTAACCCAGACTCAGAAAAACAAATATGGCATGTACTAACTCATAGGTGAATACTAGATATAAAACAAAGGATGACTAGCCTGCAACTCACAACCCCAGGGAGGCTACCTAGAAAAGAAGACACTAAGAAAGACACAGAGATTGCCCAACAACAGAGAAATGGATGAGATCTAACATGAGCAAACTGTCCTGAGGGGGGTAATGAAGGGCAAAGGTCGAGGGAAAGAGAGCTTAGGGGAGCAAGGAGATCCCAGCTGGATCAAGAACAGAGAGAGAGAAAACAAAGAAAGAGAGACGATGATAAATGAAGACGCCCATGGAAATAGGAAGAAGCAAAGTCCCTGGGAGCTCCCCAGAAATCCACAAAGATATCTCCACAATAGACTACTTGTAATGGTCACAAGAAAGCCGGAGCTGACCTACTCTGGTGATCAAATGGCCAAATACTCTAACGTAGAACTCTCATCCAGTGACTGATGGAAGTGGATGCAGAGATCCTCAGCCAGGCCCTAGGTGGAGCTCCAGGAGTCCAATCAGCAAGAAAGAGGAGGGATTTTGTGAGCAAGAGTTGTTGAGACCATGATTGGAAAAAGCACAGGGACAAATAGCCAAACTAGTGGAAACACATGAACTATGAACCAATAGCTGGGGAGCCCCCAATTGGATCAGGCTCCCTGGATAAATGAGACAGTTGATTAGCTTGAACTGTTTGGGAGGCATCCAGGCAGTGGGACCGGAACCTGTCCTTAGTGCATGAGCTGGCTATTTGGAGCCTGGGGCCTATGCAGGGACACTTTCAGCCTGGGTGAAGGGAGAAGGGGACTTGACCTGCCTCCACTTGAATCCTCCAGGCTGAGCTGAATTCCCAGGGGAGTCCTTGCCCTGGAAGAGATGGGAAAGGGAGGTGGGCTCAGGGGAGGGCAGGACAGGGTTGGAGAAGGGAGGACAGGGGAATCCATGGCTGATATGTAAAATAAATTAAATTATAAAATAAAGTTTAAAAACAAGAAAAGAAAAACTATTTTGTGGAAGGGAAATAGAAAGGCTTTTAAATTATTCTGTTTATCATGTAACCATTTCTTCAGAACTTCTCTAGGGCAGGCTCTGAATGCACAGATGATTCTCACTGCTTTTTAGGACCAGGTACAAGGGGGGTGGACATGAGCTGCAGCACACTAGTGAAGATCATGAAATATATTAGTTGATGGAGCTAAAATTCAAAAGCAAACCAAAGGAGAAAGGTTTGATGTACAATCTGACCCATTCCAGGAACTATCAGAAGCATTTTATACAAGAGCAATAGCTGTTGCGGACTTAGGTATTTTCTGGGGCAGAACAAAAGAAGCAGAATTTCTTATTTCCAATCCTTAGTCTTTCTATGACTAGATGAGAAGGATCTGGACAATATTCCAGAACTACTTGTGTTCCTCACATTGGAAATGAAGTTCCACAACCCACGGGATAAACAATGCAGAAGTTAATCCTTCATTTCAATGTCGATGTCTGCCCTTAAAATCCAAACACTCTTTAATATTCTCCCTCTCTTTTCTTCCCCTTCCTTTGGTGGCTGCACCCTGTGGAGTATTGAGATAGAGGGCATTAAATGCAGATGCTGTAGTGTCAAGGCTATGTCCTGAGGTGTCAGCAGAAGTGGACAGCAGGGTCAGATAGACCAAGTGGAAGTTATCTAAAACAAGGGAAAGTCACAAAAAGAAATCTGAGATAATCACTGGAGATTCTTTGAACATAAGGGGAAAGGATAAACAGAGGAAGAGGAAGAGAAAGGGGGAGGGAAATGGAGAGGGAGAGAAGAGAGGCTTGGAAAGGGGAAAGAAAGAAAAGAGGAGAAATTGTCAAATGGCAGCAAACGAACAATTGGGAACTCTGAAGAAAAGGCACAAATGCCGCCCTTTTTAAGTTTTTAGGGAATTTTGCATGTGTTTTGATTGTATTCACCCTCTCTCCCCCACATCTCCCCACATCCACCCTCCTTCAATTCTCACCCAACTGTGTATCTTTTTACCAGCACTCTCCAGGCCAGTTCATCCTGTCTAAACCTTTGTGGTTGTGTGCCCTCCCACTGCAGTGGAGTGGACTTACCAGGGTCTATACTTTTAGAGAAAATTCACTTTTCTTCTCCCAGCAGCAAAGACTTGCCAATAGCTCCTCAGCTAGAGGTGGAGTTTTATGCCCAACTCTCTTCTGCAGACGAGGGATTTTTTTTCAGCTTGGGCTTGCACAGCTCTTGTGCATGCTGTCATAACCACTGTGAGTTCATATGTGCATTTGTCCTGCTGTGTTCACAAGATAGTTTCCTTCTAGTCATCCACTGCTTACGGCTCTTATACTCTTTCTGCCTTCTCTTGCACAATAATCCCTGAAGTTTTAGAGAAGGGGGTGAGGTCTATAAGCTCCATTTGCATTCTTTCTATATGTTCTTTATAAGCTTGACATTGTTTCAGAAGAGCATTTATGTGATATAAAGTATTTTTTTTGGCTTACACCTAATTTAAAATTTTATATACTCTTTTCTGTACTTTTAAACTTTTATTTAATTTTTATAAGTCATACCTTTATTCTCTAACACTTTCTTTGTCACAATGCTACTATTTACTTGTTTAAATTTATTTAAAATTTACAAATCATTGAGTATATAATTGTTTAATTTATTATTGTTTTTCCTATTTGAGAATAATTTTGTGTGGATGTAGATATTTTCATGCCTTGTTTACAAGAGCACTCTACCTTTAACAACTTAACACAATTTCACAATGTGGCACATTTAAATATTTTCTGATAATTAATAATTTGATGACCAAATGAAAAACAGAGTCTATGGCTACATTATACTAAGTCACTCTATATATTAAGCTTGCATTGTCTACACATGGGTAGCACTTAGGATAATATACCCTGCACTTACAAATTTAGCTATTGTTACCAATGGGTTCATTGTGGTTAGTGTTTCTGCTGGGCAGTGGTCAGAGACCAGGCTGAGGCTCTCTATGTGATTTGGGGTTTAGAAATAGCAGTTATAGTCTAATTGGCTCACAACTGAATACCATACCTCCCTCTCTCCCAGGATCTGTTGGTTGACAACAGATCATCAGTATGTGGTAAGGCCCAGTATATCTGTTCCCTTTCCTAGATGATTGTTAATAGGGCATCACTTCCATGCAGTACATACATTGCTATGAACTGGTGGTTGCCATGGCTATATCATGCGTGGATGTCATTTTGTAACCACTTCATTCTTTTCTGGCTCTTAAATTCTTTCTGCCCCTTCTACAAATTTTCCAGTGTACTTAAGGGTTGTTAGGAGTGTCGTTTCTATAGTTCAACCCTCAGTCATCCTTCATTCTCAGAATCTTGTACAGATACGACTTTGAATTTATCTACAGTCATTTCAATGAGAAACTTCTTTGTTTAAGGCTGGGGATAACCTTTGTATGTGACTATAAATGAAGATATTGAGGGAGGATTGAGGCAATGTCCATTCAGCAAGCAGTAGACTTAGGTTCCTCCAGGAACTAAGACCTCTTCAGTTTTGAGATTAGGAGCAACTTTATAAACTTTAGTTTTAGGTATGGATTTCACCTTTTGGATCAAGTTATATAGGAAATGAAGCTAAAGCATTCGATAGCTATAAATGGGTTATATGATCAGTATCTAAAATAGAAAATTTTAAGCTAGATACAGAGACCCAAATGGCATATGTTGTCATTAATATGAAAGCCAAGATGTTGATCCCATTGGAGGAGGGGACAGAAAAGTGGTGTTAATAAAGGCTTATAAGAGTTGGGGGAGTGGGAATAGAAAAAGATTGACTGCAAGATGACAGAATTCAGTTAAATAAGCAGTTTATAGGCCTCTGCAGCATAAAAGTGTGCTGTGGGTTGTTTTGTATGCTGTGAATATGTGTTGCTCTGATTGGCCAGGCAGGAAGTATAGGTGTGACTAGGAGATGAGGAGAATTCTGGGAGGAGAAGGCTGGGTCAGGAGATGCCAGCCTGCTGTCCAGGGAGCAGCATGTAATGGCACACAGTTAAAGCCATGGAAAATGTGATGATATATAGATTAGTAGAAATGGGCTGAGTTTAAGTGTAGAAGCTAGTCAGTGATAGGCCTGAGATAATGGCTGAGCAGTTTTAATTAATATAAGCCTCTGTGTTTGTACTTGGGTCTGAGTGGCTATGTACTGGGTAGGACCAAGGAAACTTCAGATGGAATAAGACAATAATTGTTTTACAGTGTGTGTAAAAATGTACATAGGCTTGGAAGAGAGAGGAAAATGAGTATAGTTTTAAACAATGAAGTTTTTAAAGAGACAGTAATAAAAAATAAAGAAATTTCCACATAACATTGGAAATCACAAAGAGAGTCTGTATTATATTGTCTTTGGGATTTTTAACTACAGAGAGACATTTGATCATAAAAGCTACTGAGTTAAATCAATATGTATATTTTAAAGATATCTTGATTTAAAAATTTATGTCTAAGGATATGTTGCTTTGGAAATGAGGTTCTGCTTTTTGTTTCCATAGAAGGTGAGAACCTTGGATTGCATCCAGGATAATATGGTTTGACCAGCCAGGATCCCCTGAAAGGTCTCCAATGACATCATGGCCCAAATGATCCAACATCCAGAACAGTTTCAAGGCAACTGGCTCAGACAATGCAGCCTCACAGACTATACCAGTCAGGACTTGACCATAATTTTTAATTTGCTCAGGAGCCCCATAAGAATACAGTGTCCTTAATCAGCAGAAAGTTGCCTAGAAAACTATGCCCACATTCCCCAAAATGAGATTATGGATGTTTGTTTTTGTTTAGACTATTGGTTAAAAATTGTTATTGGTCATAGTCAATCTCTTTCTAAAAGAAAAAAGGAGGATGTGATATAGAAACCTAGGATATAGATATGATAGAATGAAAGTGTAGATTATTGAATCTACTTGTAATGAGCAACAACTTTGAAATGTTTTACATTGCTATGGATTTTAGTTTATTTATACAAATTTAGAGTTGATTTTGTGTATATATATATATATATATATATATATATATATATATATATACTCTCATTTAAGGTACTTTGTAGATATAACTGTCTTGTTAAATAAGAAACACAGAGCCAATTGCAGAGTTAAAAACCATGATGTCAGAACAAGAGCGGAAAACCTTACCCTTCACTGCTTCTGCTATCCTTCCTCTCTGAAAGCGACCTACCTCTGTGTGTCCTGTCTTTTTTATAGACTTTTTGTTCTGTTTTCTCATTGGTTGTAAACCTAGCCATAAGACCTCCTCCTCGTCACTGTCGGTTTGTACAGACCTCCAGGTCTTTTATGGTTGGTATTGAGATTAAAGGTGTGTGTCTGCCATGCTGGCTGTGTCCTTGAACAAACAGAGATCTACCTAGCTTTGCCTCCCAAGTGCTGGGATTAAAGGTGTGTACCACTACCACCCAGCTTCCACTCTGGCTTGCTCTGACCTCAAGACAACTTTATTAACATACAAATAAAATCACATTTCAATACAAATAAAATATCACTATATTTCCCCTTTTTTATTTTAATAAAAAGAAAAAAAGGAAAAAATTTATAACTAATATAAGAAAAACTATATACAAAAGTACAATAACTATATATACCATATATACAAACAATAAATACCTAAACAATGTCTAGTCCATTTGCATTGGACAGAACATAATTCCATTATTTATCCTATTTTGGTAAGTCTAAAATGTACCTGATTCACTTTCTATCCTAACTTTTATTACTAACAGAACTGTCTTATAATGTCTTTCAAATTTATACACTTACAGGTCTTAGTGAGTTTTTCTGAAATCCTTAACAAAGATAATTATAATTAACTGATCTTGAACTCCCTCAGAGACCCAAGAAGGAAATAATACGACCTAATAAAAAATAAAAACAGGAAGTACATGCAAGCAGCTTCCAAAAAAAAAAGTGAGTTGACAGAAACAGCCAGCTGCCTGGACAGTCACCTGAGGTTTATCTGCAGTGTTGGGGCATCATCTTAATCCTATAGGCTTAGCGTATCTGACAGACTCATTTGTGAGCTAGGATGTATACAAGATCAACAGTTTTACCTCACATTTGGTGAGAGCAGTCCATGTACCAGAAACACCTGAATTCCATTAGTGTCATGTCATGATTCAGGATTTTAAATTCTGGAAATTATTGATGTTTTTTTTTCGATTCAGCTGTCCATTTTTCTTGGCTGTGTATATGTGGCTTAATCTCGGCATCCCGTTTTTCTCCACATCCCTCTATTAAATGCCAGTCTACTATTGAGAGGAGTGAGCTTAGTTATTCTTCAAGAATAACTGTTTCATCTGCTGTTCCATTGCGAATCAGAAGCCATTGGCCCACTCCCTGTTCAGCTGCCTTCAAAGAAAAGGGCACGGTACCTTTTACAGATTGCAAAGGCCACTCACTTCAGGGATGGTGCCATATTGTCCTTGCTTCAGAAGATGCCTTTTGTTAAAGCCACAACCACACTTGTTTTGGCAAGAATTGGTAGTCCTTGGTTTCCTGTCCTGTCTGTCCTGTTTGTCAGCAGTTGATTCGAGGATACTTTGTTGTCCAGTGGCTAACTTTTGCCACCACGAAAGTTAACTCCATATGCAGTTTCTTCAATGCCCATATTTTCTCGGAAGTAGATTGGTACTGCCAGGAGCCGACATGTCTCATAGTCCTAGCAAAAAAGAAAAATTCCTAAGTTATTAAAACATTTTAAATGCCATATTCTGTAGATCTCTGAAGGGTTTGAAGATGACTTGTCTATCTAAAATGTATCTGTTTGATCTTGAAAACACACCTAATATGACTACAAGTTCGATTGTAATGTCTAACTACTAACTTTCATTTCTATATATCCTAATAGTTGGTAATAATAACATTCAAGAATTAGCAAATTGCATTACATTGTTACTTTTCAAACATTTCAAAGTCCTACAGAATATGTCACTTAAAATGTTTTAAAAACTTAGACTTTCTGGAGAGTAAAACATATCTGCTCCTGGCAGCACTGATTTACTTCAAAGAGAAAAATGGAAGACAAAGATATTCCATATAGAATGTATCTTCTTCTTGGTAAAAATAGCCATTTGGGCAAGAAACTGTTTTTGCCTGGACTGCTTTACAAAATGTATCAACTGGACATGCAAAACCCATAGGAAGGTGACCACTGAAGTTTACAAGACAAAATGGTCCTTCAGGTTCCTGCTTCACAGAAGAAACAGTCAGACATTCTATAGGACACAGAGAGAAGTGACTGAGAGACTAGGCCTATGGGATGAAGAAGGATGCTCCAATGTTGCAGAGGAACTTTAGGTGACTGTCCAGGCAGCCAGTGGTCTCTGTCATTCTAGATTTTTGGATGTTGCTTACAATGTTTTTCATGTTTAGTTAGATATTATTGTATCCTTCTGAGGTCTTTGATGTAGTTAAAGTATATATATATATGTAATTTTCCTTGGTTATGATAAAAGATAATAGATATGAAACTTTAGACTCACAAATACAGGAGAGAATATTTTCTTTAATTTTTGCCAAATACAAATAGACTAGATATTGTAACTATAATTTTTGCTTGATAACTATTTTGTTATACATAATTTTACTATGTTAAAGTTAAGACCTTCTTTTTTGATTAGACAGAAAAGGGGAGGTGCTGTGAATATTTGTTGCTCTGATTGGTTGATAAATAAAATGCCGATGTCCAGTAGCCAGGCAGGAATTATAGGCAGAACAAGGAGACGAGAAATGTCAGGAGACACCAGCCAGCTGTCCAGGGAGCAGTAAGTAAGGAAAGGAGAAGTTTAGAACAGATCATTGCTTATTACTCACAAGGATCCTTGTCTGACATAAACATCACAAGCTATTGCCTCCAAATCTGTGCAATGAATTTCTGCTCTTAAATCCATATAGATAGTTATAATTTATTGCTTTAACCCTTGGAAGACACCATTAGCCCTAGTAATCATTTAGAATTGGAGAAAAGACCAAAGGCTAAGAAGTTATACAGATTCTCTAAACATACTGTCTTCCTGGTGTACAAGTTGGAGATGCTATCTCTTCACCAGAACTCAAGATACCACAAGAATGAAAATGTTGAAATACATAAGAAAGAGATGATGGCTCAACAGTAATAATATAAATAAATATGAAGACTGAGACATGAAAGTTACAGGTTTGTTGTGGTATCTTAGGATATTCAACATATGTAAGCATTCTCATCCGAAAGAAAATGTCAGTAGCAATTCTTTTCACAAGGAGATTTCTCTCCTTGATATCATCTCAAGTTGCTAATAGTCCCATGAATGAAATATGGTATGGGTTAAGAATGGTATTTCTATATCCAGAATGGCATTTTTCCTTCTGCAAAGCTAGTGAAATGTGAATGCAAAAAAGTTTCCTGTATAATAACCAGCAATGAAAGTGCTACTAATAACGTTATCCTTTAAAATGATGCACATAAATGAGTGAAGGACTAATGTAGGAAAGAACCTGTACCAGGGAGAAAAGAGCATTGAGATCACTCTATACCATAGCCCTTGGCTTCTGGAGACCAAAGGAGATACATTGATTTTTAGAAATGAATGAACACAGGATATAAAGCCTGAGGTAGCACAAACAAATGAGTATTTTTATCCTTACTTGTTAATTAAAGTAACAGAAAACTGCTTGGTCTTAATTCTGTTAATACTCTATCAAGTCTTTAATAGAAGTTCAGTAGCTGAGTGCTCCTTTTTCCATGAAAATAAAATGGTAAAAATTCACTTTAGTTTGAATTTTGTTAGCCATTCATGTGACTGCAATCTTCTAAAGTTGAATTCTTAAAAAAATAAATGTTAAGTGTGTGTCAGTCTAGGGTAGCATCTCATGAGGCCAGCCAGTTAAAACAAGGTCAAGTAAGAAGAATACTACAAAAATCATGCTTGCTGTGGATAGCAAGTCCAGAGTTAGTTGAAAAAGAAGTGTCCTGTAGATAAAGCCCACTCCAGTTGTACATTCCAGTGCCCACAGCTTCCCAGTGGATAACGGAAACAGATGAGCTTATGAAAGAACTATACAGAGAGGGCAGGGGTCCTGGATGAGTACTTTGAAGTAATAAATAAAGTCAAGAAACTCTCTGTATCCCTAACGAAAGCACTTAGGTTGGCAAGGTCCTTATGAGAGAAGATCATAATATCACATTAAAAAAGTAAAAATCTAACCTTTATCTCAGTTGAACTATATTTTGAATGGGCTCAGACTTGGAGAAGAAATATAGCAAATATAATTAAATTTTTGGTAATTATGTTTTTCATTTATTAATATTAAAATGATCTGAACAATTTTATGGAATGCTGTAGACAAAGAAATGTATACATATTAACTTGCCTTTATTCTCAAAACTTGCATCATAAAGCTGGGCGATGGTGATGCATGCCTTTAATCCCAGCAAGCGTGAGGCAGAGCCAGCGGATCTCTGTAAGTTCAAGGCCAGCCTGGTCTACTAAGTGAGTTCCAGAAAACGTGCAAAGCTACACAGAGAAATCCTGTCTCAAAAAAAAATTTGCATGATAGAATGTTTTCCTAGCTAATGCTCTATATCACTGCATACATTGCAAAGTTACAGTAACATGTGGAAACATATCTGTGTTTAGAGTAATCTACAATATTTTGAACTCATTATATTATTATGCTTTCATCTGTTTAGTCTTTAAGGCTAAACTCTGAAATAATTATTGCAGAGTCCAGCCTTTTACATGTCAGAGAGACTGGGAACAAGTTGCTGAGTTGATGGGGGAATGTCTTTCTGTATGATGTGAGAATGTGTTGCTTTGATTGCTTGATAAATAAAATGCTGACTGGCCAGTAGCCAGGTAGGAAGTGTAGGTGGGATAAGCAGACAAGGAGAATTCTGAGAAAAGGAAGGCTGAGTCAGGAGATGCCAGCCAGCTGTCAAGACTGCAGCAAGTAATGTCATACAGGTAAAGCCACAGAAAATGTGGTGACATATATATTAACAGAATGGGCTGAGTTTAAGTGTAACAGCTAGTCAGTGGTAGGACCGAGCTAATGGTCAAGCAGTTATAATTAATATAAACCTCTGTGTGTTTACTTGTGTCTGAGTGGCTGTGGACCAGGCAGAACACAGAAAAACCTTCAGCTACACAGAGTTCATGAGAAAAAACACACAGACTTCTATTCTAAGGGATAAATACTTCTTTTCTACATTTTATTATTTCTGTTGCTTGTCCTCCTCTATTCTTTTGCTGTTCTGTTCTTTTACCTTGATGATTCCCTTCTTTCTCTTTCTTGATGACTTCCTTCTACATTGCTTCCTGATGTCTTCCTTGAAACGTCTTTATTTTTTTCCCTTATAGATTATATACCCCAGTAGAATCTTTCAAGAAATATAAAACTTATTTTGGAATTACATCCTACTTTTTTAGGTGAATGATTAGAATGAATATAATTAAAAAACAACATTTTCCCATTTCCTTTTTATGATTAAACATTTTACATATTATGGGTGAAAAATAAATAATCCTCCCCAAATCCTCATACAAGTAAACATTTCATTTATCTTTTGGACATCTCATAGATTAGTAGCCTTTTAGTCATAACTGTTAACATAGGCAGTAGTTTTTATAATTGCCAGAAAAACAGGTTTCCAGCTTTACTTTTTGAATTTTGAAGTCCTAATTTAACTAACCATCTAATTCTTTGTTTTCTAGTTTAAAGCTTTGTTTTAGCTGTGATGCATGACGAAATCTGTGAGCACATGCTCCAGTACCAAAAATAACTTGAACTAACTCATGGGACCTGATTGTTTTCCTTAATCATTAATCTAAGCCATAGTCTATATGGTTCCTTAAAAAAAAAAAAACTCATATGTCCTAGCTGTGTGACACCTCCTTGGTCCTATTTTCTACCCTCTGCAACCCTCACTTTATCAGGGATGGGAGAAATACTAGATCCCACTTTTACCTATGTTAATTTTCCCACTAAAATAACCTCTATCATAATCCCCTACTACATTTGTTAAAAATGCTTAATCATTAAAATTCTATTTAAACTAACACTATTATTGTATAAAATCATTATTTCAATTAATCATTATATCTTAAGAGAAAATAATCTTCATAATAATCTACAGGTAAAAATGAACAGTAGAAAGAATATTTCCATAAGATAATCACAATACACTACAGGCAATGGGGATCTCCCTACTCCCTTTCATACTATGCCAGATACCAAAGAAAAATGGCAGTGATGTTTGCAAACATGTAAAGGCACACAGCAGTAGCAAGAGATATCCTCGAGTAAAAGCCCTTAGGGCCTTTCTATCTGGGATTTACCCAGTAGTGTTTTGCTTCCTGGTGGACTGAACTCCTGAAGTTCAATTGCCACCTGCTCCTCATAACATGGCCACCAGCAAACTGACAGCTCAGGAACCTACATGGGACTGAACTAGGCCCACTGAATGTGGGTGACAGTTGTGTGGCTTGATCTGTTTGTGGGGTCCCTGGCAGGAGGGCCAGGACTTATCCCAGGTGCATGAACTGGCTTTTTAGAGTCCATTCCCTGTGGTGGGATAGCTTGCTCAGCCTAGATCCAATGGGGAGGGGATAGGCTCTCCTTCAACTTGGTATGCCAGACTTTGTTGAGTACCATGGGAGGCCTTACCCACTCTGAGGAGTGGATGGGGGTAGAGTGGGAGGGAGGTGAGGAGGCAGGAGAAGTGGAGGGAGGGGAAACTGTAGTTGATGTGTAAAATGAAAACAAAATTTAATAAATCAATATATTTTTTAAAAAAAGAAATATTAATTTATGGTAAATACTATTATTTTAAAATGAGTTTTATATGACATTAAATTTTATTAATTTACTGTTATTTGAAAATTCAGTTTAATCCTCATTTGCATCAAATAAAGAAAAAAAAATTAACAGACTGGAAAATTTGATGAACAGAGGCCAGGGCAAGCAGGTCAAATTTTAAGGGTAAAATTAATTTCCTCCACAAACATTTTTTTGACAAAGATATGATTTTACTGTATAATATTTACCTTAATTATAATAAAACATACTAAATTAAATTCTGTTTTAACAGGAATATCTTACCAAAATTATTGAGAGTTTGCATTTTATGTAGAGAATTTCATACTGATAAACTTCTTGGAAAAGATTTAATAGCAACAATATTTTACTGAAAAAAAACCTCAGTAAAGTCCCATTTATTTTTATGAAATAAGGCATGGATAAAGTCTGAAATGTACAATCAGGCACTCAAAGTAGTTTATCTGTCCTAACCAATGAGATGCTGTTTTGCTTTTCTACCAGGGAATTATCTAATGCAACGACTTTACTATGGTTGAAATATATGCCACAGCCCATCAAAAACAAGAATGTAGTTAGTAGATAATCCTATATTAGAATAATTAAAGGATATTCTTAATTCAACATGTTGTTTTATGGTAGGGAACAGACAGACTTCATGAGATGATGTATCCTATCATTCTCAGACTATAGAGATCATGATCATTTACTCTATGTTTGTGCTCTAATTTACAACTTGGTGAAGCTAATTAAATGCAAATTGGGTGTAGCTAATGTTTTGGAAGTCACTTCTGTCATTAAAGAGCTTGAAGCAAATCACCTGCATATAGAGTGAATTATTGTTTCCAATTAGTAACTGCTCTTCCCTTTGATAGTGTTAAAATATTAACACCAAATTTGTTGACATCATAATTAGTACTCTGTTTTTCCAACTAGAACACAAAAGAGATATCCATGTGTGTTGTGAAAGACTGTCCTTTTATTGCTCTGTGGCTTCTTCCTCCTGGTACATAACTCATCATATTAAGGTCATTTCTTCAAACTTTCTGGTTGCTATAAAATAGTTGATATTATTATATCTTGCATAATATGCTTTCTTTTCTTTTTCTTTTTTTTTTTTTTTTTTTTGGTTTTTCGAGACAGGGTTTCTCTGTAGCTTTGTGCCTTTCCTGGAACTAGCTTTGTAGAGCAGGCTGGCCTAGAACTCACAGAGATCCACTTGCCTCTTCCTCCTGAGTGCTGGGATTACAGACGTGCGCCACCACTGTCCGGCGCATAATATGCTTTCTTTGCATCTACTTAATTGGCTGGTTTGTTGGCTAGTTTATATATTTGCTTATTTTTACACCCTCTTGTTTTTTTTGTTGTTGTTGTTGTTTTTATTATTATTTTTTTCTTTTACTTTATGGACATTCAGCAAAAAACCCAATATGTCCCAGTTGTGCTTGATAAATTCTCAGGTAGTGCTTTCTTTGACATCCTTATTTATATATTTATTCAACTATATGTGGGTTTGCTGAACTAAAAGTTATGTAACTAATATGATCACTTCTATATCACCAGTAATTCTCAAAAAAGGTGTCTCCATTCTTCTACTCCATGAAAGGTATAAACCTGTTCTTGCCATTGCCCATTCCTAAAGCCATTTGATTTTCAATTTATGTATGTATAATTGATAAAAAATGATATTTTAATTTTGTATTAGTGTATATTCCTTACATACACCCATTGTTATGCATTGTATTTTTTCTTCTTGTCTTTTAACTTTTGTGAATGCTACTTCCATACATTTTTTCTTTTTCCTCACCATTTTGTTTGTCTCCTTCATTTTGATTTGTAGAAGTTGTCTACATATTCTGGATACTTATCTTTTGTCAGTTTTATGCACTGCACATAACTTCTCCAAGTCTGTTGTTTGTCTTTTTAGCTTGTTTATGTATGGTGTCTTTGGGTAACAGATGAATTAAATTAAATGAATTCACATTCACTTTTCTTTTGACTGTCCTTTCCTGTTTCCTTTCATAAAAAGACCTCTCAAACCATGAGACTGTAAAGATGAGTTACATTTTAACATCAGTATTTAAAAGATTTACTCTGCACAATTGGCATATTGTGCTCCAAAATTCAGCATTGTAAGTAAAATCTTCCTGTTCTGATGGATCCTGCTCTTTCATGTCCTCATTCAATCATGAATGCTTTGACAATGCTTAATTCTCACTTCCTGTGTGACACAATCTCTAATGTATCAAGCTCTGGCTGGTTTCCTTCCCCAAATGTCTGTTATTCAATATCTAATTATTATTTTATTTGTGAACACTGAGAAAGTAAATATAATTTAATAGCTTACATAAGTTCCAGTAGTAAAATTACTGAAAAGAGGCACAGACATAGAGCATTGAGAATTGCTCTCTTAGAAAATAGAACATATGAACTATATAAAAGGTGAGGCAGCTACACACAATTGACCATTATGGACATGACAAATAGTATCTCTGGTGTCTCAGTTAGAGTCACTATTGCTGTGAAGAAATGCCATGGCAACTCTTATAAAGGAAAAGGTGGCTTGCATTTTCAAAGGTTGAGTCCATTATCATGGCATGACATGGTGGCAAGAAGGCAGATATGGTACTGGAGAAGGAGTTGAGATTCATAAATCTTTACCCTGGGAACAGGAAGTAGTCTAAGTCATTGGATGTAGCTTGAACATATAAGAGACCTCAAAGTCAGCCTCTTTCTTGACAGTGCCACACCCACTCCAATGAAGCTACACTTCCCAATAATGCCACTTCTTTGGGGAGCCTTTTTATTCCAAGCCACCACACCAAGGATGCAACATCTTCTGAGTTTTATTTGTAAATAAAGCAGGAATTTGGGTTTTAATATGGAATCACTTGACTTTTAAAGTTTGCAACATTTTAAAATGCTCAAGTTGAAATTTAATATATATACTACAACAGTGTTTATCAACTATTTTTGCATTACTACCTCTCCAAGGGAGTATCATTTTATGTGGTAGTATTGTGTTCCCCAAAATATTGTGCACCCTAATAACCTTATCAGGGGTCAGAGAACAGTACAGCCACTAGACACAGAGGCTAGAAAATGGTGGCACTCACACCTTTAATGCTATCACTTGGGAGACTGAGATGGATCTGGATCTTTATGTGTTCAAGACCACATTGGAAACAGCCAGGCTTGGTGACACACACCTTTAATCCCAAAAAGTGAGCCTTTAATCCCAGGGAGTGATGGTAGAAGGAGAAAGATATATAAGACGTGAAGACCAGAAACTAGAAGCATTTGGCTGATTAAGCTTTTTGACTTAGGAGCAGCACAGTTCAGCTGAGACCTATTTGGATGAGGACTCTGAAGCTTGCAGTCTGAGGAAACAAGACCAGATGAGGAACTGGCGAGGTAAGGAAACTGTGGCTTGTTCTTCTTCACTGATCTTGCAGCATTCACCCCAATAACTGGCCTCAGGTTTGATTTTATTAATAAGACTTTTAAAGATTGCTGCTACAATTTTACTAATATTTTTTCATAGAATTAAGTGAAAATTAGGTCAATTTTATCAGATACTGATTATTTTTAGAGCTGACCACAAATCTTAGTTCTATCCACTAAATTTTCCTATGGTATTAGTTACATTTTTGTTAATAACTTACAAAAGCAACTTTAGGAAGAGTATGCACAATTTAAGCACACACTTCATTATAGTGGGTTAAGATATGGTAGCAAAAGTGGCTTCAGCTGTGTCAGCACAATCATGAACAGGTTCCCAGTATCTCTAAGTGAAGGAGAGAAAAATGAGTAGTGGTGCTCCACTCACAAGCTCCCTTTCGTTCAGTTTAATATTCCTGGTACCCATCTCATTATCTTCTTTTCAATCAGTACATGGGATAGAGCTGCTCTCATTAAGCTGGAATTCCCAGCTCAGTTAAACCTCTCTGGAAGCCTATTTAGATATAACTGGAGATTTGGGTTCATGTGATTCTAAGTCTAAGCAAGTTGACAATGAAGACTAGCTATCACAGGACCTGTATCCAGTTGTGATTCTTGCTCTATTGGGTAAAAATGTTATAATAGATTTTAATTATTGGTATATAATGTATAATTGTTATTTTTCTTCTCCGTTATGCCAAGAGTTCTTTAAGCACAGGATTCTTACTCTGATCACAGTCAAGGTCATGACATGTCCAGTAATTTGCTAACAATGGGAGACACCACAATTATACCCAAGTTCTGAGAAAACTGTGCAATCATAACATGTAATTTCGGAGCCTTAACCATTCCACCAAAGTTCTGCAGCCTACGGAATGTCAGTTATAAACTCTTGCTGAAGTCAAAGCTGAACTACTGTGCTTAGGGTATGATGGATTCTTTTCAAATTGTATCGCCAGCCAAAATGGCAATGATAATGGTTTTGTTGTCCTAAGAGAAGCAAAAAGAGTCATTAAAAACTATAGAGGTGCCTTCTGGCTGCTTGATGAGTACAATATCCCTGTACGATTGTCAAGGTGTTGTCACTGTAGGTTTATTTTAGTGGTTCCTGGGTTTCAGTCTTTACCTAATCTTGCTCCTGTACAGGACTTGGAATGGACAAGGCATCACTACCTGTTCTAGAGAAGAAATGATAAATTAGATTCATACTCTCTTATTCCCCAGAGCTTGCTTTTCTGATGTTCAGATTTCTGATATGTGAAGTAAGATTACCTATGACATCAAATCAAAGGTCAGCCTCACAAATTGCAGAAAGTGTCTGCTTTGAGTCCATCCAAAAAATATTTTACTTCCAAACCTGCAACTGTGTGAGATTCATGAATGCTCTGAATCTACAACATGCTATGACCTCTCTGGGCAATAGTAATTTATATTCACTTTATTCTTCAGAAGATTAGATGAGATCATGCTGAATTACCCTGTGATATGATTAACTTAATTAGTGGTTACAAGAAAATTTCCTATATTATAAAAGGCCAAGGATAAATTACTTTTCAATTACCATTACTATGGGTTGCTTTGCTACACTGCCTAAATCTCTGTAAATATTCAAATACTGTGAAATACTGTTTACATACTCCTTAATCTCAAGGCACCCATGAGAGAAAAGTGTTAACAGAAATAATTCTTCCCAGTAAAATGTGTATGATTCTTCTTTGGAGATTACAGTACCAACAATGCCTTTGTCAGAATCAAGTTGATTAGTTATAGATGCTTTGTCAGACTCAAATTGACCATAGATAACACTAATAGTCACTCTAGTGACCAATACACAGAAAAGACTCATAAATTACAAAAGGAGAATTCCTGTATAATTAATCTCTCTATATGTTGTGTATTCATCTCAGTGATTCTTTCCCTTTGTATGTTTCAGCAGCTTTATAGAGATATGATTTACAAAACCTACAGTTCCTTCTCAATCTCTCTGCCTCAATTTTGTATCATTGACAGTCTTTCTACATACACAGGCTAAGTTCATTCAAATGTCCTCAGTAATGCATATATATATATATATATATATATATATATATATATATATATATATATGCATTTGATTGTTTCTCTGTGTACCAACACTGAAGCCCCTATGAACCTGAATCTGGTTCATCTTTCTTCTGAGATCTGAGTGTTTGTGTGACAAGCTTACCCATGAAGTTCTGTGATGAGTCTGTGTTCTTAAACTATGTCTGTTTCTGGATGATGCCAGTTTAAAGGGATGTTACTGCTCATCTTGTACATATTCTGAGCTATATGGTTTTATTCATATCGACTTGTATTATCATGTTTTAAAAGACAGGCAGAACAACTTTAATTTGGGCATCTATGTACCCAATAGTATAAACAGGCCCATGTACAACACATGATGGAGATAATAAATTATTTCTTTTTAAACTGAACTTCATATCTTATTCCTTAACTTGGTTTTGAGAGGCAATCTCATTAGCAGTGACTGGTCATGAGGAGAAATGTGGTGCATTTAACACTGTCCCTGAGGATTTATACCAGTAAAGGCATTAGCTCTTTTCAACTATTATGGAAATCTGCAATCTGCTTTCTTTAAATCTGGCATTAATTATAATGTAGGGAAAGTAATACTTCATTGGGTGTGGAAAAATTATTTTCCCCTTTCCTAGGGAGTAAAGAAGGAATGTCCTAAGAAACTGGAGGTAAAAGATGGCAATCCCAAAATTAACCAATAAAAAACAGCTAAAGAGAATTTCTACTCTCAGCCCAAAACTACTTCCATTGCAGAAGCCACTTTTCTCTTTTTATGAGTACATCTGTCTAATTAAGCAGATGTAGCGCTGCTTTAATCTCAATATAAATACTTCAGAGCTCTGTAGGCGCCTGGCAAACCTAAAGAGGATTTATTACAATAATAATAAAAGTGTTTTATTTTTATAAAATGCATGTTTTACGGATTTTTTCCCAGAGAGTGTGTCAAACAAAGAAAATAATCTCAATTATAATTGAAATATGAAAGTTTTGAAGTCATGGAGGTTATGAGTAAAAAGATGCTTGCCAGGTCTGGTAGGTAAGAAAAACAGGGAGAAGTTGGTGAAACGACATAGAATTTTAGTTTTAGGATTAACAAATTGCAGGATCTAGTGCACAGTGTGGATAGACTTGAGTATGTTATGTTCATTTTGATCATCATTAGATGAGTTGTCACATTTTGTCAAGAAATAATAAGTTAATAAATGTTAGAAAAAAATAAATTTAAAGAAACAGAATGTAGCAATGTTATAAAAATTAAAGAGGAAGAAAAGAACACAAAAAGGAAGACTAAAACCCTATGTGTTTAACCCTTGAGAAAATGAGACATGCATGGACTATATATAGGGCCTCTGAAAATGACAATACAATGGTACAATGGGGTCCTAAGAGGGCTGAGAGGCCTCTTGGCAGTGAGAGAGTAAGTGACAACATTTACCAAACTTGAACCTTTATGAGCTCACGGAGGTTTTAAACTCTGGCAATAATGATAATAGAAAAGAGTTCAGGCTTTCCCTGACTGGAAGAAAGGATACATTAGATTCCTTGAAATGCTTACTGTACACTAAGATTATAAAAGATGTTAACAAATGTGCAAGGAATAAATGAATGGCAGGTGTGGTTTGAAAAAGTTGGTAGATATGTCAGGCTATGTAGATGGCCCTCTTCAGTAAAACTAAAGCCAAAAATCAACAGGACAATTCTCTTGAGTCTCTACATTTCTCACAAAGGGATTATGTGAAAGAAAATATTCCTTAAAAATCAACCCCCTAAAAAAGACAGAAGTATGTATAAAATATATGGGTGAATGTATAAATAGTTGGGTTCAATGATGAATACACTTACAGGTAGATAGTAGTGTGAGTACCACCTAACCACTGAACTCCATAACATCAGCCATTCTGTGTAGCTTCTAAAAGCAATTTAGTTGAAAGGGAAAAGATAAGCTAAAAAAGCAGTAAAAAATTTGGATTTCTTTTACACACTGTCATTGTGCTTTGCATGAGGAGCCTTGTTTCACTTTATCAATGCCCATGTAGGCTAATTTATTAAAGCCACATTTGTGCAAGTGAGAACTAAAACTCCAGAAAATATTTGCCTGAGGTCACATAACTAATGAGATGGAATTGAATAATTAATGTTAAGACAAATGAGGATGCAAGTCATGTGACCAATAATTTTACTTTTCTCCATAACAGTAATATCAGGCACCAATCAGTTTACAAGATTAGAAACACAGATTGATAGAATAAAAGAATATAGTGGAGATATTTGGGTGAGATCTGTTTGAAAAGTACATTATCCCCATGAATTGGATAACTTACCCTAAGATACATTAGAACACAAAGCACATGGAGCTGCTATATGTTTGGAAATCACTTTCTGGAAAAGCTTGCTTAGATTGCTTGCTTAGCAGTCTTTAAAATAGGAAGGAATGGCTATGTCTCAGAGGTAATAGATGCTCTTTTTAAAACAATATTTATTAATTATTTGAAGATTTCATACTGTGTATTGCTCATACCAATTCACCCCCCTTCCATTCTCTTCCATAACCACTCTCCTCTATTTCCTGCTACTGATGATGTTAGCTATTTTAACCTTTTGAGAAGAGTTGGGATATAAAGGAAAGAGATGTGAAGAAGTAAGCAACGGAGGGATTGATGGAGGATAGGAGGGAAGAAAGGGAAGGAGGAAGGGAAAAAAGAGTTGGGGGTTAAAGGAAAAAAGGAAATAGGGAGAGAGAGTGAAAGAAGGGGAAGGGAGGATGAAAGATGACATAATTAAAATGTGTTTTCAAATACCATTAACAATTTATTTGAAGGTATTTCAAGGAAATTTCAAACTTTAACTCAAAATGTAGTTTCTTAAAAGTAAATGCTCCTTGTAAATTTGTTATACCTTTGATATGATATAGATTGTATACTTTTCCTTCATTTATTTTTTTAAGTTTCATACAGCTATGACTGGCAGATGAATACTATGAATTTAAGATATATAATGCATGGAGTTGGTATATGTATATATATATCATCTATAAAATAATTATTATACAAAAGCTAATTAACATGTCAATCACATACATCACCCTTTCTGCCATTTGTATTTCTACTGGTATTTAAATTAAAGATCTTATCTGCATTTTAACATATAGCACATCATCATTGACTATAGTCATCAGACTCTTTATAGATCTTGAAAAATAACTTATAAGTATCAGTCTGAACACTTAATCTACATTTCCCTACTTTCCCTTTCTTAATTTCCCCTGGCTCCCCATTCCACTCTCTGTTTTTGTGAATTTTGCATTTCTAGATTTCATGCTTTGATTATCTTTCCCACTATACAAAGTCTTCAATTTTTAGTCATATTTTAACAAATGGTCATATTTAGTACATTTTTCTTGACTGAATAATATATTAGTACTATAATATTATAATAATATATGTGCATATTATTTTAACCATTTGTACATCAGTAAAGAGAATTTTTCTTGATCTTGGTAATTGTGAATAATGCTATAAAGAACATGAATGTGTAGAAATCTCTCTTATGTATTGTTTTCTTTAGATACAGAGAATGATTGGGGTAGCTGGGTCATAGTGTGTTAATTTTTCATTAATGCATTGTATTGAGGAACTATCATGATTTTTCCATGATGACTGCACCAATCCCATTGAGATCAGCTATATAATTTTCTTTTCTAAATCCTCACCAATATTGTTTATCTACTGAATGATTATGACCATTCTATTATATATTACATTATTTAAAATGATTTTTAAAGAATAATTTTTATTTTCTTTTACAAATTTTTTCTGTTAAATTCACTGATAGTTTAACTCATTGTTAACAGGTGTGACCCTCAATAATGTGTTTATAATTATGATTTTTAGTGTTCAAGCAATTGGATAAAGATGCAATAAATAAGAAAAATTAATTTTCTTTATTTGCCAATTTTACAGGAAACAATACCTTTCACCAAAATAAAAAGGAATCTAAACAATTAATGCATTGTGATAAAAGTTAGAGCAGACTCAATTTTAGGACTCTGTTCACTATGATTACCAAGATTAAAAGATCATTTGAGTAGTTTTCAGTATGTGCTTTTTAAAAAAAAAAAAATATTCCAGTTAATTTCAAAAAAATAAAGAAACTGGAAACTTAAAAGACAGCTTGGCATCTCTGCTTTTCTATAACACCCAAATTCAGTTTCCTATGCCCATGTCAGGCAATTTACACATGTCTGTTAACTCCAGATAAATGAGATTCTGTGTTGTCTTCTGGTCTCCATATACCCAAATATGTGTATACATATATACTCAGCCACACCCAGCCACACCCAGCCACACCCAGCCACACCCAGCCCCCACCTCCACATACACAGAGATAGAGAAAATATTTTAAAATCTTATTTGCTTTATTTTTTTAAGAAAAGAATTTATGGATGTAGAGTTCTTTTTTAAGATATAGTCCTACTTCCTTGCAGTCAGAGGTTTTCCTGTGTTCCACCCAGTCTTGCAGCCATTCAGACCCAAGTAAACACACACAGGCTTATATCAATTATGAATTGCATGGCCAATGGCTCAGGCTTCTTACACTTAAATTAACTGATAATTCTTATTTATGTTTAGCCATGTGGCTTGATACTTTTTCTCAGTTCTGCCTTCACATCTTGCTTCCTCTTTGTCTGGTTGGTGACTTGTGACTCAGCCCTATCTCTTCCCAGAATTCTCCCTATTTGCTTGCCCCACCTATAATTCCTGCCTGCTTGCTGGCCAATCAGCATTTTATAAAACCAGTGTACAAAAGCATTATCACACAGCATTTCCCCTTTTCTTTCTAAACAAAAATGAAGGTTTTAACTTTAACATAGTAAAATTACATATAATTGAACAGTTATTGAGCAATAATTACAGTTACAATATCTAGTGTATTTATATTTTGCAAAATTGAAGAAAATATTCTATATTTGTGAGTCTAAAGTTTCATATCTAACTTGTCTTTTATCATAACCAAGGAAAATTATAACTATCTAGTCTTCAGCTACATCAAAGACCTCAGAAGGATATAACATTATCTAAGTAAACAGGAAGAACATTGTAAGTAACTTCTAAAAGTCTAGAATGACAGAGACAGCTGTCAACCTAGATAGTCACCCAAAGTTCTTCTGCAATGTTGGGGCATCCATTTTTCATCCTACAGGCCTAGAGTCTCTCAGTTGCTTCTCTCTGTGTCCTATAAAATATGTCACTGTTTCATCTGCAAAGCATCACCCTGAAAGACCATCTCACCTTACAAATTTTAGTCTCCTTCCTATGGGTCCTGCATGTTCAGTAGATACAATATCCCATCAAGAAGTTATAAGGCAAGGACCCTTTTTTGCCCTGTGGCTAGCTTTTGCCACAAAGAAATCAAACTCCATAATGAGTTTCTTCTATGCCCATCATCTTCCTTGATATATTTGGTGATGCCAGGAGCAGATGTATCTCATTGTCCAGAAAAGTCTAAGTTCTTCAAACATTTTAAATACCATATTCTGCATGTCTTTGAAGTGTTTGAAGATTACCTACATAATTGAATTATATCTATGTATATCTAGAAAAATTAAGTAACATGGCTATAAGTCTATCATAGATGACTAATTATTAATCTGTATTTCTTAATTATGCATTATAATTTCAATGAGCTGCACAAACATAATACCTTAAACAAGAGTAAGTATATACATATATCATAACAAAATTAAATTTAAATTTGTATCAATAAACTAAACTCCATAGCAATGTAAAATACATTTAAGCAAGTTGTTGCTCTTTAAAAGTAGACTCAATAATCTTCTCTTTCATCCTATCATATCTGTATCCTATCCCCCTTTTTTCTTACAGAAATATATTGACTATGACCAATAACAATTTGTAACCAATCTCTAACAAAGACAAATATCCATAATCCATTTTGGGAGGAATGTGGACATAGTTTTCTAAGCTACTTCCTGCTGCTAGAAGGAGCTTGTAGTCTTATGGGGATCCTGAGAAAATCTGAGATAATGGTCAAGTCTTGGGAAGACTGGCTATAACCTTTGTTGATAGGCACCATCTGTTAAGGTTCAGGAGGTCTAGCTTGATCAACTCTGATCTGTCTTAACCTGGAACAAATCCATAGCCTACTGTTTTCTGTGGAAACAAAAACAGAGCCTCATTTCCAAAGCAACATATCCTTAGATTCAAATTTTGAAATCAAAATATCTTTAAAATATACATATTAGTGTAATTCAGTAGCCTTTAAAATCAAATGGCTTTCTGCAGTTAAAAATCCCAAAGACAATATAATCCATACTCTCTGTGTGATTTACACTTTTATGTGGCTTATTTTTTATATTACTTTTACTGTCTCTTTAAAAACTTTATTGTTTAAAACTATTTCTTTTTATAACTATCTACATTCATTTTCTTTTCTCTTCCAAGCCTATGTACATTTTTACACACACTGTAAACCATTTAAAATCTTATTCCATCTGAATCTGCCTTATTGTGAATCTATTGCTTTAAACTGCAGCATTACTAGGACTGAAATGGCAGCTTTGGCTGCTGGCTCCACCCACCTCAGCTTCCCAACATGGTGATACTACATTTATCACCAGCTCTGGAGGAACCATGGTCATCACTGAGTCTCTGAAAAAGTGGGTCCTAGCTTCCATCCAGTAGCATGTAGCCCAAAAAACTTTTCTTTCTTTTTTTTCTGTCTGTACTAGCAAAGACTAAATCCACTACATACCATACTGTGCAGCTTTGAGACACTTCAGTGTGCTGTGGCAGCCACGCCACTTAGCTCATGGCAGCTAGCAGCCAGCTCCACCTCCACCTGGCAGCTGTCAGGAGATGAGTTTGCACTGCTACTGGCATGAGACTGTGAGACTAGGAAGTACAGTGTGGCTCCATTTCTGTACGTTTAGAATCTTTAAACTTCCTTAGGTCTATATGGCTCAATGGGCACCACATTGGGCACCAAATGCAGTCAGGGGTCTTCCTGTGTCCTGTCCAGTCCTGCAGATGCTCAGACCCAAGTAAACACACAGAGGCGTATATCAATTACAAATTGCATTGTCAATGGCTCAGGCTTCCTGCTAGCTAGCTCTTACTCTTATATTAACCCATAATTCTTATTTATGTTTAGCCACATAGCTTGGTACCTTTTCTTGGGTCTGCCTTCACGTCTTGCTTCCTCTGTGTCTGGCTGATGACTCCTGATTCAGGTCTTTCTCTTCCCAGAATTATCCTTATCTGCTCGTCCCTTCTATACTTCTTGCCTGGCTACTGGCTAATCATCATTTTATTAAACCAGTGTACAAAACTATCACTGAAGTGGGTTTGTAATCCAGAAAGGCACAGTGCCCCTTTCTTCAAAGGGAGATGAACAGGCAGTGGACAGTTGGCTTCTGGTATGCAGTGAGACAGTCACAGAAACAGTTATTCTTGAAGGAGTAACTAGGCTGATGGAGTCTAGCCTCTCAATGGTAGACTGGCATTTAATAAAGGAGATGAAACCACCCACAAGCCGAGAAGAATGGGAAGCTGAATTCCAAAAACACCAGCAATTTTCAGAATTTAAAATCCTGAATCATGACAGGACACTGGCAGAATTCAAGTTTATTTGGTACATGGACTACTTGTGCTGAATGTGAGGTCAAGCTGTAGGTCTTGTGTACATCCTACTTTACAAATTAGTCTGTCAGATATGCTAAGCCTATAGGCTGAAGATGATGTCACACATTGCAGAGAAACCTCTGGTGACTATCCTGGCAGCAGGCTTTTTCTGTCAACTCACATTTTTTGGAAGTCACTTGTTTGCACTTTCTATTTTACGAGGTAATATTACTTCCTGCTTGGGTCTCTGAGGGAGTTGAAGATTAGATAGTTGTAGTAACCATTTTCCTTGTTAATAAATTCAGAAAAGAAACTCACTAAGGAGGTGTAAAGTGCTTAAGTTTGAAAGACATTATAAAATAGTTTTCTGTTGGTAATACAAGATAGGATAAAGAGTGAATTAGGTACATTTTGGACTCACCAAAACAAGATAGATAATGAAATATTTTCTGTGAATTTGTCAATGCTAATGGAGTAGACATTGTTGATGTATTTATTGCTTGTATATATTGTATATAATTATTGTACTTATTATATATTGTTTTTATAATTATACTTATTGTATATTATTAGTTATAATATTTTTATTTTTTAAATTTTTATTAGACAAAAAGGGAAATGTGATAATATTTTATTTGTGCTGAAATTTGATGATTTTTTTTGTGCTTTTATAAAGTGTGCCTGGAGATCATTTTAAGTAAACAAAGAAGTCAGGAAGTAGTAGCACATGTCCTTAATTCTATCATTTAGCAGGCAGGGTCTCTGTGTGTTCAAGGCCACAATAGAGAACAGAGCCAAGCATGGCAACACATGCCTTTAATCCCAGTACCAACCATAGAGGCCTGGAGGTCTGTACAGACAGACAGAAAGTGACAGAGCTATGTAGGAAGAGGAAGTAAGGTAGCAGGGCTAAGAGATCCAATGACAGGGCAGTACAGCAAGGCAATGAAGGCATGAGTAGACAGGAAGTAACTCGCATTTGGAAGCTGCAGAGTTGGTGAGGTAAGGTTGGCTGGGGGCTTTCCTTATTTCCCTGATCTAAGGCTTTCATCCCTATATTTGGATCTGTGTTTTCTATTTTTTTTCAAGATCAGATATGGATTTTTTTCTTTATTATTATGTGTTTTAAATTTTATACATTCCCCTGTCCTCCCCCCTCCCGCACCCACCCCTACCTCCCCCAGCCCCTAACCCTCCATTCCTATGTCCTCCAGGATCAAGGCACCCCTGGGGATTCATTTAAACCTGGTGGATTCAGTACAGGAAGGTCCTGTCACCTCCTTCCAGACTGAGCAAAGTGTCCCTGTGTAAGCCCAAGGTTTCAAACAGTCAGCTCATGCACTAAGGACAGATCCTGGTCCCACAGACTGGGTGCCACCCAAGCAGATCAAGCTATTCAATTGTCTCACTTATCCAGAGGGCCTGATCCAGCTGGGGGCTCCACAGCCTTTGGTTCATAATTCATGTGCTTCCATTCATTTGGCTATTTGTCCCTGTGCTTTTTGCAATCTTGGATTCAACAATTCACGCTCTTGCAGACCCTCCTCTTTCTCAACTATTGGACACCTGGAGCTCCACCTGGGGCCAGGCTGAGGATCTCTGCATCCACTTCCATCAGTTATTGGATGAGAGTTCCAAGATGATTGTTAGGGTGTTTGGCCATCTGATCACCAGACTAGGTCAGATCAGGCTTTCTTTGGACCATTGCAAGCAGTCTACAGAGGATGTATCATTGTGGATTTCTGGGGACCTCTCCAGCACTCTGCCTCTTCCTGTTCTCATGTGGTCTTCATTTATCATAGTCTGTTATTCCTTGTTGTCCTTTCTGTTCTTGATCCAGCTGGGATCTCCTGCTCCCCTAAGCTTTCTTTCCCTCAAATCTTGCCCTTCATTACTCCCACTGTTGTCCAGGTTGTTCATATAGATCTCATCCATTTCTCTGTCATTGGGTGATCCTTGGGTCTTTCCTAGGGTCCCATTTTCTAGGTAGCCTCCCTGGAGTTGTGTAGCAGTCTAGTCATCTTTGTTTTACATCTAGTATCCTCCTATGAGTGAGTACATACCATGTTTGTCCTTCTATGTCTGGGTAACCTCACTCAGGATGATTTTTTCTAGATCCATCCATTTGCCTGCAAACCTCATGATGTCATTGTTTTTCTCTGCTAAGTAGTACTCCATTGTGTATATGTACCATATTTTCTTTATCCATTCTTCAGTTGAAGGGCATCTAGGTTGTTTCCAGGTTCTGGCTATTACAAACAAAGCTGATACAAACATAGCTGAGCAAATGCCCTTGTGGTATGATTGAGCATTCCTTGGGTATATGTTTTCTGTTTAATAAGACCAGTCTAGAAATTCAGGTATACTTTGTTTCTTTCTTACTGCCCATTGTCTTAGCATAGTCCAACTCCTCTTAAATCCAAATTCAAAACCACAAGAAAATGTCAAATTCTGGGACTCAGAAATGTTGATGCCAACAGCCATGTAATAAAATGTGTCCTCTCTATTTAGGAATGACTTCATGTTCAAATGTTAGCAGAGTGGCAATGTATTAAGTAGCTGACAAATAGGTTCTATCTTAATCAAATCAGGACAGTCAATCAAAGACTTGGTTCATAAATGGTAATGAGAAAATATACAAGCATAGCGGCATACATTTCATTTTTGAAGATTTAGGCAGGGAAACCTTGAGTTGAGGACCATTCTAAGATATGGTATGAGAACTTGTCTCCAGTGAATAACTGCATAAACATATAAAACAGAATGAAAAGATGATTAGTAAACATTAAGAATTCAACAGAATTGACTTAAAAATATCACTTTTCAAAGAACATAAGAGACAAGCTTTGGTATCTGCAGGATGGTCTGCCTAATAGGCTCCTAGCACTACAGCAAGTCTATTGTGTGCTTAGTAACTTCTTTATAAACACTGAACTCAAATCCACAGTCTCTCAGGAAAGTCATTTCAAAACTTACTAACATTTCCTAGTGGACTAGTAGATTCTGTGCTTAAAATTCAGGGCATATCCATTTCAGAGTTTTTTGTTTTTTGTTTTTTTTCTGTTTTACTTTGGTCTGTTCTGTGCTGTTTTGTTTTGTTTGATGCATGGTTTCTCTGTGTAACCTTGGCTGTCCTGGAACTCACTCTGTAGACAAGGCTGGGATTAAGGCATGTACCCCCACCATCCATCAGGTTTGCATTTCATTAACAAATACACCTGAAAGTAGACACACATTGATATACAAACAGATATGGTTTGCTGGCTTTTTCCTCTGATAGAATGCCATCTTTATCCTCACACTGAAAGATATAGATAAAATGAAGAGCAGGTACAAGTATAGAGGAACTCTAGTAAACATTTTAGAATAAATACTGCAAGAAATTTAATGTTATCCCTAGCTGGAAGTAGGTTTGTTTTGTGGTTCTTGTTTCTAGTAGTATCTATGAAATTTTATCATCCTATCTTAAAAAGCATTAAAATTCTTCTTTCTGGGTGTTGTCATCACAGGGTATGATAGACTGAGTCAAGACAATTGCCTTCAGTTTAAGGCCAGCATGGGCTATATAATGAGTTTCAGGCCAGCCTGGATACAGCATAAGACCTTGAAAACAAAACAAAATAAAACATTACCATTCAACTGTACTTACCTGAGCCTATAATATTAAAGGCTAGAAGAACAATGTACTTTTGAGATCCCCATTCATGTCAATATTTTCAATCTTTCACAGATACTTCTTCCTAAAACCTGCACTGGTCTTTCTGGCCAGAGCTACATAGAAGTGTAGATACTAATTCAAGGACAACTAGCTATTGAAAGTATAGAGCTAATATTTCACCCTGATTCCTAAGTCCATCCATGGCCCTTGCTCATTCAAATATTAATAACTTTGACTCAAGGGCAACAGGTGATATAGATGCAAATTCTTAACCAGGCAGTGTAGTGTAACTCCATGGCCTAAATGAGTCATTTTTATGATCTGGAAATAAAGTGCTAGTGTTTTTCTGAGTTGGCTGGTGACTTCAACTGTTTTTCACACCTCTCCACAATTCAAACTAGAACTATCAAAGTGTTGTTGGCATTCAGGGAGGAAAGTTTCCTAGGAAAGTAGTCTGGGTACTCACAGTAATGTCTTCATAGATGTCCAAGTAGCAGCTTTAGTGGCAGTTTCAAAGCAACATTTTGGACAGGCCCCAAAGCAAACAATTCTGTAAAGTGAGATTCAAAGTCTGATCAAATTGATGAGGCAGCTATGTGTTGAGGGCACTGTGACAAGCCTGTGTGAAGAAAGCATCAAGAAAATGACACAGCTTACATTTATTCCTGGCAACAAAGAGCTCTCTAACAAGTGCCAGTTATTTTCTGGAAGGTGCTAGCAATTGGAAAATTCTTCTTCAAGAGAAATTTTAATTGCTTTACTGCTTAGGATAAACACTTTTCTCAGCATGAACTGGGGTCAAAGCACACCTGGAATTACAATTTCTAGCATCTATTATGTCAGTAAACTTTCTAGGGACACTACTCATTTTATCTTTATATTGACAAATAACAGGAGTAAAGATTTCAGCAGTATACTTAGCATCACCTTTAGAAGTATGGTAAACTGGCTGCCACCAAATCCAGTTTTCTCATAGGAGAGTGACCTTAAAGACAATTCACATTATACTTTCAATTCTACCCCATTCCTCCACCAACACCACTATTAATCCTTAAAGTAGCATTCATTGCATTTATTAATTAACCTTTAGAAGATTAAAGTGCTCTAAGAATAGGTTTCAATTAAAATATGAATCAAATCAACTGTCTCAGTGGTAGATTTTAGCTCAATGTTATAATTGCACTGTTTCTTACTCATTTATGCCAGTCTCTCTCCCCCCTCACTCTTTAGAGCCTGTTTTTCACATACTCTTCCACATTCCTGGAAGAACGCCTTCTTCCTCTAAATCCTCTGTCTGCTGCCATCATGTACTGTTTGTGAGGAATCTTGCTTTAGACATGCTCAGTCTCATAAACTGAAGTTTTCATGAACATGTTTGGAATTTATGCAGTTTGGGTAATTCCATGTAGTCTTATAAGATGTGAATGTGTTTCTAAAACCTAGTACTTGGATAGCTATCATCATTCAAGTGGTCAAACATCACCTAAGCAGTCTTAGCATAAAATCAGAGTAACAAAAATATAAGCTTTAGTATTAGATGCCTTAGACCAATTGTTCTCAACCTTCCTAATGCTGTGACCCATCAATACATTCCGTCAATACAATACATGTTGTGGTGATTCCAAAGCATAAAATTGTTTTTGTTGCTACTTCATAACTGTAATTTTGCTAATGTTGTGAATCATTATGTAAATATCTGTGTTTCCTGGGAGACCCCTGCAAAAGGGTGTTTTGAACCCCAAAATTGTCACTATCCACAGGTTGAGAACTACTGCCTTAGACTAAGCTTTTATTCTTTGAACATCTGAATCAACAGGTAATTGCTAGAGGCTCTTCAAAATTCAAGTTTCTCATCTCTGAATCGAGGGGTATTGTTGCAACATAACTGTTACCATTTTATGAAGAGACACAATTCCTGCAATATAATTAAGACCAGTACCAGTTTACCATTTATGTGCAGTTGATAAATCATGACATCCTCTGTCCATACGTGCATCTCTGTGTCTCTATGTCGGTCTCCCTCCTCCCCACCATCTGTGTATTTCTATCTCTGTCTCTGTCTTTGTCTCTGCTCTGTCACACACACACACACACACACACACACACATTAGAACAATGTAGGGATGGTGTACTCAAAATCTGGACTTGGGGTATCATCATTTGCTTCCTACAACTAGCACTGTACAAACATTAGAGATATGATAATTACAAAGATAATCATTCCACAGCCAGCATAAAGAAATATATTTTTCCAGCAAATTTATAATCTCCAAATTCTGTTACAGATTAATAGCATTAGGGAAGAGGTGAGACATTTAGTTTTCAAACTATGAAACATTTGGTGAAGAGGTCTAGGTTACCTAGTATTCTTTTACCTAACACTCTGCTTTATATGATATCACACAACAACTATTTAATAGCATGTTTATATCATAAACAAAGAAACAAAACTACAAACATCAATTTAGAGAATAGAGATTTAGAGAATTGGAACTTTCTTGGAAATAATTTCAAATGTAATTTATTATTTTTTAATTCTGATATGACCCAATGATTGGTAGAATTTTTGTTGTAATTGTGAGAGAGTTATATTAATTTTGTTCATCCTTGTCCATAACAAAGTTTGCAGCAGTATATAGCATAAGAGGAGTCAATGGGCAAAAAGCACTTGCCCTGCAAGCTACCAACCTGAGTTTAATGCCTGGCACCCATCTAAATATGGGAGCACAGAATAGACTGCAAAACATAGTCAACTGATCTCCAATTGCATGCGGTGGCAAAAACCCAGAGTAAATAATATAATAAATATAATATATACGTTTGTTGTTTGTGTGATAAGAGAACGATCAATATTTGAATGATGGTTCTGGATAGGAGGACCATATTAAATGGGTGAGAATTGGGAAAGAATGGTGCTTAACTCTGTAAGCTACAACATATCAGATACTGATGTGTGATTGGCAATGAAAATTTATATTCTGATTGGAACAGCAAGCATATGTTTATATTCTCACTATTAATAAAGGTGAACTGTTAGATGGGTTTGTCAAAATAACATAAGCAGATAACAATTTTGTTCCCAGTTAAGGAATGAGTTAGTATTTTGAAGAACAGCTATAGTGTTACTCACAATAAGCAAAACATTACATGAACAGATAGATGGATAAGAAAATGTGACATAAATATATGATAGAAATATGTTCAGCCAGAGGGAAAAAAGAAATTTCATTATTTTTGACAACATGGAGATATTTGGAAGATTTCACATTAAAGGAAGCAATCCAGACACTTAAAAAAAGGAAAAAAATCTTTTACATATTCTCCGTGTAAAGAAACATTAAATGAATAAGATGATGAATATGTTAATTATCTGAATTTTGTCATTATGCAATGAATTTATGAATCTAAACATCATATTACCCTCTATTGATATGCAAACCGTTTTATGTGCCAGTCAAAACTAAAAGGATTACTAGTGTACAGAAAGAAGCAGACCCTGCCTACTTCCTGAATTATAACCATTTTTTTTTTCAAAACTACTTCTCAAGTTCCTAGGAACTCAGTCAAAAAAGTATGGATGTTAAGGCCTCTAATATTAACTATTTGAATAAATCCTTTTCAGTGGATGACCTTCTCCAAGTGATAAGTCAGATCATTGTTCAGGAAAAGTATCCATTGTGACCTTTTTGGTTGAAATAATAAGATAGCTTAATAGGAAAATACACATGCACAAACAAACAAAATAACTTGGCTAAGTTCCTCAAGACCAAAAGTTGAGAAAGATCCTGAGTGCTTATAAAACTTTTGACACATGGTCATGGTCCACTAGAATACAATCATCAAAACCACATACTGAACACTCAGAAAAACATAATTATATAATGATTTGGGTTTTTTCACATATTTCTTCAAAACAAATAACAGTAATTACTTCTATGCAATCTGAAAAGTACTTTAAAAAGTCTCATCCTACTAGATTACATAGTCAAAATTCTACATACAAATGATAAAAATAATATTCTATGAATAAATAAATGGGGAGAGCAGTAGTTGCCCTTCCCCAATTTCTTCCTCTCCTTCTTGTTTCCTCAGAGGCTTCTTTGGCACACGAGAGAATAAAAGTGATTAAGAAAAGTAGAGAAAACCCTCTTTAATCTTCATGGGGGAATTGCCAAAAGAAACAAAATTACTCCTTTCTATTCAGCAATATCCAAAATATATAAAGATCTCAAGAAGCTAGACATTCAGGATACAGATCTAAACAGAATTCTCAACCTAAGAATCTCAAATGGCCGAGAGTAACTTAAAGAAATATTCAACATCCTTAACAATCATGAAAATGAAAATAAAAATGACACTGAGATTCCACCTTACACCTGTTAGAATGCCTAAAATCAAAACCACAAGTGACATCTCATGATAGCAATGATGTGAAGCAAGGGGAACACTCCTCTATTTCTAGTGGGAGTGTAATCTTGTACCGTCACTATGAAAATCAACATGGCAGTTCCTCAGAAAATTGGGAATCAGTCTACTTCAAGACCCAGCTAAACACTCTTGGGCATATACCCAAAAGAAGTTCCATCCTACCACAAGGACACTTGCCCAAGTATGTTCATAGCAGCTTTATTAGTAGTAGCCAGAAACTGGAAACAACCTACCTGCACCTCAATCGAGGAATGGATAAAGAAATGTGGCACATTTACACAATGGAATATTGCTTAGCTGTTAAAAATAATGACACTGGAAAATTTGCTGACAAATGGATGGAACTAGAAAAGATCATGCTGACTGGTGTAACCAAGACCCAGAAAAACAAAGATGCTACAAACTCACTTATAAGTAGATATTAGCCATAAAGTAAAAGATAGCCATGCTACAATCTACAAACCCAGAGAAGCTAAGTAAAAAAAGGATTCAAGAGGACAGTGAAACATGAATCTCACTGTGAAGAAGAAAGAGAATAGGCATTGCTGTTGGATTGAGGAGGGGTTTGGATAGAGGGGTAGGGATTGGAACAGGAGGGATCAGATTGGGGGAAGGTGGAAGGAGGGAGTACTGGGAGAGACAACTGGTATCTGGGAGCATCTCTGGAATTAGCTAGAAACTTAGTGTGATGAAACTTCCAGTAATTTACAAGGGTAACTCTTGCTAAGACTCCTAGAAAAGGGGGATACAGAGCCTTAACCAACCATCTCCTGTAGTTATACAAGTTTTTCAGTGGAGGAATTGGGACACCAACACAGCAATAAAACATTTGGCCTACATTTGTTAAGCCTACAAGATGTGCTGGGGTAAAAGTGGAGCAGAAATTGTGGGAGTAGCCAAGCAATAACTGATGTAGCTTGAGATTCATATCATGAGAGAGACTCAACCCTGAGGGCCAGGAACCAGAGACAAGATAGCCTAGAGATCTAGGATAGGACCAAGCATGACTAGCAAAAAAAAGTAAGTGAAATGATTTGTGATGATATTCTGATATAATCAAAGTTTAGTGCCTAGCCCTGTGGTGGGTATTGTATTTCCTGAAATATTGTGTGTTCCCTGAAATAAACTTATCTGGGGTCAGGACGGCCACAATATTAAACATGAAGATAGGCAGTGGTAGCACACACCTTTAATCCCAGCACTCTGGGAGGCAGAACCAGGAGGATCTCTGTGAGTTCAAGGCCATATTGGAAACAGCCAGGCAAGGTGACTCACAACTTTAATCCCAGGAAGACAGCCTTTAATCCCAGGGAGTGGGGTCAGAAAGAGAAAAATTATATAAGGTGTGAAGACCAGAAACTAGAAGAATTTGGCTGGTTAAGCTTTTAGGGCTTTGGAGCAGCACAGTTCAGCTGAGATCCATTTGGATGAGGACTCAGAAGCTTGCCAGTCTGAGGAAACAGGACCAGCTGAGATACTGGCGAGGTGAGGAAGCTGTGGCCTGTTCTGTCTCTCTGATCTTCCAGCATTCACCACAATAACTGGCCTCAGGTTTGATTTTATTAATAAGAACTTCTAACAATTCTGCTACATAGCCCAATTGTCATCTGAGAGGCTTAATCCAGCAACTGATAGACACAAATGCAGAGACCCACTGCCAAACAGTAGGTTGAGCTCAGGGATAATGTGGAAGGGGGGATTTTAGGAGCCAGTGGGGTTAAGGATACCATGAGAAAACCCACAGGATCAGTGAACCTGCCTCATAAGGGCTTACAGAGACTGAACTGACAACCAAAGAGCCTGCATTGGACTGACCGAGGCCCCCTGCAATATATATTGCAGTTGTGTAATTTGGTCTTCTTGTGGGACTCCTAATAGTGGGAACAGGGGCTGTCTTTAACTCTGTTGCCTGCTTTTGGGATATTTTCTTCCTACCAAATTTTCTTGTCTAGCCTTAATAGAAGAGAGAGTACCTAGACTTGCTGCAACTCGATTTACCATGACTGATTGATATCAATGGGAGGCCCATTCTTTTCTGAAGAGAAACAGATGAGGAAGAGAATATGTGGGTGGGTGGAAGAACTTGGAGGAGAGAAAGAAGGAGAAACATTGGTCACGATGTAAAAACAATAATCAATCAATCAATCAAACAAACAAAAATAAATAAATAGTGCAACATTTACCTGATATTTGGGTCTTTCTGGACCTTGTTTTTTAATTTTAATCTCAATCTAGCAAGAGATTGGTCATTATCCTCACTTAATGGTGAATGTCCAAGAATGATATATGAGTTTAAACTTATAGAATTCAAAATAGAAGAGGGGTGTAGTTTTCCTTTGTATCAGAGTGCTGATAGTTGCTTAAATATCACTATGGGGTCATTTATTTTAATAGCATTTCATTTCCACTTTCAGTTTCTTTTTGCAGTACATGAGAGGCTTAGAAAAGAAATGTAAGCAAAATTCAGTTGGTAAACATTAATCCATTATCTTTAATTCTGACTTGAAAAATTCTCTCTCCTCTTGTATTCCTCACTCTCTTGTTGGAGATTCTGAACTTACCACTGTGCTTAGGTCATGAGGTACTATCAGTATGCATAATGCCTAACTCTTGGACATTTCTTTATCATACTTCTTCAATTAGTTTAAAAAATGAGTGATGAGGGATTTCATGATCTTTTGTGGTAGAAAAAGAAGCCACAAACCTATTTTATGAAAACCCAACCATAGTATTACTATTGATCAATATTATTTAGTTCCTTTTCTGATAGACCTAGTTCACAATTGTGGATTAGCCACTTACCAAGACTTTAATCAGCTGACTTTCATACATAAGATTAATTTCTACATTTATAATTCAGGATTAAATGGTATCTTTTGAGTCTTCAACAAAATAATGACCCATGAACTGAAGATCAAAGCATATTAATATCAGCATATTACCCCACATTCTCCCTATATTGTGAGCAGCCAATAGTGTCAGGTAGTACACATGCCCTCACACAGGGTAATGCACCAAAAGGAGTATGCTTTGTTCTTTAGGTTCAATTGAGGGAAGCATACAGAAATAATGTAAATGCATCAGGGACTTGTTGAGAACAAATGAGAGTATTTACAAGTTAATTACATGAATCTATTATGGGATGTGTTGAGCTAAAACAGTCCAAAATGAAAATGTTAAAACTGAAAAGAAAAGAGAACTTTTAGGATATTGATTCCAAGAATTATAAGAAGAAAAACTTGCTAAACTTTGCTTCTATTTATGCAAAAATTTTCGCCTTTTTTTAATCCTAAAAATAGCACAAGTTTATTCTTAAATTTAATATATGTCTTTAAGAATCTCTAATATATTTGGTAGTAATGTTTACTCTTAGTCAAGTCTGAGTGACAAACCAGACAAATGAGTTTGAACTACTTACTACTTAGAGAATGGCCTTGATGAGCTATGAACAAGATGCTAGGAAACTTGAAATCATACCTGTGCACTTTTTCAACCCCCAAGAAAAGGGAAAACAATATAATACCTCCCTGAAAACAGTTGAATATCTGAGGAGCTCACCAGGAGCTACAAAATTAGGAAAGACTGTGTGAAAACAGTAGATGGCAACAGATTGACTTCTTCTAAAACTGTTTACCAACCATCACTCATCTTCTTTAGCCCAAAGTGGACCAATGACTGGCAAGTACCAAAGACCTTGCCATATGAGGCATTGAATAATCAGATGCTTCCCTGAAAATCGATCTTAAATTTCAAACTCTATGACCACAAAAGAAGACAGGAAACCTGGAGTTATGGTTTGTGGTTTGCACAATAATGGAACTTGCCTGGAAAACTAATTAGGCAAATTTAATTAGAAAACTTTCAATTAACATAACATGAAGGATAATCCATTCAAAATTCATGTGAACATAAAGTAATCTTAGTGGGTAAATATGTGATGAACATATATTATCTATTGCTTCATAGCAAATATGATCCAACCAGCAACATTGATTATTTTCTTACCATTTCTGTGAGACAATAGTAATCATCTAAGGGAGTTTTACTTCTTATGGAATAGTATTTTTGTACACTGTGAAGGTGTGTCTTTACCAAGACACCTTCTGATTGGTTTAATAAAAGTCTGCTGCCTAGTAGTTAGGGAGGAAGAGGTTAGGAGGGAAAGCCAAACTAAAATGACACTGGGAAGAAGAGGGGTGGGGTGACAGGAGTTTCAAGCCAAAAGCAGGAGATGAATGTGCTGTGCTGAAAAAGCTACTACCATGTAGTAGAGTATCTATAAAAAAAAATATGGGTTAATTTAAGATGTAAAAGGTGATTAGTAACAAGTCTAAGCTATCAGCCAAGCATTTATAAACAATAATGTTTCTGTGTAGTTATTTGGGAGCTTGATGGTGGGATAGAGCTGATGTACAGGACACAGAAAAGTCTGTCTCCAAAATCTAGGGGCTATTATAGTGTAACTAATCTCATAGCTCTCAGATTTATTTTGACTGTAAAACTTTTCTTAAGATATAAGTATCTCAAAATTCAAATTTTCTGGTTTGATATTAATGGCCATATAAAGTCCTAATTAATTTTAACCTTAGGCCTCATGTAGCTTCCTGTACTTGATTTCAGCCTTGAATCTGAAGTAGCTATTTGGGAATTAAGCCTGTGTGTCCCAAGTGTATTGAATAGATTATGATCCTTTAACCTCTCCAAGATCTGTTACATATGACATTTAAAATGTTTAAGTTTTCTGCAGTGAATGATGAACATTCCTAACAGTGACCTTTGAAGTCTCCAAAAGATGATGGGGCCCCAGAAAATGATTCCACCTGTACTATGGTAATGTCACTAAGCTAACAAACACAATCCAAAAAAACTGCTCAGGACAATTTCAAGACATTTAAGATGGTCCATCCTCATGAACTACTCCAGCCAGGACTTCTGACACCTTTGCACTTTACTGTCACACCAAGACTGTACAATAGGTAGATTCCCTGGGACTTGATCATTGTATCAATTTTGTCAAGGTCCCCTAAAGATGCCAGTGCCCCATGTCAACAGAAAACAGTCTAGAAAACATGGCACATACATTCCTAAGAGGTGCGGTGGATTGTTTTTGGTCATTCAGTGGATTTTGGATGTTTGTCACTGTTTAGTGGTGGTGGTTACACATTACTACTGCTCATGTTCAAGAAAACACAATTTAAGGGAGCTTAGATTAAGAGAACTTTTTCTGAAAAAGAAAAGGTGTGAATATAGTAATTATCAAAATATAGGTATATTATTGAATCTACTTTAATCTTAAAAGCAACTATTAAATCTCTTAAAATTTTACATTGGCATGGATTTTTGTATATTGATATAAATTTAAAGTTATTTTTGTTATACTATATATACTTTCTACTCCTGTTTAAGATATTTTTGTAGATTGACATAAATTTAACACTTTTTTGTTATTCTTACATGTTTCTATTTCTGATTAAGGTACTGTACCTATGCAGTTCCTTTAATTTTATAATGTAAAATTTAAGTCCTTGAAAGCTATTTGGATAATGAAGAAATACAGGTTAATAGTCATCCATAACTATCAAACTTACAGTCATGATATATATGTTTTCAAGGTCATAGAGATATATGTTTTAGATAGGTGATCATCAAACAATTCAAAGACCTACAAAATATATCATTTCAAATGTTTTAGTAACATAACGCTTTTCTTGACAATGAGTCAAGTCTTCTCCCGGCAGCACTGACCTACTTCATAAAAGCATTATTTGTGGCAGGGTCCTGTACTGTTCCCTTTGGGGGAGAGGATGAGTAGGTGCAGAGTCAATGACACAGACTGTGGGAGAATGTTGAAACAACAAGCTCAGTTTATTCAGGAAGAGGCAAGCCTTGTATACCCTCCACCCTGTCCCTGTGGTAAGGTCTGATGAATATGCATCTGCTGTTGTGAAATGGCTGCCTCTCATTGGTCCAGGTCATCTCAGATTATGTCTCAGTTGCTATTGCTATGGCCCTTAGGCAGACCCAAGTTGGCTATCAGAAAGTATCTTATTACTGGTTTGGGCCAGCAGGCCCTCAAGCCAGTTAGGACTGAGTCATCCCATTATTATGAGAATTGAAAAATCTACATATTGGAGTTTACTTTCTTTGTGGTAAAAGCTAGTCATTTGGGCAGAAACTAGCCTTGGCTTCACTGCTGACAGTATGATTCCAAACTGGACCAGCAGGACACAAGGAAAAGGCCTTTAGACTGATGTTAGATGCCCCAATATTACAGAAAAACTTTGGTTAACTATCCAGGCAGCCAGATGTCCCTGCCATTAAGTAATATCACACTTATCTTGGGTCTTGGATGAAGTTAAAGAGTAAATAATTAGACTTAACATTTTCCTTAGTTATGATAAAGGTAAACTAGGTCTAAAACTTTGAATTCATAAAGATAAGATAGTTAATAGGGCTTTTCTTTAATTTTGACAAATACAAATTGACTGGATATTGTAACTGTAATTTTTACTTGATAGTAATTGATAACTGTTTTCATTGTATATAATTTCACTATATTAAATTTAAAACATCCCTCTTTAATTAGACAAAAAGGGGGAATATTATATAATAATAGATTTGTACACTGTGAAGTTGTGTCTTTGCTAAGGTGTCTTCTGATTGGTTTAATAAATGGCTGACTGGCCAATAGCTATGCAGGACATAGATTGGGTGGGAGGGCCAAAGTAAGAGGATATTGGAAAGAAGAAGGTAGGTGACAGGAGTCATGAGCCAGACACAGAGGAAGCAGGATATAGACATGTTGTTTTGAACAAATGTACAGTCAAATGGTACAGAATAGAAAAGGAATATGGGTTAATTTAAAAATAAAAGGGCTAGTTAGTAACAAGCCTAAGCTATTGCTGAGTATTCATAGTTAATAATAAATCTTTTTTTGGTTATTTGGTAACTGGCTTGAGGAACAGAGCTGACTGACAGGATACAGAAAAGTCCACCTACATTTTCTGGAATCTCTAGTTAAGGATACCCCAAACACTGTCATCAGCTTCTAACAGGAATTACAGTCATCTTAGGACCATGTGAGCAAGGATCTTCTTCCAAGCCATTGTGCATGATTAATTTTAAGATGTAGTTCCTCAAAAACAGACTGAGGACTTCAGTTCCTTAATGAATGAATAGCAGGTTATTTATGACAGAAATACCTGAGTTATTTCTATGAATAATGATTTTTCTTCTTTACTTTTGAAACTGTGTAAACTATGGGTTTATTAAAAAAAAATACCCTTAAAATCTTTCTCCATGGAGAACCTGTATAATCCAAACTCAGAAGGCCTTGGTGCTAGTGATGTGATTCACCTGGTACACTCAAGTTGCCTTATTCATCAGCTCTCCATGAAAACTTATCTGCCGTCTCAGACTGTGATACTTATCAGGGAGTAAATGGAACATATATTGAACAATTCCTATTTGCTTCAATGGAGCTAAGTGTTAATATGTCAGAAAAGACAAAACAAAAAAACAAAGTAAAACCCAATTTTGTCCTTCAGTCACATTAGTTTAATGAACTTGAAATGTTTAAGGCCCAAATGAAAATATCAAATCTTATGGTTTGTCCAAAAGTCCTCAAAAAGGTAATTCTCGGATAATTAGGGATGTTGAGCAATTCCTTAAATGTCTTTCAGGCATTTGAACTTCCTCTGTGGAGAATTCTCTGTTTAGTTCCATAGCCCATTTCTTAATTGGACTGTTGGGCATTTTGATGTCTAATTTCTTGAGTTCTTTATATATTCTGGATATCAGCCCTCTGACAGATGTGGGATTGGTGAAGACCTTTTCCCATTCTGTATGCTGTCTCTTTGTCTTGTTGACCATGTCCTTTGCTCTACAAAACCTTCTCAGTTTCAACAGGTCCCATTGATTGATTGTTTCTCTCAGTGTCTGTTCTACTGGTGTTATATTTAGAAAGTGATCTCCTGTGCCAATGCGTTCAAGAGTACTTCCTACTTTCTCTACTATCAGGTTCAGAGTAGCTGGATTTATGTTGAGGTCTTTGATCCACTTGGACTTAAGTTTTGTGCACGGTGACAGATATGGATCTATTTGCAGCCTTCTACACATTGATATCCAGTTATGCCAGCACCATTTGTTGAAGATGCTTTCTTTTTTCCATTTTAAATTTTTGGCTTCTTTGTCAAAAATTATATGTTCATAGGAGTGTGGGTTAATGTCAGGATCTTCAATTCGATTCCATTGGTTCACATGTTAGTTTTTATTCCAGTACCACGCTGTTTTTATTACAGTAGCTCTATAGTAGAGCTTGAGGTCGGGGATTGTGATGCCTCCAGAGGTTGTTTTATTGTACAGGATTCTTTTGGCGATCCTGGGTTTTTTGTTTTTCCATATGAATTTGAGTATTATTCTTTCCAGATCTGTGAAGAATTGTGTTGGTAATCTGATGGGAATTGCATTGAATCTGTAGATTGCTTTTGGTAAGATTGCCATTTTTACTATGTTAATCCTGCCTATCCATGAGCATGGGAAATCTTTCTATTTTCTGGCATCTTCTTCAATTTGTTTTTTCAGGGACTTATCTGGGAAATGCAAATCAAAACGACTCTGAGATACCACCTTACACCTGTCAGAATGGCTAAGATCAAAAACACAGAAGACAGCTTATGCTGGAGAGGATGTGGAGCAAGAGGAACTCTCCTCCATTGCTGGTGGGAATGAAAGCTCATACAGTCACTTTGGAAATCAATGTGGTGCTTCCTTAGAAAATTGGGAATCCATCTCCCCCAACACCCAGCTATAGCACTCTTGGACATATACCCAAGAAATGTTCAATCATACCACAAGGGCATTTGCTCAGCTATGTTCGTATCAGCTTTGTTTGTAATAGCCATAACCTGGAAACAACCTAGATGCCCTTCAACTGAAGAATGGATAAAGAAAATATGGTACATATACATAATGGAATACTACTCAGCAGAGAAAAACAATGACATCATGAGGTTTGCAGACAAATGGATGGATCTAGAAAAATCATCCTGAGTGAGGTAACCCAGACTTAGAAGGACAAACATGGTATGTACTCATTCATAGGAGGATACTATATGTAAAACAAAGATGACTAGACTGCTACACAACTCCAGGGAGGCTACCTGGAAAACGGGACCCTAAGAAAGACCCAATGATCACCCAATGACAGAAAAATGGATGAGATCTACATGAACAACCTGGACGACAGTGGGAGTAATTAAGGGCAAGATTTGAGGGAAAGAAAGCTTAGGGGAGCAGGAGATCCCAGCTGGATCAAGAACAGAAAGGGAGAATTAGGAATAACAGACCATGATAAATGAAGACCACATGAGAACAGGAATAGGCAGAGTGCTTGAGAGGTCCCCAGAAATCCACAATGATATATCCTCTGTAGTCTGCTGGCAATGATTGAGAGAAAGCCTGATCTGACCTAGTATCATGATCAGATGACTAAACACCCTAACAGTCATCTTGGAACTCTCATCCAATAACTGATGGAAGTGGATGCAGAGATCCTCAGCCATGCCCAGGTGAAGCTCTAGGTCTCCAACTGTCGAGAAAGAGGAGGGTCTGTAAGATCATGAATTGTTGAATCCAAGATTGCAAAAAAACACAGGGACAAATAGCCAAATGAATGGAAGCACATGGATTATGAACCAAAGGCTATGGAGCCCCCAGCTGGATCAGGCCCTCTGGATAAGTGAGACAATTGAATAGCTTGATCTGTTTGGGAGGCACCCAGTCTGTAGGGCCAGGATCTGTCCTTAGTGCATGAGCTGGCTGTTTGAAACCTTGGGCTTCCACAGGAACACTTTGCTCAGTCTGGAAGGAAGTGACAGGACCTACCTGTACTCAATCCACCAGGTTTAAATGAATCCCCAGGGGTGTCTTGATCCTGGAGGACATGGGTATGGAGGGGAGGGGCTGGGGGGAAGGTAGGGGTGGATGCGGGAGCAGGGAGGACAGGGGACCCCATAGCTGATGTATAAAATTTAAAACACATAATAATAAAGCAAAAATTTTAATTAATTAAAAAAAAAGATAATTCTCAGACCAATTTTCCTAAACTTTTCTCTTTAAATGGTGTATGTCATCAATCTGTCCTATCTAGTGTTGAATAAATATCCCTCCTTCAGCAGCAGGAAAGGCAATTCAGGAGGGAAGTAAGAAACATTGATCACTTGTATGGCTGAAGTAAAAAACTGAGCTAAAGACTGGATCCACATCACTGTTCAGGCCCTACTTGCCTATCTGGAGAAGTATCCTTGATAAAGGAGAATGCCTTAGGATGGAGAAAGGATATAGCCCTTAGGGCTTCCTTAACCCTGGCTCATGAGCCATAACCCAGGGATCAGGCTGTCACCAGCTATTTAGTTCAAGAAGAAAAAGATACTTGAAGCTCAGATTGTAGAATGACAAGCTAATGTCTTCATTCTTAGGATATCTTTTTACATGGCTATGAAAAGAAGCATCAATCAGAATTAGGAAATGTGTGATCCACCTGCTACTAGCTCAGGCAAATACTTAGATAAAATTGCCTTTCCCCTCTACATTAAAGATTTTCGACCTGTCCTTCTTAAAGAGTCCAAGAATTTTACCAGGAATTATTTGTCCATGTTCTTCCAATTTTCTTCCAGTGTGAACAGCCTCACTATACACACATGTTTTCTTTGTTGCTTTTGTGAACAGACTTGTCCCCAAGTTAGATCCTTAGAGCCAATGTGGTCATAGAAGTAGAGAAGCAATTCCCACAAATTGTTCTTTGACCTCCAGAGGTATATATTGTCACACATGTAGAAACACAAACATGGACAAATAATTAAATGTAAAAATAAATAAATTATAAGAACACATGCTTTCTGAGTTTTATAATCCAATTTTAGTTCCAATATTTATGACTCTAAAGCTCCCTGTCTCTCTCTCTGTTTCTGTTTGTTTGTGTGTGTGTGTGTGTGGTGTGTGCATGCAACCATGTATTTCAGACACACACACACACTTTAAAATGTAAGTTTCTCATGTTCCCTCTTCTGCCATTTATGCCTTTCTTTCTTCTCAATTTCATAAAAAAATAAAACGTTCACTTTCATTCTTTTTATTTCCAAGTGTTAGCAAAAAACAGGAAGACTAGGGAAGAATCACAGAACCATCTATCATCTGATTCTTTTAAGACCTTTTTTTGTGGAGCTGGGGATCAAACCCAGGGCCTTGCACTTACTAGGCAAGCACTCGGCCACTGAGCTAAATCCCCAACCTCAGACACCTTTTTCTTTTTTTACTATTTTGAGGGCACATGAATTCATGTTGTGTCCTTTCTAGACTGTGTCCTGCTAGAAAAATTAAAATCTAAGTAATAGAGATGCACGTCTTTCTAAAATTAGATTTTCCTGATTCTTGTATAAAGAGAGTTGAACAATGAAGAAATATAGAAACTTTAACTCAGAGAGAGAGAGAGAGAGAGAGAGAGAGAGAGAGAGAGAGAGAGAGATCTAGTATTGATTGAAGAAATAAATGAAGCTGGGGTCAGAAATACTGTAGTTATCTCAAATTTGAAGTTTTTTGGAGTTTTTTGTGAGCATTCTACTTCCTAAAATATACCTACATTATTGTAGTGGAATAACATGACCTGTGTTCTGATGGTGTTCTCTATTACCACTAACAGGCTCCAGGATTGAAAGGTATTCTTTATAAGCACCAGTTATAATATAAAGACAACAGGATTGAATATCACGAAATCAGATATGGTGGTTTGAATGATAATGAACTCCATAGGTTCATATATTTGAATGTTTGATAGCTAATTGGTGAAACTATTTGAGGATTGGAGGGTATGGTCTTGTTGAAGGAGGTATGACATTGGAGACTGGTTCGGCATTTCGAAAGATTAATACCATTCTCTCTCTTTCTCACCTCTCTCCCTCTCCTTTCTCCATCTCCCCATCTCTCTTCTTCTGTCTGTCTTACTATCTATCTCACCCATCTCTGTCTCTTTCCAGGTCATGTTTCCAGATGTGAACTTTCATCTACTTTTTAAGTACCATGCTTACCTGCCTCCTGCCATTCTCCTTCCTATGAAGATCATGGATTCTAATCACCTGAAATGTAAGATCACTAAACTCTTCTATAAGGTGCCTTGATCTAGTTGATTAATCTTGTTCAATATGAGTGACTATCCTCAATTATGTGCTGTGCATTAGTAAAAGCCCTATTGTTCTCTTAAATATTAGTATGCCTAAGCCACAGAAAGTATTGGGGATTGATTTCCCCAAAAGTTAGTTGACTTAAACCTATTTCATGTAGTTACATTAGCACAAGAATGTCCACAATTAACTATAACTTCCAAGAGTAATCATTCTCACTTGTTTATCATTGTTTGTCTTTCATATAATATGCATATATATGTGTGTGTGTATACATATATATATATATATATATATATATATATATATATATATACACATGTGTGTGTATATACGTATATATAGGTATACATATACATATATATATACATACATACATATACATATACATATATATATGTATGTATATATATAATGAGGAAACCCTTCTGAAATTATTTATCTTCTAGGAGCTTTAAATAACTCTGCCATCATCTCATCCAAGTTGGAAGCCAAGGAATCTCTCTCCTGTTCACTCTATTGGACCTGATTGAAATGGAAAGTTGAGACCAGGACTCATGAAAGGACTAATATCCTGAGCCCAGGGTAACATTTTTTGTGGTCCCTTCATGGGTTATAACTATGATTCCTCAAATGCCCTTTCATTTCTCACTCTCAAAGGTGTAAGATGAGAGAGAATTAATTACAGAGTGCTATGACTCCTGCTTGCTGACAGAATGGTGCTCATAAACCATAGACTGGGGATATATGTCCCTATAAAACATAATATGAGAAACCATTCTTTCCCATGAAAAGACGAAGGAGAAGCATTGTTCTACTTGAACAGAGAAATGCACAGACTATTAAAAAGGCAACTCCTTCTCCCATCAGTGGATATATGTCTTGAAATGACAAGATCTTGCCTTCTTCAAGACAACTTTCAGGTGTACGTGTGATTCCACCCACACACATACCAGGCATAACATGACATTTGGACTCATAAATACACATGTCCTCTGACACATATTCAGGGATGAGGACACACACACAAATAAATGAAAAATAAAATATAATAGTTAATGTTTCAGATGTCTCAAACTTTTGAATAAATAAGAATATTTGTCAAATTTAAGACTATTGGTGTTTTGTGTTGTTAATAGACAGCTCTGGGGGAAAATTGTATCTTCTGTCATAGGAAGTTTCTCTTTGGAAAACTCTATTATGACACTGTCATCTGTAATACCCTCTTATCCACTGGGGCAGAGATTTGTATAGAATTACTTTCCTCAGCATTCACTTATATAAAAAATTCCAGGAATTTAATTGATCATCTGTAAGTCTTTGTTGTATAGAATACTGACTAGCAGACAATTAATAATTGACTTTTAACTTTCCCATTGGAGTCACTTGAAGAAAATGTGAAACACCTTCACAGAAGAGTTAATTATTCTTTTAAGCTCAGGCCAAGTATGGTGACATTTTATTTGTGCTGAAATGTGATTTTATTTGTATGTTAATAAAGTTGTCTGGGGATCAGTGCTAAGAGCAAGCCATTAAGCAGAAGTCTGGTAGTGATAGCTCACACCATTAACCCGATCACATGGCAGGCATAATCTCTGTGTGTTCAAATAACCAGCATGGTGACACATACCTTTAATCTCAATACCAACCATAGAGACCTGGAAGCTTCTATAGACAGGCAGTGATGAGAAAGTCATGTGGTTGGGTTTACAGCCAATGAGAAGGCAGAACAGAAAGACAATTCGAAGACAGGACACAGGAAGAATCTCTCTCTCTCTCTCTCTCTCTCTCTCTCTCTCTCTCTCTCCCTCTCTCAGGGGAAGGAGAGCAGCAAGTGGTAAGATAAGGTGGTCTTAGCTCTTGGCTACTGCTTGATCTCTGGGCTTTGGCTATTTCTTAATCTCTGGGCTTTTAACTCTTTATTTGGCTCTATAGTGATATTTTATTTGTATGTTAATAAAGTTGCCTTGGGGTCAGAGCAAGCCATAGCAGAAGCTGGGCGGTGGTGGTGTATGCCTTTAATCCCAGCACTTGGGAGGCAGAGCTAGGTGGATGTCTGTGTGTTCAAGTATATAGCCAGCATGGCGACACACTTCTTTAATCTCAATAACAACCATAGAAGACCTGGCGGTCTGTACAGACAGGCAGTGATAAGGAGGTCATGTGGCTGGGTTTACAACCAATGAGAAAGCAGAACAGAAAGTCTATAAAAAAGAAAAAACACACAATAGTAGCTCTCTTGTGGAGAGGAAAGACAGAGCAGCAGTGAACAGTAAGGTTTTCAGCTCTCAGCTATTTTTCTGACCTCTTGGCTTTTAACTCTGCAGCTGGCTCTGTGTTTCTTATTTAACAAGATGGTTACAGCTACATTTGGCACCCAACGTGGCAAGAATTCATTAAATTAGAATTCACTAAAATTAGAATTCTTGGCTACTGCTTGATCTCTAGGCTTTTAACTCTTTATTTGGCTCTGTGTTTCTTACTTAATAAGACCATTTAGAATTTCATCTACAGGCAGGTTCTGTTTATTCTTCCCCAAAGAATACCTCTGAGGTTTCTCTAGTCATTCCTTAGATGAATGGTTTCTAAATACATTCAGTGTCCTGGCCTAAGTTGTCTAGGTTAAAATTAGAAAACCTAGGGACTTAGCCAAGATTGATTTATTTACTTTATCTTTAATAATTAATATAGAAAATTCTTCAAAATACTGAGCAATATTCTTCTCCTATCTTACTGTCCTTGGCCAGTGCCAGTTAGAATCACAGACAGTTGTATTTCAGCAAATACTGCAAATGAGATCATTAGCTACTTTCATGTCTGCAAGTTTACATCAAATCTAAAGGAAGCTAATTAGTAAATTTAATGTGAATAAAGTCTGACCTCTCATTCATTAGCATGTTTCCTCTTCTATTTTCTCCTGGAATTTACCTTTAGAAATTCAGTCCAGAGATCCTCAGCCAGGCCCTAGGTGGAACTCCGTGGGTCCAGTTGTAGAGAAGGAGGAGGGACAGTGGGATCGTGAATTTTTGAGCCCGGGATTGGAAAAAGCACAGGACAAAAGGCCAGATGAATGGAAACACATGAATTGTGAACCAAAGGCTGTGGGGCCCCCAGCTGGATCAGGCCCTCTGGATAAGTGAGACAGTTGAGTGGCTTGGACTGTTTGGGAGGCATCCAGGCTGTGGGACCTGGACCTGTCCTTAGTGCATGAGCTGGCTGTTTAGAAACTGGGGCTTACACAGGGACACTTTGCTCAGCCTGGAAGGAGGGGACTGGACCTGCCTGTACTGAATCCATGATGTTTAAATGAATCCCCAGGGGTGTCTTGTTCCTGGAGGACATGGGAATAGAGGGGAGGGGCTGGAAGGAAGGAGGGGGTGGGTGCGGGAGGGGGGAGGACAGGGGAACCCATGCTGATGTGTAAAATTAAAACACAAATATAATAAAAAAGGGGGGGGGGGATTCTCCCTATCTAGAGTCTGGTTATTATTTTCCAGTAATTGTACTGATTGCCAAGAGATATAATATATTTTAAATTTGAAAATATCAGAGAATTATTAGAAAACATTAGAGAATGTGTGGACAGGAAAAGAACATGGATATGTGAAAGTAAGATAGAAATAAAATGGAAGAATAAAGACAGAAAGTTAGAATATCTAGCTAAATTACTAATACTTAGCATATTTAATGCAAATGGCCTCATTCAACAACCATGGAAATACTTTGCACATTCATTAGTCCATAAAAATCTACAATTTACCAGCTGTGTATCCCCATAATTACCACAAAACTGTTTTTTCCCTAGCCCATATTATTTTATATATATATATATATATAAAACTTCATACAAGGTGACAAGAATTATGTTTTATACTGTTCAATAGATGGTACATAAAGCAGATATAATTCTGAACTTTTAGGATTTCATTACAACATGGAAGATAGACATTGAACACAAAATTACACATTAATTTCATGGAATGGAGATTGATGTTTCTGCTTATCTCTAGACACATATTGTCTTAGAACAGTATCTCTTCATGATTGATTGTATGCCCATGCTGTGCTCTGTATTTTGGATGATGGCCTTATAAATTCATTTAACTTCTATAGCAAGTAACCATTAGCTTGACCATTCTATAGACTGGGGTACTAATTTTCAGAACATTAAGAATAAACTTGAAGGTTTGGGATTTAGCTCAGTGGTAGAGCACTTGCCTAGCAAGCGCAAGGCCCTGGGTTTGGTCCTCAGCTTAAAAAAAATAAATAAATAAACTTGATAATATTGTCCAGCACATGTTGATCTTTTTGTTATGTAGCAGACTTTATTAACCCTGCTTTATTGTCCAATAAACATAAAGAAGCTCAGAGAAAAAGAACACTTTCTCAACATTATACTGCTTGCACTGAAGAAAAGGAGTCTTTATTCTCAGATTCCTGTTCTGCATTTGTAGCTACGTCAAAAATCGTTCAATAATAAGAGGCATGATGAGGTAGACTCAAAGCCCTAGGATCACTCTTGATAAAATAAAATGTGTGTATCTCTCCCATTTGCCTGTAGAGTATATTCAGAAAGACTTTATTTTATTAGTATTCTAAATTAGAACATGAGAATATGTCAATGTGTGACACTTATACACTTAAACTTTTCCAGGACAGAGAGCCAACATTACCTACAGGCAAATGAAGAAATGTACATTGCTGCACTTTTACTCTTTCATACCTGAGTAGCCATGCTTCACTGAGTCTTTTGAAGTGCCTCTGTAAAACTGCAATTCTCTGCCAGAGCTTTATCCACTGTATTGCAATGTAGAGGCTCTTAGTCTATAAGCCTCAATCCCTGACAATGCTAGAACACTGAGCTAAATTGCATCCATTTAATTGCAGCTCTGAGGGTATTACTGAATCTCTCTTTTTTTGTGTGTTTGTATTATTTAACTTTTCATTTCAGATTTATGTCTGATGAAGCATAAATCAAGCCCTTTGTGTTTTTTGAAGTGACTTCCACACAGCTGGCTAATTTCATACACTATGAGGCTAAAAGCAAGATATCCAACTTCTTTCCTAGAATGTACTAATGAAAACTGTATGATAAAAATCAGAACACAAAGGGAAAAGAATAGTGAGTACTTACAGATGTTTGCACATATAAAGATAAAATAACTACTATCAGATTTAGCATATTGTAGAAAATGTGGGACTCAGTGAGTGGGAAGAGTTAAAAATAAAATTTCCAATAGGATATGCCAATTCTTTTGGCAAGCAGAAGGCATATAAGACACTCATAGTTAACATAATGTTTGTATCAAAAATTTGAGACTGAAGTAAGTAGGCACTTAGTGAGCAGATGTGTAGAATGTCAGAAACTATGGCCCTGATGGAGTCTTTGCCATCAGATTTGAGAATGTGGAAAACCGAGTGTAACTTGGCCACTAGTTTCAGCAATGTTTTCAGCGGGAGAATAATTTTTAAAAGAAATGTGGACTCTAAGTAGAGGAGAGTTTGAACAGCATGTCTCAGCAAGCCTCACAGCTTCAAATCATATCTGTAAGCAATGATAAACACAGGAGTCCTTTATATGGAAGACCAATATGATCATAACTATGATTTGAGAAAATTCAGCTGCTTTGCATTAGATATTAGATTTAAAAAGAGCTATTACTGTCAGAAAAAATTATAATGCTAGTCTAGTGGGTCATAAAGAAGGAACAAAGGTCTGACTTGGAGAAACTAGGTGTGAAGACACAGGAAACAGTTCATGAGGATAATGTAGAGGTCAAGCCAGAGATGATTAGGTGGAGGCAAAGGAGAAGGAAGAAAAGATAATTCAAGGTACCAAGTGACCCTAGGACCTTCAGCTTAGGGTGTATCTTCCCTTTTAGGGAGTAAGTACCACAAGGTTTCAGGACCATAAGCATAGGGTGTATCTTTCCTTTCAGGGAATATCACAAGAGGTCTATCAGGTTAACATATTCAGCATCTGCTTCCTGTCTAGGTGTTTTGAGAATCTTAAGTTTTTCTGATGACATTTTAAAATTAATTTATAATGTTCTTTGCCATTCATCGATATGAAGTATAAACCCAAAATTATATTTCTTCTCCTTTTCCTGTAGTAAGATAACCACAACAATTGGTAATGTGGCTATAGTAGACAACCATGATAATCCTTATGTATGAATTAGTCAGTGAAGTTACCTTAACTGAGGTAAGATTATCCTCAACATGCTCTATAATTCACATCTAAGTATTTAGAGTTAGTCTCAAGGAAACTAAACTAGGTGTACTGTTAAGATTTTGTTTTCCTACTTTCTCTTCTATCGGGTTCAGACATTTAAGGAATTGCACAACATTCCTAATTATCCGGGAAATGCAAATCAAAACGACTCTGAGATACCACATTACACCTGTCAGAATGGCTAAGATCAAAAGAACAGAAGACAGCTTATGCTGGAGAGGATGTGGAGCAAGGGGAACTCTCCTCCACTGCTGGTGGGAATGCAAGCTTGTACAGCCACTTTGGAAATCAATATGGTGCTTCCTTAGAAAACTGGGAATCCATCTCCCCCAAGACCCAGCTGTAGCACTCCTGGGCATATACCCCAGGAATGCTCAATCATACCACAAGGGCATTTGCTCAGCTATGCTCCTATCAGCATTGTTTGTAATAGCCAGAACCTAGAAACAACCTAGATGCCCTTCAACTGAAGAATGGATAAAGAAAAATATGGTACATATACACAATGGAGTACTACTCAGCAGAGAAAAACAATGACATCATGAGGTTTGCAGGCAAATGGATGGATCTAGAAAAAATTCATCCTGAGTGAGGTTACCCAGACTCAGAAGGACAAACATGGTATGTACTCACTCATAGGAGGATACTAGATGTAAAACAAAGATGACTAGACTGCCACAGAACTCCAGGGAAGCTACCAAGAAAACGGGACCCTAGGAAAGACACAGTGATTGCCCAATGACAGAGAAATGGATAAGATATACATGAACAATCTGGATGACAGTGGGAGTAATGTAGGGCAAGGGAAAGAAAGCTTAGGATCCCAGCTGGATCAGGAACAGAAAGGGAGAACGAGGAATAACAGACCATGATAAATGAAGACCACATGAGAACAGGAATTGGCAGAGTGCTGGAGAGGTCCCCAGAAATCCGCAATGATACATCCTCTGTAGAATGCTGGCAATGGTTGAGAGAAAGCCTGATCTGACCTAGTCTGGTGATCGAATGGCCAAACACCCCCAAGGTAGAGCTCCAGGTGTCCAATTGTTGAGAAAGAGGAGGGATTGTAAGAGCATGAATTGTTGAGACCAAGATTGGAAAAAGCACAGGAACAAATGCCCAAAGGAATGGAAGCACGTGAATTGTGGACCAAGGGCTGTGGAGCTCCCGGCTGGATCAGGCCCTCTGGATAAGTGAGAAAATGAGTGGTTTGACCTGTTTGGGAGGTATCCAGGCTGTGGGACCAGGACCTGTCCTTGGTACATGGGCTGGCTGTTTGGAACCTTAGGCTTATACAGGAATGCTTTGCTCAGCCTGGAAGGAGGGGACTGGACCTGTCTGTACGGAATCCACCATGTTTAAATGAATCCTCAGGGGAGTCTTGGCCCTGGAGGTCATGGGAATGGAGGGGAGGGAATGGGGGGAAGGTGGGGGTGGAGGCGGGAGGGGGGAGGACAAGGGAGCCCATGGCTGGCTGACGTGTAAAGTTAAAACACAAATATAATAATAATAAAAAAAAGATTTTGTTTTCCCCTTAAATTATGTGGATTCTTCCATGTATGTGTGTGGGTTTTTATGGACACATGAATGCAGATTTGTGCATAAGCTTTGAATACTCTTGGAGCTGATTTTGCAGGTAACTGTGAACTTGATACAGCTTCTTGGAACAGACCTCT